>NC_071506.1:200790294-201415294 GCF_027887155.1 Malaclemys terrapin pileata | reverse complement strand
CTTCTACGAGGGTTTCAGTTACAGTGATATCAAGGCAGTTGCATTTACTAACAGTGCTTCACAGGTGGCGACAGACAGCAATTGCAGTTGAGATGTGATGGGGGAAGAGTGACCTGCAGAAGAATGGCTTTGGGGTAAAGGCATTGGGCTGGAAAGTGGGAGACCTGAGTGCTAGTCTCAGGTCTGCCACTGACTTACACACACTCGTACTGTAGACACCATATAGGATATGTCTACGCTAGTGTCTCCCCCAGCCTGGGTAGATACATGTGCTAGCTCTGCTTGAGCTAGAGCACTAAAAAGAGCAGTGTGGATGGTGTGGGCCGAGCAGAAGCATGGGCTAATCTCCTGAGTACAAGCCTGCCTGAGCTTGGGTGGGTAGCCCATTCTGCTACTTGTTCCACCATGCCCACACTGCTAATTTTAGCTCCAATGGAGCTAGTGCATGTCTGTCTATGAGCTATGGGAGGCCTGCTCCCAGCTGCAGTGTAGACATACCTTAAAGTCTCCATGCTTCAGTTACCCTTCTATCAAATGTGGCTAATACCACCTTATCTCACAAGGTACTGTGAGGATAAGTTGAGCTACACATATGGAAGTGCTAAGATAACACGATTGTGTGGGGGCTCGATACAAGTATGGCGGTAGGTAGAAGAGAGGACATAGCTCTGTGCACTGCAAGGCTACGCTTATGAAATGGTCCAAATCAGTCTGGTTCTGAACCCACTTTATTTTTTCCATGTTCTATTGTCAGAGATGGATGTAGTATTCATTCAAATTCAACTGCTTTAGTGCCCCCTTTCATTGACAACAGGCAGTATAACAGCCTGCTGTGGTTATATACAAATTCAGAAATTACTTGACTGGATGAGTTCCCCAGTGCCCACTGATGTAAGGAGAGCATAATCAGTTATTTGTGTGAAATATAGACTTACTGCTTGGAACAGACAGTATTGGCCATATAAGTGAGTTGGAAACACTGAACTCTGCGCATCACATAAAGCTGTACAGTGCGCCCTATTAAAATGTAAGCCTCAGTGGACGCAGTCCAATGTGTTGCAAAATTATGTCTATCAACAAATCCTACCCACTGTTAACTTAGAACTAATTTTATGTTTTCAGTTCATTAACAATAATAGGTTCTTCATTTCTCCCTTAATGCTGTCTATTGAAGTATATTTTTTTGAATGTTTAAAAATGTACATTGCAGGCCAAAGTCAGCCCTGCAGCTCCATTGACTTCAAGGGGTTTTCAACTAAAGCTGGACAAAACTAAGTTTATTTGCTGAAAAATGCAGTTTGGCTGATCTGAAACTATTCATGAATTTGACACACATTCGACAAATAGTTTTTGGCCAACTTTTTTCCTGGCACTTGGGTGCCATTGACAAAAAAGGAAGAGGAGGTGCCATCACTTCCTTTATAAACATTAGTCCAGTGGTTAGGACACTCCCGTAGGTTGTGGGAGACCCTGGTTCAATTCCCCACTCTGCTTGATGTGGAGAAAGGATGTGAACTTGATTCTTCCCCCTCTAGTAAGAGTGCCTTAACCTCTGGGCTATGGGATATTCTTGGGTGGTGTATAGTCACTCACTCTCCTTTTGAAGATGTTCCACTTTATATATAAATAGTCATTAGAGCAATGAGACTGGGTTTTCCACAGCCCAGGGAAGTGCCCTAACCACTGAACAATAGAATCATTCTCTCTGGCCCAATGAATATATAATATTTATACACAGCAGAACACCTTCAACAGGCAACTGTGGGGGTATGTCTACACTGGAGCCAGAAGTTGTAATTTCCAGCTCAAGTAGACATAGCCATGCTAGCACGCTAAAAATAGAAATGTAGCCATGGTGGCGTGAGTCGGCCTAGTCGCCTGAGTCCATACCTAGATCGTACTTTGGATGGTTAGTCACTTGAACTGGCGCAGCTGCACTGTGCCCAAAAATCTTTCTGGAAACATCTAGAGGTATGTATGTCAAACCTGAGTGACTTCACACACCTATTGCTAAAGCCTTTATCTTTCCTCATCTTTCTCTTGTTTTACATTTGTTTGTGGTCCCTCATTTGCAGTTAGGACTTGGTCTTGCAAACACTTATGCAAGTGAGTACACGTCCCCTTGAGCCCAATGGGACTACTTTTGTGGATAAAATCACTTATGTCCGTAGGTGTTTGCAGGATTCGGCCTTAAGCTCTTTGGTGTGGCAACTGTGGGTGAAATACTGGCCCCATTGAAGTCAATGGTAAAACTCCCATGATTTCAGTGGGTGCAGGATTTCACCTTTTGTCTTTTTATTTGTCCTATACGGGTCTGATGCAAATTCCTTTGAAATCAATGGGAGCATGCTTTTGGGTGCTTTATAAATAATAAAGAGCAATAACATTTTTAAACCCATGACAGATTGTGTTGAAAGGTATCTCTGCAATCTGGACATAACTGAGAAGAAGCAGAAAAAGGAGAAAATATTAGAACTGGAAATATTATGTTTTAATTGACTTTCATCCTTTGCTGTGCTATTGGGGCTAATTCATATCCTTATCTGCCTGAAATCTTCTAATTTAATTTTGTGAACATTTGGCAATGTTTGGTTTTTGAAAGCTGAATTGTACAGTGACTTTCCTGGAGAACATGTTCAACTAAACCATGAGCCAGCTCTATTAGTTTTATAGTGAAATAAAACATTTGTTTATCAAAATGTCAACAGGACTGGCATGCAGCAGTTGTTCTAGCTCCGTAACAGGAAGACATGGAGTGTCTTTTTTAAAAAAGCTGTGTTTTTAAAAAAAAATAATAATTTTTTTTTCATCTTCTCTCCTAAATGAAGGGCTAAACCAATTTTTAAAAGTCTGAGGATCGGAGAAGATTGTTTAATGAATAGAGTGGGGTGGGAAATGGTGTTTCTGTCATGAATGTTTTCAAGATTTCAAATTTTCATGTTCATCAAGACAGAACTGAGACGTCCAAAACATGTAAATGAAAAAGAGAGTGCCTCTAGATAGGACCCTCACTTGGGATGTGGGAGAGTGAGATTCAAGTCTCTGGTGTGGAAAGAGGAAGAGCGGCAATGTAAACCTACATCCCAGGTCCGTTCTGTAACCATTGGGCTATTAGCTATTCTGCAGTGGATCTTAATCTCTCCTATAGGAGCTGTTCCCCTTGGTGTCAATAATTAAATATTCATTGGGCCAGAGGGAATGACTGACTCTATAGCTGGGTGGTTAGGGTAGGGTTACCATACGTCCGGATTTTCCCGGACATGTCCGGCTTTTTGGGCTCCAAATCCCCGTCCGGGGGGAAATCCCAAAATGCCGGACATGTCCGGGAAAATCGGACATGCGGTGCCGGTCCGGCGGAGCGGGGCCTGGCCGGGGGCTCGGCCGGCGGTGCCGGGGGCCCGGGGGCTCAGGCGCCGGGCCAGGGGCCCGGGGGCTCGGGTGCTGGGCCGGGTCGGGCTGGGGACCTGCGGTGTCGGGGGCCGGGGGTGGGCCGTGCCTCCTCCCCCCACACCCCCCCTTACCTGCTTCAGGCTTCCCGCGACTCAAATGTTCGCGGGAAGCAGGGGAGGGGGCGGAGACTTTGGGGAGGGGGCGGAGTTGGGGCGGGGGCGGGGCTGGGGCCCCTTTAGTGTCCTCCTTTCGGAGGCACTAAATATGGTAACCCTAGGTTAGGGCCTTTACTGGTGATGTGGGAGATTCAGGAACAAGTCCTTGTATCTCTTGACATCTAAGGTTAGTACCCTAATAACTGGGCTATTGGCTGTTCTGGAATGGGTGGTGCACACTCGTATGCGCTCGCTCTCTCTCTCTCTCTGACCTGAAAACCTGTCCCAACAAAAGTTAATCGAAACCGATATGTTCCCGCAAAAAGTTTGTTTCAATATATTGGCATTTTCTGGCAAAAATCATTTTGTTGAAAATTTCCCGACCATCTCTATTAATAAGTGATTAGTCTTTCATCTCCAAGTCACTGGTCCTGGTAAAGTTGGTAGTGCCTGAAAGCTGTTACTTGCCTAGTGAATGATTGGTGGCCTGTGTGCGCAATGAAATGATGGTCTCACTCCAGTAATGAGCACACTGGCATTGGGCCAGGTCTTTACCAGGTGTTAATCGGTGTAGTTCTGTTGTGCTCAGTGGAGCTAGCCTGACTTACTCTAGCTAAGCACCTGGGTGATCCATTTTAGCAATCTCAGCAGGCCAAAGAGTCAGTGAGTTGAGATGATGAAATAACTTCTCCCTCATAGAAGTGATCCCTCTAGATTAGAGCCGAGGCACTAGCGTGGGGAATTTTGCGTTCCCTACATGAGCTGCATCTGTCCTGTGGATAAACAACAGAGATCATTTTCCAGGGCTACCTATCTGGTACCTTTCATCAGCAAAAGAAGCTATATTTTAAAATAATAAAGAAGACAGCTATCTTCTTCTCAAAAGGGTTAGGTGTCTACATTGCAAAAGCCTATGGAAAGCTGTTGAAGTCTTGGAAAATTGACACTTCCTGGGAGCCAGATGTATAGGATATGGAATCAGACCATAAGTGGGTGACCATGAAAAATTACAGGGCAACTTTTCAGGTACAGAGTCAGGGTGAGGAGAGAATTTCCACAGGATGAGCATGTCCCATTTAAATAAAAATACGTTACTGTGGTGGGAATCAAAGGGTTCGAGTTGGACAGATCAAGAATATGTGACAGACATTGGCACAGTCCTATTTAAGGATGAAAGACAGACTCTAACAAAGAAGGGCTCTTGTGACATTCCTGCCTGCCTGGCATCGTCCCAGAAAAGTAATTCTAGAAAGAAAAAGCCGTGACGGTTGGTCTTCATCACATAAAAGATCACTTTTTAATAAACAAATACAAAATTCTCCCGTACAAGGAGAGGCTAACTCCTTAAATGACTGTCTGTACAGGGCTAGTAATAAAGTGGTGGGATACAGGTGAACTGCCCTGAGAACTTGAGTTTTAAAGTAAATTTTCATATGTTCCTAGTGGAGTTGCTGCCTTAAACTCTGAACCTGAAAGATGCACCATGCTGGTGGACCCTGAGCCCACATAGAACCCCACTGTGTGGATCCAGGGGTTATCTATACATGTGTTGCACCATGAGGCTCAAGGATGTACTTTGAATTGATTATGTCATCAGACCTGTCACTCTCAGCACTATCTGCAATTTTAGCAGATTCTGAAAAATTGAGAGAGCCCTCAGCTGTGACAAAATGTCATTCATTTCCCTACTCAACTGTTTAGACCTTAGGTGTTTTTACTAGTGTGAAATGCTGAAGTAATTACTTGTTAGTCCTGTCACTGTTTCCTTTAGTACATGTTTTAAAAAAGGTTTCCATGAAGAAACCAATGGTTTATTAAGTTCTTTTGGTCTTCAGTAGAATAACACGCACCATGAGGAACTGATTTGGTTCTAAAGGGGTAACATGCCAAGCAGTTCCTTGTAAATTCCTTTGTAATTTAGCAAGGAGTTAATGGTTACTTATTGTGAAGTGTTACCAGGCTATATGGCCAATGTTTTTAGAAACTCAATTACTCTGTTTCCCTGGAGCCCCCTTTATCCAGGGGAAGATGTTGTAATATGCAGGAAGTGGCAATATGTTGCAATTGTACATTCATTCATTTGGTAAAGCTTGGAAAATAAAGCTCAGAAAACTGAGATGGGCCCACGTGTCAAAATTTGGATTCAGATCTGGGTTTTAAACACTCCAAAGTTCAGGGTGTTTTGGATGCCAGGTTTTGATTTGGCCCATTGTGAAGATTCCGGTTCAGATTTTGAGAGTTTGGGGGTGTTTGTTTTAGGAGATATGGTTCCTGTTTGTCTCTAGAAAATAACTGGAGAGTGTTTTGAATAAAAAGGGGACAGATTAATTTTTAGCAGTAAGAGGCCTTGGTACAGCAATAAATACTTCCTCTGGCCCAGGTGGAGAGCGAGGAGTTTTGGTGTTGAAGCTGGAGCTCGTGGGAGGGAGTTGGCAGTGTGGAGAGAGGAACTCAAAGATAAGGGCTGAAGAACTTGTACAGATTGAAGAAGCACTCTGTACACTTCAGGGGTCCTGCTTCTGATTCAAAGACTGAATGGTAATAAATAGTAGTAGAGAGGAGAAATTTTTATCTGGCCACCCATGCAGCTGCTTGGTTTATTGTGTGGGCAGCACTGCTTCCTTTGGAGTTGTCCCACACTTTACAGATGATCTGAGCAATTTTGGCTCTGAAGCTCAAACAGGCAGCCATTTTACATTCCATTTCTTCCAAAAAGGGTAGAGGCCAAGTACATGTAGCTTGAATGCAATGATAGCTGCACCATAGTTTAGGTTCCTAAGCCATTACAGAGTTCCGTTTAAACCTTGACAATGACTTTAGCAGCAGTACTGGGTTTACCATGGCGCTGGGCCCAGAGTTAGAAGGGGTCCCGGCCAGCCGGATCCCCTGGCTGGCTCAGCTGGCCAGGAAAACTGTCCCTGCCCCCACCCCACCTCTTCCCCAAAGCTCCCGCCCCTGCTCTGCCCCAGCCCCGCCACTGCAATGGGAACCGCCCTGCACCTCTTGGGCTGGTGGCCATGGCGTCCACCTGTAGGGTTTCAGGCTCCACTCCGGCTACAGCAGACATCAGGTGACCCAAGGGAGCCCAGCTAGCCTAGGGCTGGTGGGTACAGTGGCGATTTAGGGGGAGGAGGAGCCCCGACCGGAGCTGCGCTGGGGGGAGGGGGAAGGGGTGAGGGAGGAGGAGCCCTGACCCCAGTGGGAGATGCAGCGCTGAAGCCCCCAGCTGCCCTAGTGCAGAAGATGCAGGGCTGAAGCCCTAACTCCCCTCTGTGTGGAGTTGGCCTGAGCCCCTCTCTCTCCTGTTCCCCTCTATGTGGAGCTGGCTCTCATTCTCAGTCTGTGAAGAAATTCAGCCCAAATCAACCAACCTGGGTATGTTCCTTTCCCCCATCATGACACAGCCATGAATGGATTTAGCCTAGGAGGCAGGGTCAGCATTAGCCCCATTTGGCAGGTGGGATCTAAGGCACCCAGAGGTGAAGTGACTTTCCCAAGGCTAAGCAGGGAGTCTGTGGCAGAGCAGAGAACCAAACCCAGAACACCTGGCCCCCAGGCCTGTGCCTTAACTACCCACTGGCAAAACCAGAAGTCCGCACCTATGATGGGATGGGAAAGGGAAGGGGATAGGGGAAGTGGGGGCCCAGCATGCAGATCCCCTTGGCAGCAGCTGGGGCTCCCCTATTAAGCATGCCCATCAAACCCTCACCCTGACAAGCCTCCCCTCCCCTGCATCTGTACCACCCTGATGAGCCCCCTGACACCCTCCCCACTGAGCCCCAACCACCTACACCTGGACCCCCACCTCCCCTGCACCCAGCCCTCCCCTCCCCCCCGCTGAGCTCCAACCACTTTCACTTGGTCCCCCCTGCAGACTCCCATTGCCCCTGCACCTGGAACCTCCCTGTGCATCCAGATCCCCCACTGAGCTGCCTGCACCCAGACTGCCCCACACAGAACCCTTTTACCCCCATCTGGATCCCCCACACACACTAAGTCCATCTGCACTTGGATCCTACTGCCAGGCTGAGCCTCCCTGCCCACATCTGGTGTGCCTGGCACAAAAGGGGCAGGGCCCCAGGGTGTTTCTGTGGCAGGCCTGGCCCTTGTGCTATGTCAGGGTCAGGTTCAGCCTCACTGCCAAGTCCCTGTCCCTGGGGGGCGGGGGAGGCTGCAAGGTATTCTCCCACCTCAGTGGCCTGTGCTCCCCACTGCCATGGCGGAGCTCCCACATTTATTTATTGTAAAAAAAAAATTGCAGAATTTTAAAATATTATGCACAGAATTTGATGCAAAATTCCCTCAGGAATATGGGGCGCCGTACAGCTGTGCTAGTGGGACTGTGAAGGGGGTGCTGGACAGTAGGGGATCTGTAGGTGGGGGAGCTGGGCAGGGGGTATGGTATGCAGGGTGCTGTGCAGTTGTGGTAGGAGGTCAGCGGGAGGGGTCTCTGGGCAGGGGATGCTGGGCATAGTGGGACCGGGGGCATTGGGCATAGGGATCTGTGGAGGAAGTCTCTGGGTGAGGGGGTGCTGGGCATAAGGGCAGGGCCCTGGGCAGGGGGGCAGTGTAGAAGGGGCACGCTGGCAGCGCAGGGCTGGGCGGACCAGTATGTGTCTAGCAGTTGTGGGTTGTAAACTGTGTCCTTGTGCTGGGATGAGTGGGGCCACTCCCGCTGGGCTGCGCCCCATTGCCCCCAACCGGCCTCTCGCTCTGTGGACCACTCCCCATCACATGCCCTATTTCCCCAATGGGGGCCCACAAATATGTTTGGCGCTGGGCCCACAAAAAGTTAATCTGGCCCTGCTTAGCAGTGTTACAGCAGAATAACTCCTCAGCTGTGTGAAGCTGTGACAGTCAGTGTGATGTATGATTGACCTGTTAATCCAGAAGCATATGAAGTCAATGTTAAGGTTTTGCATTGGAATGTAAGTTTGATGAATTTGAGGTATATGTTTTTTGGTATCTCTTAGAGTTGGAAATGAAACCTTATGAAGGGATGAAGTGTGTTATCAATTGCATTGTAGGCAATATGAAAGTGGGAATGAATGCACAGGTCTTTCCTCTCAGCATTCTTTTATTGTTTTGGGTGGATGCAGTGTCCTGCCACTAGACCTAGATTTTATTTGCTAATAAGACTGAGATGAGGGTGGTTGTGATTAGTTTGGTTTGCTGAATACACCAGTATTGTAATACTTTGTTCTTTTATATAGTACCTCTTAACCGTGGTGCTCAAAGCACTTTATAAATACTAAGCTTCACCACACTATGTTGCATAAAACTACACCGCTATGTTATAGTTGAGTATTACTATACCTATTTTACAGATGGAAAATCTGATGCACAGGAGAGGTTAAGTGACTTGCCTAAGGCCACACAGCAAGTGAATGACAGATCTGGAGAGAGAATCCAGGGGTCCTACTCCCTTTTGTAACTTTTAGCCAACATTTACAGCAATGTGGCTGGACAGCTCAGCTGGGAACAGAAGAGTGTATTGCCTTAAACTACACAATTATAATTTAATAGGCAATATTGTTGCTGCTGGTATATACCACTGAGACCTACAATTCCTGGGTCTGCTTTTTTGCCCTCTTGCTATAGTCCTGCTATTCCTGTCCTGTCGCTGAAAGTTTGTAGCCATTTATGATCACAAATGGGATTTTTTTGTTGCTGCTGTTCCTCTTCAGCAAAGACTGCTCAACTGTACATTTTGGCAATATACATGTACTGCGGAAGAGAGGCCTAAATTTCCGAGGCTCACTGAATTCCTGAGTTTTTCCTCCTTTGGCTCCAGTTAGTCTTTTTTGTGGCTCAGCACTCAGCAGTACATGTGGAATGAAGCAGGGAGCTCAGCGAACTGTGAGCCGCGCACAGCTGGCACGGAATGACATGACTGTGGTTTGTTTTCTTCCTCCCCCTCCAATCTAGAGTATAAGAAGAAATACGGGGAAGAGCATGGCTCGTGTCAGGCTGGAATAGCGGGCTTCTTCACTGAGGTGGGTAATGGTGGTTTTGATGAAAAGTTCAAGTTTGAGGATGCATTTTCCTGCTTGTTTTGCCATGTACACTGGGAAGGGGTGTGGAAACAGAAACGCGCCGTTAGCTGCATTCAATGCACTTGGCATATTTCCTTTTATAATGTTCTGACTTCAATAACGCAGCAAACAAACACCCACCTTTTACAATGTCTCTCCTCCCACAGTTCTGGAAATGCGTCACTGTGAAGTCTCATACATTACATAATACATATGAACCACATGAATGGATTTATGCTTGAGTACCCCCAGGGAAGAATTAATGAACTTTGAAGACTATCCTGAGGGAATATTTTAACCATATAGGTCCCACAGTTTCTATCTCGGGATTTACACTTTATTTATTCTCTTAAATTTTGTTTTAAAATTCCCCCCCCCCGAATGAAATGATTTTTAATAGTCCTTAAATTTAGAGAAAACACCGTTTTCTGATGCCTTATCCATTCTTGCTGTCTCAAACTGGTATTGTGGAATATGTTTTTCAGAGCCGTGGCTGGGCAGTTACATAAATGCTGGGTCAAATTAATCCCTGATTTAACATAATTGATCTCACTTCAATGACATTAGGGTTCATTATTTCTGCAGTGAAATTTTGTTTTTGAACTTCCAAAAAATTAGAACATTTTACCCTAAATTTCTCAGTAGCATTCATATCAAACACAAACTACCTTCTCCTAATGGTACACTCATCTCTTTTCAGAATTTCTTCATTTTTTTCCTGTTAGTTTTTAAAGCCAAAGATACCATGGAGGAAAGAGTCTGTTTCTCTCTTCATATGTGATTCGGTAAGGGCTGAGTCCTATAACCCTTACTCACTTGAGCAATTCTTCCTCATGACGGTAGCTCCTTTACTATTAGTGGGACTACTTGTTTGAGCAAACGTTACATGATCAATGTTTAAGGCATCAAAATAGATTTTTACCTGTCTCATGGTCTAGAATATTGTTTGCTGTATGTTTAGAAAGATAAAAACAAATATTAGGCCAACATTTTTCAATAGTGACTAGTGATTTTTGGGTTCCCAATTTGAGAGTTTTTTGGAAAAGAGGCCTGAGGTGCAGAGAGTGGATGCCCAACACATTCAGCATATCAGATCCCTTCAAGTTGTCCTAAGCTGGGCATGTAACATCTCTACACATGTTTGAAAATCCTGGCCTTTGTGACTAATGATGATGACTTTACATTGATACAATATCAGAGATGGGCCTGAGCTGCGAAATTCAGACCTAAGATGAAACTTTCCTGAAGTTCCACTGTTTAATCCAATGGTGAGATGTCTGTGACTTCTGCTGATGCACTGAAAGGTGGAGGATAGCATGATTATTAACGGTTCATTTAGTGAAACACTGTAGATAAATTAAGCCCCTATTCAATATCCCGTTTGATAAAAAAGAAAGAGGAGGCCAATAGAAGGATGGAATAGGATAGGTGGGATCTGGAAAGCGGCATAAACTTAGGGCCTTCTCTTCTCAGTTCTCCCCTTCTACTTCTATTCATCTTTCTATTCCAATCAACCCTCTGCCCCTTCTTCCCTGGGTCTGGTTCCTTCATCTTTAAAAGTAGTCAATGGTTTTCTATTGTTTTTACTTCAGTGTGTGCCATTGCCATTAGCCTGCTAACTCCTGGGCTGTCCTAAATCAGTTACTTTGGAAGCATTGCTTCCTGTTAGTGACTGCCAGAAGGTATAGCTTTGAATTGCCAGTTCAGAGTGCTTGAGAGAGAACTAATAGATGCACAGCAAGAGGAGCAATAGCAGATGCAGTAAGAAAATTTTAAAATTCATGAACCTCAAAAGTGCTGGAGACAATGGAAAAGGAGAAGAAAAGAATGTAACCACTAATCTGAGAGGTCCAAATTCTGATGGGAGTCCAAGTGACTCCAAGCAATACTAGAAGGGAATCTATGGGCTTAGCTACGCAGTGCAGCAATGTGCACTATATGGTTGTGGTTTCTAAAGCACACTAATGTTTTGCACAGTAACTGGTCCTTATAGACCCTGCTGGTGTGCCCTAAGAGTTCCTAGTGTGCTTTTAATGTAGTTCTGTTTGAAACAGCAATATGTAAAAATGCACTAGGGAATTTTCAACAGCAGGGTCTACATGGACCAGTTAGTGTGCAATACACCTCTACCCCGATATAATGCTGTCCTTGGTTGCCAAAAAATCTTACCGCGTTATAGGTGAAACCACGTTATATCGAACTTGCTTTGATCCGCCGGAGTGCGCAGCCCCATCCCCCCAGAGTGCCGCTTTACTGCGTTATATCTGAATTCGTGTTATATCGGGGTAGAGGTGTATATCAGCGCGCTTTAGAAACCACACCCACATAGTGCGCATTACCTGCTGTGTAGACAAACTCTGTGTAACATTTTCTTCCTGTCCCCTGAGTGTATATATCACATAAACTTAGCCATCCTTAACATGCAGTTAGACTCACTTTGACTATTTATTTAAATTCCCATAGATGCAGAGGGTCAGACTTGGAGGTGATGTGTAAGTTAGAGCCCCTTACACTGAGTTAGACTCCCTTGGAGTTGCTTACGTTCTTTTCGGGTTCCTAGTCTATTGGAGTCTAAGCTAGTAGAATTTATGTGCCAAGGAGGTGGAATTTAAGCGAGTCTCTTTATGCCTTCTGGTACGGAAGGTAGAGCTCTCCTAGACGTCAGCAGAGTGGGGGTAATCGGTGCGAGGAGTTCAAGGTAATGTGAGAGGGATCTAATTTACACACCACCATCAAATTTGGCCCAGAGGGTTTCTTGTCTTGGTTGATATAAACAGAATTAGGGTATGCTGCATGAAAAACGGGAATGAGATATTCCCAAGTATACTGGGAATGGGTGGCAGCCCTTATGACAATGGCGGTGTGTCTGGTAACAGGAGACTTGTCAGCAACAGCTGTTTCCTGGCTTGTCTGTACTATCAAGGCTGTTTCTTTTTCCATGCTGTAAACCTCCCTCACCAGCCTAGTTCAAAAGATGTCTTTGAACTTTTAGTGCTCCTGCCTTATGGAGCTTCAGCCTGAGCAGGAAATGTAGATAAACGACTTCTGGGTCAAACAGGGAAGCCCCTACTGTACACTCGTGCACTCAATCCTGCTGATGCTAGTTGTTTCTGCCCAGGGAAAATCCATTGTTCTCAAGGGCATAGCCACTCCCAAGAAAAAAAACCTGTAGCTTAGCACACCCCTCTATTTAGCTGCGTATTGCAATCTATGTCCTTGTGTATCATCATGAAATGCCTGTATTTAGCCTCCGCTGGACTGGAACTCTCTAGCACAGGAGTTTCACCACTCTTCTGGTAATGGGGCTGTGTTACTGGCATGATTGCTGGGTTACAATTTCCTGTGACCTTTTTTATAAAAAACAGGTGAAGAAAACCAGCTGTCTGTCAGCACAATGAAAAGAAACAAGGAAACTCTGTACCACAGGCTTCCTGGATTTCATAGTATAGCTGCATGAGGCACAGATTTACATATACATTCGCACAATTGTACAGCAATAATTCATGGCTGTGCTGCTCTGTCTTGTCAGAGCTGAGAATAATGCTTATTACGTTCATCATTGATGTGGCAGAGAATTCCCTCCAACGCCCTATGGTTTGGAGTAAAGTCTCTCTGGATTTAGGGAACTGAGTATGGGATTTCCTTCCAAAAGCTCTAGCTGCCTTATTTCACATTGTACACAACAGATCTTCAGTCACCAAAACATACATTTAAAAAAAATCCTGGATGAAGGGCTTTCAAATGACAGCACATGATATAATAATCCCAGGTGGGATTCTGCCTCATCGTTATACATGGTCCCCTGAGAAAAGAAATGATCTTCCATTTCACCATCCGGAGGTGGTCTTCCGTCATACAAGCAACAGAAACACAACTGCTTAGATTTTAATTAAAAGATGCACATAAAAAGCTACAGGTCAGTGTATCATTTTTTCAGTCTGCTGTGCTCAGAAATGCCTATTTTATATTCTAAGAGCATCCTAATGTGGGGTTTGCATGTCCATATAGAATCCCACATTTGAAAACTGGGCCTAGATTCTGACACTTTTCCCAGAAGTGTCACTCTTTAAATCCCTTTACTTTGCCTTGCAGCTTTCCTCCTTTCCCCCCGCCCCCAGTCTGCCTCCTGCACCAATTTGTTTCTACAGAGGCACATTTCTACAGCGGCTTCACTTTAGGTGGTCTGAAGCACTTAGACATAGTCTTCTCCTTTTAGGAACAACATTCATGATGTAGTAGTAGTGATATTCCTACACTTTGATCAAACTTTGATAAACTCCTCAGAACAAGGCAAGCTTCATATAGGCATAGACCTTAAATGGGGGAAAAAAAGTTGGTTCCTCCCTTTCCCTATTGTGCTCCTCTGGCAAACCAGCAGAAACAGTGACATTGTAACTTAGTCAATTCCAAGACTTGTACAGTTTGCATGATGACCACGATTCATGGCTTGTGCCAAGGTAAAAGGAAAGAGTGTGGTTTTCCCCAGTACCTGTGGAATACAGCAAGGTTAGTCTCTCTCACCAGCAATGAGTTTGAATGTCTCATACACTATTGAGGGGTGAGGAAAATAGAAGCCAGTTTTCACTCAGTTCTCTTACATCAGAGACTGTCCAGTTCTTATGATGAGCTTATATTAACTCCTATTCTACCCTTTCCTAGTTCAGCTAAATCAAATCCTTCAAATGTGACACTAGTTTTTTCAGCTGGGCTTGGCTTTCAGCCAGGGATCACCATCTCTATGATTTCACTCTGAGCTCAGCTTGTTTTGTTTTTGTTTTTCTTTTCCACCACTACCACTGTATATTACATGTGTGTGGTTCTCATTGATAATTAGAAGGCTCCCCTTCTCTCAAATGGAATGATGGGAAACTCAGTGGCTTCCACTTGCACGGGTCCATTTGAATCTTTCTTTGATTTTAGTTCACAAGACTTTGTTCAGCTTGAGTTTTGCTTTGAATGTCAAGTCCAAGAAACTCAAAGCAAAACTCAGCTGAAATGTTAATACCATCACATTTTTCCTGATTTCAGATCAAAACAAAGTATAACCATCAGGTGCCTAGTAGTTTCCACCTGAAACTATAAATTGTCCCAGGTCCCTTTTGAAACTCCGCTGAAGTACATGACTCTGGTCTGAGTTTTGCACAGTTCCACCCTCAAAACACAGCCTTAAACAGACGGGGACAATCTACATTTTTAAGGTCCTCATATAATCAATTTCTCTTAAATACATAGGTCCAAATCCTCAGTTGATGTAAGGATCAATTGACTTACAGCAGCTGAGGATCTGGTCCTTCAGCCTGTTTTGAACCATAGACTTTTTGTCTACAATGTCACCTGGAAGCTGTGAGCCGTCGGCAGCAGGTTGGGAGGTAGATCCAGGGTGCATGTTGAACAAGTGGATGGATTCTGTAGCTCAGTTTTGATGCTTCTTGGGGGTAGTAGGAGGACGCTGGGAGGAACAGTTGTTGGAAGAGCATGTTTGTAGGCATGTTCAATAGCTTGTGAGATTGATTGGGGATGCTTCTTGTAGAGGTAGCAGGAGGGTTCAACAGAGGTGTATTGATTCCTGGTATCTGTGTGAAGGGCAAGGGTTGGAGGAGAGCTTAGGTATTTTAATAGTGGGGTGAAGTGCCTCCAGTATTGGCAAAAACTTGCTTAGGGGGATGTTTGGGATGAAAAGTACTGTATAAACATAGGAATAATTCTGACTCTTTTCTGTGGGCAGATTCATGCGTGAAACCTTGATTTAACTCTCCCCTGGCCCTAAAAAACATAACCATTGCTTGCTGCGATTAATTCTTTCATATTTTTTTTCTGGTTCTTGTCCATCTCTGTTTTCTTTTCTCTCATAGGAGCTGGTCATCATGGGAGCACCAGGGTCTTTTTACTGGACGGGAACTATCAAAGTGTTGAACCTCACTGACAACACCTATTTCAAACTGAATGATGATGCTGTGATAGCCAGGCGGTACACGTACTTAGGCAAGTAGCTGCTCGGACCCCGATGTCAGGCTGGAAATAGGTTAAAATAATGGTGCAATTGTTTTTCAGTGGAAATAATGTTTTGTTGGTGTAAAGTAAAAGAGTAAAAGAATAAGTGGCTAGCTTAAAATGGTTTGAGTGGCTGGTGGGTTACCTGACAAAATATATAGGAAAAAAGCAGTGAAGGACTTTCACTAGTTCATTTCTTCCCCCCCACCCCAAACATTATAGCTGTTGGAATATAGAAAACAGGTTTGCATTGTGAGACTGTATGGTCTAGTAGGCTAAGTAACAGACGGGAAGCCAGGAATGCCAGAGTTCTAGTTGTGGCCATGCCATTACTTACTGTGTGGTTTGGGCTAAGCAGCTCCTCTGTATCTGTAAAATGATTAGTTTACTTGAAGAAACAAAGCACTATATAATGATTTATTAGTAAGAGACTATTGAGGGATGGGCTAGGGAGTGGAGCAGATTTTGTAGGTGTTTAACAGACTAGGCTTTAACTTCTAGAGGCCTTGCTTTAAAATCAACTGATGTCACAAGTGAAATTAATTTAAAGGCTTCCACCTAATCCCCAGTGTTTAGGAGTGTCAAGACTTGAAAAACTCAACAGGCAACAGTCTAATGCTGTTTGACTAAAGACTCAGGCTGATTTTCCTTAACCTGCAGTCTTTTATAAATATAATTTAGCGGGTGCCACTCAAGGATAGTTAAATGAACAGTGTGTGTATATATGTAAAGTCATATATAGATTTTTCCACTGATTAGACCTGAATTACAGTGTTTAGCATGTGGATGGGAGAACCATAATTCACAATGGAGGGACGAGCTGAATGCAAAACATCCTTAAAAGGAAAAGAAACCCAGTTCTCTCCTTAGACTCCTTTAAACTTATTATATATCATTTTTAATTTAGCAAACAAGATAAAACTTTGATCTACCTGTTTCAAATACACTTTCTTTATATACTGTTTCAAATTCTCTCCTGTTTTTTCTTTTTCAAGCATTAATTTTGTTGACCTCTTCATCTAATGTTTTGTTTTTTTCCCTATGAACTGAAAAGGCACTTGATTTTTCCATGCCATGATGGGCAGTTGCTTTAACGGAGGGAGTATTATTCTCTTTGACATACATGAGACTGTCATTCACAGGCATAAACAGGGCGGGTGCAAGGATGTTTCGCGCCCTAGGCAAAACTTCCACCTTGTGCCGCCCCCCCCCCCGAGCCCTGTGGCAGCTCTCTGCCCCCCCTGCGGCAGCTCCCCCCGGCCCGGGGAGCCGTGCGGCAGCTCCCTGCCCCAGCTCTGCTCCGCTTTCTCCCCGAGCACGCCGTCGCCGCTCCACTTCTCCCGCCTCCCAGGCTTGCGGCGCCAATCAGCTGTTTGGTGCTGCAAGCCTGTGAGGGAGAGAAGCAGAGCGAAACAGTGTGCTCAGGGGAGGAGGCGGAGCAGAGGTGAGCTGGGGCGGGGAGTTCCCCTGCGTGCCACCCCCCATCTTACTTGCTGCAGGCGGCCCTCCCCGCACCCCCCCACCCCAACTCCCTCCGCCTAAATGCCGACGACGACCGGGGTGGCTGAAGATCCAGTTGCCGCCGAAGGACCCGAAATGCCGCCTCCCAAATGCTAGTGCCCTAGGCGACTGCCTAGGTTGCCTAATGGGTTGCACCGGCCCTGGGCATGAAAGCTGTTTCTTTCTGATGATATGGTCACTTGACTGTCTGTGTGCAGGTTTCTGTTTTTATTGCTTCTCATTCTTCTCACATCTGGATTCTTAACTTATTGTCCCTCTTACCTTTGCCTATCCTTCACCGGGCTCCCACCCACACCTTCACCTTCTTGGCTTTTGGAAAAACAATTGAATGCTTACTGTAATTTCCTGCTGTGATGTACACTTGAACTGAATGTTGGCGAGTTCCTGTATAAAGTGAGTGCCTGCTGCTTTTTTCATGACGCTGGGATATTTATACTCCAAGAGGAACTGTGGAACTTGATTAGTGTGATCCAGATGGCTAACCTGTTTCTCACGTTTTTCCTTTTTGGTTTTTTTCCTTTCTCTTCCCCATCACCCCACCCAACCTCCTGCACAGGATACGCAGTGACAGCAGGTCATTTCTCCCAGCCAACTACCACGGACGTCGCAGGAGGAGCTCCCCAGGATGGAGGCATCGGAAAGGTGTGGCTTTTAGTCAAACAATGATACAGTCAGATGTGACTGGGTAAAATATATTGACTTAGTTCCTGTAAACTTAATGAACCAAGAGATTTTGTCTGAAGATTAATTTTTGAGCACTTGCCTGGAAGAGGTGAGGAAATTTGATGAGGTCCTCAAATTTACCCTATCTGCCCCTTGTGGTGCTCCTTCCTCCCCCCCCCATTTTTAAATCATTTTTTTTTAAAGAGACGTTAATTCAAAAATCACTCTTCTGTCTGAAGTTTTTTTAAAACCTATTTTGCTTAAAATAGAACTAGTTTGGTTTTGGTGGCCTTGTTGGTATGGAGTTATCAGAAGGGAAGACCAACGAATTGTGAAGCTGTGTATGAACAAGTGCCACTGCTGGTGATCATGCAGACACCAAAAGCATTGGTGGCTCAATAAGGTTGCCAGTGATGGATATAAGTTGAAAACACAGCCAGAGCACCTGGCCAGAGGTTGAGCTGGGTAGTGCTTTTGGGATTTGCCATGATGACGACTTCCCTATGACAGGAATTATAATTATCTCCATATTGCTGATGGGGTAACTAAGGCTGAGGGGCTTAAGTGACTTGTCCAAAATTACAAAATTCAAGTCAGCGGCAAAATTGGAGTTTAATACTCAGAACCCTTGGCTCCTCATCTCCTCTGGACCAGGCCATTATGAAACCCAAGGTAATCTCTGTCTTCATGTCATTGTATCTAGATTAATCTCTTTCCCCTGCTCCCCTTCCCCCCATGTCCAAGGGTAATGTTCGCAATAAGGTACAGTATTTGATTTGCTTCAGAGAAATATACAGCACCTTAAAGCTCCAGGTGCACGCAGCTATTAAGTGCCCATTAATAATTCACTATGTAATTTAATACATCAAGTCCTTGGCTCCAATGATCCGCTTTACAGATGAAAGGATGCCTGGTCCTATTAACTACACTGACACCTGCTGGTCAGAAATGGATGAATTGACTTCAGATTTTACTGTTGCTGCTGCTCTGAGCTAACAAGTGACTCAAGACTTCAGTGGAGACTTGTTCCTCGTTGCAAGCAAATGGGGATTTTATTAAATGTTAGGTTCTTTACTCTTTCTGGTTCTAAATGAAAATATTAATGAGCTGCAGTACTGCTCTGGGACAGTAGGACAGTACTAATACCCTACATTGTGCCAGGAGTGTATTGGCCTCCTGAGGAGCAGAAGATCTAATAGTCTTTAGTAGCTTTTTTGATCTTGCATTGCTGTATTTACCTGTATTACAACCAAATCAATTAGACAGTCAAAAACAACCAATAAGTGGCTTATATTTGAGTATATATACGGGCAGGGGACTGGACTCGAAGACCTCTCGAGGTCCCTTCCAGTCCTAGAATCTATGAATCTGTGTCCAAATCACTACGTTATAATGACTCTCCACTGCTACTAGCCTTGTCTATTTTGTCCACAATGAGGAAGGTATAATGTTTATTATGATACAAATATCTCTATATTTACTTCAAGGAAGATTTTTCATTTCGTTCAGTCTTCCACACTTTCTACTGGTTTAATGACCCAGCTATCTACCCTCAAGGTTGCTCATTGTGGCTTGTTTGCCAGCTTGTATGAATCAGTCATAACATCCTGTAAAACAGTGTGAATGAAATGGGAGCCATTTTTAAACAAGATTCTCATTCAAAAGTGTACTTTCTGAATGAGTAACTGTAAACAATATGAAAATTCATCTACATGAAAAACAATGGAGAGAAAAGGACCAATGTCAGAAAACATCAACATGGAGGCTGATTCACCATGTAAGCGCATGCAGTCCGGGACATATTAAAAAGGGTATTCTAAGAGTAACTTGTATGAACACAAGTTAGTGCTGCTGCTATAGATTGTAATTTTGTAACATTTGAAAAAAATTTGACTGATAAGGTGTTAACACATTTACTGGTGTGATTTCAGTTTTTACCCTGACCTTTGCTAAAACAGCTTGACATTTCTCTTGCTACCTAGACTGCACACATTTTTGAGGCGGAGGTGGGGCAGGGAGGAGGGTGTTGGAATTGGCACAGAAGGTAGGGGTGGGAAGATCCCGATAACCAGTCAGATTCTCATCCCTAGTTACTCTGGGGCACTTTGCTATTCCTTTCCAAGAGACTTGTGCTTGAGATTATGGCTTTTGTGCAGTGGGTCTTTTTAAACACACACACACACACACACACACACACACCGCCCCCCCCAGCATTAGGATACTATTTAAGTACTTGGAATGACAAGAGACCTCTAACATCTGGTACTAAAATGGGAATTTCATCTTTTGTTTTAGAAAAGGCAGGAGGATCACCTTGAATTCGGAGTTTGGCAAATATTAATAATCACTTTATTACAATGAGTAAAGTACATATATACCCAGACTGCACTGATGAATTCATAACATTATAAACTACTTATCCTGGTGGTCAGTGTTTGTAACTGCTTTTGTTTTTGTTTCCATTTGATAGGTTTATATTTTCAGAACAGACAGGCGATCAGGCTCCTTAATAAAGATTTTTCAGGCATCAGGTAAAAAGGTGAGCGATTCTTGACAAAAAATAATGTGGCTATTTCAATTGGTATTATTTTGAATTAATAGCTTCTTAAGTGTCTGATTTAGGTGTAAAAATCCCCAGAAGTCCTAAAGCCATCATTTAGACCAACCATCTTTTCTATCATAGTGGTAGCATCTGCTCAGTGCTGGAATTGTGGAGTAAAAGGTCTGGTAATATTTGCAATTAAAATTCCTGTTAGAGCCGATAAAAACTTACTTTGTTTGCATGGAGAGTTACTCCTCAGCAAACCAGGCTGTGAATCTGCAGTGTACCAGCTTGTCGCACTCTGGGATTTGACTGCACTGTAGCAGGGTTCATGTGGGAGGTTGCTGTGCAGCAAGTCGGTGTACTGTAGAATCACACCCTGGCTTGCTATGCATAACTTGCTGTGTAGACAAGCTCTTTAAGGGAAATCCTGTTCCTGCCTTCGTAACAGCAGAGAGTTCACTATGCCAAAGTGCAAGGTTTGGGCTGCCCTACAAAGCTCAGCTGTGGAGGACAAACTAGGAAAGAGGTAGATCCTGTATAGCAACTGATTCTCATATGTCCAGAGCTTCTCTCCCTATCCCTCTGAGGAGGAGGCGGCGGGTACATTAGAGTTATAGTAGCGGGCTGTGGAGCAGCTCCATTACGTTGAGGAAGGATTGTTTCCCTCTTCCGTCCATGCATCTGCCCTGGGTGCTGGTTTGAGGATTCGTTCCTTAGAGCTAACCATTGGTCCTTTGTTTTAATATTCTAGCAGTACCTAGTCAAACTCCACTTCCCTGTGTGAGGTCATGCTGGGGTAGGGAGAAGTACACCTTCTCCTTGACCAGGAGCCTTGGTGGTGATAGGTGTTATGTCCTCAGGAAAACAAATACATAGCAGATCCAGCTTTAGGGAACAACAGGAATGTGCTTTATTTAGGGATAAATCTCTGAGGAAGAGACTGTCTGCCTAGCTCATGGCTGTCCAGAAGGAACCGCTTGTATTCTCACTCTGTGCTCTGGCTGTGCAGTCAGGCTCTAAAAGAGATGAAGACCTTGAACAGTATACAGTACTAATTAAATTTGGCTATACTAGGTGATGCGATTATCAGCCTGTCATTGGGACACTTTGCCAAAGTCTCAATGAATCATAAGCACATTTTATAGAAAGTTGCTCAAACACTGGGGACAGGAGAAAATCCCCAGGATGAATAGGTGGTGGATGAAGTGATTACGTTTTTTAGGTCTCCACTATTTTGTTTTGCACCGATAGGTCTTTTTCAGCTCAAATTTCTGTGATGCTATCAGTTCATCCAGTATATCTCCCTGCTGGTGCCTGATTGTTTCCTCTAGTGCATTTTCTTGTGTTTCTTCTAGTCTACTTTTAAATGCCCTGAGTGATGATGCTTCCATCAGTTCTCTTGAAAAACTATTCCTGAGCTTAACACATAGAACTATCGGGAAGTGTTCTGGCTACTCAGCCAAAACTTTTCCTTTCTTAATTTAATCTCACTATTCCCATTTATAAATACCATTAATAATTCTGCACCTCTTTAGTGATTATATCCTTCAAGTATTTGTAGATTGTCATGTGCCCCATCCTTCCATTTCCTGTAAAATCGGAGCTATAATTTATTAAAAAATAAACAAATACCTGCCTTCTTTTTCCATAGTGATATGTAATTTGATGTGCAATGCTCACTTAATGAGTATTGCTGGAAACGAAATCAAACCAAACACTGTTTTAGCAACAAAGGTATGGGTTCGTGCCTCTCATGTCCCATGCACACTTGACATAATGCACAGGCAGTTTTTCCCTCCTCTCTTTTCGTAAGGCGAAAAAGGTTGGGAAATCAAATATGGAAAAGAGTTAATGCAATCCTGTGGTTACAAATAAAAACACAGGCAGAAATGTAAGGTTCTCACAGTAACATGAACTCACCCACACTGCACAGTTGGGTAAATAACCGCCTTTTCCTTAAAGCTGCTTGAATACATAGTGAAATGTTTTTCATAACTCTAACTCACTGTCCATGAGAATTTTGTTTTAAAACATTACTGGATTTTAAAAAAATAAACCAAAAAAATCCACCAGGGGAATTCCACTACAAAATAACTAGTGAGTCAGATAATTTTAAAGGTCTGACCTTAAACCCAAATAGACACAAAAATCAGAGTTACATGCTGAAACGCTATCCTTAGCTCACCCCGCTGTCCTTACAGCTTCCAAACAGTTCACGGAATCTTGTAGATGTAATGTTACATTCTCAACTTGAACACCAGAGTGGCTGTTGCCTGTTTCCCATTATGCCTATAGGCATATCTACATGGCAGCTGGGAGCATGCTTCCCAGCGCAGATAGACAGGCACGTGCTAGGTCTGCTCAAACTAATGTGCTAAAAAGAGCAGTGTGGCTGCTGCAGTTTGGACGGGTTTTGTAATTAGGCAGCTAGCCTGAATCACCGCCCTTGCCACCATCACCATGCTGCTGTTTTTAGCATGCTAGCTTGAGCAGTGCTAGCATGAGACTGGGTATCTGTGCTGGGAAGCAAGCTCCCAACAGCAGTATGGATATACCCTAATAGGTTGGCTCTGTTTCATACACTGTAATCTGTCAAGGCCCAAATGCGGGACTCCGTGTGTGATAAAAACCCAAAATGAGACCCTAAAATCAGTATGTATGTAGCAAATGTAATAAGCGGTGAGAGTCGTAATTAAAAAAAAAAAGTTTAAGTAACTTTGTAATCTCAGTTTCATGCTTCTCCATTTCTGATGTAAACAGTTGTCAACAATAAAAGCGAGGGGTGACCAGATTAATGTGGAAAGCAGATGGCTCTTGGGCTAAAATGTGTGATGTCCGTCGAAATGAGACATTTGAGACCTATGCGCTAGTGTGTGTGTAGTCCATCGGTTTGCCGATGACATGTTCATGCTCTGTCTTTTTGTGGATTCTGGAATGACTCTGAAGTCCAAAGTGTCAGGCTTTGCTCGTGAGCAGATTGGGCAGACAAAGTCATTGGTGAGCATCTTGGTAGCTATAGCAGTAGAATGTGCTGGTAGATGAGCTGTAACTGTGCCCTATGAAGTATGCACTGGTATATCTTGGCCAGTGGGGAATTAAAGACCGTGTCTGGTTTTGCCTTCAATTTTCTTACTTGTATTTTAAATCAAACCTCAAGTGTGGTTTAAGTGTGTGCGCAGCCTATTTCATTAGGGTGTGCACCCAGGGAGCCCCACCCTAGCCCCGCCCCTGCCCTAGTCACGCCCCCATCCACTCCCTCCTACTTCCTGCCCCCTGACTTCCCCCGTCAGAACCCCCAACCCACCCCTGCTCCTTGTCCCCCCCGACTACCCCCTCCTGGGACCCCTGCCCCTAACTGCCCTCCAGGACTCCACTCCCTACCTAAGCCTCCCTGCTCCTTGTCCCCTGACTTGCTCCCTAGGACCCTACCCCCAACCTGTCCCCTGACTGCCCTGACCCTTATCCACACCCCCGCCCCTAGACAGACCCCCGGGACTCCCACGCCTATTCAACTGCTCCTCACCCCTGACAGGACCCATCCAACCCCCCCGCTCCCTGCCTCCCCCAACCCCTCTCCACACCCCTGCCTCCTGACTGCACCCTCAGAACTCCAGACTCATCCAACCCCTCCCAGCTCCTTGTGCCCTGACCACCCCCTCCAGAGACACCCCCCCAGGGCCCTCCTTGCTCCCTGTCCCCTGACTGTCCTGACCCCTATCCACTCCCCGCCCCCTGAGAGACCCCGGGACTCCCATGCCCCATCCAATCCCCCCTGCTCCCTGACTGCCCCCTCCAAAGACCCCCCGCCCCTAACTACCACCACCCCCCGGGATCCCACCCCCTATCCAACCCACCCTGTTCCCTGACTGCCCCCACCCCTTATTCAACCCCCCTGGCCCGGACCCCTTACCATGAGATGAGGCTGCTAGCCTCCCCACGGAGCCAAACATTGCCCCACGGGAGTGCGCAGCCCCGGCCCCCAGAGCGCTGCGCGCGGCAGCATGGCTCCAGGGGAGGGGGGAGCATGTCTGCCTCACCGCGGAGCCAAATGCTGCCCCGTGGGAGTGTGCAGCCCTGGCCCCCAGAGTGCTGCGCACGCGGCAGCATGGCTCAGGGGAGGAGGAAGGCGGGGGAGGGGCCGGCAGCGTGCTGCGCTCGGCCGGGCACTCAGGCCCGGGAGCGCGGACCCCGTGGCTTGCCCTGCCGGGGAGTGGGGCTATTTGCCCACCCCTGCATTAGGGTGTGCGTGGGCACACCCGGCACACCCTGTGTGCACGCCTGTGGGTTTAAGGGTATATTTGGGTGGGTGATTAGTATTTAATGTTCTACAATAATAGTTATTTGAAATAAATCTGATAATACACCTAAGTCTTTCATTCTCTCCTAAATTTCTCAGCCTGATATCTTTCATTGTAGATAGAAATTGACTACACATTTAGGGCTTGATTCTGCAAGTTCTGGGCATGAAACTCCCACTGAAACCAATGGGAGTTCTGTGTAGTAGGGACTGCAGACTTAGGGCCTTAGGCTGATTAGCTTGCAGTCACAGCCTGTATGGGTATGTCAACACAGCATGCCAAGCCCAGGCTCAGACTCAGGTTCAAACCCAAGCCCGTCTTCCTTCCACACAGAAATTAGTCTGACTTAGGCTAGTAACCCCTCTTGACTTAGGTCAGTGGCCCATGCTGGAGGGGTGAGTCAGAGAGTCTGAGCCCTTCTGTAATGTGGGACAGGGCCCAGGTATTTTGCAGTGTGGATGCAGTTCAAATCTGGGGTGCCAGACTCTGGTCTGGGGAGTCTGCCAGACTCTATCCTACAATGCTATCCTACAATCCTCTGGGGCTGTGCTTCCCAGCCCATCAGTTCCAAAACTTGCCCCTCACGTCTCATGAACTGGAAGTAACCTCCTGATGCAAATATAGCTGCTTAGCATGGAAAAAATCCTGCAGTCAGCCCACTACTTTTCTTTCTGGTTGATGGTGAGAAATTTAAAAAGACCAGGAAAAAGATTTTCAAGAATGACTAGGGACTCCAGCTTGAGACAGCTTGAAAAGTGGCATGATTTTAGCAAGTGCTGAGCACCACCCTCTGAAAATCAGGTCCCATTCAGTTGTGTGACATTAGGCCTCAAAAATCACCAGTCACTTCTGAAAATCTTGGCCCAGGCTGCTAATTCTCCTCTTCCTCATTTTAGATATTTGCCGAGCAAAAGCTGTTCTAATGTAAGGCCGTTTAGTGCCTCTTTTAAGTATGTCTTGGAGTGTGAGTTTTATTCCTTCTACAAACTGTCTGAGCTGATGCACAGTTATAATAAAGTGCCTAATTCTTGCCAAAAAATTCCCTAAGGTTTCTCCGTAGGGCTGCTAGTGTGAGATAAAGCAGCAAGTCATCAGTTGATGTTAAAAAAAACATAAATGATTTCCTCCTGTGTGTGGGCAGATACTGAATGCTTTGTTGTGACTCGGCTTGGTTACAGATGGGCTCTTACTTTGGCTCCTCCTTATGTGCAGTTGATCTGAACTCGGATGGACTTTCAGACCTGCTGGTTGGAGCACCCATGTTTTCTGAGATCAGGGATGAGGGTCAAGTCACAGTCTATATCAACAGAGGAAATGTGAGTATGCAAAGTGGATGAGCATGTGGCGGGAGGGTCAGTCCAGCTGTGGTTTACCATGAAATTTGGTGTCTTACATACACGGGGTGTGTGTGTGTGTGCGTGTTTCCAACAAAACATGAAGCCAGTCAAAAATCATCTGGTATCATGGTTTTTTTTATAAACTCAGGAGTCTAGTCATGAAAATGTGAATCTTTTGAGGAAGCTTGGCAAAATTTCTGGTTTTATGTTGAAACTTGGTGGTATTGGTGGATTTCCATGCTTTTGATGTCAAAACCAACTGAAAATCAGCTGCTTTGACCAGAGTTATTCTTTGTGTTTTGGATGGTGGTTCAAACCCACAACTCAAAACAAAACACTAGGGATTTGAAGAGAAACTCATGAATAGATTTCTATTATTACTTGATGCTATTTATCGAAAGTCTACAGTGGAAAGCCCTTTCGACTGAAACCACTGAATTTCACATTGCACAACTGTAGTCTTGGGATATTCTGAACTTTGACTTCCCGGAGTAGGAAAGAAGATGATTAGTACACATTGTTTAAAGAAAAATAAGGCATATATATATTTTTAGGGAAATGTGTTTGTGAAAGTGCCTTTTTAAACTGACTCTAAGAATTGAGCTGTATTTTTTTTACATATAGGTCCCAATTCTCCTCCCTTTAAGTCAATGGGAGATTTTTCATTGGATTCAACAGTAGCACTATTGGATTCACATTAACTTTCTTTTTATAACTTTAATAATATATTTTTGCTGGAAATAAAATTTACCTACAAGTCCTACAGACTGTGTGTGAAAGAAACAGACTTGCATTTGTGTTAATTCAGTTGTCAATTAACAATCCTTGAAATGAGCCCTGATTTCCCTCCCCCCCACTTTGATCTGCTGCTTATTCAATGTTTGATTGCAGTAGTGCCAAGAGGTCAACCGCTTTGGGATCCCATTGTGCTAGGTGATGTCAAACCTAGAGTAAATGACAATCCCTGCCCCAAAGAGCTCATGGTGAAAAGGTGAATTATTTGTGTCTGTAAATGATGTATTAAATAAAACAACTTGAGGTGCTAGTAGCAGTTTCTCCTTCCTTCAACCTTGACTTCATTGGGGCTTCCCGTGTGAAGTAAAGTAACATGAATAACTATTTGTAGGATTGGGATTTTTGTGGTATGGATGCCAGAACAACACTTCATTTCAGTTATCTCACCCACACCACTCACATGACACATACACCATAAGAGATAACCCTGATGGCATGTAGCGTATTACTTTATAGCATGCACATACGGCATTATGATAGATTTGATACACTTATATCTAATCACTGGCAGTGTGTGCTCTAAAGAAACAAGTAACACATACAGGGCTGTATGCTTTCCCCTCCTCCCCCCATACTCTGTGTCCCAACTTCTTCATGTAGGATTTTTTAATGTCGGCAGCTCCCTGCAGCCAAGAAAAAGACTGTATTACATGTGCTGCCCTCATTCACAAAGGGGGGAATAAAAAAATCTGAACACTTGAGGTGAGCTCTTGAGGTTGGCTTGAGTAATTAAGTTTTTTTTTTCTTGTGGAAATGTTCCTTTCCTCTTGAGGGTTCATTGCAAGAAATTAAAGCTCACTCAAATGAGGTTGGCTAGAAAGTGGGTGGGCATGAGTTGCCATCTGTTGGCATGTGAATGCAAAAGTCAGTTTGTTCTGGGCTTTCTCTCTCTCTCCCATATTAACTCTAGCTATTCTTTATTCTTCATTTTACATTCGTCCATTCTTTGCCTTGCTCTCTAACATGCAAAGTCTAGGGCTATCTACACACTACCACTTTGGTGTAACTTATGTCGTTCAGGGGTATGAATGAACCACCCCCCTGAGCGACATATGTTACACTGACCTAAGCGCTGGAGTGAACAGCGCTGTGTCAGCGGGAGAGGACCTCCCGCTGGCACAGCTACTGCCACTCATGGGGGATGGAGTAATTAAATCGATGGGAGAGCTCTCTCCTATCGGCTTAGAGTGTCTCCACTAGCAGTGCTATAGCGATGTGCACCATTGCAAGCATGGTAGGCATAGCTTAGGAGTTTTCAAATCTTGTGACACAAATCCTGCAGTCTCTGCCCAGGGAAATCTCTGCTAAATTCAGTGGGAGCTTTGGCTGAGTAAATGCTGATTAGAGACTGCATTCTTTGGATACAACATGCCAACAGGACAAGAACTGAATAGTGGTGTTTAATGTATGGATAAACTCAGTGAGCCAAACAAGTCCTCTGGTTTGGCATATTGATTACATCATTCATATTAGTCCTTTCTCCTGGGTATAAAGAGAAAAAAATTGGGATTCTCAAAAACAGTCAGTATAGTCCTAACCTTGCTTCCATTGAGTTCCAAGGGAGCAGATTTAGACCAAGACTGAGCGCTTTTGAAAATACCATGCAGAATTCCTAACCCTGTTCTTGAAAGAGATGAGGTAAGATCATCACTGGGGGATTTTTGGAGCATGGAGAATTAATTAATATGTGGTGTTTCTGTGTTCTTAAAAGCATTCTCTTCTTTCCGACTTCAGTTTTAAATTCAGAGGAGTAGTTATCAGCTTGCATAGTCACTTAATTGGTGCCTGTTCTACCCTAGTCATGAAAAATCCAGGGCTCTTCACGTGAACTCACATATGTGGGTGTTCCTGTAGAACATAGTTTCTTGAATTATGTGATATGACTAAGGATTTTGGCCTGTGGTGTGTCCTGTGTAGTTCAAATCACTTTTGGGGTCAATTAGATTGATTGTGTTTAACCCTTTTGTTTTATATATCCAGGCAAGCTGCATTCACTGGGGCTTCGATAGCAGTGCAGAAGTCACACTGCAGCTCTGCCCTAGGTGTTTCCTGAGTTTCGTGTGTTCCGGCAGGGAGGCCCTGTAGCTTTCAGCACTCACTCTGTTTTTCTTAGCCTGTCCTTTTTCCTGTTTGCTAGGGAGTCCTGGAAGAGCAGCTTGTTCTGAATGGCGACAATGCCTACAATGCACACTTTGGGGAAAGTATGGCCTCCCTAGGAGATATTGATGATGATGGATACTCAGGTCGGTGCATTTCCATTCTGCCATGTTCTGTTTCTAGCCAAGTCTGACTTTTTAAAATGTTATTACAGGGACTTTACCATCAAATCCTGTTTCAAAATAGAGGTGGAAACATCATTCTAATCCACATCGGAAAACCTTTCAAATGGATGGCCTGATTTGCCACAGCATTACTCCTTTGGAAATTATCTCTTCTTAAGACTGGAATAATACTGTGGTAAATCAAGCTCTAGATGCCACTTTCTGGTAAAGATGTGTTTACTAATTACGCCTAACGTGGCTGTAAGTCCCATTGATTTCAACATGAGTTATACCTGGGTAACTGAGGGCAAAGTTGGGCATTTGGTCTATTTCCTTTCTGCTTTTTTTTTTTTAATCCTATTGTATATGTCTTACTAATGACTCTTAGGTTGTCCCTAAACAAAAAGAAAACCACATCATCTTTTGTGTAACATTTGGCATCTTCTGTCTCAGGGCTATTCCCATATCCCATTTATTGGCGTAACTGGGGCTTCTTATCAGAAAGTACATTTAACATGTAGCTCTCACTGCCTCCTATTGTATATTCTATTTATTGTCACTTGCCCCTGTAACCTACAGTCCAGTTTCTTTCATGGGCTGTCTTGTACAAGGACGTACACTATGATAACAATAGGTGAGAATGGAGTGTTGACACCAGCAAGTTTGCTGCAGTGATTTCTGGCAGATTGAGGACTTCAAAAGGACTGGTTGGCTTAGCAAGTGTGTCTGAATATACATCCTCAAAGACACTCAGCAGCCCTTTCGTTCCCCTATATGTTTGAAAAACAACCCACTTGACCTAACTTGACTTTGGAAACTTGGCATTTCAAACATGGTTGTCACAGTGCAGAGTGGGTGGCTTGTACTTTGAGCCCGTGTTGTCTTGATGTGCAAGGCTGATCCACTCTGGGTTGGTCAGATGAAAGGACTGTTAAATGGCTTTTTGAGCAGGCTGGTGGGAATAAACACATTTTTATAACTAAGAGACATGCTTCTTATTAGATGCCAAAATAGGTATAAATTAAAAAGGAATTTAATGAGCTGTTCATTAAACTGGATAACTATTTGTAGCTAAGTGGGCCCCAGTAATAGCATGATCCTTTTTCTCATGATGAATTGTTTCAGCCTGGGGCAGTGGGCTTCTGTAAAAGGATGACATGGGAAGAGTGGAAAGGGAAAGGACTGTGACATGTTTTCAATTCATATTCTTTTACATATGCAGATGTTGCCATTGGGTCCCCAAAGGAGGATGACTACGTAGGAGCGGTGTATATCTACCATGGAGACGCAGGTGGCATTGTTCCACAGTATTCTATGGTAACTTGTTGTTTGAGTCACTCTGTCAGGTCTCGCAGAAATGCACCACACGTATGGGTAAAGCATTGTGACAGGAAGCAGTAATCTCTCTCCTCACCAGACCGTTTGATTCCCTCTTCTTCTGTAGCTGGTGTGTCTCTGTATGTGCAGTCTGCATCAATTCAGACTCCGTACCTGAGCCTAGTTAGGAGCTGAGACTTCAGTGTCTATTTTGCGCATAGTTTCTAATGACATTTGGCCCCATCCTCTCTGGCCAGGCAAACAATTCCAGAATGGGTCAGCGTGAGCAATTTTTTTTAAAACCATGTTTTAATACAGTTCTCAGATGTAGCTTCCTTTTCCATGTAGATGAAGTCTTGGGGAGGGGGTATTTCAGTGACAGCAGACCTTGAAAAGGACAAGGGGGTATTTCAGTGACAGCAGACCTTGAAAAGGACAAGCACAGGCACTGGAATGGCAAAGCAGACTTCTGCAGGGGACGGGGGGGGGGGGGGGGGGGAGGGGAAGGGGGGCGGGAAATCTGGCACTGCTCTCTTCCCAGCAGGACCAGACTTAGTGAGAAGGAAAAGATTCTAGGGACTCTTTCTGCAGAAGCACACTTGACTACTTTGAGGTGCTCCTCCTCCCAGTAGGAGAAGGTGTCAGGAGAGCAGTCATGAAATTCCACTTTACCAAACCACCATGAAGTAAAAACTGCTTACGTATGCCATACAAGCACTGAAGCATTGAATATAATTCCAGGGTAATTTAGTCTTTGCATCTTGAGAATTAAGAAGATAAAATCCCATACATCCCATTAAAACATGCCCCATAGTCTCTAATATTTGTCTAGCAAGCTTTTGCAAAGGCAGATTTCGCACCCCCTCCTCTGGCTGTTTGAAGGTCTGATCTAAATATTTTTTGTTGCTGGGAGAGATCCTACATAGTAAATCAATTTAAGCAGAATAAAGGATTTAGTGGTTATAGTGGAGACTCTTTAATAGACTGTAAGGGATTAGTCCTTCTGCCTTTTGCTGTATGTACAGTATGCATTGGTTTTTACAAAGAAAGTTAAAACCATTTTATGATACTTCTAAAATGTGATAATTTGTGGCATATGTATGGCTCAGCTCTGCACTCTCTTCTCAGCAGTAGTTGCTGGAAGTGGGGATCTTCTCATTTGGTAGGAGACTCTGGACTTCTAAGCTCCTGCATGTCCAGATTGGAGTTTTTGTTTTTCATTTTCAAGGAAATTTAGTGCGTTAGACACATTGACAGTGCTGCAGATTGAAGTTCTTGTTCCTCCCCTCCCACAGCAAAGTGGGCAAATGCAATACACCTGCCCCTCATTCCTGGGAGAGACCACTTCTAGAGGATTAAAGGATACCCATTGTTCTGTCTTGGTGCCCTTTTCCTTCCTTGACCATCCAGGATACCAATTGTGGCACTATTTTTACAATGTATGCTAGTACCTATTCCAAAGGGATTAGACTGAAGCCACCAATTCATTTTTCATATGCCACCAAACAGCCATTAAATGCTTACAACTTTTGTTCCTTACCTACCTGGCCTGGATTTGAACCCGCCATCTTGAGGTGAAAGGCTTTGTGTATCCTATTACCATGCCCCTGAGCCATCCAGATGCCCTGGATTTCCTCTTTTAAACAAGCTCTGAGAGGAAGCGGCCCCTCATCATATAAATTTTCACCCTTTTCGTTCCCTTTTCTACTTTAAATTGTTATCTATATCCGTGCCTCACTCCCCTACAGCAACTTTAGTGATGGCTCTGAGCTAAAGCAGCTTAATTGGCTTGCAACGTAATGCATGTGCTAAATAAATAGTCTGTCTAAGCTTCATGGCTTGCTGTTTTCATTCATGGCACTTAAAGGAGAACAGCATTATACCTCAGCATTTATACCATAATAGCCTGCAGATGTCTGTGGGATATCTGTAGGCAGAACTTACCACCCTATTAGGGACCCCCCAAAAACTTAATCATGTTCTATGATGTAAATGTAATGTGAGGAGCAAGTTTCTTCCAATTGCCTAATGTTAACTGCCCTTGATTGGGAAAGTTTAGCTCTGTTGTTTTAAAGCATAGTTTTCCCTTTAGAACTGGCTGTTAGGATCACAGGTTAGTTTTAAGGATCTCTTTCCTCTCCCCCCCCCCCACTACTGTATTGGTTTTGAATTTTCTCTTTCAATGAATTTCTTGTGTGGCATTTTGGCTACTATTAACGTTCTTGTATGGGCTGGACAAGGAAGTATTGTAGCCTGTAAAAGGCTGTGAAGCACCACTAGCAACCCTGTAATAGGTCTTTTCCATTTAACTTCTGTGATCGGATCCCTTTTTGAACTCAGATCTCCTTTCTTTTGCATACACAGGAGCCTGTGGGCCATGTGGCTGGCTTGGAAGATGAGGTTTTAATATCTTGATTTGTTCCAGATAAAACATTTGCCTCTTTAACTATTTAAGGAAAGTTCCTGTGTGTTAGTGATTTTTAAGAAGTCCTTTGGGTTTGAGAGACAGAATGAGATATGGCATCAGCACTGGTACAAAATACTGTATGATAGCTGATGGAAAAACAGAATTTCCAACTGGCTCTGGCAGTGAATCTCCCTCGTTTTGACCTTGAACATATTGACAAACTTTTTTTTAGAGTAAGTGGTCATGTTGGATTTGATGTTTCAATGAAATTAACCATTTTTTTTGAGTGATGCTCCATAAAACTCTTAATCGTGTGAGTGCAGGTGATGGAAAAGGTTTTGTGGAATACAAAATTAGACCCTGTTTTCTATAAAGAATATATTTGATATGCTGTTCATTTTGTGTGTGTGTATGTGTGTATTTGTATTATTTTAATCAACACTAACTTTTAATTCAAGTCAAGACCAGAAAACACTTTCTCACATAAGAGATCATGGGACTTACACATATGAATAGGGTTTGCAGGATTATGGTTTGCAAGGTTAGGTTCCAATAGTGCTCTGGCAGTAAAAAGAGGCCTCAGTGTACATGAAGATCTGGCCTTGAGAGAAGAGCCATGTGGTGCTTTATATTAATTTTGATTCCTTTCGGTGATTCCACTTCTATACTATCTGTTGCAGAAACTGTCTGGGCAAACTATAAACCCAACGCTGCGGATGTTTGGCCAGTCCATATCAGGAGGAGTTGATATGGATGGAAATGGTTATCCGGGTATGTTTACTACAATTATAACAACAATAAAAAAAGCAGCAGATAAATATAGTATATCAAGTAGTTTCCATATTGCTTACTAAAGAGCCTTTAAATCAGTAACAGGACAGCTTACAGTGTGAAGTGTAGGTGTCTGCTTTTTTCCTCGCTAAGTGAAAGCTGCTGACATGATTAGTCTATGTCACAGACACCCCAGGTTCAGTTGTCTGGGTTTAGAACCTATGGTACAGGACTGAGAAACAAAGTTGAGAATTTTTGCTTCCTAGGAAGGTAGTTACTTTCTAGAGAGTAGTTTCTATTTAATGGAAAAAAATTGAGCTGAGATGATGGTGATGATGATACAAAAAGAGAGAACTGGAGTGAGCTGAAGAACCCAATTTTGCAGTTCCAGTGGAGGCAAAACAAACATTGTGATGTATTGATCGGCAGAACTAAGTTGGGAATGGGGAAATATTTTATTTATTAGTACATATTTTACAACTGAAAAATTGTTATGAATAAACAGACTACAAGGGTTTGGGTCTGTGTCCTTCAAATGCCATTGTAACAGTAAAAGTTATGAAACTTTGTTTTCAGATGTGACCATTGGGGCCTTCATGTCAGACAATGTGGTGCTTCTAAGGTGAGAACAATTTCTTCCTTTTTTTATGATGTTTTTTTGGCTCCTGTTTATTGGTTATGTGGTTTCTCAGTCTTCCTCCAATAGTTTTTATTTTCTCTTCATTATGGTCAGAAGAAACAAGTTAGATTATTTTGTACACTGTACCCAATAGGGGTGCATGGTACCTTACAGAATAAATAAAAGGGACCCAACCCCAAAGAACTTATTATCTAATTTAGACACACACCATGGGATGCCAAATAAAAAGATGGGTGTTGGGAACATGGGGAGAGTGTGGGTTATAGAAGTAACAGATTGAGATTCCTTTATGGAAAGATAAAGTTGTTTATATAGTCACTTGAATTTGTGTGGCTCTTTTTTTGTTTTTAGCTATATAAAATATTGTTTGATTTAAGGAAACAAAATTGGGCAAGAGAGCAGCAGTGGATGGTGTAGGACTGTAGCTCAGTGGTGGAAAGTTAGAGTGAAAGAAGTGAGCCTGGAAGGATTTGAAGGAGAGTGAGGTTGCAATGCATGCAGGATCTGGACAACTATTTTGAGGTGTGCAGGTGCCATGGAGTTGCTTGTTGGAGGTGGAGACCAGGGAAGCTACAAGGTGTGACAAATTGGAAGAGTGAAGGGGATGTAGTGGGGCTACAACTGAGGCATAGGCAGAGTAGAGCTTTGAAGGGAAGGATGAGGAATTTGAACTTTGTGTGGCAGGAGACTGGAAGTCACTGCAAGGACTCAAGGAGGGTGTTGAAGCGGTCAGAGAGACAGGTGAGGAAGATGTTTTTTTTCTGCATTTCGTTGGGTAGACTTTGCGGGGCACCATGTAAATATCAGGCAGCCACAGAGGAGGAGGAGGTGGTGGGGTTGTAGTCAATATGATAGATGACTTGTGCAATGGTTAAAGCTCATGTGGTACAATATTGAGTGCTGCTAATATAGGTGTCTATCAAATCTCCAAAATCATGTTACTAAATATGGAATATGATAACTGTAACACGGCATTAGAAAAGAAATCAAGAGGCTACATCAAGAGGTTAGATTGCTGCAGTCTTCTTGGGGCTCCCCTTGAGAGCTCTGGGTTCTGTTACTACTTCTGATACTGACTTGCTTTGTGACCTTGGGCCGCTCACCTGAACTTTCATGTCTGTTTTTTCATCTATAAATGGGGTTCATGATACTTGCATACAGTACCTCGCGGGAATGTAGTGCAGCTTAATTAATTTTTTTGCAAAGTACTTTGACTTTCTCAGATGAAAGGCACCCTTGGAAGAGGAAAGTGTTGTTTTTATTTTGATGCTGATTTATATTTTGGGCTATTTTTGCCAATAACTACATTCTGAATAAACACTCTAATGTTTAATAAAACAACAGTGTCAAGAACTAGATGGAACAGTCATTTGAAGATTTTGTGGAATGGTCATTGTAATAGAAGAAATATGGGGCTGGGGAAATAATTAAGAGTTGTAGAATGAGTCTACCCCCCTATGTGTCCTGTTAGATACTGTTTCTGTTCCCATTGAAGTCAGTAGAAAAACTCCTGTTGACTTCATGGTGCAGGTGCTGTGTTCTTTGAGAACCATTAATATTCTGTTATTACTCAGACAAACAGAGGAAGCCAGTAGCTTTTCCACCAAATGTTGTGAAACATCAACAGATGGAATCTCTGAGCTCTGTTCCTCAGAAATAGCTTGAAACGGAAATAAAGGTGCAAACATTATGCTGCTTTAGTGTTGTTGTAAAGAGATGAAACTGGATGTAAGAACACATGGGCCTAGAACCAGGGATTGCAGGTTTTAAGGCAGATGCCCCTTCCTTGTCACCACCACAGGCCTGGGCATGGTTGCCATCAAGAGGAACCGAGAGACTAAGCTCTGCAGGAAGTTCTACTCTAAGGGGCATGTGCAATAGCCCTCTGTGATTCTCTTGATTGGCTGGCACTCCACATATAAACCATTTCAGGGAGTTGCCTAAACAATGCAGACCTCCAGTGTGCCTCTGCCTTAGATGTCACTTTCTGTGTCTTGGCTTGATTCCAGACTCCTGGCTCTTGGCCTAGGCTGAGCTCCCAACCCTAATCTTGGTTTACTATCTCTGGCATAAGACTCTTGCTGACTCTGGTGAAAGGCGCTGGCCTGGCCCACCCCCAATGCCTGCCTCATGTTCTCAATTTGGTGACAGACTCTGAGTTTGTAGTTTTGACCTGGCCTGGCCCCAGATTGATCTCTGACCTTCAGACCGAATACTGAGCAACTCACTCCATGCCCACAGGCCACACATGAGCCGGTCCCGATGGTGGAAGGTTTCTTGTGACATCAGCAAGAAAATACACACAGTGTAGCAACCTGAATCCAATCACTAAATCAATGCCTGTTTATTTATTTAGAGATTAGTGCATTATGGACTAATCATGTGTCTAGGCTAATTAATTGCAGCTACTGCAGGTCAGGGAGTGTGCCATGCTTGCTGTTTGGATTCAGATTAGGGTAAAGGAAAATACTCTTTTTTCCCAATAGTTCTTGTAAAATCTTTTGGCCAAAAACAATATATGTCTTGCCAAATGATATTAAAAAGCTTTTGTGGAAGCCACTTTGATTTGGGGCTGATGATGGTGCCTCTGTGTGTGCATTGCAACTTGATATATACCCATTAAATAGGCTAATTTTAAAGATATCAGGCAGCGCATAGCTTGCAAAATAGTATGTTTAGGTAAATATACAAGTTCATCTATTTTACCCCCTCCCCAAGCATCTGAGTGCAGGCACTTCCATGATGTGAGATGATCCTGGGAAGTTTGCTCTTTCCTCCTCTTTTCTATGAATATCAAACTCCCATTGTTAGTTTTAGATACTGTTAAGAGAGACTGAATTGCCATCCAAGACTGATGTTGATCTTGCTCCAGTTAAGTGCCTATAACCACTGCCACAAGCCACAGCCCCCAGATGTAAATGGCTTGTTGAGGGACTCCTAATGTGGTCTGCTCTATGCACTGCATGGCTCCTTAGCCCACCTTAGAACTGAATCTGCTGTTTGCTGCACATTTTTTGTGTGTGTGGGAGGTTTATTACTTGAGTTACCTTTGGAATATTCATACTTAAGATCTGCAGAACTGAAAGCATTAAGAATAACAGTTCATGCATTCTTGGGCTCTGATCCTGCATTGAGACTGGTTCTCATTGCAGGACTGGGGCCTTGATTTCTTAACCACTTGCTCCAATAGGGTTACCATCCGTCCGGGTTTCCCCGGACATGTCTGGCTTTTTCAGCTTTAAATGGCCGTCCGGGGGTGATTTCTAATAAAGCAGAAATGTCAGGGATTTCCCCCTTCCCCTCATGCAGAGTGCGGCGCGGCTAATTGGACAGCTGGGCCTGATTGAAAGCCGCTCGCAGCCACTGGGGCCTCTAGCAGCCAGAGTCCCTCCCCCGCCCCCGCTCCCTCCTCCCCCGCAGAGCAGCGCGGAACAGTGTTTGGGTCCACATGGAGCCCGCAGCTCTCCCTTTGCCGGGGGAGCAGGGCAGGCGGGGGGGGGGTGCAGAGGCTGCAGGGCGAGGAGGAGCAGGGCAGGCAGGGGCATAGAGGCTACAGAGGCAGGGCAGGCGTGGGGCGCAGAGGCTGCAGGGACGGGGGGGTGCAGGGGCTGCAGGGCGAGTGGGGAGCAGGGGGCACAGAGGCTGCAGGGGCGGGGGTGGTGCAGGGGCTGCAGAGCGAGTGGGGAGCAGGGAAGCACTTAGCAACCCCCAACCAAGATCAGAGCGGGAGGGAGGCGGGGGAATGCAGGGTGCTCAGAGGAGGGGGCAGAGTTGGGGCAGGGACTTTGGGGAAGGGGTTGGAATGGGGGCGGAGAAGGGGCGGAGTTGGGGCGGGGCCAGGGGCAGGACCGGGGCCCCGTGGAGTGTCCTCTTTTTTAAATGTTTGAATATGGTAACCCTAGCTCCAAGCCTTCTGCACTTACTGTGTCATGTGGCACAGAAAACCAATACCTTGCCCCCATGGCCCTGTGATTGCGAGGTGACTCTGGCTGAACTCTTCTTCAACCTGAAATAACCATAGCAACAGCCCAGGCCTCAGGCTGCAAAAACGGAAAGCTGTCATTCGTAACACACAGGGGGAACTGTCAGAACTTAATTCGGTGAAGTCAAAAGAGTACTGTAAATTGTCAGTGCATGGCATGGGGGAATTAGTTGAACATTTCCCCATCCTAAATGATAGCAGTGTAATGCACCTAATGCATCTGGCCCTACTATGAAAAATTACCCCACCTTTGTTTTTCCTAAAGTTTAGCTTAATGAATGCTGCTGCTAGAGCATTATATGGAACATTAGTGGTCACTTACCCTTTCCTCATGGCCCCAGGCCTTTTTCTCTTTTGAGCTCCCTAGCCAGTGAACATGCATAAGTGAGGTTATTGTCTTCGGTCTTTAATGCGCTAATCTCATTACCCTCCCCTCTCATCATGAAGTCTCTATACACCTTTGACTAGAGATTATTTATTATTGGTCACATCTGGTCATGCATGATGTGCTCAGATATTGAGAGTACAGTTTATTAACATAAATCTGATGATATCTCACTTCAGCCACTGATGTAGTAGGATATGGGTCTCCCTCGCTGGCTGAGGGAAGGGCTAGAAGAATGCCAAATCTGTTCTAATGTTCACAATGTTGTTTTTTAATGTCTACTTGATACTAAGTATTTCCAATTTTGCTTTATTTTCATCTGGTTGAGAAACATCCCTCTAAAGCCAAACTAAATTATACTTCTTTATTGGTCTCCAGATCTAGACCTGTCATTACAATGGACATCTCCATTTTCCTGCCAGCTTCCATCAATATCACAGCTCCACAGTGCCATGATGGCTTGCAGCAGGTGAACTGCCTCAATGTCACAGTCTGCTTTCGTTTTAACGGCAAACGTGTTCCAGGAGAAATAGGTAATGTGCATCCATAAAATGGTTCTCATGCCATATGTAACTCTAGAGGAGGCTGGGTTTTAGTGATACATGAGACATACTTAAAGGATTCTTCAGTTTAATTGCTGACACCAATTGCTGCTTTGGGCAAATACTTTACAGAGCCTCAGTATATTCATCTATGCAATGGGTATAAAATAAAAATTCTTACTCTACTAACAAGGATATTTTCAAGCTTCTTTAATATTTATAAAGAGCTTTGAAAATCTTGAATGAAAGGAACTGTGTACGTACAAAGCAGTATTATGATCATGTTGAAATATTACATATCTATTATGTTATAGGTACATATAATGCTTAATGTGCATGTGAGTATATTTATGTGTGTGTGCATAAATAATACAATGGTGTGGTGTAAAGTTTGGATTCGATCATGCCATTTTGGCACAGTCCAGCACCGGAAGTGGTGTGGAGCTGCGCTGCTCCAGAGGGAACAACTTTTATAGGGCATATTCATAGAATCCTAGAATATCAGGGTTGGAAGGGACATCAAGAGGTCATCTAGTCCAACCCTCTGCTCAAAGCAGGACCAATTCCCAACTAAATCATCCCAGCCAGGGCTTTGTCAAGCCGGGCCTTAAAAACCTCCAAGGAAGGAGACTCCACCACCATTCATATTTGTCGCATATTCTCCTATGTGCCCAGCCAGCAGGAAGAGGGGGCAAGCCATGGCTAGGCACCTTTGGGGTGCCATGGATATAATTAGAGGCAGTGCCTGTGCTCCCCTGACTGTACAGAATGAAATTCTTCTTGGACCTTATGTGGGCCACACAAGGGGCAGACAGACTCTTTATTCCCTCCCCTGTACTGTGCACAAGTAAGAAGCAGCTGCTAGCCACTAGGACTAGCGAGGATCTACATCATTATCACCTGAGTCTGGGATAGTTACACTTCTCAAAGAGAACAAAATTGCTCAAAGCTTAATCTCTCTTGGGGTTCTAAGACATATACACATTCTAGGCCAGGATTTGTATGGCTGTACCTTTCCTTTCTTAGGAGTCTTGCAAAATCCCACAGATGAATGTATAGTTCAGCAAAGCACTTTTATCCAGATAGGATAACTCTGGTTCATCCAAAAATGTTAATTCCCATCACTTGTTTTAGGATACAATTTTTTAAAGGGCCTAAGTCCCATTTTCAAAAGTGACTGTAAGCACTTTGTGGCCTAAATCTCATTGGCTTTCTTAGCCTCCTAAGTGCCAAAGATCGCTTTTGAAAATAGGACTTTGGCCCTTTTGAATATTTTACCCTCGCTCTCATTTTGTATAGCTCTACCGGGTGTTAAGAAACACACTTTCCTTTTTCATTCAAGTGCATTCTCATATTTCTGGAGGGAACTAATCTTCTTGCAGCATACCACAGATGAGAGCCAGTTTAATTTCACTGAATGATGATACAAACCATACCCTTTTGTAACTTACTGCAGTTAAAAGAACATTTGAATACTTTTGGCAAATGTTACCCATTCCCTAGTAAAGAGTTCTTTGTTAAGTAGATAATGATATAACTCTCAGACATTGTCTTTTTATACAATGCAGCTAATCAAAGCAATTTGTTAGAAGAACATAGCCAGCATTATGTAACTGTGTAAAAACTTCTTGGGATACAATTTGGACACAGTGCCTCAAATAAGCATTTAATTTGGATTATACATCACAATGCATTTTAATTTCTTTCAGGTTTCATAGTAACAATATTTTTTTGGGGCGGGGGAGAGGGGGCGAGTAGTGGTAATGTGATACCTCTCACATAACTGGTTAAATCTTAGGGAACGGGTTAATTAATACCAAAAACTTCTTCAGCTAAATATGTTTAGATTCAAAAGTCTTTCAACCCAATTTTATGCATTAAAAGATGAGTTAATGTGTACAGCACCTAACACAATGGGGTCCTGCTCTATGACTAGCATTCCTAAGCGCTGTGGTTATACAGACAGGAAATAATTATATTATGTATCGGAGCCTCATGGCCAAGGTTTTCAAAAGGGGCTAATGATTTTGGGGTGTCTCCGTTTTAGATGCCTTGAAGGGGCCCGCTATGCAAGAAGTTGGTGCTCAGCACTTTTTGAAAGTCAGGCCCCATAGGACATCTGAAGTTGGGCACTCAGAGTCACTAGTCTGTTTTGAAAATTGTGGCCGTTGTACTTATCTCATGCTGTCTAGAGTGGCTCACGCCCATGTGTGCCTACTTCAGGGCACACGGTCAAAAACAAGGCAGACACCGCAAACTGGTGGTGTGTTCCGTCATTAGATTTCACCAAGCCAGTATCAAATGTGAACTCCTGGACCACTATACCAGCCTGGAGAGTGTAAGGAGACTGTCTAAGACTATCTCAGGCAAGCTGGACTTAGTGATAAATGGTCATTTACATCAAAAATCACAAAATATTTACGTTGCTTCCAGTCCCAAGAGGTCAGTCACTTACCCCAGATCAATTGGTACCCTAGACCTTACACCAAAGACAATGCCTGTAGTCAATCCCGTAAGAAACTATCTAAAGGTTTATTAACTAGGAAAAATTAGTTATTTACAAGTTAAAGCAAAAATACATACACACAAATGAGTTACCATCTCTGATTCCTACAGATGACAGAGATGTGGTAATCTGTCAATTCAAAAATATATTTCAGGGCAGACTCAGGGGTAGCCTGTGGGGATCTCTGCCTTCATTTAATGTCTCTGGCCCTGTGAGAGTTCAAACAACAAAGAGATGAAAAATCTTCATGTCAACTACTTTTATTTCCTTCTTCCAGCATTCAGATCGATGGGACAAGGCCTTCTGCACGTACTTCTCTGTGGGTGGATGGGGCAATTAACAAAGTGTTTGTCTTATGGCCCACTTAATTTTTGATAGCTCTCCTGAGTGAGTGGGGCGATTCCCATGCTTGGATTCACAAATTCAGAACAAACATTTTCAAAGTTATAAAGCATATTTCCTTTTAGCATGGAATACAGATGTTACAAGTGAGATTAATACATGCAGCAGCTTTCAAGCATTTCATAGTCGAAACACTAAATGCATTCTTATAAGACTAATACCTATTTTTAACAAAACTAACATACTATATAGGTGAGCTGGTTTGGTTTCCAGCTATGAGTTTGTCAGTTCTTAGCTAATGCCTATAACCTTGGCCAGAGCTGGCACTTGGTTTTCCAGCATCACATCCGCATGCAAGTTTTACAAGTCTGTACCGAACATGCAGTCACTACCCTATTCTTTCTATTATAAACTCGTATCTAAAATGTTTATTTTCATGTATTGCTATTTAATTCAGCGACCCATAAAGAAAATCTGTCTCCAACTTAATTGGGTTGATCAAACACATTTTAAATATGGACCTTTTTCTCCCATTTTTTTCCCAGCACTATCTGCAGTACTACTAGTACTTTCACAGCTATTTGTAGACCAGTGTTTATTTTCACAATGCACTGTGTCATTCGCAAAGTACAAATCCTATCCATTTTATAGGCACTTTGCAGACTGAAATCTTCAGCGTCTTTTTCAGCTGGAATAGTTAGGGCTGAGTTAAAGAGGCATAGGATAGCGAAATGTGTTGCTTTGCACGGTGTGGCAGTCATTGTCTGACCTTTCTCTTTGCTGCAGCATCCGCTAGAAGGCTAGGCGGTTGGTTGTATTTTATATCCAGACAGAGCATTACCTCACAGGGTTTTGGATGTGTCAGAAATAGGAAACTTATTTTTAGTTATTTTTCATAAATCCCAGCGTCTGGTTTAGGCTGTTCCTTGCGTCCCTGGTTTGTGACCAGAAAGCTGCTTCAGGCGTGGCTTTGGTGTTCCATCTTCCAGTGCGTTTTGGGGCCTTCATTTTTTCTATATAGTCCTGAGCAATCCCTCATTCGATAGTAGCTACCTTTGCCTTGCTTATTCCCTAGGTGACAGAGCAAGGGAACAGTTTTCTTTGAGAACTAAGGGCAATACTACTGCATATATTGTAAAAAGGGGAGGAGCGTAAAGAATTGACAGATAATATCTGATTCCCCCTCTTTGGCTTTGCCTTGTCTAGTCTAGAAAAAGTTGAGTTTAGGTCCTACCTAGGGCAGGTTTACACTACATCCCTCGGGGGTGTGAAAAATCCACAGCCCTGAGCAATGTAGTTATACCGCTGTAACCCCCCAGTGTAGAAATTGCTATGTAGAAAGGAGGTGGATTAACTACGCTGTAGTGCTGTATGTGAATTCAAGCCCCTAGCTAATGTAAGCTAGATAAGCCTGACCTTTAAATTATGATTCCTAGTGAGACAGGGTAATAATTCTAGCTTGATGTTACCAGGTTGAATTGCAGCTTAGGCTGGAGCACTGTTCCTGGCCTGGGCATGGCCTTTCCCTGCATAATCCACAGGTCTGAGCACAATACCTTGTCAGCATGCTTCCAAACAATACCCCTTTCCCAGCTGAAGGCCCAGAACAGGAAAATGGAGGCTACTTGGGTCTCCCATATTTCAGGGCACTGTGCTACTCGCCTAGCCACTGGCAAATGAAAGGAAACTTGCTATGCTCGCAGACGGGATAATTTATTTATACAGATTAAAAAAATACCAAGCTACAATTTAATTAAAAAAAAAATGCTTTTGTGTGAATTGGATGATTTTCAGTGCTTCTAAAAATGACAGGTTATAGGGCTGGCTGGAGCTAGGCATTGTGTACGCAGATGCTGCGGAAGCTTCTTCACACAGCTCAGTCAATGCACTTGACTTCTCCTGCATCACCTCAGTCTAGTCCACTGCAAGAGAATTCCCTAGGTAGACGCAGCTGATTGTGCCCAATTTTAGAGTGGTTTTGTGGGTGGAACTACACTTTGTTTGAACTTGTAATTGGTGTGCTTCAGGTGGTTCAGAGTTTCTCTTCAGTTTGGATAAGCCACCGGGGTTTAAGATACCCTTAATACACTTAATCTAAAATACGTGATGTTACGCTGAAAGTAGGTGTTTTGCTGCTTGTGTATTGAAACATAACAAACTGGAGCAGGGGTACCTAAGAACTGGAGCAGTTCTTCTTAGCGTATGTGCAATGTGACCGGGCTTGATCACTGAATTTGGTCCGTTGGTTGGATCATGAGCTATCTCGACTTGGGCCATGTGCTGACGGGGCGTGCAACGTGAATGCTGATCTATGCCGCCCACCTACTGCGGTGTGTAAGTGTGTATGTGACACTTGAGAATGAAAATCATGCGGTGTGTCGGCTACTCCTTATTCAGCAAGTATCTTACTATGGCATTAATTGGCACATCTAGTCTGCTGTAATGGTGAATGGCCTTGTTTACAAATGAACGAAATATACTTCTGAATGCAGTTTTGGCAAACCTTTATAAAGATTTAGTTTGAATTCTGGGCAGAGAATTGGTCATTTCAAAGTTTAATCTAAACTAATCGCATGCATGCCAAATTTTTATTCACTTCTGAAGTCAAAGGCCAAATCCCATAAACATTTAAGAGGATGCATGTGTTTGAGTACCCCTGGCAGACTCTGAAAGGTTACTAGTGAGAGTTAATTTAGTAGCAAAAACTTATTACCCAATACTCAGAGCGAATGGGAATAAACTCTCCCACCCTGGTTCCTTTTTTGTTTTGAAGCAACAAAGAAAAAAATCTTATTCGTGGTATTTCAGCTTTTCCACTGATGTGACATCATTGGATGTAGCATAGGAATAAGTTGCCAAAAGAAAAGGGAAAAAGATGTGAAATGTGCTATTTAAAATATATTAATCAAAAACATACATGGTTGCTATAGAAGGATGGTAACTGGAATGGTTTTGTTTAGAGGCTCTGTGCAATGTTCTTATTAGTATTTGGGTTGCTTATTATGCTGTTCATCTAGACAAGAGCTGCTAAATGTTGCATTTCTACTTAAGAATTTTAAAAGGTTTAGGAAACACTCATGAATTGAACTTCCCAACACCTCAGTGAATTAGGTAGCCATTCTTATCCAGCTTTACATCATTTGGGATCTAGGGAGCTTGTCCTGGCCCCGGAGGCTGGTGACGAGTGTCTGCAGTGCCATGTGTTCTGCTTGCACAGCTCTTGCATTTGCCCACAGATTTTCTTATCTTTTGCAGCAACAGTTGTTCCTGCAGTTGATATCATAGGTGTAGTCTCAGCAACGGTAGGGGGGGAGGGTCTCCTAGGAAACAGAAAGAGGAGACAGGATTGGGTATGGGGTCTGTATAGGGTGACCAGACAGCAAGTGTGAAAAATCAGGACAGAAGGTTGGGGGTAATAGGAGCTTATATAAGAAAAAGACCCCAAAATCGGGACTGTCCCTATAAAATCGGGACATCTGGTCACCCTAGGTCTGTACAACCTAAAATCAAAAATGGATTTTTTTGTCTTTAAAAATAGGCCAAAATTTGTGTCATGCTTGACCCCAGTTTAGGTCTGATTCTGAGTTGTGTTGGGCACACACAACTCCCATCAGCTATAGTGGGAATTGGAGTGCTCAGTGCCTCACAGGATCAGATCCTTTTACGCGAACTGTTTTTTAAAGTGATACAGGGGATTGGAGGGACACACTCTTATTTTGGTGTAGATCAGGCTTATTTTGGTTTAGTTTCAGTCGTTTAGGAATTAATTTAAGCCAAACTGAAATAAGTCTGATTTAAATTGAAATAAGAATGCCCACAGAGCCTTTTGCATCAGTTTGAAAAACAATTTAAGTTAAACCGATCCAACTACTGTGTATAGACAAGGCCTAAGTGAGGCCAATGACAACAATTGTGTTTTAAAGAGCCCAGGATGTTCTCCTATTTAAAAAAAAAAATTCACATACCCTATTTTCTTCTTGGATTGAAAACTTGTAACAATTTTAAAGTCTTCTAAAAAGATTGTCGTTTAGAGGTAGCAGTAACAGTTAGCTCGTTTAAATCAAAATTGATTTAAAAAACAAAACAGATGTATACACTTTTAAGGAAATCATTAAAATTCTGCTCAGATAATCAGTGTTTGGCCTAATTATGTAATAATGCACAGAAACAGACATGAGCTAACTGTCACGTACATCACATGCCGACTAATTAAGCCCCGTGTTGCTGGTCATCTACTGATGTTCCCTTTATTGTATTAACATTCAGCTGAAATCACTAAGGACCACATCCTGCAATAGGATCCACTAACGTACGGGCCTCTGTGCTTTGTGTAGAGTCCCACTGACTTTAGTGGTACAGGAGTCCACTAAAAGAAAAAAGCTGATTTCATTGCTGGTTCAGGACCTCAGACATTGTTGCATTCACTTGTACGGCAAGTAGAATCCATCTGGATTATTCAACCAGTAAACAAATTGTTGAGTAAACAGATAAGAAGCCTTCTCAAGGGCACAATAGTATCAAAATACAAAACAGCAAACTTCACTAAACTACGCACCAGATAGAAAAGAATGAAAGAAGACCCCCCTGGTGATAGTTTATTGGTCTATGAGCGCATGTTCTGTAGTTTTCAGGGGAATAATATTCATAAAGGGAAATGAAATACAAACAACTTCCTCTAGTTAAATTCTAAATGCTAATGAGATTATAACTCAACCAGGAAATGGCAAGTTCTTGTTGACATCTGGTTCTTAGTTTATGGTGATGTGGAGGGAAAACAAAGCATGTTTTTCTTTCAACAGGGTGAGTAAAATATCTCTAGAATTTTTTGAATTATTTTTTACTAGTGCTTTCTCACATTCCTGGTACATTCCGGACGGGGATTTGAACCCCCAAAAGCCGGACATGTCCGGGAAAATCCGGACGTATGGTAACCCTATATAACAAGACAAACTGAAAGGCTGCTAGAAAAGAACCACCTTGGGCTAACAGTCATGGAATCTTCTTGTTTTCTTTTTTTGGCAGGTTTGAATTATATCTTGACTGCAGATGTGGCAAAGAAAGAAAAAGGCCAACAGCCCAGGGTTTACTTTGTGTCTTCTGGAGAAACAATGGGACAGGTTGTGGAGCAGTTACAGCTGTTGTACATGAGGGAAAAGTGTGATCACTACCTAGCCCATGTGAAGGTCAGTACATTCCATCTCTTCTCTGGCATTCACCTTTTTGTAGTTCCATCTGTTGATTTAAGTATTTATTCTATAAGCCGTCAAAGCAGTTACGTTTGACTTGGTTTGGGATGCTTTTGCTTTTTAGTTCCTGGGGTTGAGCTTTCCTGGATCAATGGAAGGGCCTTCTCAGTGGAAGGTTTTGAACTTCCCCCCCAAGGGATCTGCCCTAGGAGGCAGATATGGATTTGATGGCTTTCAGCACACAATGCAAGAAATATTAATTGGATGGATTGTGTTTTTGTTTTGGCTGTTATATTTCCCCCAAATATGGATGCTAAGTTACTATGATGGTACAGCAGTAGTTGGATAGCTTTATTTCATATGTATGTTTTCGTGTCTAAGCAGTGGGCACTCTCCAAATCATTTGCTTACATTGCCATGATGACTATGGGAGTCTCCCAGGTGGCTGCTGGTTCAACTTTCAGTTCTGGGGCACACTCTTGACTTCATTTTGGGTTGAGATTGGAATTTTTATCCATGTCATGGATTGATTGTTACCTCCTTTATTCAAGACTGGGGATGTGTGTCTCCAGCCATGTTTCTGGAAGGATGATATTGTTCCTTTGACAGAGTACGCGACCAATGGGTTGGTAGGAAATGCTAATGATCTTTGGTCTACAGCTGTTACTGAAGAAATGTCCCCTAGTTGTCCTCTTAGTTGAGAAGTAAATAAAAAAGCAATAGAGAATTATAATTCTGTTTATAGAAGTCTAGAGGATGGTTAAAAATAATCCATGTAGTAAGGAATTATTCTTTTAAATTGTATACATGACTTTTGTGTGTTAATGTGTAAAGCATCATGATGCAAATCTGTGGAGCAATATGCTGAGATGATATGACTGGCCTGGTGATGCAACTGGCCTCTTGTTTCAAGGACACGTCTCCATAAATTAAACTGACCTAAATTCACTTTGCTTCACATGGCAGATACTGAGACAGTCCCTGTTTTTAAACTCCATGTTATCTTTACATTTCCACTGACAAGCCAGTGTAGCCAATAATTCTCATAAGAAGGAACTCTTTCAGGAAGCTGCTTTGTACCTAAAGACCCTGAGCCTGGGAGATGAAATTAATCCTTGACGTTATTAGCATTTTTGTGCAAGGTTGCTGACATAATTTAAAACAAACATAGTGACCACCAAGAAAGCAACCATATGCTATTAAGTTGCTTGTGTCCCTGGATGTAGACTACGTCTTCCAAGGTTTTCTGCTTATGGTGCAGCTCCCGGTTTCTGCTGTGGAAAAAGCTCATTACAGAAAATATAAGCAAATTAGTTTACCATTAACTGGAATTTCTGGATGCATGTTTAATAATTCTGGCCTTGCTCAAAGCAGCATGTGTGATCAGGCTTTAGTATATAATATTACGGAATTCTTGTGATTAAAACAGTTCAGGGAATATGCTCCTTTATTACTTAGGTCTTGCATTAAGAAATACTTAATTTCATACTAGCCCTATTGTGGTTTTTGGGTGATGGATAGAATTCACTAGGGGGAAACACATGTCTGGAAAGCTATTGTATTTGTTGTAATTATTGTTAGCTAAGGCTTGGGGTACAAAATGTTTTCAAAGAGAAACTATTTGCCTGCAAAACACTTGGGAATTGTAATTGCTTATGTAAAGGAAATATATAAACACATTTACATTTACCAGCAGCTGTTTATTAGTAAAGTGAAACAGCTGTTTAACAAATAGAATTTAGTTGTTTATAGAATAAAAGCAAGGCCAAGGTTTTTTCTCCAGTTGGGGAAACTGCAGGAAAGGTCATCAGTTTGCATAAGGAAGGATGCAAAGTAGTAAGGAATGATGATCCAGGGTAGTCTGTGCCCTCATGGGAGGAGGTGATATGATCCATAGAGAATGACATTGGAAACATCAAAGAATCTTGCAGACTTTGGAGGAGTGGAAATGGAGGTCATGATCTTTTATTGTTCTCAATCCTTCAGTAGGAAGCTAGTAAAAATTAAAGTTCTTTGATTACATAGTTTTGTGAGATAGCTGGTGATGAGATCTGGGTTTTAAGGTTTGCACTGGAATGATTTATCAAATATTCTTTGCTTTTAGTTTTCCTTTCCCTCCCCTTCGTACCAGGTGTCCTATGAAATTACCCACTTTTCGCACTGTGGTGTTTGAGACTGTCCCTAACCCCGTTCACTTTATTACCATTCATTTCAATCTTCTGTAACAGAAGTCTTAATGACAAACGTTTCTTCTTGCAACTGCAGTATGTGTGGAGTATGTGTGGTCACGATGTAGAGATAAGTGCTTACGAAGACCAAATGAATTGATGTATTAACTCCTGAGATGGGTCACCTAATCCTGGTGGGTAAACAAGCTACCTGAACCCACTGGAAGCCAGCAGAACTGCGGGTTACATTGTTCAAATGACAGTATAGTTCTAATTTGTCTAGTTGGGATTTCTCTGTTTCATTGTATAGTTGATAAGCCATGGCTTTTGGAGACAGCCACTCCACTAAAACATACTGTAGGGCTGTTGGCCTGTCTCCCCAGGAAGCACTAGTGCCACACTCAGCATCTGTTCAGGCCCTTCCTTCAGGGCCCAGTTTATTCTTCAGACACAAAACTCACAAAATAACACCAAAACAAAGCTATTCCCCTGGCCAAAGCAGGCTGAACGGGTCCAGAGGCCTTTCCCCTTGTCTGTCTCTCTCTTCTCCCTGCTCCAGTGCCTGCCACCGGATTCACCCTGCTTCCTACAGCTGCACTCTTCAGCTGAGCTTTCATCCCTTTACAGGAATCACTTGACCCCTTCCCAGCTGGCTGTGATAATCTCTTCCCTCAGGCCCAAACACCTGTTCTGAAGAGGCTTTGTCTCCAAACAAGCTGGCTAGCCCCAGGGCCCCTGGCCCTTAGATGCATTCATTACACTTTACACTTCATTACACTGTTGCTGAGAGAGACCATTCACTAGTCGGATGACTCCTCCATTAATCTGAGCATGAGCTATCCCTCTTATTTCTATTATTGACTCTGAGCCTGTATAGAATTCTCTGGCTTTTTAAGTAACCGAGTTACGGACGGTGAGTGACTCTCAAAAGGTTTGGAGTTTGTGTTTGGTCTGGACAAGGCTTTAGAAATTTGTAATCTCAGATGAATATTATTCAAATTCATTGAATCTCTCGTGGCTACATAATTATGTTTGAAATCTCATGAAACTCCCAAAAGAATCTGTTTTCAGTCCATGGTGGAAAGCAGAATGAAACCGTTGCAGAGCCATGGACTGATGTGAGTGTGGTTCTAAAGTTAGGTGGGGAGAGACACTGCTGCTGTTTCTGGTTAGGTGACCCTTCGGTATTTGGAATCAGAGGGACCCCAGGTGATACGCTGTTCGCCATGATAAGTAAACGATCATCTGCCGCAAAACCTAAAGTTCTTTTTAGTTAAGCAGCTCTTGGAGTTTTAAAATTCTTTTGCTCAGTAGAGAATTGGGAGACTGCAGGTACAGTTGAGCTCTGATTGTGACAACCAGTGACACTCTTGAACTTCTCAGGTTAGTGTTTAGCATTGATGCCGTGCTCTTCATTGAGAGGTGCTCTACTGCTGGACAATTCCTCATGTGACACTGAACATAACAGCATGGGTAACACTAGAAATAAACTGACATATAGTAAAAAAACAACAGAGTCCTGTGGCACCTTATAGACTAACAAATATATTGGAGCATAAGCTTTCGTGGGTGAATACCCACTTCGTTAGACGCATGTAATAGAAATTTCCAGAGACAGATATAAATATGCAGGCAAAAATCAGTCTAGAGATAACGAGGTTAGTTCAATCAGGGGGGATGAGGCCCTCTTCTAGCAGTTGAAGTGTGAACACCAAGGGAGGAGAAACTGCTTTTGTAGTTGGCTAGCCATTCACAGTCTTTGTTTAATCCTGAGCTGATGGTGTCAAATTTGCAAATGAACTGAAGCTCAGAAGTTTCTCTTTGAAGTCTGGTCCTGAAGTTTTTTTGCTGTAGGATGGCTACCTTTAAATCTGCTATTGTGTGTCCAGGGAGGTTGAAGTGTTCTCCGACAGGTTTTTGTATATTGCCATTCCTAATATCTGTCTTGTGTCCATTTATCCTTTTACGTAGGGACTGTCCAGTTTGGCCGATGTACATAGCAGAGGGGCATTGCTGGCACATGATGTCGTATATAACATTGGTGGAGATGCAGGTGAATGAACGGGTGATATTGTAGCTGATCTGGTTAGGTCCTGTGATGGTGTCGTTGGTGTAGACATGTGGGCAGAGTTGGCATCGAGGTTTGTTGCATGGATTGGTTCCCGAGTTAGAGTTACTATGGTGTGGTGTGTGGTTGCTGGTGAGAATATACTTAAGGTTGGCGGGTTGTCTGTGGGCGAGGACTGGCCTGCCTCCCAAGGTCTGTGAAAGCGAGGGATCATTTTCCAGGATGGGTTGTAGATCACTGATGATGCGTTGGAGAGGTTTAAGCTGAGGACTGTAGGTGATGGCCAGTGGAGTTCTGTTGGTTTCTTTCTTGGGCTTGTCTTGCAACAGGAGGCTTCTGGGTACACGTCTGGTGGTGTTCACACTTCAACTGCTAGAAGAGGGCCTCATCCTCCCTGATTGAACTAACCTTGTTATCTCTAGACTGATTTTTGCCTGCATATTTATACCTGCCTCTGGAAATTTCCATTACATGCATCTGACAAAGTGGGTATTCACCCACAAAAGCTTATGTTCCAATACATTTGTTAGTCTATATGGGGCCATAGGACTCTTTGTTGCTTTTTACCGATCCAGACTAACACAGCTACCCCTCTGATACTTGACCTATAGTAGACTATCATTGGGTTTCATGTCACTAATCCACAGATCCCACAATAAAAACCCACCAGCCACATCTTGCTTCTCAGCAAAGATTTAATACCAGATTTTGTGATAAGGTCTCATACTTCTAAAACTACAAAATACACTGAATTGTGTTTACTAGCATATAATGAAGCATTGTCATAAATAATAACTCAACTACATCTTTTCACAGTAAATTAACTAATCTATTTTAGAATGCAAATGGCTATAATTTTATAGTCTCCTACTTGCAAATGCAGAGATTTTTTGCAGTGGGACTCTCAGTACATTATGGAGATTCTGCTTTAAATTATTATTACACTAATTGCAGGTCTTGTGTCAACAACAGAACTTGTTGTTGTAGTAATTGTGGGGCCATTAATTTTCTATTTCCTTATGCTGAGGATGCACTGTCTCTTAGTTGTTGCCAAGGAGCAAATTTCCTGGCGATGCATATTGTCATCTTTGTCTCCATTGTGGCTATGCAGAGATTGCAAAACTTGTCACAATTTGTAATTGGTTGCTTCATAGAATATCTATTGATGTCATTTCTTGTATCATATCTTATATAGTTTTGGCATACCAGCTGATGTCCAAAAAGCATCTCAGTTCTTATTTGAAGACATAGCATCAGAGGAAAACAGAATGCCATATCTCTTTCAATTACCTTGCTCCAGTTTTCAAAACTTTGTGATTTTTTTTGGCCAAATCCCCGGTCCTCAGAAAGGTCGGAATTCGGCTCCTTCAATAGAAGTAACTTTCTTTGTGATAGTCTGGTCATTGCTGACTCTCACAAGTGTAGGATTGTCCACCTGTGGGAACCTTTCCCAGCATACCTTGCTATGGGGTTCTGGAGTATGGTTCTGAAAACTGTTTAGCACCTTCTGAAAATGTTGAGTATACTCAATATCCGTTGACTTCAGTGGGAGCTGAGGGCAATTAGCCCTTTGTGGAATCAGGCCCCTGGCTCATAGAAATTATGCAGGAAATTATCAAAGATTGTACAAAGCTGATCATTTCGAGAGAGTCAGAAAAGATCAATTATTGCTTCATTCTCCACTATCTGAGCTCAGCATCTGCAGGCTCCCACTAAATCTTTTTTTTTAATTTCTAACTAATGCCAGCTGGCATCAAGCTATTAAGACACCACTTTACAATTCTTGTAATCAAACTACAGGTCAGTATTTAAAATCCCTTCACAAAATGTTTTTCTAGGTTGTTTAATTATTTTAAAGGCCACCACTGTCTTCCTTCTGCGAGCTTGTCCGAATCAGTAACAAAATACATCTGCTTTTACCCTGCGAGCCTCCATCAGTGTTACTGGATTAGAGGAAGCCAAAAGAATTTTTAAGCCAGTTTGTTTATTTTCTAATATATGTGTATCATTTTCAGTTGTATGTGCAGCAAACACAAAAATTAGAGAAATAGGAACATGACAGGAAAGAGAGAAGCAAGAGTAAAAAGAGAGGCTCCAAAAATTGAAAAGAATAAAAAGTTAGATATTTTCTTCTATATTTCTCTAATCTTAATCTTGATTGGGCTGTATACTATGATGTTCTACTTGTCCTCACCTCTACTTAGAGACCATGTGAGTTGAAGGTACTCAGCAAATCCCACAGATGGACCCATAAGGTGTTTAACGTGCATTCTGACCAGGGCAGTTTTACACCATTGAACCCCTTATAGGATTTTGTTTCCAGGTTGTGGCTGCTGTTACTTCCTCCTTTTCTGAATTTCCCTCATTTAGAAAAATGTGAGAGGCTAGGACAGGAAAATCCACCAACTTGAATTTGAAACTGAGAGCAAACAGTATAGTGCTGCACATTTGTTAGGTCAGATCTTTTCTTCATCTTATTTTCACAAGACGATGATGATGATAACCCCTCATATGATCCCTGTGTTTATTATAGGTGACCATTATAGGTGACCCGTGTGGGTTTGTATCCAGCTGAAGGCTGGTCAACTGAGCTAGCTATTGCTATCAATCACTGCTGTCGCTGTTCAAAGCCAGGGCCTTAACAGCCTCACCTTCATGGATGATGATGCAAAGATGTTATAGGCATTGATAATACATAAACAGGCTTGCTCATCCTTGAGACAACTCCTCCCTTTTATATTTATTAAAGATATTCTAGTGGAAACAGGTGTTGGCTATGGTTAGTAATATTACAATAGTTTCTAGGAATCCCAGTCATGGGCCATGGCCCCACGGTGTTTGTGTCTGTTCAGTCTAGTAATAAAAGACAGTCCGGGTCTCAGAGAACTCTCAATCTTTGTGTCAGACAGGACACAACAGGTAGACAAAATAGGCAAATAAATTGCAGGTGGGTTGAGAGGACGAGGTAACAATAAAATAGAGTTTGGCAGAAACCACTGTTGCTCATATCACTTCTAAAATCCAGCAGTTGGCTGCCTTTCATTGTTTTCTCCTTTGAAAGAATGAATGACCTTCACAACTGATTTGAAATTCTGATTCCCATGAGTTTATGGGCTTTCTGGTCACTGACAGAAATTCATTGCCTAATCCTGTTCTCCATTATTGTAGATGTTCTCCTCTTCTTGATACCTCGCAGTATTATTGAAGTATTGCATTTGTGCTTATGTTTGCTTGTGTTTAAGGATGTATAAGCATTTCCATTACATGCCTCTCCAAACCTTTACAAAAGTTTATCACTTTGGGGGAAGAAAAGAAATCCTTTGTGCCTGGAGTTGTTATGCATTTGTCTACAAAAATTTTTTGGAAATGAAGAATCACCAACACTGTGTTTCAAAGATCACATTTTTCATGGTTCTTCACCACCAACAAAAAAGCAGCAAAAGCTGACTTCCTTTATACTAGGTAGCTGTTGTCTGGCCTTGTTAAATAGCTGTAGCTGGATTGCTCAGGACTGAGCCTGCTTGTCCACAGTGGTCTGGGAGCCAATTCTGAGACCCTGACACTTTGGCTGATGAAATGTGAGTCATGCAGCTGACCACTCCAGCCTTAGAAGGATTAACTGCTCCATTGAATACCTCCCCCCTACTTCTCTTAGGCCTGGGCTACACTAGCGGGGGGATTCGAACTAAGATACGCGATTTCAGCTACGCTATTCGCGTAGCTGAAGTCGAAATATCTTAGTTCGACTTACCTGGCTGTCCTCACGGCGGTGAGTCGACTGCCGCAGCTCCCCTGTCAACTCCGCTTACTCCTCCTGCTGAGGTGGAGTACGGGCGTTGATTCGTGGATTGATTTATCACGTCCAGACGAGACGCGATAAATCAATCCCCGATACATTGAACGCTACCTGCCGATCCAACGGGTAGTATAGACATACCCATAGAATCAATCTCCCATTGGCTTTGACTGTTCTCCCACCCTCATAGCCTGATTGGAGTGAGTGGCTCTGGATGGTTTTGCTGTGCTTTTGTGCATTAGTGCAGAGGCTGATTTCAGAGCTGCAGCAGCTATGAAAATCAGTCACAGATGCCAAGAATTTCAGTGGATTTGGACCACAGGGTAGACAAAGCGAGTAATGACCTAGTGCACTGGTCAGCAGGAAGTTTACAAGTACTGTATGTAAGACCAAAGGCTCTGTGCAGCTTTGCTAAGAGTGACGACTGCAGTGAGAATCAGAGCTACAGGCCCATGGTGGGGCTTATATTTTTGGGTTTGTTTCTTTCATTGTCCTTGCTGAGCCAACTAGTGAGTGTCAGAATGAGCCAGGCTCAGTCGCATCACAAGTTCTGCCTCTGAGGCTGGTGGGTGGGTGGGCCGATTTATAAAGCAAAGCTTTATTTGTATAAATGTACTGTTTTGGACAATCTTGTGTATCGCTGCTGGCCAGAACAGTGTGTGAAACATGCTAGGAGACTATTGTACCTAACATTTTCCATTGCCTCACTCTGATGTGAAGAGTTCAGCCTTGTCCCCTTGGATACGCACTGGCCAGGCATGACTGTGCATTGTGGGAAGCTCCTCTGACAGTCTGAGAGGCGCACGGTGCTTAGTTGTGCTGTGCTGTGCTGTGCTCCATTATGAACTGCAGCGCAGTACAGGGTTCCTTTTCAATGTTTCTCTTCAATACAGGGATTTAGCTGCGTTTAAAAAGGGAAGGTTAGGAATGTGTTGCCGGGGAGGAAGACGTTTGAGCTAAGTGTGTGGTTTGCCAGAGATCCAAACACTATTAACTGTTGTTTATTTGTTTTTGGGTTTCCTTTGCTTTTGCAGAGGTTTTGCTATTTGCCAAAGATCTGATCCAAAGCCCATTAAGTCAATGGGGAGCCTTTTTACTTTGTCTCTGGAGCCTGACCCGAGTCTGGCTTGGGAACTAGATGCTACCTAAATTTCTAGTGTCATCTTCCTTCCCCCACCTCCTGCTGCCATTAAAGACAATGAGAGCCTCTGGAAACCTCCACAGGGCTGAGTCTTTCATGCTTATTTAAGTTGAACATTCATCCAGGCCTGTGCTCTCTCTCGGTTTAAGGGAGAGAACATTTATAGGTTCCCACCTCTGCCAATCTTTCTAACTCTCGAGGAAATTATCACGTTTTCCCTCGTAGTGATTTACGACTTGGCTGTAGAAGTTCAAACTCGGCATATCTCTGTGGTGGGGAAGGAGACTCCTGGTGATTGCATCATGGCACAACTGTGTAGTAAAATTTTACCTTTAGGTTAAAGGAGGCCTTAGAACCCACCATGAAAATAGAATGCTTTTTAATTTCCAAACTTCTCTACTCATCAGTAAAACCAAATTGACACGAGCAGGTTAGCATTTAACCACATACATTTAATGGTGTGTTTTGTGTGTGTGTGTGGGGGGGAATGGAATACAGCAAATCCACATAGGAATTATGCAGCACATGATTATTTTTTTTTGCTTGAATGTATTCGTAAATATATTTTTTTAATGTTGCTTAACCTCCCTGAGGTCATCAGGATATATAATATATGTTCCATGAAATGAATGTACAATACGGGTCTCATAAATTCTGCTAAAAGCACTGGATGTTCCTTTCAAACGATGGCTTTTGGTATCAAAATAATTAACTTTACGTATTAACCTGCAGGCAGGCTTCACCACTGGTGACATATATGCACAAAGCAATGTGGGTTATTTATAATGCAGGCAGAAATACTAGTGCTCCAGAGGGACTGCTAGGAGGGATCCTGCCAGAGCAACCCTGGGTTTATTCCTTCCTGTCTGTAGTCGAAGCCCATTTGTCTCAAAAGAAAACAAATGTTGGCTTGAAGAAGGCTCACCCAGCAGAGTGCCCAATGCTTTGGCTGCTGAGGTTGCTTCTTCATTTTTCCTGCCAATTTCAACAACTATAATCCCTAGTAAACCATAAATGGAATCTGTTGCGCCAGATTTGTACCTTAAGCCCTTTGATTTACTCCTGGCCCCTTCTTGACTAATTATCTGGTTCCTCTAGAGATTTGCTTCTACATGCATCTGTTTGTGTATATTTTAACCAAGTTATAAATAGTTGTTTTACATAGAAAACCTGTATAGCACATGTAAGAGACTATGTATCCGTGTGATAAATAGAAAAGACATGCACATGCCTGGTCAGTTCAGTGTCTACTACCATATTACCTGTTTACTCATCCATCCCTCATGCACATCTGCTATGAGCCACCAAATCATTGATAAATTGGAGTGGGTCCAGAAAAGAGCCACAAGAATTATTAGAAAACATGCCCTGTAGTGATAGACTCAAGGAGTTCAATTTATTTAGCTTAACCGAGAGCGTTAAGGGATGACTTGATTACAGTCTATAAGTACCTACATGGGGAACAAATATTTGATATTGGGCTCTACAATGTAGCAGAGAAAGGTATGACACAATGCAATTACTGGAAATTGAAGCTAAATAAATTCAGATTGGAAATAGGGTATAAATTTTAAACAGTGAAGGTGATTAACCATTGGAACAATTTACCAAGGGTGGTGGTGAATTCTTCATCACTGGTAATTTTAAGATCAAGTGGAATTTTCCCCCCTCACAGATCTGCTCTAGGAATTATTTTTGGGAAGCCCTATGACCTGTTTTGGACAAGTGGTCAGACTAGATAATGTTCACTTCTGGCCTCCGAATCTGTGAATCCATGAATATGAATCTTGCCCAGACTTATTTGCACAGGTGCTCATATGCTATGGTTTGGGATTTACAGGACGAGTTGAGTCAGTTGTGGGCCTATGGCAGTTTTTCAGATTTTATCTCTTCTCTCATGGTCCTGCAGGGCTAGAAATGTGACCTTTATCCCAGTAGGCTATATAACATTTCTCAATGGGCCATACAAGATTTCCTCCTAGCAATGGAAGAACTGGAGATGAGAGATTTGAACAATGTATATTTTTATGTTGACAGGCTATTTTAAGAGGGGATTAGGGTCAAGGAGTGTTTTGTATTTATTATTTTTGGTTTTTCTCTTCTGGGACTCATGGTGTAACTAAGGCACTTAGCTTTATGGGTTGAAGAATACAAATAATCAGTAGATCTCAATGTGTTTAGAAAGTTCAGTATCATTATCCCCTTTTTACAGATGGGGAAACTGAGGCACATAGGGGAAGTGAGTTGCCCAAGGTCACTCAGCAGGCCACTGGCAGAGCTGGGAGTAGAACCAATGTCTCCTGAGTCCAGTCCAGTGCTCTATCCACTACACTACCCTATCTGGATTTTAGAAACTCTGTAAACCATTCCTAAACTAGTTTTTTGTGTCAGGTAGTGTAAACTAAACATATGATGGCATATTGTGCTTTAAAGGTAGATCAGCACTTGTTTGGGGGTGAACGTACATAAATCACACTTGATTTTGCCACTCAGGAGTACTATACCCATCCCAACTGAATCCCAAACTCTTCCTACAAAACCATATAGTAACGAAAGGTTGAGGGGGACCATGTGTTCTCCTTTAGTCTCTGTTTAGATCAGTGGTGGGCAATCTGTGGCCCGCGGGCTGCATGCTGCCCGTCAGGGTAATCTGTTGGCGGGCCACAAGACAGTTTGTTTACATTGACCGTCAGCAGCTCCCAGTGGTTGCGATTCACCGTTCCTGGCCAATGGGAGCTGCGGGAAGTGGCGCGGGCTGCAACTCCCATTGGCCGGGAAACGGCGAACCACAGCCACTGGGAGCCGTGGGCGGCTGTGCCTGCGGACGGTCAATGTCAACAAACTGTCTCGCGGCCTACCAGAGAATTAACCTGACGGGCCACGTGCGGCCCATAGGCTGCAGGTTGCCCACCACTTGTTTAGATTCTCTCCTTGCAGTTTGTTTGTCTCCGTGGTTTTCCTGTTTACAACACAAGGAGGAATATCAGTCAGTGTGGTGATTGTGGACCCATAGCTTGCTTATCCAGTCCAAACTGGGGAGTGCCTAAAATTATCACCCTTTTATTTTGTTATCCTTTGGAAGGAATGAGCAAAGCACATTAACAGGAAACATTAGAGACAACTTCCAGCGTAAGACTCCTGTCTATGTGAAAAAGAAAACAATTAGTTTGTGAAGGATGTGGCCACTGGGTTTATTCCAAAACTATAACCTTTCGATTGTTGGCAGACTCCTGAAATCTCCTGGGGAAGTTATATGTGGAGTGTACTTGGTTTGTTTTGGATGGTGAACAGGTAATTCTAAGCCAGTGCTTTAGTTCAGAGTGTAAGTATGAACCTGGTAATGTGTCTGAAGGATTGTATTTGTAATGCATTTCAGCTAGGGATGAACTGATGCGATAGAAAATGCTTTCTCCCTCCACATACACCTTGAACTATCACTCTTTCCTTAGCACTAAATTAAATTAAAACTTTTGCGATTCAGTAATGTTTGACCAGGTACAGAAAAACACAGCCTTCCTTCATTCCCAGAGAGAGATGGGGTAATTACAGTTGGTGTGGTAACTATTTATTAAAAATAATTTTAAATGTCACTGCAAACAAATCTCACTTCTGCGAGCTGTTCCACATGGACGGCTCCCTGCACCTTCCCAGAGCCTCATCCACTTTAGAGGGTGGTTAGTACTCTAAATCCTGATCCTGCAAGTTGATCCATATGATTTGGATGCCTGTGCCCATATAGAGCCCATGTCAATGGGGCTCCATTATGGTTCAGGGCTCCACCCTGTGGAACGATTTGCAGGAGCTAGGGTTGCCAATTTCAGTTGGTATTCCTGGAGGTTTCATCATATGACATAATCTTTAATTAAAGATTGATCTTTAATTCCTGGAGACTCCAGGACAAATTTGGAGGGTTGGCAACCATAGCAGGAGCAGGGCCTTCGAATACCACAAGTTTCAGGCCCACAAGTGTTTTCAGTCTAATACAGATGGACAGTGATGAGCTGCCAGAATGTTAACAACCGGTTCCCTACCGGGTCTTCGGTGGCACTTCAGCGGTGGGTCCTCACTCGCTCTGGGTTTTTGGCGGAACTTTGGCGGTGGGTCCTGCAGTGCCGCCGAAGACCCGGAGCGAGTGAATGACCCGCCGCCGAAGTGCCGCCGTCAATCCAGTAGGGAACCGGTTATTAAGCACCGCCCGGTGAGTACATGCCCGAGACCCCCCACCCTAACTGCCCCCCGGGGCCCCACCCTCTACTCCACTTGTCCCGCTCCCTGTCCCCTGACTGCCCCGACCCCAGCGGTGAAAGTAGAAATAGGGACTTACTGGTATGGGGCTGGGTTGGGGCCAGCTCTGGCCCCCAGAAGGGACGGGGCCTCGGGCGGAAGGGGTGGGGATGGGGAGGGGGTCAGAGCCAGCCCCGGCCCACCCTGTACCGGTAAGTGCCCTCCCCCTCCCCCGCCAGGGTAGCAGTGGCAGCCGGGGGCTCCGGCAGCAGTTTAAAGAGCCCAGGACTCGGCCGCTGCTACCGCCCTGGGCCCTTTAAACCTCTGCTGGAGCCCCCAGCTGCCGCTGCTACTCCAAGGCTCTGGTGACTATTTAAAGGGCCGGGGCCGTAGAGGCAAGGGGAGCCCCGGGCCCTTTAAATAGCCCTCGGAGCCCCGCTGCTACTCCAGGGCTCCGGGGCTATTTAAAGGGTCCAGGACTCCCCTGCTTCTACTGCCCCAGCCCTTTAAATAGCCCCCGGAGCCCTGGAGTAGCGGCGCCGGGGCTCGGTCGGCTATTTAAAAGGCCCAGGGCAGTAAAGGCAGCGGGAGCTCTGGCCCTTTAAATAGCCCCCGGAGCCCCGCTACCCCTCCTCCCAGCCCCGGCCCAGCCCCCTTACCATGCTGCTCAGGGCAGCGTGTATGGATGCCGTGCGGCCCGGGGGAGCTCGCAGCCCCACCCCCTTACCATGGCACTGAAAGCGGCAGGAGCTGCAGCGCTGCCCAGGCGCCGGGCTTTGCGAGAGGGGGGAAGGCAGGGGAGGGGCCAGCGGAGCCTCCCCAGCCAGGAGCTCAGGCAGGCCGGACAGGACGGTCCTGCGGGCCGGATATGGCCCGCGGCCCAGAGTTTGCCCAGCCCTTTAATAACCGGTTCTAAACCGGCTTCTAAATTTAACAACCGGTTCACGCGAACCGTCTCCAGCTCACCACTGCAGATGGGGAAGAAAAGAAGACAAGACATGGGGAATCTACACTGAAGTTTATACCTTCTTCCCTCAGCCTGTACATTGCATAATTCTAGAATCCTGTAGACTGACTTAGAAAAATGCACTTGCTTAGATTTGCTCCTACTTACTGATGAGTAATGTTTACTCTCTGCACTCAGTTACACATCCCTTCTAATTTTAGTATAGATTTAAGGAAGCCTACGTTGGTGTAACTCACACCTGGGGTTCCAGAAGAGAGGAGGGTAGTAAGAAAAGCAGCTAACAGAAAGATGTATGAAGATGTAAATTAAAACTGGCCATTTGCTATGTGAATTTATAGCTCCTTACATCTTCTGGCCCCTTTGCATGCAAGAGATCCACAGGTCTCCAGGAGGTATGTAGAAGTCAAGACACCAAAGGGAAAAAGAAAATAAATATTCTATAACTTTCCACTGTTCAGGAATTGCTTTGCAAGTGCTCAGAGTGACAGAGATGCTCAGCTTTGTGGATCTGTCATAGCATGAAAACACAAGTTGATCTTCATGCACTTGAAGAAAAAAAAAAGTTTGGCCATTAATATATCCAAGGTTCCACTCTTTATTATTTATCGTTTTCACTGTAATATCCATTGGAATGTTGATACTTCACTTAGAACATATAATGCACTTGGGGTAGGCCTTAAGATGGTTTTAATGTGCTAGGCAGTACTAAAACTATTAGTAGGGAGGGGGGCGCAAGGAAATTCACGTTAACTGCTTTTTGTAAATACACTGCAGCTGGGCGGGAGCAGAATTTTCTGTTTTATGGGGAATTTGTTTTCTATTTTGGAATGGAATTAAAACCTCCTCTCCCCCCCCCTTTTTTTTTTTAGAAATTTCCCAGGAAATGAAATTCAGTTTTTTACCTTTTTAACTAAAAAAAAAAATTTTTTTTCATATAAAATTCTGTTTTGAAAAGATTTTTTGGGGGGGGGGGGGGGGAATCCAAAATGCTCCCTTTCAAAATGTTGAAACTGAGCATTTCAACACTATCAAAACACTTGGATGAAGTTTAATTTAGCAAAACATAAAACAATCAACATGTTCAAAAATTTAGATTTAAAAGTAATTTTTCATTGAAAAAGATTTAAGACAAAAATTCTGACCAGCTCTAAAATACAGTACTAGGATTTGAATGCAAAACCAGAAAGCTTTAAGAATTCCCATTTCAAGCTCCACTCTCTCTTTCATGAGCAAAAGCTCCAAGAGACCAGAACTAAAAATTGTAAAGCTGAAAAATTTTAACTGTCATTTGCCTTAAAGGATTTTATTTTTTACCCAGAGAAAACAGGTGCTTTCATTTAGCTATAAACTAAAACTAAACTAACACTATTCCTTTTTAAGTCATGCTGGAGGAGGTCACTGGGTAGTGTGCTGAATTATTCTTTTGGTTACATGCCATTGAAGGAAACATAATTTCATATCTTGGTAAAATTCAAGAACCTGACAAATTAAGATGATTGCAGAACCTGCATCACAAATTGGGCAAATGAGTCCAGTCTCTGTCAGTGATGGGGGAACCCCAAAGGATTTGAGAGAACGTCTCAGTGTTAGTGGAACGTTTCTGAATCTGAAAAATATTTTTGGTTTGATTGGTGGGTGAATGTTCAAGTTGGTTCAGATCAGGCTCAGACGCCTCATCTTTGGAGAGCTGCTAATGACACTGAGATTTCTATGATGCACACTTACTCAGATCTGCCAAAATGAAGTGGAATGTATTCTAGTGAAATGGAGCTACTACTTAAAAGTTGCTTTGACACTGTAGCCATCACAAGCAATAAATATTATCCAAAAGGCGGAGAGATGGCTGCTGTTTATTTGTCTCTTTAAAGAACTGAAGGAATGCCAGGATTTATTTTTAAACTTTATGTAACCAATTTTAAATATTTGTGTTGGCTCGAATTACTTTTCTTATTATTTTGGGAACACACTGAATTGAATCCTATGTTGTTTCTAATGTTTTTATTTAACTTCAGTCCTTTCTCTGTCCCTTTGTAGAAAAATGATATGATATACACAAGTCATTCGGTGGTTAGTTGGTTACCAGCAAGAATTGACACATGCTTCAGTTAATGTACAGATGATATGTTCACAAGAAAACATATTGAGAGAGCCTCCTGTAATCTAACTTTTTTTTTGACTGTATAATCAGGACACACTTTTTTCCTCCCAGTGTTAACACATATTGTAGCAATCCTCAGGAGTCCTGTGTGTGTATATCTGGAAAGGATTGACAATGGGTTTGGTTGGGCAGAACTATGCATTGGACACCTGGCATAATATTTGCCTGTGTGTTTGTTACTATCAGTCCCTCTCTCATGAGCACTAACCCCACCCAGTTCTCTAATGCATTTTTCATGCAAAAAGACATGAACAGAAGCTGACTAGTTAACTTACCTGTGCCATGATGCCTACTGTATTGGTCAGGCTGCTAGTTGACTACTGCTACTTTGACCGCTTGCAAACACATCTGCCATTAGTATTATCTATCTCCCTTACCTCTATTTATCTATATATCCAGTTTTGGTTTTTTAAATAAACCTCTAAAAATGATCCAAAGTGTATCCAAACAGTCTAAATCTTTTGAGAATGCAAAACTAGGTTGGAGATCCCACGAGAGAAGACTTTTCTGGAGGCACTCTTGGTACTTCTTGCTTCCAGTATGCGTGTAAATAACTTTCTTGAGGTATATGTGTTCTTCCTTTCAGGACCAGCTGGAACCAGGAAGTGCAGTGAAATATAATAAATAAAAAGTTGTTTTGTTTGAAACTAAAAAGATGCTCAGTCAGAGTTTTGGGAAAATCTTGGTCTGGGTTCGTTTTTTTGGATTTAGTTAGCTGTCCCCCTGCAGTTTTTGCTCTCCAGAGAACCAGGAACTGAAACTGACTGGTCTGTTTAACTGTACAAGTTGAGCAAAGCATGAAATGGAAACAAAAAGCATCAGTGATAAAGAGGAAATTGGATTATTACAATTCGTTCCTTTTTAATAGGTAAGGATTTTTTTAAAAATATGAGTTTAAAATCTGCTGGTATGTCTTTAATTTAATTGGTTAAACTTTCTTCCCTTTTTATCCTTGATTTCTTTTCCGTCTCTCAAGGATTTATGATGAGATGTTTTAGGGTGGAAGGACTGTCTAAAGATGCTTGTGCTATACTTGAGATGCCAAGCAACTTAATTCTGCAGTGCAAGTGCTGGTTCTCTTCTACATTATGTCTTTAAGGACTACTTCTAGAAAATAGAATATCAAGATAATTATTTAAAAGCCTTTACTCCTCCACAACTAAATTGCTTTTGTATGGAGTGTAAGTTTTACCACTTTTAAAAAAATCTTTTCTTTTCTGCTAAATACATCATCCCTTTGGGGCTAGCCCACATGATAAGGATAGGCAATGAGGTGAGTGTTGTACATCAGTATTCCCATGTTAACGGACAATGCAGGGATGGCTCAGCATTATAGACAGATACCTGGATTTATGTTCCCTCAATGACAAAAAGACATGGTATGAAAGTTGGCTTTGGTTGCCAGACAGCACGCTGTCAGATTTATCACACTATCAAAAGGTCCATGCTGGAACTGCCTCGATTTTTCTACCTTTTTTTTTCTTTTGTTCTAAAATATTGTCCTGTGCACTGTTTAAAAAGCTGCTGTTTTCTATCTTCAGAGGTGGCTGCATGGTGGGTAAAGTTCTTATTTGTATTTTGCAAAACACTTTAGGACCCTGTAAAGTGATTTTATTAATGTATAGTAATGAAATCTGGGAGCAAAACAAAGAAAGAAGGGATTATTTTATGAACACACTGAATATAAATAAGTGTTAGAAAAAAACTGTGATCCTTGAGACTTCTGCAAGAAACAACAAAGATATAGGAATAGGGTTGCCAGGCGTCCGGCTTTTGACTGAATGCCCGATTGAAAAGGGACCCTGGCGGCTCCAGTCAGCACTGCTGACCGGGCCGTTAAAAGTCCTGTCCACAGCACAGCGGGGGCCCGGGGCTCAGGCAGGCTCCCTGCCTGCCCTAGCTCTGTGTGGCTCCCAGAAGTGGCTGCCTAGTCTCTGCGGTCCCTAGCCTAGGGGCTCCAGGGACCTGGTGGCCACTTCCTGGGAGCCGCGGTAAGCACCGCTGGGACCCCTCAGTCCAACCGCCCCCCCCCCGTGCATTCCAACTCTCAGCCCCAGCCCTGAGACCCCACCTGCACCCAAGCCCCTTGTTTCTGGCCCCACCCCCAGCCGGAGCCCTCTCCCCTGCCCCAGCCCGGAGTCCTCTCCTGCACCCCATACCCCTAATCGCCGGACACAACCTGAGCCCACACCCCTTCCCACACTTCAAACCCCTCAGCCCCAGAACGGAGCCCCTTCCTGCACCCCAACCTCTTGATCCAGCCTGGGAGCCTTCTCCCGCACCCAAATCCCTCATCCCTGGGCTCACCCCAGAGCCTCCACCTCCAGACAGAGCCCTCACCCCCTCCCGCATCCCAACCCCCTGCCCCCAGCCCAGTGAAAGTGAGTGAGATTGGGGGAGAGCGAGCGACGGAGGAAGGGGGGATAGAGCAAGTGGGGGAGGGGACTTGGAGAAGGGGTGGGGGCGGAGCCTCAGTGCAGGGGTGTTTGGTTTTGTGTGATTAGAAAGTTGGCAACCTATTAGGAAGGAAATAATTTATTGCTAACTACTAACTAGAAGTATACAAACGTTACTTTTTTCCTTCATAGATTGACCCCGAGGCATTTTTTAGTAACACAAAGGATCTGTAGAAAACTAATCTTTATTTACTATTTCTTCAGCATGTGTTTTGAGATCATCCACTAATTCATATGCTTCTGAGTCATGTGTAGGAACAAATTCTAGACATCTGACCAACAGAATCACTATTGCCTGTTTTGATCTTTTGTCCTTGATAGTTTGTTTTGGGGGAAACCTGTGTGTGGTGTGTGTGTGTGTGTGTGGTTTACAGTAGCCCTCCCTGTGCAAAACTTACCTACCATTCCAAACAACTTTTGAGTCATTGTTTATAAGTGAGCTCTCAGAACATATGCCATGAGAAAAGGGGCTATAGTGAGTATTCTTTAATATTTATATTACACTAGCATCCAGTAGCCCTAATTAGGCCTTGGGCCTTATTTTGCCAGGCACTTTACAAGTATAGAGATAGAATCAGTCCTTACCCCCACAGAATTTACATGTACCCTCCCTGTCTGTCAGAATTTCAGTTGGTATTCGCTCTAGGTAACCACACACAGAGAAACCTACCACAGATATGAATGTGAGGTGGCTGTAACTTTTGCACACAAAGTGGCACATATGAGAATCTTCCCAGGTTGAGCAATTGCCCTCATTCCAGCCATGGGTATGGTGGATATAACCACAAGGGTGGTGGTGGTGGGGAGAAGGAGTATCTGCAGCCTTTAGCATCTCAAAGATGAGGTGGCTGTGCGGTGGTAGTGGTGGTGGTGGTAAGAGTGTTACTAATACATCATAACCACTGACCTGTGGCAAAGACCTGAATGAGGAAAGTTGTTGGATGCATCTCAACAGCTGTGTCTGCTAGATAAAATATGTGGATGTATTTTTTTTTTAATGGGCAAAGAAATCCAGCACAACCATTTACTTGGGACTTTCAGATCAGCAATTTCTAAACATTCTCTACTCCTGACTTGCATAATCCAAATGACCTTCACAGGTGACCCAAACTGTCATTCAAGGCTAGGACTATATTTGGTTGAATCTTTTTGCCCATTTTTTAAATATGAAAAATGCCTTTTTGGTGGCTTTTTTTTTTGAAAGAAAATTCTGTATCCATTGAACATTTTTATGCTTTTGTTGAACTGAAAACCAATTTTTTTATTTTGGAGGAGAAAAACATTTTTTTTCGGGGGAGAGGATCAGTATATATCTTTTTTTATGGAAAAACCTGTCAAAATTTTCAAGAAAACAATTGTTTCAATTTCATTTTTTCCATGTTTTTCATAGAAATCAAAATACATTTCCTGATCAGCTCTACCCAGGAGATTTGCACTATGGCCATGGACTGTGCAATTGTTGAACTCCTTACAGCATTTTGCCACTAACAATTGTTTTCATATTCAGCTTAAATATATTAAGCATTATGAGGGGTGAGTGGGAGTTGTGGCTAAATGACTAAAGTAAGCAGAGAAATGAAAGAATGCAAACCACGTCTAAAACATCTGGACATGTGTGTGAACCAAAGTTCAAGATATTTCTAATCAGTGTTGTCCAGAATGAAAGTGGTGATGATCTAAGGGAGAGAGAAGGGCTATTTATTTTGGATTATAAAACTAAAACCCAGGAGTTAAAGAATGACAGTCATCGCAAGAGTCATCATGAGAACAGTTTGTCTATGCAAAGTTCATGTACACGATACAGTGAAGGCATTTGAACTGAGGTTATATATAAAAAGCTTCCCCTTTTTAGTGTAGTCTTTTTTTTTTCTTTTCCTGATTGATGCAGAGGACTTGGACTATATGACACTGAATCTCCTTTATTCCAGCTCAGTCATCATGATTCTATGGTAACCTTGCAGATGGAATGTTGGCAAAGAACAGTGCATGCAGAACTGAGATGCCGCATGCACTGCATCAGCAGGCATTGATGCGTGAGGTTCTGCTTAATAGGAAAAAAAATACTAATACATGAGGAGAAATTTGTTTGTTTTTTCTGGAAGCTGGTGCTGATAATGTTCAATGCTGAGAGACATACAGTGATATCAGTGCAGATGAGGCTGATAAACACAATTCGCTCCAGTGCAATCTGACGTCAACTGAAATTTGAAAGAAAAAAATTTGCATTGATAAAAATGCATTGAATCTATCTTAATATTCCATTTATTAAGTAAATTATCTTGGATTTTAATTAAGAACTGAAACAAAGGTTTGATGAATGTAGTGATACAATCAGAAAATGACCTTTTGCCTTCACTGTCAACTGAACAGAAAATAGGGTTACCATATTTAAAAAATAAAAAAAGAGGACACTCCATGGGCCCTGGCCCCACCCCTTTCCCACCTCCGGCCCCGCTCCAACTCCGCCCCTTCTCCGCCCCAACTCCGCCCATTCCCCGCACCTTCTCCAAAGTCCCCGCCCTAACTCCCCCTCCTCCCTCCCAGCCATGCAAAAAGGGCTGCCCCAGCGCTACCGGCTTCACGATTTGCCGGGCAGCCCCCAGACCCTGCGCCCCCGGCCGGCACTTCTCCAGCACAGCTGAAGCCCGGGAGGGGAAGCGTCCAGCCGGGGACGCAGGGTCTGGAGGCTGCCTGGCAAACCGTGAAGCCGGTAGCGCTTGGGCTTTGGACAGCCCCCATGCCTCCGGACCCTGCGCCCCCGGCCGGGCACTTCCCCTCCCGGGCTCCGGTGGCTGTGCTCCTCCCCTGACTCTTCAGCTCTGTTCAAGAGCCGAGCTGCCCGAGCGCTACCGGCTTCCGGCAGCCCCTATGCCTCTGGACCCTGCGCCCCCGGAGCCCGGGAGGGGAAGTGCCCGGCCGGCGGCTCAGGGTCCGGAGGTATGGGGGCTGCCCAAAGCCGGTAGCGCTTGGGCAGCTCGGCTCTTAAACAGAGCCGAAGAGTCAGGGGAGGAGCACAGCAGCTGCAGGAGGGGAAGTGCCCGGCCGGTGGTATTTTTTCCGGACATGTTCGGCTTTTTGGCAATTCCCCCCGGATGGGGGTTTGATTACCAAAAAGCCAGACATGTCTGGGGAAAAAACGGACATATGGTAACCCTACAGAAAAACATCAGGCTTTCCAGCCATAAAACTCAACATGAGGCATACAAATTTTTGTTAGTTACAACCTAAACAAATAAACCTAAAGCAGGAAAACCTCTTCACTGTCCTCCTACCTTTCTCAATATTCTGATTCTGTGCTAGCAAAGAGATACAACTCTAATTCAAGCAAAGACTGGAACTTTCCTTGGCCTTAGTGAAACTTGGCATGCTGGTTGACCACATTCAGAAAAGCTGTGCTCCTCCTGCCTGGCAGAATGTAATGTGTGCATCTGGGTGTCGCATTTAAAATGGCAGCTGGTGAGCAGTAGGGGCCTGATCCAAAGCAGTTGGCGTCAATGGTGATCTTTCTATTGATTTCAATGGGCTTTGGGTCAGACCCCACGTGAGCAGCCCAACAGCTGTGGAATAGATTAACTGAATGGCTTTAAACAGCTTATATTACTGTTGCTGAAGAGTGGGGTGGTAGCATTGATATGCTGTACTTGTGTTTCATGTTGGAAGTGACTGCAAAGTCACCCAGCATTTGGGGCCAGTCATATTTTACACCTTATCTCCTGAAAATCAAGAGGGCAAAAGGGTAAAACCTGATCTTTAGACCAGCTTTGTACATCCATACAGTAAGTGTAGGCCATTATGTTCTTTTTGTCATCACTTAACAGTTTGGAGACCATACATTGTGAAGTTTAGAAAGGTGATTATACAACTTGGAGTTTAATGCAAAGGACCAGCTGAGATTTATATTTGGACTTTGCCAGGATGAAGTGCTGGAAGTTTCTTCTTGTTAAGAGTCTCCACAGTTGCATTACACAGTTGGGGTTAAAACAACAACAACAAAAAACAACCCATAAGGCTCCAGGGGTTAGTTGACACAATAAATTCATGCACTAGCTCTACTCTAGTCTAAGAATTATTAGGTACTCGTATGTTGGTAGGGAGGAGTAGATTTCCTTTTCTCTAATGTTAAAACTCTTTTCTCACTATCGTTTCTTAGGATGCTGTAAGTGTGGATGTATTGATTACTTACTATTGATGTGGAATTTTAAACATGATCATTAGATAGTGTGTAATACCTTATGCATTTTTTTTTATCTGATAACTTTGAGTCTCTAGTGTCTCAAAGAATAGATTTTCGCTTGGGCCCTATGCTTTGTGGACAGCAACACCTTCAGAAAGTTGCATTATACTTTCTAGGCACCAGTTGTGTTTGGAAAAGGGGGATGTCTCTGAACAAGGACTAAGGTGTTCATGAAAGCCTTATTTACTGTGTTCAGCATTAAAGAGTTAAACATGGTCCAGGGTTTCGTGCAAGTTATCACTGGCTTTCTCCCATTGTAACAATCACAATTAAAAATATTTTTATTCTTCTCTTAAAGACACAGAAAAAAGGAAAAATAGTTAAAGCATTAAATGTAATGTGTTAAGCCTTTCATTTTAACAATACCTCTTGCTCCTGTACTCACTTTATCTGTCTCAAATTATTTTTATAGGGAGAACTCGAACTCACTGTTTGTCAGTCTTTTAGATGGTATTGACTAAAGCCAGTTAAAACATTTTTCAACTAAATGAAATATGGCATTTACATTTAAAAGGTCTTTTGGCTCAAAAGAGATTCTCTCACTCTTTACAGCCTGGTGGTTTGGGCACTGGCTTGCAGTGGCGCTGGAACATTTTTAATCGTGGGGCTGCTGAAAGCCAGCCTCTTTACCCGTCCATCCTCTTACTCTCCCCCCCCCACCCCAAGAGCTGAGGCCAGGAGCAAAGCCACGGGGCCAGCAGCCCCTGAACCCCTAGTTCCCGTGCCTATGGTAGCTTGGGATTTGAAAGACCCATGTTCAAGTCCCTGCTATGCCTGATTCAGAGGGATTTGGGATGAAAAATTCTGCTCTGAATCCGGTAGAGCAGGACTTGAACCTGGGTCTCCCCCATTAAGACATGTTCTTAATCACCAGGCTATGCACACTCTTGTTTTCATTACAAGGCAGAATGAAAAGAGAAAAAGTTAGTTGAGATTGTCTGGAGCTGTTATTGTTGCTGCTCTTGAAGCCTGATCCTGTTTTACTTCAGAGAAAACAAATACACACCCAGAAGGGGAGAGAAAAGAACAGCAAAGATAGAAAATGCAGCTTGTGTCTCTGGTGCTGACTCACTTTGAACCTTGCTGCTGGAGAGAGACAGACTCAGCACCTGGAATGATCCGCCACTTCAAGACTTGACAAACTTCCCAGTCTTGGAACTAAAAGTAACCCCTAAAACGGTCCATCTTTGGTCACAGTCTCGCAGCAGTGTTGCAAAAGATGGAGTTGTCTTTGCCAGCTAAGTCAGACTCTGATTAGATTGAAGACAAACCGAGAGAGAGAGGGAAGAGGAGAAATGAGGTGGAGAAGGAAAATAAAACACAAAGGAGGGGTTGACAGCAGGTGATCAAACTAGCTGAAACGGTTGAAAGTGGCAATCTCACTGGTTCCGTCTTTGGCCCAGTCTAGTCAGGACACCTTTCAGGATCAGGTGAAGACCCAGTAATGTTGTGGTGGATCCCAGAACCCCAGGAGATGGGATCCCAGAACCCCAGGTTGGCAGTCATGGTGGTAAAGCTTGCCCAGGCCAGAAAGGAGTGGTAACCTGATCCCATTAACATTAAACCAATCAAAACACATTCTGCCCATTTCTAGCCTTTTTGTCATGCCAACCCATGACTTTATCAGGAGCTAAAAAAGACCCCATATCAGTTCTTCTAACCTAAACACTCCAGCTATTTGTTTCCAACTTTTGCCAATTTTCATAAACAACTTTGTGACAGGATGAGTTGGGTTTTTGATACCTTGGATGACTTAAACTACAGGCCTCTGTACAATAGATGGTTTAGGAGAAAAATGGTAGGCCTATCAATGCTCATAGTTCAGAGCATAAACTGATCACCAGATTGGGTCAGGGAAGAATTGTCCCTTATGGTATAGTACTGAATAATTAGGTGTGCTTTGGATAGTTATTAGAGCTGGTTGACAAACATGAAACATGTTCTGCAGAAATTTTCATACTATTTCCCCCCATTTTTTGACTGAAAACATTTTCTGATGAAACTTTCCAACCCGCTCTGATTATTATTGATTGTTTTAATATCCAATAGTAGGCGAGATGCACTTGAAAACAAATAATAAAAAGACTCGGTCCCTGCCCCCAAAAGGCTAGGCCTAAGTTTCCAGCATTGGCAATAATCAGCCATTGTGCTAAGATCTCGGGTTAGGGTGCAGCTGATGGTATGGAGGCTTGTATGCTGAACAGCTAGAGAAATATCATCTTCATACATGAATTTCCTTGACTCCGTCACTGGTATATCTGCGGTGTATAGATTAAAAAGTATTGGGGTCAGGACAGAGCCCTGAGGGATGCCTGAGTTATGAGTTTTTGATCTACTGATCTGGCCATTAAGGTGTTCCTTAAAGCAGCAGTCTCCAGTCATTGCTGCCAAGAGGCGGATTGTTCACCGGCAGTGAATGACGTGGGTGACCTTGAGGAGGAAGCCCTGTCTCCAGACAGTGTCATACACTGAGGACAGATCAACAAGGGTGATTCCTGTCTTCAACCGTTGGAATCCTGCCTCAGTGTGGCTGGTAAGTGAAGCTACTTGGTCACAGCAGTACCTCTTTGGGCAAAATCCTGCCTGCTCCACTGGGAGGATGAATTCAATAATATCAGACAGACGGTGGAGCAGCACCCGTTCCAAGAGCTTGCTGGTGGTTGAGAGGAGAGAGAAGGAGCGGTAGCTGGCTGTGTCCTCTGGGGGTTTCCCAGGCTTCAGTAGGGCAACTCCTGTTGCCAGCTTGTTGGCACTTCTCTGGTTCTATGCACGGTGGTAAAAAGTGCCACCAGCCATTTTCGTCCCCGTCTCCCCCAGATTCTTGAGAAACTCTGGAGGAATGCCATCAACCCCTGTGGCTTTCCAGCTTTTGCTTTCCAACAGTGCAACATTGATCTCCTCAACAGAATATGGGAAAGAGAGTGGGGATTCCTCCGGGCATTGTTGGAGGTTTCTGCAGAGTTCTTGCTGGACCTTCTGGCATGTAATCTTGTCTGATGGTGTCTTGCTGTTAGAAAGAAGATGAGAGGCAATAGCATTTGCGGTCACCTTTGCTAAATGTTGCGTTACTGGCTGGGATCCTCCAAGTTGCTGCAAAAGAGCCCATGCCTTATGGCTCGAATGGGTGAAATCAAGGCTTTCAACGGTTTTTTTCCACCTTTCCAGACACGCCAAATTCAAGGACTCAAGCAGCACAGTGGCTTTATCTGGGTTTCTGTTCTTTTCACATTCCCTCAGGAGAGATTTGGATTCTTTTGTCCAGCATGGGGTGAAAGCCTTGCGGTGACCATGCAGGATGTACTTCTCAGTGGTCAATTTTAGGCTGTTTGTAAAATGACTGAAGTTTCTAGGTATTGGTTCGAGCCTTGGGATCAGAGATTCTGTTTCTGAAGTGTAGGCGGGCCAGTCAGCCTTGTGGAAATTCCAATGCGGCTTTGGCACAGACTGCAGAAGAGGCACTTCCAGGCCAATCTGGAGGATGATTGGGCGATGTTGGCTATGCAGGAAGTGACTCAGGATGGTTCTTGTTGTGGCCAGTGGGACACCTGCACTATTGCAGGTCACAAAACACAGGTCAGGGTTGTGACCCATTGTCCACCTTGCAGACCGAAAAGATCCATATTGCTTCAGATCATAGAGTAGGTGAAGGTCTTCAAGGGAGGCCCATTCTGTGATCTGCTCCCAGGCTGTGTCATTTGAGCAGTATCTCCAGTCTTCATGATGGTTGTTAAAGTCACCCATGTAGATGGCCGGATGAAGAAGGTAAGGTAAGATGGGACCAGGCCACATGATGTTAGCTGGCTTTGTATATGTTTACTGTAATGATGTCCCTAATTCTAACCATCTCTCCTCCACTGGTTGATGATTCTTCCAAAACTTCCACATCCTCTAATTCATTTCGCATATACATTGCTAGCTCACATTTTGGATGGTTGACAGCAGTGATTTTGGTAAAGCCGTAGATTTTATGTCTGGCAGCTTTATCTTCTTTCATGTGTGTTTCTTGGGGGGCTACAATGTCAATGTGATGGTCTTTGAGGGTCCTCGAGAGGTAATCTGCTTTTCCCCTGGACATTCCTTCTACATTAAGTTGGTATAGCCAGAGAACTGGCCCAACTGTTCTTTTTTGATCCTGGAAAGGACAGTTTGAGGACGTATAATTGTTGCTACGTTCATTGGGAGGTCGGTAAAACTGGGAGGTCAATTGAGCCATTGACATCTTTATATAAATCAATGAGTAACTACATATTAAAATGTTTACACAAGTGTCATAACTATAAAGGGAAGGGTAACAGCTGTCCTGTGTACAGTACTATAAAATCCCTCCTGGCCAGAGACTCCAAAATCCTTTTCCCTGTAAAGGGTTAAAAAGCTCAGGTAACCTGGCTGGCTTCTGAACTAAAGGACCAATAAGGGGACAAGATACTTTCAAATCTTTTGTTTGTGTTCTTTGTTTGGGAGTGCGTTCGCTCTCGGGACTGAGAGGGACCAGACATCAATCCAGGTTCTCCACATCTTTCTAAACAAGTCTCTCATATTTCAAACTTGTAAGTAAATAGCCAGGCAAGGCGTGTTAGTTTTCCTTTGTTTTCTCAACTTGTAAATGTACCTTTTACTAGAGTGTTTATCTTTGTTTGCTGTACTTTGAACCTAAGACTAGAGGGGAGTCCTCTGAGCTCTTTAAGTTTGATTACCCTGTAAGGTTAATTTCCATACTGATTTTACAGAGATGATTTTTACCTTTTTCTTTAATTAAAAACCTTCTTTTTAAGAACCTGATTGATTTTTCCTTGTTTTAGATCCAAGGGGGTTGGATCTGTATTCACCAGGAGTTGGTGGGAGGAAGGAGGGGGAATGGTTAATTTCTCCTTGTTTTAGATCCCAAGGGGGTTGGATCTGTATTCACCAGGGATTTGGTGAAAGGTTTCTCAAGGCTTCCCAGGGAGGGAATCCATTGGGAATGGTGGCAGCAGGACCAGAGCTAAGCTGGTAGTTAAGCTTAGAAGTTTTCATGCAGGCCCCTACATTTGTACCCTAAAGTTCAAAGTGGGGATACAGCCTTGACAGCAAGGGTTGTGGCATGCTGATAATACAGGTGAAGGCAACGAGGCATGTTGGGTTGCATTGGGAGACACTCTCTAATTTCTAGCTCTTTTCTCTGTATAGCTGTTAGGTTCAGTTCACTACAGACTTGGGACAAAGCTCGTTGAAGTCAATGGAAAGACTTGCATTGATTTCAATGGGCTTTGGATTGGGCCCTATATACTGCAGCAAGAAACTGTTGCTTGAAAAGGGGTATGAACAATAATAAATCATTATGATTGTTAAAAATATCAGTTCACAATGAGTGACATCGCTTTGCTGACTTGTTCAGTTTTTGCTGCTCAAGTGTGCTTAAGCAATTCCCTGCATTTCACCACAAGCCCCCAGCATTCTTCTTTGATCAACAATTGGCAGAAGTTGTCTTGACCCAGAGATTGGCTTTATTGCATTATATTTGTTCCATGGTTGAATGAGCTAGGCCAGTGAGTCTGAAAAGTTTCATGTACTTCTCCAGACAAAGCAAGTCCATTTGCCATATGCTTGGTTTTTTTAACTTCCCAATTTTATGGTAAGGAAGTTGTTAAAAACATACTCTCTTTGTTTTTGTTTTCTGATTTCCAGCCAATGCTGGTTTTAAAAGTTTTGGATGTGCTGAGAGAGACTGAGACTGTCCAGACATATAGCGAGTTCTGTAGTTCTGTGCCAGCTTCTCACCAGCCAGGCTGTCATGATAAAAATAAATTTCTGACTGTAAATCAATGTTTCAAAGGAACATGATGGCACTTTTCATTTTCACGTGTGTAACACTTCAGCTTCTATGATGAAATGTAACTTTCCTCACCATTTTTGGCTGTAGCTTCTATTGAGTTCATATCATACTTCCTGATTTAAAAGAACAGCAAAGAAAATATCAAAGGGAATAATCAGAGATGCTAGGATTGTGGCAGCAATCAAGAAAACTTGGTAGTTTGCTTTTCATTACAAGAACATTTTAATTTTCAGTGTCTTCACTGACGGGATTGTGCATGGACTGTGAAGGATCAAACAGAGTTGTTAAACAACATTCCTATTTCTCTGTGTACCAGTTGGTGTTTGACAAGACTTTTTGGCCATAAAATATATTCATATGCTCAGTACTATGTGCTTGAATCTAATTTGCCATCTCAAGAGTGGAAAAGTTAATCTCAGTGAAGGTTGTTTATTTTCACTTTGCTAAGCAAGAAAAAAATAGGAAAAGGAGAGAGAAAAGCTGTCTCCACAAAATCATTGTGTGACAGGTTGCCCTTCTTAGGATGCCACCTGATTTGCTGAGATATCACTGAGCATGTCTATTATGCTAGCCTGGGTACCCTTTTTACCTGTCTTGCTGAGCCAAGCAATTCTGTTAAGCCTCCTTCAGCACACACACAGGGCCACACCAAACTGCAGAATGAAACACACTGAGGATCAGTTCTGTGAAGGCTCAGCTTAAGGCACTTGCCCCCAGCACTCATGTGTCCACCTCCCTTGGGGTGCAGACCCAAAGATGGGTGAAATTCGCCTCCTTCCTCAATGTGGAGGAAGGTATGCATGGCCTCTTACCCCCCTCTCCCTCCCAATTGTGAATTGTACATGGGATTATGTTATAAACAAGAAATAAATTTATTAACGACAAAAGGTGAATGTTAAGTGAATACAAGAGATAACAGACAGAACAAAGCAGATTACTGGGCAAATAAACCAAAGTATGCAAGCTAAGCTCAATATACTTAAGAAGCAGGTTACAAAATACAATTTCTTACCCTAAATGTTATTTTAGGTAGGTTGCAAAGTTTCTGTGGTTCAGAGTTTGTTATATTTCTTTTCAGACTGGACTCCTGTCTCAGTCTGGACTCTCCGTTAGCAGTCTTTCCTCTTGGGCAGACAGGCCATGGAGAAGAGGAGTCCTGTTTGCCTTCCTCCCTGCCGTTAAATAGGATTTACATAAGGTGGGGATCCTTTGTTTCCCAAACTTGACCCCCCCTTCCCTTCCAGTGGAAAGTTACAAGAAGTCCCAGGTAATGTTTAGTATCAGGTGACAAGGCCATCTGGCCTAGTAGTGTCACAGTTATGTTCCCAGATGCCTCCCAGGAGGGAAAGAGATTAGTATCTTCATGGTTTTGTTGTTCCTTCCTGATGGCTCATCATATTTGATGGCCAGTCATCTGGTGGGTGTCTTGCCAATACATACCCAGTTGTAGTTGTTACATAGTCCATATTCCTAACTTTAGATACAGAAATAATACATACATACAAATTGGATAATCACATTGAGTAAATTATAACCTTTCCAATGATATCTTACAAGACCCATCTTGCATAAAATACATCTCAGTTATGTCATGTTCATATCATAAGCATATTTTCATAAAGAATATGGAAAATGTCTCACATGGATGTAAAATTCTCATTTAATGTTTATTAGAGATTTTGAAAGTTTATTTTCACTCTCTGTTGCTTTTTTAAAGTAGGCATCTTTTAAAACTAAACTTAAAAAAATGCTCAGAACTTTGTTTTAGAAATGTCTTCACACCATTTTAACTCAAGTACGATCAGGACTTGGAAGATATCTTGATTAAATAAAGAATAATTGGTTCATTCCCCAAAGCCAACAGCAATGCTTCTTCTAGGACGCTATTATTATTCTGTTACACTCCCCATCTCCACAATGTGTGGAGGAGAGGCAGTTCTCCTCTTGTATTGGCCATTTCTGGTATTTTTAGAAAAAAAGGTGAACTTCAAAAAGTTTGGAGCTTAAGTGATGTTCAGATGTCAATTTGCATTATCAAAACCCATTGAGTCTACACATCTGGGCTGAAAATGAGGAAACTGAGGCTCACATTAAATGAGTTCATACAGGATGTCTCTGGCAAACCTGAAATGGAAGTCAGATCTCTTGAGTCCCACTTCTGTATCCCCCCCCACAAGACTTTACTTCCTCCCTGTTTATGAGAACAGCTTGCTTTCAAGATTTTCACTGCTAATGCTTGGCCAGAAATACAGAGAGAATCAGCACTTCTGGTAATAGTCTGAGCAGGAGCCTGGAAAATGCCAGGGGAGCACAAAAATGAAGGGGGAGGGGGACATTTAAGCACCTTTACAAATGTTTGCTTGAGTTCAGTTCTAAGCAATGGGTGAAAGTTCAGTTTGCATGTCTGCAGTTTAAGCCCGGCCTTTGGTTTTGTGTTATGCTCACCTGAGCAGCTCTGAATGAGATGGCTACTAGGGTAGTGACAGATCCAGTATGAATGAGTTGTTGATTTTAGCTAGTTGGGAAACTTCCATGAACAAGCAAGAATTTTGCCTCTTAGGCCAAGTGACTGATAGTTTTGTGCTGGTGAAAGTGAAGCCCTCCTTTTGTCCATAGAACAGGTATAGTGGCAGTGCAAGCTTCTCTGAATTGTACCCCTAGTGTCCCTCACCCCTGTATTAGAGGAATTGGTGCCCATTCTGATGATGGCTTTTGTTATATGAATACTTCTCAATCGTGGGCTGGACCAAGGCGTCAAACTAAATTTGCATGAGCTATAGGGGCACAGTTTGGGTGGCAGTGACCTTTTTTCACTGCCGGATGGGACCAGTTTGAACCAGTGAATTAAATGTGGAAGATTTAGTATCCTAGTAATTAATAATCTAAGCCATACAATCCTCATAACAGTAGTCAGTAGCCATAGAACATAGACTGACTGATGGAAGATGAATGTTGTCACTGTGAAGACTGGCCCCCATTTACTAAAGCGAGCAAAATTGGACCCAATGATCCCCTACCAAACAGATCACATTGTCATGGTGAAGATTATTTTATAGCAGTGTAATCAAAGATCCTTCAAATTCTCATGGATGTTATTCTAGGCATCACAGTCACATCAATCAAAATGTGAGGGAAACTGTGCAAGAGCAGGAAGCTAAGATATAAACTCTTATATCCATGAAAACTCAGGGGGAGTTGAACAAGCTATATTCATTAGGATAGTGCAGCACACTCCCCTCTCTGTGCTCAGCCAGCTCTGCTGGGCAGAGCAGAGGGGAACATCTACCTCTCCCCTCATCCACTCTGAGGTGATTTGCACCATCTGGGATGCCTGAATGTACTGTGCCTGATTGTGGCCTGGTCCTTATATGGTGGGAGGGAAGCCCCAGCTTGGGACCTCTAAATAGGAGTGGAGTGTGCACATACCACACCTTAAGCCCACACTGCTATTCTCACCTCATCCTATCCTCATCCTTCTCTTGCTTACATTGTAGCTCTAAAGCTTTATGCTGCCTTCTACTTGACCCGTCACAGGCGGCCTCATAGGCCTTTCCAACTGTGTGAGTCACTCCAGAGCTTTCCTTCCCCTCTGGAGAGATCCAAAATAGGGGTCTGGTCTTTCTCTCACATTGTTTACATTCCTGCTCCTTTCCTAGCATGCATTGCTGCCATGTCTACAGCTCCAGCCGTCCCTCTAGACTACCTTGCCCAGAATGCCTTTTTTTGTGGCTGAACCAGCACTAGGCCAGCAATCTCCTTTAAGGGCCACACACCCATATTACAAGTGCCCTGTTACAGCCATGCAGCTCAACCTTTGGTCTGCCAGCCTAGTGTGCAAACATGTATTTTCCTTTAAAATGCCCCTGATTTCATATACGTATAGCAGCCATGTAAAGTGCGTCGCCTGCAATACCATAGAATAGTAGCCTTATGCCTGCCAGAGTGGGTTCTCGGTCCTGATTGGAGCCTCTGGGCATTAAATGAATACAAATAATAAACTAGTTGATTTTCCTTGGAATCCTGGAATGCCTTGCAATGATGAGTGTAGAGCTATGGGAAACCATTTGTGGAAGTAGGAGGGGGAAACCCTGTGTCCTAGTGCACTCTCTCCCTCCATGCAATTGCTAGAGATAATAAAGTATCTGACTTTGTTGCACCCAACCAAAAGAGAGAGAACTCTGTTTTTCTCCAACACGTTGCGTTCTCATTGATATTAATAAACATCTAGCACATAATGTACATGGCCCTTTATAAATCATAGAATAAGGCATTAGCCCCTGCACTGAAGAGCAGTCTCTAATACTTCTGTTGAAAAGGATTGAAAATAATGTTTTTGGTAGATTTATTAAAAGATAAATACTAGGCATTTTTTGACAGACAAGAATACCTTTTCTAGCTAAAGAAATGCATCTGAAGAAGTGAGGTTTTTACCCACGAAAGTTTATGCCCAAATAAATCTGTTAGTCTTTAAGGTGCCACCAGACTCCTTGTTGTTTTTCTAGCTAAGAACCCTTTCCCCTTTTTGTTACCCATATTACCTGTAGCCTCGTCTTTTGTGTGTAGTAAATAATGGGAAACGTAAGACAAAGTGAACCAATCTCTTTTCATTTCTTTCCTCCCCACCCACACTCCGTTGTGTGCCATACTCCCTTTTAATCCTGGTAGCTGATCCCTGCTCAGTGCCCTGCTCAAGGTTCCTTGTCCCTGCCAGTGTACTATAAGGAAAATATCTGGGGATTCCCAAATTTGGTGAATAGTTTATCCCTTTGCATGTGAGCAGTAACTATCCAGCTTAATGATCTAATCCTATTGATGTCCTGCAACATCAGTGGCGAAGCATGCTATTGCTCTTTGATTCTCATTTCTCAACAAAGTACTTTCTGCTGGGACTTCCAAGTGAAGAGGATTCCCAATGTTAATCACTCAGATCATTTTACTGGGGATCCCATGGGCAAAGCAGGCATGCAATTATATTATAGCAAACTTCAATACAATACAAACAGCGTGACTCAGGCCACTCAGTCTGAAGTTGCAGTTGACACTGACCACTCAACGATTTCAGTTAATTTTATACTAACATGATTTCCTTTCGTAAAAGATTATTTTTTTCTGAAAAGCAGAGAACCTGGGTGTCTCTTTCTGTGGAGTGGGCCTCTGATTTGAACTGTGCAGGGCTGCAGATCTAAACCCTCGCTCTCATAGTCAACTTTGGCTTTTATTTAAATTCTGTCAATAATGTGGTTTTCTACATAGCAATGTAACATTTTATTACACCTCTCTTTAAAAATAGTTACTGGAAGAAGACCCCACTAAAAGGAAACTAAATTAGACATCCTATTCCATTAGCAAAGATTTCAATCTCACTGAAGTGTCTGGGTGGGTCAAGAAAAGTTCAGCCTGGGAACATTTTCCAAAAGGAAAAAGATACAAAAGGAAACAGAAGGTTAAAAGAGATGGGGGACAACCGTTGAGCATGGAAATATTAAAACAGTAAGGCATTGCTCCTTTCTGAATAGAATAATTTTGGATTAATTTATTTAGCATTCATAGGATATATTCCTAAACTAAAGCTGTGATTACTGAGTTGTTGTTGTTGAATATGGGTCAGTGAGTCTCTTGTGTTGCATCAGTGATACAATTTTGTATCTAAACTACAGTATTTGTAGTGTTCCATCCCCCTGCCCCCAGAGTTGCTCTTGAGAGTCTTAACTTTACATGCAATAGCAAGTTGTGTATGTAGACAAAGTGTAGAATGGCAGCCAGAGTGCAATATCCTTTCACAGGGATGCTGTATGACAGAGAGGTTCATCATGAACCGTATCCTGCCATCAAGCTGTATGTGGAATTTCCATTGAAGTCAAATGGGAGTCTTGGGTGAAAATCATGAGGCAGGATGGTATTGTGGTTAACACCCCAGACTCAAAATAGCCAGGTTCACTTGGCTCTGCTGCAGATTTCCTGTGTAGTCGGTCAAATAAGCAAAGGCTTATCTACATTGTATTGTATTTATTGAATCTGTGTGGCTACGCTGATGAATACATATTTTATTCATGCTGTCTTTGTATTTCTTTAGACAAAGTGTGAGCAATTGTGTGAGACCATTTTTGAAAACTGGAGCCTATGTACATTGTCACAACACTCACCCACCCACCAAATTGTTTTCTTCTCTTTGTATATGTAGCAGTTTGAGAAAATGCTTATTTGTTTTTGCTTTTCTCACCTTCTACCTCTCTGCTTGTTTTGTATTGTATAATTTTTTCAAGTGGGAAATCCATTACTCACCTCTGTGAGAGAGTGTTCCATCTCCTCAGCACTTTCACCCCTTATCTCTTCCAAGGATCAAGAGACTATGTCCAGGAATTTTAAATATGCATGTCCTACCTCAAAATATAGAAGGCTTCTATGAGACTACAGGACTGATGTTTGACTTCAAAAGTGAATTCAAAATGAAGATGGGAAATCAGTTGGCAACTAAGTCTTTTAGTATAGGTTCTGACACATAATGTGCTCAGTGTAGAAGTCTTCCATCAAACTAACCCTGAAGCTCATTAAAAAATACAGGTAGTCACATTGCAAAAACAGTTTTAGATCCTTATCTATGTATTTGTTCCTATTCCTATTCTCAATGTACTTGTTAACAATGAAAATATATAAAGTTTGTCGTCATTCTGCCTGGAATTTCTCTTCAAATCTTTTGAGTTGATGAGATTTCTCGTCACAGAGGAGGGTTTGGTGATTTTATTTTTAGTATTTGTGGAAGGGAGGGACTAAAAGCACTCGCTGTCATCTGACATACTGCCTGCAACTACTGTGCAAGCTTCCTCCATCTCCTCTGTCAATGCAATTTCCAACTCATGATGCCTTTGCTATTCTAATTCCCGTAGAGACTAATAACTGTGCCATGTTTGTGAACCAAACTAAGAACTGGATCAAGATAGTTATACTCATTTCTGCTAGTATCCTAAAGCAGGTTGAACAGAGGCCTCCTAAAGTGAAATGCCAGTACTTGAATCCACTGTGTTATACAGCCCAGAGAACCTATTTTTAATGATTTTTTTAAAAAAAAATACATTTTCGGTAACTTAATAAAGAAATATGTACTATAGTTTTTAAAGTTTTGAACGAATCTGTCCAAATGTATCCCCAGTTGAATTTTCTTCTCTAGTTATGGGATCCACTGTTACAAAATGTTAATGAGCCTGTGGCAGAGCCAGTGAAGCCACGGTCAGGGTCTTAAAATCTTACTATGCATATAAATGTATAATCTGAGTAATGCAGCAAAGTCCTCTGAAGACTGTCCTGAACCAAAACCCTGGACCTCAACCCACTGAACTTTGAGGTAATTCATAGCCAAATCTTTTCCAGTACAAAATCTAGATTGTAGCATTGAGTAGGACAGATTCTGCCAGTTCTTTACTTGGAAAACTTTACTTTAGCCAAAGTCACAAAATAAAACACAGACACAGTGAGAAATTCATTACCAAAGTAGAGACAACTGGTTCACATTCTTAAAGGTCGCTGTGCTTTCACGCATGACAGGAACTCTGCTGAAGTAAATGTATTCTGCATCACCATCTCTGCCTTGAAGAAAGTCTCTTATTTGAAGCAGGATTTGCTGATAGGGTATGAATATCAAGAGTGTACAGTAGGGTGACCAGACAGCAAATGTGAAAAATCAGGATGGGGGTGTGGAGTAATAGGAGCCTATACAAGACCCAAAAATCGGGACCGTCCGTATAAAATCAGAACATCTGGTCACCCTAGTGCACAGTTTGTTTTAGCCTGGTCCTTCTTAGTACATTATAGATTAAAGAGGAGCTGAACTTACTGTAGGTTTCAATTATTGGGTTATTCATTTTGTATCTTTTTTTAAAGCTGTAAATAAAAATAAAGTTTCCATATGGATAAAGGGTAAACAACTGTCACTCTGATCTTGTTTCTCCATATTAGTAAAGGTCAGGGTAGTTGAAGTGTTGGTGTCACTACTAGAAATAAGCAAATATATTGCTGTTTTTAGAATTCTTTCTGATCTTGTGAAACAAGTAGCAAATACACCTTTACCCTAATATAATGCTGTCCTCGGGAGCCAAAAAATTCATACTGCGTTATAGGTGAAACTGCGTTATACTGAACTTGCTTTGATCCGCCAGAGCTCTGCTTTACTGCGTTATATCTGAAGTCGTGTTATATCAGGTCATGTTATATCGGGGTAGAGGTATAAAATGTATCTTTCTCTGTAGGCTTCAGTGTTAATTTCTGTCCCACTCTTTATATATCCTAACAGCCTGTTTCCTTTTTTGACCACTCTGCACATTAAGGAGAGGGTTTCCTCTGAGCTGTCCACAATGACACCCCAGTCTTTTTCCTGAGTGGTTAAGTTATTTAGAATCCAGCAATGTGTACCAAATTATTCCTCACAAATGTACATTACCTTGGATTTGACAACACTAAATTTCATCTGCCCCTTGCTTTCCATTCATTTAGCTTTCTTATGCTCTGGTTTTGACCAACCCAAGTAAATTTGTGTCATTTGCACATTTTACCACCTCACTGCTCATCCCTTTTCAGATAATTTATATTAAACATTGGTCTGAGTTCATAGTCTTGGTGCAGTGCACTGTTAGCAATTTGCCATGTTGAAAACTGACTTCTAACTCTCAACATATTACACCACTAATGGAAAACTTATGAACCACATTTGGAAACCAGATGATGTGAGAAAGAGAGGCTGGAGGGTGGACACAGTGAGATGAAAACACACAGAAACAATAGCCCTTCACCAGGAATTAGTCTTCATAGAAAATTAAAAGCAGTCAATGAATCAGTCAGAAGGCAACAGAAAAACAATTAGTAAAAAGTCATTAACGTGTTGGACCTTAAAGTATTTTCTTGCCAAAAGGAGTACTTAGTAAAGACTGGTTGATTTCAAATCTTTCTCTTCCTTCTCTCTTAACAATATTCCATTTTTAAAAAAATTCTCTTGGAAATGTTGGAAAAACCTTGTTTTAAAGAACTGAGATGGGCCTTGTTGTTTAATCCAAAAAATTAAAAAAACAAAAGAGAACCCACAAAGTCAGCACCTTGGAATGAGTTTATTTTGACTTGACATGTTTTTTTCTAAGGGCATGTCTACACTAACCCCCCAATTCGAACTAAGGTACACAACTTCAGCTACGTGAATAACGTAGCTGACGTTCGAAGTACCTTAGTTCGAACTCACCTCGGTCCAGACGCGGCAGGCAGGCTCCCCCGTCGACTTCGTGGTACTCCTCTCGCCGAGCTGGAGTACCGCAGTCGACGGCGAGCACTTCCGGGTTCGACTTCTCGTCCAGACAAGACGCGATAAGTCGAACCCAGAAGTTCGATTTGCTTGCCGCCGAACTACCGGGTAGTGTAGACCTACCCTGAGAGGCAGTATCATCTGATGCTTCAGGCAGTGGATTGGTACTGAGGAGATCTGGGTTCAGTTCCCAGCTCTGACACAGGTTTGTAGTGAGATCTTGGAAAGTCCTTTAAATTTTGTGCTTCAGTTCCCCATCTTTAAAATGGGAATAACAATGCATACCTTCTCCCATCCTTTGTCTGTCTTATCTATTGACACTGTAAGCTTTTTGTAGTATGTGCTTGCAGCCTAACCTCTATTTTGGGTGAAGCTTCTAGGTGCTACTGTAATACAAATACTAATCATCATAATTTGCTGAATCCAGCCTAGTGTGTTTTGGGTAGTTCTGCATGACAAGTTAATTTACACTGTTTCTTTATACTGTATTTCTCCCTGCCCTTAAGGCATTTTGGCAAACACAAGCATTAGCAATCTCATTCAGTGTGCACCCTTCAGCATGCAAAGGACTTGGTGAAAGTGTACAGATTGCTTCCTCACAACTGCCAATGGTGCCGTAATGGACTGAGCACTCCAGGAATTGATAGTTTGTTTTAAAATTCTTCCACGTGATTTTCTTTTTTTGGTATGTGCCCATGTCTGCCAGCTGGAACAGATCAGCGTCATTCCATAAACACTTTTTGAACAATACATTCAACAACATTTTCTCTCTGGGACCCTGTGTGTTGAGCTGCTCCAGCCATGTCCATTTTAGAGCCATCCCCTGTTAGGGCAAAAACCTCCTGCCCTCCATTATAAAGGTCAATCACTATTTTACAGCATCAGCAGAGCAAATATTTATTTGGCTCATTGATATCAAAAAATGCACCATGAGACTGAAGCTATAACACTTCAAGCTGTGATCTTGTCAGATTTCATAAGAAAAGCAAGGTCAGGCAGGCTGGATCAACACTTGCATGGGAGACTTAACAGGGAAAATCCCAGAGCTGCAGACAAGTGGTATCAGTGTTTTGTTTATTTCCATTCTTCCCTCTATCTAAGAGCTAGTCTATACTCGAATCGCTTCAGCGGCGCAGCTGTCCCGATATAGCTGTGCCAGTGTAGTGATGCTAATGCAGACGCTCTCTGTCGACGGGAGAGAGCTTCTCCCGCCGACATAGCGCTGCCCACACCGCCGCTTAAGTCTGTGTAACTTACATCACTCGGGGGGTAGCATTGCCACTACCTGGAGTGACTTAAGTTATACCGAAGTAAGCGCTAGTGTGTACAGGCCCTGAGTCCATAATGAGCTGGTGTCCCAGTATGATGATAGGGAGTGCTGTACTGCTGTAGGTGCTTGTTTCAAATGAAACACAAAACTAAGGGCTTTGGTGTTCGGCTTTTTTTCTTTCCATGTGTTAAAGGGATGGTGTTTGTTAACCCCCATGTCCTGGCTACATTCCAGTTTGAGTTCATTCACTCATTCTACCTATATTCCCTTTGCAGTTTCTAATACCTGAGGTACTATTCACTTCCTGCCCTAAAATATTGCATTGTTTTTTCAGCTGCTGTGTCTCTCCCAAAGAGTGGCTAAACTTAAATGCTGGTTAAAGTAATTCCTATATATGTGGGGGCTTACAAGGGGCGTTGGGATCTTTCTGGATGACCAATATACATTATATATTTTGGCATAGCACCTAGAAGCCCCAGGCATGGATCAGCACCCCACTGTGCGAGATGCTGTACAAACAGAAACACAGTCTCTGCCCCCCAAAGAATTTACAATCAAAGAAGGGCCAAGATTTTCAGAGGTGACTCGTGATTCTGGGTGCCTCAATTTTGGGATGCCCAAAATTAAAGAACTTAAAGAACGGAACTTTCAGAAATTCTCGAAAAGCCACCCCCTGAAAAGATGTCTCAAATTGAGCTCTCAGAACCATTAGTCACTTTTGAAAATCTAGGCTCAAGATCATTCTAATTAGAGGTCAGTCATCAGTGAGAAGATTTTAGGAAATAGGTTTTGTTAGGTATGGGAATATCTATGAGGCTTGCTCAGTTCAGGAATAAGGAAGAATCTTTTAATTAATTGTACTGCTAAGCTTTCCTGTTTCTAAAATCTTTGCTTATCTTCACCTCTGATAATTAAACAGCAATACCAGGATAACTAAAAAAGAGAGATTGCCCCTTTGAGAAGGATGTTCTAAAGCACGTCTTAATTTTTTTTAAGAAGAGCCTTTCCTACAATATCCTATAAACTGAATGTTTGATTCACTTGCTCTGCTTGTCTCATAGTGCTGTTGTAGGGTTACCATATTTTGAGCCTCCAAAAGGAGGACACTCCACGGGGCCCCGGCCCCAGCCACAACCCCGCCCCAACTCCGCCCCTTCTCCAAAGTCCCCGCCCCAACTCCGCCCCCTCCCCTGCTTCCCGCGAACATTTGATTCGCGGGAAGCCTGAAGCAGGTAAGGGGGATGTGGGGGGAGGAGGCGTGGCCCAGTCTGGCCCCCCCGGCGTCTCCAGCCTGGGTCAGCTCGGGCCCTGGGGTGCCGGCCCTGGGCCCGGCCCCTGGCCGAGCACCCCCGGTCCCCGGGCCAGCCCCCGGGCCCCCGGCCGAGCACCCCCGGCCCGCCCAGCACTGCCGGTCCCCGGCCGAGCACCCCCGGTCCGCCCAGCACTGCCGGTCCCCGGCCGGGCTCCCGGCCGAGCACCCTCAGCCCACCCAGCACTGCCGGCCCCCGGCACTACACCGCTGGCCCGGCCCCCGGGCCGGCACCGCACCGCCGGCCCAGCCCCCGAGCCCCTGGCCCGGCGCTGCCGGCCCGGCCCCCGGCCCTGCACCGCCGGCCCCGCATGTCCCGATTTTCCCGGACATGTCCGGCTTTTTGGGATTTCCCCCTGGACGGGGATTTGGAGCCCAAAAAGCCGGACATGTCCGGGGAAATCCGGACGTATGGTAACCATAGCTGTTGCTACTAGGGAAGAAGAATTATTACTGCCATGAAACTGAGGTTTCAAAAACTAACTAAAATATATACACAAAGCTGTTGAATTTTTTGTTTCAGGTTTAGTAGAATTTGTTTTTGAAATTTTGTAGGTGCAGATATTGACACACACATGGTGAAATCCTGGCTCCATTAAAGCCAATAGCAGAACTCCCACTGACTTCAATGGAGCCAGGACTTCACTCACAATCTCTCCCCCACAGCTTCTGGCACAAGCTTAGTCCCTGAGAGCTGCAAGGGAGGAAGAGCTGGTCTTCTGGCTGAAACACTGGGCTGGGAGAAGTGATATCTGGGTGTTCTTCCTGGCTGTGATAGACTTCCAATGAACAATGGGCTCTGAGGTCTGCTGCATGATCATGTGAGCTTATTAATTTAGCAGAGCTGAGTGTACCTGGTTGAAATTACTTGTTTCTACCAAGCTTAGTAATTAGTTATTTTTGACCCAAATATCTGGTCACAGGAGATTCTGCAGGTGCATTTAATTATTTTAACATACCTGCCCATGTTTCAGTCTGAGACTGGGTAATAGGCTGGAAAAGATTAGATTTTTATCTGTAATTGTTGTTAAACATCGATTTAGCCATATAGGCCCCTCAACAACAACAAAAATTCCATTAATAACTGAAGTTTACAGATAAGCAAAGCGAGAAAAGTGAGAACTCACTAGTGTTTGATTTAAGGATATTTACTTCGTATATGTTGACGTGGTGTTGACAATTTGTGTTTTAACAATTATAAAGCTTTAACTTTTTGAATCTCAACATCTACTCTTATTAATTATTTCCTGAGCCCCGTGTTACTTCCTGCAGCTGTGAACATGTAAGACGATAAAAATAAACACTGATGTTATCCACTGAAATGATTAAAAAAATAAAAGTTGAATTCTGCCAAGCTTAGTTCTAGCCTTTGGAGCCGCAAATAACTGACAGGCTGTTACCCAGAGCTCTATTTTGAGATACAGTACAATTTTATTTTGTGTACACTGTCTTTCATACAGGCTCAAACTCCAAATTTTAGGTAGAAAGCTGTTCTGGGCAGTAGGAGCTGCAGAAGAAAAGTCCCTTGCATGAAAAAGGGTCAGCTTGTGTGAGGAGGCAGAGAAAAAGCTATGTGAAAATGGACATGGGGGGTGGGGAGGAGAAGACTAAATCTGTGCTATAACCTGACGCAAACATTAGAAGGCTTTAAAGACAAAGAAAGTAATTTTGAACTGGATGTGGGAATGAATGAGAATCCAGGGGGGTTGGACTAAAACAATGGGCCATTTAAAAGTACATTTTCCTAGCCAATCTTCTATTAATATCTCATGTAGTTAAAAGTAAGACTTGGGAAAACTTCTTAAGTATCCTGGGTGTGTGTGTGAGAGGTGTATGTGAGCACTTGTCTAACGACGTGAGAAAAAGCACTATAGTGAGTGCATTGTTATCAAACAATCATACATTTTTATCACTATTTGCTTTTAAGAAATCAGCTTTTTGCAGTTTCCTGTTTCCATATACAGCTGGGAGAAGTCAGAGGAAGCCTCTCTTATTGACAATGTAGGAAGCAAATGCTTCACGAAGTTACAAGCTTCATTGCCTGGATGAAAGAAAGGCTGTTCTTAAAACCACTTACTCCCCCATGCTTAAAATTTCCTTCCTCCCTCTCAAATTATTGTTGCAGAGACTTTGGACAAACCTCTTGGCAATTTAGCGAACGAATGTTAAAATATGTAAGTTGTTTCTGTGACTTTTTGGAGGTTTTAAAAATAGCAGAAATCCAGCTGTGTTTGTGTCTGGTCAACAGGTTCCCTGACAGGCTAAACAAATTATTTTATTTCACTGGCTCTAAAAGCACTTGTCTCTTTTGATAAAAGGGAAAATACACTTCCAAATAGGGGCTGGCCGAAATCTGGAAACCTTTCTCTATTTGAACATGTAGTGCTTTAAAAATGAGGGCGAAATGTCATTCCCCTGGGTTCAGCAGGATGAGAGAATAGCATGATTTCAGACAATATCATTAAACAGCAGTAGTGTTTCAAGCAGTTGAAAGATATGCCAGAAGAGAATTCTTATTTTACATTGGATGGCATAGAGCTGATGGCTTTGTGTGTATGCGTGCCTCTAATTCTCAGAAGGAAAGAAGAAAGAAATAGTGACGATTGGCAATGCTTAAACATCTCAGCCCATCTGGCTCCCTTGGATTATGTTGGAGAAGAAGGGGATTTTTTTTTCTGGTGTACACAGGAGTACTGAAGACAATCTGCAGAGCAGCTCAGGGATTCCGAATGCTTTATGAGGATTTTCATCCATTGACTGCCATCAGTTCCTGCCCAGAACATTCATTAGTTCCTGCAATAGGATGATAAATAGAGAGTCAGAACTCTGCAAATCCACGTCTGTGGATTCTGGTTCTTGTTGAAATTAGAGGGAAAAACATTTTTCCTCCCTCTGTGCAGACACAAATGTTTGAGGAAAGCAAAGGAACAAAACTGTTTTGATTTTGTTCAGTCAATCTGCAATGAAGAGTGTGTGATGAATGTGTGAAGTATCATGAATCCTCCTGAGAAGGTCGTTTGAAAGAAAAAATAGCAGGGGAGCGAAAGCGGAAATGGAGAGGAAGAGAATAATGCAAAGTTTAGAGTAAACAATTTGCCGCTTGAATTCAGCTCAGTATTACTATGTCCTTCTTTGCACTGTAAGTTGCACATCCCAAAATAAACTTCCCTCGGGTACAATGAGAATGTTATCTAGCATGTGTGTGTATATATGTATTGTAGAGTGTTTGAGTCCAAAGGACATTAAAAAAAACTATATACTCACCCAACACTGAAATACAGGTACCTCTTCATTGAAAAGTGCCAGCTGTTGAACACAGCAAGTTTGCATTGCAATGACGGAGAACAGGAAGGATGCCATAATAACCAGGTGGAAATGCAGGTAGGTAGAATTTAACTAGCCCAGCTGGAATTTGGACAGAATGCTAGGACTAATGGTCTAATTGTCATAAGATTTTAATGAACACAGTGGTCAAGATCTTGGTTTTCTGACTCACCTGAAAGACATCATGGCATGGTATCCCCCTAACTTAATGGGCAATGATTCATTAGTGACCCAAGAAAGAGTTCCACCTATTGTTCAATAGCATCTAATTGAGCCTTGAAGATCTCCTAGCCAATTACTGATCTGATCTTGCTTAGCTTGAGAAGTCTGAGAGGATCACAGTACAAAGTGCTAGAGTGCAGACATCTTTTCTTCTTTGTTTAAAAATTATAAATGTGTCACAAAAGCTCCCCAGAAAAAGTTAACTGAAATAAAGCAACAGGTTAGTCCACATTTTGTTTTATGGCCCAAAAAAGTGTGCACGAGAAGAGGAAGAAAAGAAGTGCGCGCGCATGTATGCGAGGGGAGAGTAAAGTCCTATTTCAACATTGTTGACGTTACAGGCATGAAATGTGACTGTTTATAGTATCTGGCAGGGGATTTCAGAGCAGATTGTCTCCCTTCATCCATAGGAGGTATGAAGTGTTCAAACCATCACTGCAGAAGTTGGAAATATTAACCTCATTAAACCAGCAATGAAACGCAGCAGAATCCTGTTGAACCAGACCGTGGAACTCATGTACATGATTCCTACTTACACATAGCTGAATTATTAGCTTTAAAAAAAAAAAGTAACGCTAAACATTGCTATATGTTGGGAGCTCAACAACTTAGTGGCAGAGTTAAGCCTAAATTGCAAAGCTTATGGAACTTCCCCAAAGCGTGGGGATGTGGGGGTCTAGGATTTTGGTTCAGACCTGTCTCTGGGGGAGAGAGCTTCATGCTGAATTAAACTCAAACTCATATATTTGTATTGCTCACACTGTGCTAAAATACTTGCTTTTATGTTTTTCAGTCACTAAAAGTACCTAGTTCAGGAAAATATCCAGGGAGAGTGAGAATTCAGTGTAGAGACTGCTAGTTTGGGAACAGACTAATTTTGTACATTGACATTAACCATAAAGTTTAGTGGAGGAAGGTTAAAAGAAGGAGGTACAGTATATGCATCATTTGCAATAGCTTAAAAGGCCTGTATTTCATCTTCTGCAAATGCATATGCTATGCTGAAAGGAATAGAGTTTTCAGTGGCTTAACATACTTTCTGGCTTTTTGTTTTTTTCCATGCAAACACTATTTTTTCTAACTGTGAGAAGATCCTGCATTGCAGCTTGTAAAAGGCATCACTGTGCAGTTGACATATTTAGGAGATGGGAGGTCACACCAGTTGCTCTTCGGAAAGTGCAACAGATGTTCCTTCCTAAAAAGGACATGCTGTACTCTTTCTCCGGGTTCTGGTGTCTCCAAAATACTGTATATCAAATACTATAGCTCTTGCGCTGAAGACTTGGCATTAGGTATTTATAGTTACTCCTACACTAGATGACTCAGCCACTACTTCTACACAAAAGGACATGATTGATTAAATTGTTCCAAAAATTCCAGTGGGAAAACTTTACAATTAAAGTAGATCATCCTCTAGGGATTTCACAGCTGTTTGTTTTGGTTTGCTAACAATGTTCCATGGTACTTTGGTTACTACTTGGTCTTGGAAAAACCCTGTAGATGATCTTCAAAGTAATACTTAGCTCTTATCTAGAGTTTTCATCCATAGATCTCAAAGTGCTTCACAAAGGAGAGTCAGTAGCATTATGCCCATTTTACCAATGGGGAAACTGAGGCACAGGCAGAGGAAGTGGCTTGTCCAAGGTCATGTAGCAGGTCGGTGGACTGAGAGCACCAGCAGCTTTCAGATGGGAGCAATCTTTGGTCAACACCAACCTTGGCTCGATTTGAAATAACATGCGGTGAAGAAGAAATCCTCCATGTCCTATTACCAGCTTCATGAGCTGCGAGAGACAGGCAGTATTAAATGTACAAGCTATATCTATGTCTTCACCATTTGTGATAGGTGCACACACAATTTTGTCGACAGGCCCTTAGTCCATGCAGGAAGTAAGCTACTTTATTGGTCCTAGTCAGTACTTACACTTTCATCTCATTGGGCTGAGAAATTGATATGCATCTTGTTTTAATGGGGTAGTTCTAAAACTATCACTGTTTCCAGGTAGGAGGTTTTTCCAGTGAGGTTTTACTATCCACTGCTGGTACAAGTAGCAATCACATTAATTTAATTGCATTGTTATTCATCTGAAGCTTGCAGTCAGTGGATGCCTGGTAATTTCCATTCTTTCTTAATTGGCTTCCCGAGTCCATCTGAACTGGAGACAATCATAGCTATAGAATTTCTCTCCATGTGCCCATTACATGAAGGCAAAAGTGCATACACTGGAGTGCTTCTATTTCTCTGAGTAACACAGGAGGAGAAGCTTTACTATTCACTGAAGTGCTGAAAAAAAATTTGAGCTCACATAGGATGGGGATATGGTAATATTTCTGTTTCTAATCAGAGTTAGTCTTAAGTGGCAGCAGTGCAAGTGATTGCTTGACTCCCTTATTGTTGTTCATTATGTATTTATGGGGGGAGGGATAGCTCAGTGGTTTGAGCATTGGCCTGCTAAACCCAGGGTTGTGAGTTCAATCCTTGAGGGGGCCACTTGGGGATCTGGGGCAAAATCAGTACTTGGTCCTGCTAGTGAAGGCAGGGGGCTGGACTCGATGACCTTTCAAGGTCCCTTCCAGTTCTAGGAGATGGGATATCTCCATTAATTTATTTATTATTTATTTATATTAATAGAATCGTAGAATATCAGGGTTGGAAGGGACCTCAGGAGGTCATCTAGTTCAACCCCCTGCTCAAAGCAGGACCAATCCCCAGACAGATTTTTACCCCAAGTCCCCTAAATGCCCCCCTCAACGATTGAACTCACTACACTGGGTTTAGTAGGATAATGCTCAAACCACTGAGCTATCCCTCCCACGTAGAAGCCTTAGTCATAGACCGGCACTCTTGTTCTAGGCTTTGTATTCTGAAGTGTTTGGGGCCGCATTTACGCTTCACAAATTCATTAGGCAAACTCGTTATCTCCTTTTGGTGGTGGGAACAAGAAGGCAACTCATTCTTGATCGTCCACCTTTAGCAGCTCAGGGCCCTGGAAATCATAGTCAGTCCTGCTCCTATTTTATCTTTAATCCACATTACTGCACTCATCATTTGAAGTGTTCCTTCAACATACCCTCCCTACGATGTGTTTGCTCTGTCCATTCATCCACAATTGACATCCTTAAACTGCACGAGGGCAAGGCCTTTATCATCACATTGTTGCTTTCATATTCTACTCCACCTACATTTTTACACAAATTTCGAAGGGGCCGGGAAGACAGAACTGACATGATAGCCATGCCCAGTACTATGGCAGATAAGTAAGTGGGTTGAGCAAGTGCGTCATTGAATGGTTTTGAACATTTCTTTGAGCCAATAAATGGACATGTTAGAATTTGGATTTTCTTCACACTGTGGGGGTTACCATCTGAGTATTTTTAAACAGCAAATGGCACATCTTGTCGTAGTATCGAGTTCAAATTGGTTCAGCTGCTGGTTTATTCTGGACGTTGACTAGCTGTGTGATATATGTGCTAAATGATGTGCAGTGATTTTTATAATATCAGAGACAGTTTAATATTTCTTGGTGCCTCAAAAGATACTTTAGTCTAATGCCCATTTTAGCTCAGATATTTTTCTCTAGTTAATACACAGGGAAGCTTTAGGAATTTGATTTAAATGATAATATTACTCAGCATTTGTATAGCATTTTTTTCTGCAAAGCACCTTACAGGCATAAACTAATTAATCCTCACAATGTCCCCGTGAAATAAGTAAATATTATCCCTATTTTACGAATGGGAAGATGAGACAGCAAGACGAAATGATTTGCTCAAAGCCACAAAGAAAATCACTGTCTAAGCTGGGATTAGAATTTAATAGTTTGTGGCTCCTGGCCCTATATGCAAATCAGTAAACCCAAAACCAGCAGAGAGAGATCCTCATCTCAGAGATAGATGGGTTGTTAATTTCAGCAAAATGCAAGAGTAAGAAGGAAGCCAAAAGCCTTAATCTATGACTCTTTGTGATTTGAAAATGAAGCCACAGCCCAACCTGGAGTGATCTTATTGTGGTGTCCCATGTGGCTACTGCGTTCAGGTAGTGTCCTTCAGGATAACCCATTGACATTAGTAACTACCGCAAGACTAGCTGGAGATGGACACTGGAGTCAACTGTGTAGGCCTCTTTTTATGCTCGTTTTCACCTCTCCTAGAAACTCATTGCTGTTGGTAGATAGATTCCCCCCCCCCCAGGCCATTTCTGTGGAAAACCAAAGATATTTATTTGTTTTAAATGTTTGTTAGTTTAATGTCGTAATTTGTTTGCTGGAGAATTTTCCTATTTGTTTATTTCAGCTGTAGCCAGGAGGTTAGTAACCTTGAGGGTAGACCACAGCTCTTGATTATATTAATTTTTTAAAAGCAGGGAGATGATTTCTCCTCAATTTTTTCATTTCTTTTGTGGACTGGAGGAGAAACCACAGCTTGGGGAAAAGAACAACCCCCCTCCTCAAAAAATAGGCCAACGAAGACAACGAGCTACTTGTATTGTACATAGAAGCGGTGACTTTGTTTCTCTTAAATATGCCTGCAATACATTGATTCTACTTCTGAAGTCGGATGTTCTGTCCCCAAGTACATAAAAGCTATTCTCCACTCCCTCGTTCAAGCACTATTAGTTCTGCACTACAAATGATGCCCTACCCTTACAAGAAAAAACATTTAAACCATTGGATTTTGTTAAGATCTTGGTGATTTCTTTGCTAAAATTAGCTCCTAACATGTCCATTGAGGTATTAACAGTGGTTTCACAGTGAGTGCTATAACTCAGTCTGAAGTATTTGGCTGCAATTTTCAGGGCTGGATCCCACTCTTCTTGAAGTCCATGAGAATTTTCCAGTTGACTCCAGTGAGAACTGCTGGGTGCTCAGCACTTTTGAAAAACAGGCCACTTATTTAGATGCATTAATATGTATTTACAAGCTTAACTTTAGGCACTTGTTTTTTAAAATCTCGGTCTTAGGATTTATCTAATCAACAAGGTCCTTATAGACATACAAGGTGCCAACTTTGTTTGTAGGCATTCCCATGTTACACCTTATGGGGGTACCTCGACACCTCAGGAGTTATACCAGAGATGAATTTGGCTCACCGTGGATCACAAAGTAATTAAAAGATCTTATTTTTTTATTCATTGCTACACTGTATTTATTTGTATAGCTCTGACAGAATACTAGGCACCTTTTCAAAGCAGCACTACTTTATTCACTCATCAAGTCAAAACCAAGTAATGTATCCCTTTCTACTGTACACAAACAGGGATACAGCCTTGGCCTGGTTGCTGTTCCAAACTATGGGGTATGTCAGACAGGCAGATGAACTAACAGATATAGTGCGGTCTCCTTTTCCTTCCTTACTGCTACCTGGAAGAATATAACATGATTCCCACTAATGGCTGCAATAATATGGTGGAAACTGTAGAGGTTTGAACCATCATTGTAAAATACTCTAGTTGTTGAAATAAAAACACTGTCATCCCTGTAGCCAAAACCTGACACTGCCCTGGAATTGCAGTTCCCCTAGACTGGCCCCAAATCACACACAATGAACTAAAGATCCTGGTATGGTTTAGGCATGGACAATCCACAGTAATAAATTAGGGAGGGAGGCATGGGTAAAGTTAAAGCACAGCTGACTTCATTGTCAAAATCCTCCCTCGGCATGTGCTGCTGGAAAGTTGTTCCATGCAGCATCAACAAAAAGTTCATTTCTTGAGTTCATCAGATTTCCCGTTGCTCAACAAATGATCATTCCTTGGAGAGAGTGTATGTGTGGGAGAGAGCAGCCGTTCATGACCGAGTGCTGTGAACCAGAGTCCAATCGAGCGAGGACAAATGGTACTGTGTTTTAGGGAACGCTCTCACTTCTAAACAAAGTGGAGAAATAAATATTTAGATTAGTTTATAAACCAAAAAGCCTGTGACATCCCACACTGGTCTTTCTGCTCTCCCCCCTTGACACAATAAAAGCCTCCATTTCTTTTTGGGCAATTGGAGGTTTTGTGCACAATTCCCTAGAAAGACTTGAAAATATGTGACACAGTGAACATATCAAGCTGGGTTTTGGTTCTTTAGTTATGATGCTGTAGGTGAGGCCTGTCATTAAAACAACCTTTTAGTGAGGGGACTTGGGCTTAAGTATTGTTTCCATGTAAGGCAGAGCATGCCTGAAGCTGCTCCAGATAACATTTAAATACACTTTTATCCATTTTAGCAAAACCAGTTTCCCACAATTCCACTCACCCATATCTGCATGTGAAGCTTCATCCATGATGGGATGGGTCCGAATCATCCCTGGTATAACTCTATTGGTATCCCCAGCTCCAGAGGACTGGACAGTACCCAGGTACTTCCACTGAACTATTATGGCAATTAGACAAGTTCTTCTTTGCGCAATTGTACATGTGCATTCCATGTTTCTTGTCTGTGCACACAGCCTTTGGAAACTTTCCCCCTCAGCGGTACCCATTGGGTGACTCGAGCTTCTCCAGTGCCATGCGTGCAGGTATAACAGGCAAAGCTGCCCGTTGCCCCACCTCAGTTCTTCTTACTCCCCGCGACTGTCTTTGGAACCTGGTTCAATTCCAGAGCAGTTCTCTCTTTCAGCTTTGCGTATAACACTGTATATAATATAGTTACTCTAGTGACCAGTATACTTAGTAAGCTTGAGTTGTATTAAAACATTTTTTTTTTCAGACTTGTTTTTTTCTCTCTCTATTTTGGTTTTTTTTCTGCTTACAGTACCAAGGTATGCCCTAGTCACAAGGCTTCAAGCAGTGTTCTTCTTGCTCAAGGCCACAGCCAGTGAGGAACCCACAAGAAATAAACCTAATCTCTTTGTGTAGGTCCTAGAGCAGACCAGAAGCTATCCCATGAGTGTTGTCTGCAGAGCTTTCCATTCCAAAACCTCTGTGTTATACTTGGAATGAATTATGAGAGTTCTTGTCATTCAGATTGATCGATGACTCAGTAAATCCAGCATGATTTATTTCAGGATAACGGTCGTGGTGCTTCTGAGCACTGCCTTTGGAGGCAAGCATAAAGCATTTCAAAACGTGGAAGCAGTATTCCATGATGATTAGTTGGGCAGACAAGAAAACAATGCTGTTTCTGATATTGCTGTGCATGATGTATGCAGTGATTGCTACTTTCTGGTCAAGAATATGCAACTGTTTTTAGCATGCAGATATTTGTATGGTTGAATGAGCTTTTAAAAATAATAGGTTCTATCTGCTGATGTCTTGACAGATGTAGGTAACTAGTTTTATAGGTAGAATATATTCTGTGTAAGGAAAGTTTTCCCATTAGAAATTGATTTAGGAAAAAACTGGCTTTGGTTGGACAATTTGGGGTCATTAAATAAGAACTGAACTTGTTTTTGGTCAACTTTCAAGGATTCAGGAGGAGGAATTTCACAATAGCATGAAGCCCTCTGGGATGTAATCTCCAGAAACTTCCTTCAGGACTCCTGAAATATCCTGTTTTTTCATTTAATCAATCAAAACATGTATGTACTCAATGGAATTTGCTCTGGGTTTATCAGGAACAGATAGTTCAGTGGCATGAGTATTCTGCATGATGAATGGTGTTTGGAGAAAAGAGAAAAGCTGAAAGTGTTGACATTATCAAAGCTGCTCCTTTGCTCAAAGTGAATGTTAATAACGCTCGTTCGTCAGTGTTTCATGATAAACTCATTCATAAACTAAGTCCCTGGAAAAAGAAACCCACTCTGAGAAATATGCATATGTCATTGTTGAGTCAGAACCTGGCAGCAGAGAAACAGCACACATTTCTTAAAAAATGTACTTGTGTCCTGTGCATGATTTTTTAACCTTAAAAACATCGCAACAAAAGTGCCTTGGGTTTTTATATTAAAAATAGGGTCACCTTAGCTTCAGAGTACCTTGTAATCCTCAACTTAGATAAGCAGACCCCTGTGGAATAGTCACTAGATTCCACATACCCAGAAGAGGGCATAGGGTGCTAGTTTGGCCATGGAAAGTGACTTATGTGGACTGGGAGAGAGGGCTGCCAACCTGTCACCCACTAGAGACCTAGAGTAGGAAACTAGGCTCCCTGCTTTCATTCTGAATAGGAGGCACAAGTATCAGTAACAGGCTCCTAACTATCTCCCTCAGCAGCAAGGTTATCTACCCCCTGGTAGTCCATATAGTAGAAAAGGAAAAATTAGGGCATGTTAGAAGCAACAGAGTCATGAGGCCTCGTGGAAAAAGGGAATTTTACAGAATCGAGAGAGGAGGTTTGCTGGACCTTAAGTGTTCAGCTAATCCCGACAAGCTTTTCATAACAACCCAAACTTTTGGGTGTATATCCCAAACACATCCAAACCTGGAACCTTCTGAGGTTTGCAGGTCACTGCACTCCTGCTGAACCCCATGAAAGTCTTTGGGGCTCTGTGTAGGCATAGCAATATAACCCATGCAGAGCTCATTGAAGGATTGGGGTATTTCCTTTGTATTGAAAAGCCCATTTGATTCATTATTTAACTGGGAAGATCAGGGACACAACAGTATTAGTATTTCCCATGAATCACAAATATTCTCATAGTGGCTTGATTTGTTGGAGTACTGAAAAGCCCCCGCAATGTATATTAGTGTAACGTTCACATATATGAAGGCATCCTGATTGTGCCCTACATTGTCTTGGTTAGAGAAAATAACCTCCCTCATAACTTTCCAAAACAATTGCAATACCGTTGTTTCTTTCCCTTTAGTTTGGCTTGTGAAAATTATAGGGTTTACCTGGTGGCAACTGCTATAATTAAAGTTGCAAAAGAATTCCAGTTATAGCACCCTGTTTTCACACTATCATAACTTTGCAGAAAATTAACCTTTTGGTGATGAAATTTTCCATGCTTGGTGCCTCTGTGGGAAGTATGAGTAAAATCCCTTCAATAGTGTTTGAGTTCCATCAGGTTGGAAGAAAAAAACTTTTCCGAATTAAAAAAGAAAATGACATTCTTTTCTATTTCTACATAGATAACCCACTAATAGCTGAATGTATAAACCTGAAATCTGACAAGGAAATAGCTTTCATTGAGGAAGTACCCTTATGATCATGTTTTAAAATTATGGTAGGCTAATAAGCAACTGATAGGCAGCAGCTAAGGTTTTTTTAGCAGAGCCTAATGAAGCCCTGCATGTCTTGTGACATGACAATATACATTGTCCCTGTATGACTTGGCTAGACACCTAGCATGTGTAGTGGAAAGTGCTCTCATGATGCTGTGGGGACAGTTTGCAAATCTCTCATGGAAACAAAGGCAGAAAGCTGCCTTTATGTCAGGAACTGGAGGATATCAGTGAGAAGTAAAATATGAAGATTCCACAGTATTTTAAGGAATTTCCATAATGGTTCCTGCCTTTGGTAATATTTTCATGCTGACATTCAGTTCTGCCCATATGGAAAAGTCCTACAAATTTGAACAGATGTATGACTAACAACAAATGTGAAGGAAAAACTTGGACCTCACAAAATTAAGCAGAAGCCTTCAAAAACTCTGGAGAAACCTTAAAATTTTAGGATCATAATTTTTTCATGTCTAGAATTTTCTCCTGTCTCTTGTTTTTATGGAGTTTGCTTGGATTTAGAGATCAATCACAGGGAAGAGTTGAATTGTGATCCTCTCATATGTAGCACCTGACTTTGTGAAATTGGTAGGAGATGCTTGAACTCTGTACCTTCCAGGATGAGGCCCTGAAAAGCTGTATGGGAATAGGAGGAAGTCTTGGAAGGACTGTCTTCTAAACAAAAAGAAGAACAGGAGTACTTGTGGCACCTTAGAGACTAACAAATTTATTAGAGCATAAGCTTTCGTGGACTACAGCCCACTTCTTCGGATGCATATAGAATGGAACATATAATGAGGAGATATATATACACACATACAGAGAGCATAAACAGGTGGGAGTTGTCTTACCCACTCTGAGAGGCCAATTAATTAAGAGAAAAAAAACTTTTGAAGTGATAATCAAGCTAGCCGAGTACAGACAGTGTGATAAGAAGTGTGAGAGTACTTACAAGGGGAGATAGAGTCAATGTTTGTAATGGCTCAGCCATTCCCAGTCCTTATTCAAACCGGAGTTGATTGTGTCTAGTTTGCATATCAATTCTAGCTCTGCAGTCTCTCTTTACTCTGAAACTTGTCTTCTAAACGTACGTTGTAAAGGTTATAATAAAGTTTATAATAGGAGACAGTTGGTACAGCTGTTTTGTAAGATTAGGCGAGTAACTAAATAGGGCTGCTGTGACCAGGGTCCTAGTGGGGAGCCAGCTGTGGTCACTCAATTAGGGTGAACTGCAAAGAATGGGGCAGACAATCCCCATAAAGCTGCTGGATATTCCCATACTTAGATTTACTAAACCAGCATAAAACAGCTTCAGTATTACCTTACTGGTTCGTCAGAAGTCCAAACAACACAGTTCCCTTTCCTTCTGCAATATCATGCATTGCAACAGGTTCTTTCTGAGCTTTATTTATGTCCAGAACCAACTTTGGCACAACAGACAAATCACCAAACTCCTTCTGAGTTTCACATACATCCAGAATCACCACTGGCCCTTCAGGAGGATTTTCATACAACCTCCTTTCAGGTAAACCGTTAGACTTCATTTTTACAAGATTAGAAGCTTTCTCTTCCTTGTTACAAGTTTCCACACTGTTAGCAGGTAACATAGTCAAATTATCTTCATGCTTTCCTTGTGCCCTGGCTATGATATCACACCGATCAGACAAAGTTGTCATATCTTTACCCAGCAATACACTAGCAACAGGCAAAATAGAAGCACCAGAATCACTTGGTCACTGGGAGCTATTTATGATATTAACTGGATGCAACCTAGTTACAATATGATCCCTAGCAGACACAAATTCAGGACCACTTCCTTCCTGGGCTTTAGTTATATCCAGAATCAACTCTGGGTCAACTGATAAATTTCAGCCATCATAGGCTGGCAGGCTTCTTCTGTCTGCTTTACCCTTTAACAGGCAAAACCTATGACTGGTTTATGTCATCAACTTGATTGAACAAAGTTTTAATTCATCCCCAATCAAAAGATCCCTAGGCAATAACTTCCTTACACCAGCTATAACTTCATGTTTAATACCATTCCATTCACGATGGATTCTGACTAAAGGCACACTTACAGTAAACTCATAGAGAATTACAGTATTCACACTCTGATTTGGTAAATAATCTTCCTCTTTGAGAAAATCTGTTTTAACAAGAGTGATGTTAGAAGCTGTAATTTGCCCTAAATAACTTTTAGCATTGACTTTCTACATTCTCTGCACAAGTTATGGGGTTACCTTCACCTGCGCTAACAGTATGAAAGCATTTACATAAAAGGTGGCAACGTTGGGGTAAATTTGGTTACACACAGACAACTGCTTAGTCAAACAACATACCAACATTATTACAAACTGGATAGATTCTATCCCCATCTTTGTTGTTGAGAGGAACTGTTTTTTCAGGATGATACAGTTCCTGTTGTTCCTTTATTCTCTTGAGTTGGAGCTTAAGTCCGTCCACTTTTGCCTTAGCTTGTAGTTCCTGCAATCGAATATCTGCCATTTTTTGTTCATGTTCAAAACACAACCATTCTCTTTCAGCAGCTTCTCCTTCCATATCAGCTATTTTTTGCTTTTGTTCAAGTTCTAGCTGGTGGTTTCACACTGCAAGCATTTTCACTGGGTCTGCTTCCTTATCACGGGCAATTAACAGATTTTTCAGTTCCTGCTCTGGGGACTTTTGCTTAAAATACAACCCTCTCTGTAAGCACAATTCTTCCAGGCTTTTTCGGTCATGATCTTGATCAAGGGTCACTCACTGTAACTGATTTTTAACTCTTAAACTCTCCAATATCAATATTACATTTTGACAAGTGTGTGGTTCTGATCCAAAAACCCAATTAACCTGTGGTAATGTGTATCCAAGCACGACTACGCAACTGTGACTGGGGTTACTCAATTAGGGTGAACTGCAAAGAATGGGGCAGACAATCCCCACAAAACTGGTGGGTATTCCAATACTTAGATTCACCAAGCCAGCATAAAACAGCTTCTTTATTACCTTGCTGGTTACTCAGAAGTCCAAACAACACAGTTCCCTTAAAGTGATCCAGCCTCAGGCCTCCATCCAGGTACCCATGATGAAAATTTCTGTAAATCTTATTTCATCATATAAAAGAAAAGGTTCTACGAATCCCAAAGGATCGGACACATTACCTCCCAGGTTAATGAATGTTTCAGATCTTACCCAAGTATGCGCTACAGCCAATTCTTATTAACGAAACTAACGTTTATTAAAAAATAGGAGAGAGAGAGAGAATCTGGTTAAAAGATCAACATAGACATGAGTTCAATTCATTGAGGTTCAGATTCACAGCAGAGATGGTGAGCTTTGTAGTTTCAAAGAGTTCCTTTAGAATTCAGTTAATAGATTATAGTCCAATGTCCAAATCTCATATTCAGGGCGTGCCAGCATAAGTGGGACCTCAGTCTTGCGACTCAAACTTCCCCTGATAAAGGGTAAGCAGATCTGAGATAACAGAATCAGGAACTTTTATACAATTTCATGTCCTCTTTGACAAGTTGGAATTTCCTTGTGGGGCAAAAGGTAATTAGGATGACTTTGAAGGAGGTCCATCACCGGTACTTAGCTATACGAATTATCATAAAGCCAATTGCTTTTTCCTCCACCATTCACAGTACATTTCAAAGAGAGATGAATACTGAGATATCGCATGTTTACAGTTAATTTAAATGATATCAGAATAAAGCATAGACAGGGACTGTTGATTACATTGTCGACCCTACTCATACATATGTAAATACAGAAAACCACAAACATTATCTCCCCACATATCTTCTGTGGGTTATTTATTTTGCAGGATATTTAACCCTTTCTAGCCACGCGTCATGTGGAGGAACCAGAGGTCCGTAGGGTTGCCAGTTTTGTTTGGATGTATTCCTGGAGGTTTCATCAAATGACATAATCTTTAGTTAAAGATTAATCGTTAATTCCTGGAGACTCCAGGACAATCCTGGAGGGTTGGCAACCCTATCTGGAGGTGCTCCCACACCCCTTGGCTTGAAGTAGTAATAACAAACATCAAATACATGGTTTCCGTGGTTTCCATCATCGGCACCCCCACTATACAAATGATCCAGCACCCCTGTTAGATGATCAATCTGATTTCTGGCTGCCGTCAAAATGAGTAATTACCATCAAGGTGTTTTTGAATAAGGTTTTAGCCATTCAGCAATGTGCCGAAGGATCTATTGTCTTACTAAAGGATTTAGGTTTTGCCAAGACGATAAGCAAGGCTGATGAAATGGGGATAAAAGACGTTGTGGTGCTAGACCACAGGAATACTACACCTCATTCAAATCAGGCCTGAAGGCTATGTGCATTATCCTAATTCGTTCAATGCTAGAGCTGAAAGTCAAATGCTCAACGCTTCTTCTGTGGGTCTAATCAGGAAATACAAAAAGCATATGGTAATGCACATGAATTTTTATTGGGCCTCTGGTAGATTTTTATGAGATTTGCTTAAAATCACTACAAAAGTGATAGAGCATGGCTAGAAGTGCCTGTAATTGTTTTTTGAAGACACTGGGGTCTTTAAATATATCCTCAATAAGATTAGAATTGGCTATGAAGCTAATGAAAAGGAGTAAAGATCAAACTTCCCATAGCAATCCAAATGTGGATGAGATTCTGACTGATATCTGGAGACAAATACAAAAGATTGAATCCAAATCTGTCCCTTTTCATAGTTGCTTGACAAATTTATGGCAGATAACATATGCTTAATTGTTTTGCAGCACAAAGGCTTAATGTGAAGATGTTGGAATCCTAAAATATGTTAGGTTATTATCTGATGAGGATATTGATTACAGCTTGGAAAGCCTACCAAATATTTTTCTCCCAGATGTCGTGGGCTGAGTCAGAGGACTCATATAAACTAATGTGGAATGGTGAACTCTGTAACCATGACAAATAGGAGAGCAGAGCAGTGCAAGGTAATTATTAAGGGCATGATTGTGAAAAGTAGAGTCCCACTTGTCTGTCTGTTTTTGCACATGTTCATGCACAGAATGGGCAGGGGGAAGATTTGTGTGTGCACATGGATAGATAGGCATCTGTTTTAGTCATGTGTGTACCCCAAAATCCATGATTTGTGCGTACAGATGTGGTAAATGCAGACGCAAGGAGTAGGCATGGATGTGGGCATCACTTTGTGAAATGAGACCCTAAAGGTCTACAAAGAAGTCTGCAGAATAATTTGTGCATTGGAATCAGGGACCTGTTTACCTTTACAGTTACCTTTAGCGATATTGATGAAAAGCAGTATAGAAGAGCTAGGTGGTGGTGGTATTATTGTTGTTATTTATTATTATTAATTATAATAATAAAAGTGACTGGAGAAGAGGGAAGATAGGTAGTGTTTAGAAAATATGAAAAAAATATTCCAAATCTAAGACAAAACTTGGGTTGTAGCATACTCTGCAGAATTGATCAGTAGAACCTCAGAGTTATGAAAACCTTGGGAATGGAGGTTGTTCGTAACTCTGAAGTCTGGTTATTCTTTCAAAAGTTTACAACTGAACATTGACTTAATACAGATTTGAAACTTTACTATGCAGAACTAAAATGCTGCTTTTAACCATCTTAATGTAAATGAAAGAAGCACAGAAACAGTTTCTTTATCCTGTCAAACCTTCTTTAAACTTTCCCTTTATCTTTTTAGTAGTTTACGTTTAACACAGTACTGTACTATGTTTGCTTCTTTTTTTTTTGGGTCTCTGCTGCTAACTGATTGTGTACTTCCAGTTCCAAATGAGGTGTATGGTTGACTGGTCAGTTCATAACTCTGGTGTTCGTAACTCTAAAGTTCTACTGTATCAAACTGTGTTGCTTTTAGGAATTATGGATAAATCACCTGGTGCTCATGCTCTTTTCAACCTGTAATTATGCTTTATTTCCACCCCCATTTCTCTCCAAAAAACTTACCTCCCTTATTGCACTTCAGAAATAAAAAGGATTCTATTTATTTTTAACCCAGATATTTAGATACTTGCACAATATGAAAGGAAAAAGTAGTTTCAGAAAGTAGAGCTGGATTTGCATACAGAGCAGTCCAGAAGTGGGGATATAATTCTAGACCGTTTTATTTCCTCTTACATGTTAAAAATAAACCCTGAATATCCTATGACATTGCAGATTGGTAGAGTAGTTAAAGTAGAGATTAAGGAAAGTTTAAAATAGTATTAGGAGTATTTAAAAATAATTTTTAAAACCAGAAAGTTTTCTCCCCCTTTGTCGTTTACATTGTGTGCACAGTGTATCTACAAGCGTTTTATGCATAAACAATGCCTGACAGCTCCGTGTTAAATTGCTGTAAAGGTGCTCTTTAGACTGACCAAAGGCTAAGTGCTTTCGTTAAACAAGAAGTGCTGTGGAAGATTTAATGCAACATGCTGTTTGTCTGCTTCTCCCACAGCTGTCTCTGTGGTTTCTTCCATGGCTCTCAGTGCATGGAATGCCCTTCCTGAGGTGCTTCTCAAGGCCCCTTTGCATTCACTTCCCTCCTGGATACCATCTTTACAGGGATGCTTACAAGAAATTAGCTAACGGCTGGTCTTCACTATGGGGAGATAGATGCTGCTGTAACAGGGGTCGATTTAGTGGGTCTCGTGAAGACCCATTAAATCGATGGCAGAGCGCTCTCCAATGGACCCCGGTACTCCAGCTTTCCGAGAAGAGTAAGAGAAGTCGACCAGAGAGCGCCTCCCATCGACCTAGTCATTCACGTAGCTGGAGTAGTGTAACTTAGGTAGACGTATCCCCGTAGTGAAGACAAGCCCTTAGAATGGAAAGGTTGAGGGGTGGTTGGAAATCATCTCTAGACGTCTCTCTGACATTTTGTTTGTGTTGTTATGCTGTATGCTCTGTATTATTATGCTGGGCATTTGGCACACCATCTTGTTGAAACTAGTGGGTGTAATAACTACCTTCTGTGCAGGCTAAAGGAGGGAACAATTACATGCTCCTTTGTTTAGCACTAGCTGAAACAATGGAAAATTACTGTCCAAGGGCTGCAAAATGCATACATGTAGACATAAAATAATAATTCCATATCTCATCAGTTACATAGGTAATTGTCTGCTTTGCATGTGAAGCTGCATATTTTGCATGCATACTTATGCTCTTGCACCCAATGTACATATTGTGCAGCTGCAATTTGGGCAGAGATTTTCAGAGAAGCCTACGTTTGACAACTGAGCTCGACAGCTTGAATTTGACAACTCTTTGAGGCTCCTTTGAAACTCCCTTCTTTGTGCGTCTATTTTTGACCCCCATAGTCAACACTCAGGCTATTCAAAAGCTGTACTCAATAAAAGCAAATACATTAGAGACGGCAACAAAATGTTTGTCTTTTGGTTACTTGGTGGTTTAAAAATGGGTTTTGGGAATGAACTGAAATGAATTTTTTGTAAAATCTAGAAATCCCTGGAGGACATTCAGGGTTGACATGAGTGGATAATAGTGGCACAGGAATGGAAAGTCTGTTTAACTGGATAGATTCATTGGTGTATCGTTGTGAAGGGTCCCACTGACACATAGGCCAGTGTGGGCCTCATAGCTCAGCCTGGTAAATGGCCACGGTTGATTGCACTGTGCAGCAGGCTTTCATTTCTTTCTTTGCTTGTTTCCATTAGGAATTGTCCCCTGCATTTTGGACCTTCCAACCCTCTCTGCAGGTTGCTGTTCTAAAGTACTGCTTCCAACAAAGGGATTAAGTCTCAAATTGTAACTATTAGTCTGAATAGCTGCAATGTTCACCTACAACAACAATACCCTCTTCTGAATAGTAGATCTCCATTTAAAATTCTCGGTAGATTTGCTATAAAAACCTGTGTAATTTTGCTTTTGCAAGTAGATAACATTACCGTAGTGTATGTGGTATTCCCTATATTTCATATGTGGAATATCACAAATACCTCAACTAGTTACTTGCAAAAACAGCTGCAAAGATTTTAATAGCAACCAGTGTGCATCAATATGTATCACTTTTTTACTTGATTAGTTAATTTTATTACAATAATTCACTGAGATGGAATAAACTGTAAAATGCCTGCACTGAAAATCTGCTTCTTAGAATCCTTGAGGTGACCTTTAAAGTATTTTTGTCTTTTTTTAACTGTCCTTTTCAAAGAAAAGATGCAATCGTTAATTTGGTCAGCTCTGACGGTAGACCTTGGAGATTATATGTGCTGTAGAACGGCATTTAAAGGAATGGAAAAGTCAATTGAGGCTATTTCTACATAACGGAAAGGGTTTTCCTTGCACAGACTTTGGAAAAACTCGCTGGAGGTGGACACCTACCAGCGTAATCTGATCTGTATTTTTCCCTTATGTTTCCTTTTCAAATGTCATATGCGGAGAGAAAACTCTTCTTTATTGAGGGATAGTGGTAAAAGCCAGTTTCCTTGTGGAAAAGAGAATTCCACACACTTTTTTTTTTTTTTTTAAATCTTTCTATATTTTTAACATAATAGGAAGAGGTAAATAAGCTGCTTGTTTTTTCATCCAGTAACTGAAGAGGTCTCATTTTATTTCTCAGTAGCCTGGCTGAGGTCTTTCCAAAAGGAGACAGCTCACCTGTGGGCGGTGTAAATCATTTTTGCAGTCAAGACTCAATGCCAACCATGTTGCATCTGAGTTTTTTAAAGACATTTTTCCATTCCAGTAAAAAGCTTCTTTTTTATTGAACCTCACCATAGCATTAAGTTCAGGACATAAATACACCTTTAGGCAGTTACCAATATTGTGAGTTTTTTATAGTGTGTTTTATGAGAACAGGACATATTTTAGTTATGGTTATTTCATGAGTTCATATTGGGAGAGAGTTGAATTAGAAGTTCAAATTTTAAACCACATATGAAATCAATCTTGAATTGGAGTGAACCGAAGGAGAGATTGTTCTTACATGTCCAGTTCACTTTGCAGACAAGGTGCTGGTGCAGTGCATTTCCAGAGGATTGTCTCTACTGACTTGGGTTTATATACTATTCCTCCTAAGTTTGGCCAAATGCTTCTGAAATGTAAGTTGTTAGTGTCTCTCATTAGTCCATATCTCTTCAACCAGAGCAGCATCATTCATGGTGTAGCAGTCCTATTTTTAGGGTTCAGAATTTGCTATGGGAAACATTTCTGTGTGCTATTAGCCTCTGTAATGGCTTATTGTATTTAGGAGCAAAAGAGATCCTAGCAATGGTACAGGTCCATTCCTAGATGGAGATGGTAAAGTTTATTAATGATGCAGAAAATGCAGAAGTATTCAATAAATATTTCTTTTCTGAATTTGAAAAAAATCCCAGAATAATGTACTTGTATCACATGAGGATAATGAAGGACTTTCCAGTCCATTAGTAATTAAGGAGGATGTTAAACAACACCGTCTAGCAATACACATTTTAAAATCAGCAGGGTGGATAACTTGTACCCAAAAGTCCTAAAAAGAGTTGACCAAAGAGATCTTTGACTTGCGGATGTTACTATTTTGTAAATCTTGGAATACCTAGGAAATTCCAAAAGACTGGAAGAGTGCTAATATTGTTCTAATATTAAAAAAAGGCAGGTGTGATGACTTGGGTAACTATCGGCTATTTAGCCTGATATCAATCTCAGGCAAAATTAATAAAAAAGCTGATACAGGATGCAATTGAAGAATTAAAGGCTAGGAAGACTATTAATGCCAGTCAATGTGGTTTTATGGTACTTGTCTTGTCAAACAAACTGATTTCATTCTTTGAGATTACAATTTTGATAAAGGTAACTGCATAGATGTAATAATATATTTTGACTTAGTACTGCATGACATTCAGATTAAAAGTTAGCACTATGCAATATCAATAAAGCACCCATTAAACAGATTAATAACTGTCTGACATCTCAAAAAGTAGTTGCCAGTGGGGAATCGTCATTGAATGTGGGGATGTTTCTACAGGAGTTCCGCATGGATCAGTACTAGTCCCAATGCTGTTCAACATTTTCATCAAGGATCTGGAAGAGTGATAAATAATGAGGATGACACAGCAGTCATACAGAGCAGTTTGGATTCCTTATAAACTGGGCCCATTCAAACAAAATGTGTCTTAACACAGCCAAATTCAAGGACATCTGGGACCAAGGAATGCAGGTCAAACCTACAGAATAGGGAACTGTATCCTGGAAAGCAGAGTCTCTGAAAGGGTATGGGCATCATAGTGGACAGGCCACTCAATATGACCTCCCGGCGTGATACTGTGGTAAAAAGGTCTAGTGTATTACTTGGATGTATAAACAGTGAAGTGGTGAGTAGGGGTGGGGAGTTGACCTTTATATACAGCATTGTGAGAACAACGCTGGAATATTATGTACGGTTATGTGGTCTACATTTTTAAAAAGAATATTGAATAATTGGCGAGGGTGCAGAGAAAAGCTACAAAAATAAATTGAGGGCTGGAAAAAATGCCCTACAGTGAGAGACTTGAAATGTTTAATTTGTTTAGCTTCTCAAACAGAAGATTCAGTGGTGACTTGATTACGATGTACAAGTTCCTTCACCGGGAGAAAATACCTGACACTCAATGCCAGTGCCAGAAGACTGAGCTCCAGCTAGGAAGAGCTGAGGGGACGGGCCGTGAGAATAGATTGCGACAGAAGAAGAGCTCTGGCTGTGAGAGAAGACACCAGAGCTAAGTAGGGACTTCTGTGTGGTGATGGACTTTATTTTTGACCCTAAGGGCTGTTAAGAACTATTTTTGCTACTAAACCAGCCCCAAGCAGAGGCGGTGGTAACCCAGCGAGAAACTTGTGTGTGCAATTGTTAAGGGGCCCTCAAGAATGGGAAACAGAGGCAGGGTGCTGCAGAGTGACCCCTGGCCATGAGGGAGTGCTCAGGAAGGGCTCAGGAAACGGCTGACCCTGTGATAGCCTTGCACGTTTGATGTGAACCTTGAGAAAACTTGAAATAAATCTTGGTTTGAGTTTGCCATGCATTAGTGATCCGTCACCAGTTCATTAAAACTCTGTTTGTGTCAGCAATTTGTCCATCAAAGCTTTCTGCAATGTTTTTTTTCTTTCGCTTTCTCTAGATATCTATAAACATTTTTAGACTTCTCATTTGGGGAATATGAGAGTTTAGCCTAGGTTAGGTTACCCATTTCTTTTTTTTATCACTACATCACAAGATAGACCTATGATTTCACGTAGGCCATGCCAGCTCCCTCTTAAAACTTCTGAGAACTCACCTACTCTAAAAAGCATTCTAGCCACCAGTTTACATTAAAGGAAATTAACTGCTTTTTTTTGGTTACTTTTCTGTGTAAATAATTATTATCGCAGGGATATTATGAGTCCATAAATGAGAGAGGACATGTCCACAAGACAATGTTTCTAAGATGATAATCCCTGTTTCACTGGATTGTGCATAAGTACCTGAAACCAACCAAATTTCAAGTTTAAACATGTAAACTGGAAATCAAACAGCATCACTACCTAGAATACCTTATTTCAGTAATAATGGTATAGTAATTTTATAGTACCATTTCACTCTACAGAATTACAGCCTTCTAGAGTTACACTCTGGTCTGATAAAACAGTGTGATTGTTTTATTAATGCTTATTTGTGGAAGTTTCTATCTGGTTTATTTTTAAAGTCATTGGAATTTTAAGGGAAAGCTGTTTTGTTTTTCTCCTGTTCCCACTGAGAAACACCCATTCTTCCTGTTCCCTTCAACTTTTTGAACCAATTACTCTTTGTCATATCATACTATGTCCTCCTAACCCAAACATCTCAAAAACCCAGTCCGACTGTTCCGGTTATAAGGCTGTGGAGCAAAAGAATATTACAGGATGTCTCTCTTCATGATTGTTCCTTCGTGGGTGTACAGAGAGCAGTCCTGCGAACTAAAGGAAAAATCTTAACCCTTTTGAACTCAATGGCAAAACCTCCTTCGACTTCAGCGCGGCCAGGATTTCACTCTAAGGCTTTGCAGGCCTTAAACGTTAGATGGTTCATAAAGTTTCTGAAAAGTATTTTGATTCATTTTAACAGTGGTCTATTTTCAGTTAGATTTTGTGTTGGTTTGAAGCATATGATAGAATTAAGAGGCTGTAGTGAGAAAAACATGACCATGTGACTCTTGCGACAATTAGGAAACAGAAGAAGCAGAATGGAAGGCAAAAGGAGGCAGGAGTAGTAGTGCAGAATGTTGATAAGGTGTTGATCAGTATACAGGGGCTAAGCTATGTACAGTACCTAGTCCTTGCAGTAATCTGTGAAGAATGTTCTACACCATACACTACAGATACATTTCCTTTTGTTCTTATTTACATTTCTCTTCCCAGCATTATTACCTGGCAGGTAGGATTACAAAATAGTGAATGAGGATTGTCACTTTAGAGATCAGTAATTTCAAATGCTAGATGGTTTGCCCTCCCTTCCACTGTCCTGAGTCATAGGCACATAGTAAAACTACAATGCAAGAGAACGAGCAGTTCATGGTGGAGGTGGAAAGCTCAGTACCTCTCACTGAGGATAAAAGGCGCCCTTTGTATATTTGCACTGTGTTCCCCTCATAAGGTTTCATTTAGCCTTGAGCATTTAATTGCGTATGACGTGATTAGATCTATTCATAGATTCATAGATTCATAGATTATAGGACTGGAAGGGACCTCGAGAGGTCATCGAGTCCAGTCCCCTGCCCGCATGGCAGGACCAAATACTGCCTAGACCATCCCTAATAGACATTTATCTAACTTATCATTGTTCTAGATATGCTGTATGCTTTAAATATCCAGGCCTTTTAAAAATCACATCTAAACAATCAGACTCCCTTCCCAATCCAATTTTAACAGCATGAATTTATCACTATGGTCAAAATGCAGCCTCAAAATTAACACATCCTTCTTACAAACACAGCCTTTCATAATTCTGGAACTGAAGTATGTATATAGTGAGTTTCTAGGTGGGATCTCTATGGTTAAGGCTTTAAGGCGGTTTTCACTTTAACCTATTATCATTTGCTCATATAAATGAACAAACTGTTTGTAGTAAGCAAATTACTGACAAATGCTGCCTTGTCTGCTGACGGGCTTTGATTTTTATGAATTGCTTCATTGTTCTAAATTTATTCAAATACTTCATCTACCAAAATTTCAGCCTGTCGATGGGTTGAGAATTTGGATTACTGCCTGTGTCCACTGTTGGTGATAGGGTAACTTGATATGTTGCTTCTCTTCTTTGATTGGTCGAGTGTAACTAATACGGAGGGGGGAGTCATGATCATGTCACTGGGCCTTTGAGTCTCTCTGGGGAGGGGAGAGTCATTTGTGGAGATAGAAGCCAGGTTGGCTGGTTTAGATAAACATGAAGAGATCTTAAACTTTTTTCCTTTTTTGGCCACTTGGGTCAGGCCTTGCCTGAAACATCACTAGTAGATAGATAGTCTATGCAGTGGGTTAGAGACAGATTTAAAATGAATACTCTGAGTGCATTGAAATGAAGTGTGGGGGTGTAGTCCACAGCAAGGTTTTTGTGTGTCTAATTTTACAGCTCTGTACCAAAGTTCTGTCCAGAGGCTTTGCATGATCCTGTGTGTGAAGAGTCCAATCTCATACCTTTTTAACCCCATTTAACTGGTTAGCAATGGGTCTTTGGCTTAGGGCTTTATGGTCTTTGGCCTAAGGTTTTCCCCATGGACATATAATAAATATAATATAATATAATATAATATATGCCTATCTCATAGAGCTGGAAGGGACCTTGGAAGGTCATCGAGTCCAGCCCCCTGCCTTCACTAGCAGGACCAAGTACTGATTTTTGCCTCAGATCCCTAAGTGGCCCCCCTCAAGTATTGAACTCACAACCCTGGGTTTAGCAGGCCAATGCTCAAACCACTGAGCTATCCATCCCTCCCCACAGCTATCCATCCCTCCCCACTATATTGGTTGTACAGCAATATTTTCATTTATCTACCAAAATCATTTATTAAATATACTAGTCTCTAATTTTTTTATGACCATTCACTGCAGTCATTGTCACAAACAAATTAATAATTGTGGCATAAGTGTAAATGTACAATTCCTCTTACTCCCTCATTGTCATGGCTCTGGTCAGTTCTTGTGCTGTGTCATGAAGTTTCTTGTATAGAACAATAGTTCTTCTATACCCAGGCTATTTTGTTTTTATTGACTGGTCTCTAGTTTACTGTCAGCGTTCACCACAGTGACTGGCACACAATACCTGTGCTGTGAATGTGTGCTCCCTGTCCTAGTTGAGAGGGTGTGGCTGGATCCCTACGAAAGCCATTCATCAGGACTCTGACATCTGGGAAAGATTTTGTCAGATTGTTGCTTTGTTGCATTTTTCTATTTTTAGCTGCCTTTTACTCGGCATCAGCACAGAGTGAACAAGTGAAGCAGCATTGATTTTAGACCCTGTGCAAAATCCAGGGGACAGTCTTAATATAAGGACCCATATTCACAGTTTCACTGTTGCAATGAGGCACTTTTGCTGGCACACCATGGTGATCTGCTGCAGATAAATATTCTCCTTGGGAAAGTTGACTGGGAAAATCAGGATGTTGGCTAAGTAGATGTTGGATACGGACTTGAAATTTGTTATCTGTGCACATTTAGTATGAGCAAAACTTTTCACATTGTGAACATGAAAATTGATTTCTAATCTGCTGAAACATTCATGAATATTTTTTCCCTGCTTTCATTTGGATCTAATAATTCAGAACTTTCAAAAAAGTTTCACCTTTTGGGTTTATTTTCTAACCAAAGCTGATTTCCTTGCATATAGTTTGAGGGCGAAAAAGCACAGCCATTTTTGGATGAGAGGAGAGTAACTAATAAATTGTAACTATTATTTAAAAAAAAAAGAAAAGAAAAGAAAATATTTTATCTTTTTCTGAACAGCTGTATCACACAGGTGGGGTTTGAATGTTGATATTTGGCATGGAAATAGCTCTCATGGGCAACTGCAATGGCTTTTAAAATATAAACGGTAGAAAAACCCTTGTACTATCTAACTCTAGCTATATATTTTTCAAATTCCACTACCAAAATAAATTATGATAATAAATATCCGCCACCTCCATTTAATAGTGGAAGAAAAGACATATGGTATCTCTTCCCCCTCTCACCTCCATTCCAGAGTTTGTTAGGTGTCTCTACTCCCATGGCTGAAGGAAGGAGCAATATTTTTGCATGTAGATCACTTCAATAGTGGTAATTTCAAAAAATAATCTTTCTTCCTTTTGGTAGCATGCCAATGGGAGATGATAAATGCCATCCTTCTGAAGCAGTCAGACTCTCTTTATCTCAATTACATTCATAGAAACACGCTTCATCAATAAACTCTTTCTTTGCACATCGCTTTCTGTATAAGATTTCTAAGGGCTTTACTGTCAGCTGCTAAACTGAATTAAAATAGGATTGGTGACGATGTCATGGTTGCCATCACTTCACCCATGCATATCCTCCTGTCCTGTAGATTGTTCTCCTGGCTCTTATTCCTGACTCAGAGCTATGTAAAACTTTTTTTTTCATTCAGCTGTTTTATTTATGACATTGGGATTAACAGAACCCTTATATTTGCCCTGTACATGTGTTTTTAGTAAAGCAGTATTGATGGGAGGCTTTTTAACACAGCAGTGTTGTAGAGGTCATCAACTGGGTATTGTCAAGGATCCAGATCTGGGTCTCATTTTAAAGTAAAGCTGTATTCAAAATACTTTAGTTGTGTTTCCTAGCAGTCTAGATTTTTGCCTTTTTTCAGATTTCAACCATATCTTCATCTAGCTCAGACTATCTCTGGAACATTTGTAGTATCAGTGTTTGGATAAATAAACTGCCTCCAAAAATTATGAACTCATGTTTTTCACATGTTGCAAACCGGGGAGACGGGTTGATCTTGCTTGGTCCATGTGGGTTTAATTTACTGATTTTACTGTATGTCAGTCCAGTGACTTGCTGGATATGTCTCTCTATTTGTAATGACTCATTTAATATACATATAAATATAGGCAGAGAGCAAGATGGAGACCAGGCAGTATATTAACACTAAAGATTGCTATGCTATTTTGGAAAACAGCACTGTTTGCATTATACATCCTGATCATGTATCAAATCTGTCATTATACAGAATGACCGAAGAGCCAAGGATGTGAGACTCCTTATTACTGGCTTTGTATAATCAGGACTGTTTGTGTAGATTATGTAAAAGCAGCAGAGTGTCCTGTGGCGCCTTATAGACTAACAGACGTATAGGAGCATGAGCTTTCGTGGGTGAATACCCACTTCTTCGGATGCATGCATGAGCTTTCGTGGGTGAATACCCTCTTCTTCATGCATGCATCCGAAGAAGTGGGTATTCACCCACGAAAGCTCATGCTCCTATATGTCTGTTAGTCTATAAGGTGCCACAGGACTCTTTGCTGCTTTTACAGATCCAGACTAAAACGGCTACCCCTTTGATGTGTAGATTATATATTTCATCAGTTTTTTTGAAGGAAAGGTAGTTTACAAAGAGATATGTAGTTAGATTATAAATAGCTGTATAATACAGCATTTGGTATTATTTTTAAACAATATTAAAGATATACTATATAAAGAGAGATTGATGGATCTATAGAGAATCTTTTATTAGCAGTATATTAAATGTGGTAACTTCCCATAAAAAGTAAGTATACATGTTAATACAGGCAGATTCTGATTTAATTGTCTTATCTCAACAGATGCTTCCAGCCCTAATCAGAATTTGTGAAAGCTTAAAAAAGGGCTTAAAATAAATATTGTACTATCTGTGTTCATTCCTGGAGTCTCTTCCTTTATATTTTTCCCAAGTTCAGACCTGATTTTGACAAGTGCTTATCACCTTTCAGACTCTCATACAGAACCAACCTAACAAAGGATCTATCTGTCTACATAGGTAGGAGAGGGCAAACTGTACAATGCACCTGGTATCGCTACCAAAACCAGCTTGAGCTCTGAAAGGAAGCTTCTCTAGAAAAGACTGAAAAGTTTCAAAACCTCGAGGTCAGGAGATGTTCCCTTTCCTTGGTACCTTATTTATTTATTTATGTTAAAAAAGAAGCATTCTCTCACCGAGTGGGCTACAAAATGGGGAAAAGGTAGGGATGACAAAAAACTTGCTAAAAAGAAATTTGCGCACTGAAGAGACCTGGTATTCAAAGAAATTACAGGTAGGAACATTGAAAAACGCCGCAAGCAGCATCCAGAATTTAATCACAAAGTCTTCAATAATGAACTGTAAAGTAAAAGTCAGAATGAATGCACTAACTAATAGCAAAAATTAATAGTCACCAAAAAACAAAATCTACCTGCATTGACATCAGCAGAGTTGTATTTGGGGCATATTTGGCTCACTGAGTTTTCTCCTTATTGATCATTCTTTAAGAACTTTCAGTGATATGCAATTGCCAAGTATTAGTAATGCTTTACATGTTATAACAATAACTAACTCTTCCTCTCAACTCTACTGGGAGGCAAGTATGTAAATATTATCATTATCATCCCCAATTAGCTGATTGGAATCTGAGGCAAAGGGAGAAGCGACTTGCCCAAGTTCACGGAGTAAGTCTATAACACAACTGGGATTAGAACTCAGAACTAGAACTGGTTGAATTTTTTCATCAAAGTGATAATCTAATGAAAAATGCTTTCGCAAAACTGAAAATTTCCTCCCTGGCTGCTTGCCTGGCAGGCTCTTGTCAATTTAACTTTTTGCCGGTGAGACTGACAAAAGCTGTCCTGGAGCTCTGCCAAGGCAGAGAGCCTTGACACTCTGCTCCCCCAGACAGAGCGCCCAGCGTCCCAGCTGTCTGCCTCTCCAGTTCCCAGAGTTGGGGTGGAGGCAGGAAGGCTTGAGCGCCTGAGCTCTCTACTCTCCAGCTCCCAGAGCTGCTTGGGGCCAGGGAGGCTGAAAGTGACCAGAGCCTTTCTGGTGCACAGCTGGGAAGCCAAACAATTCTGTTTTGGTTTTTCCAAATCAGACTTTTTCTTGAAAACCCTTCCTGTGAAAAACATTGCATTTTTGCCCTTTTGTCCTGTGTTTGGGATGACTTCCCTCCCCCAACCATGACATTTTTCACAGGAAAGGATTTCCATTTTCCAGCCAGCTCTGCTCAGAACTTCTCAACTCTCCATGTGCTTTTTCTTCCAAAGTGTGACATGGCCCAGTGCTTATGATGTTACCCTTTGGTTTCAGTTGTATGTGTAATACAAGATTCTCCTTCAGCTTCTCCTTTTTTTCCAATGATGCCCATACCCACATTTGTAAGGATAAGTTGCTGCCCTAATGGAAACATCTGTGTGAAAGACTTCCACATTCTGGGAAGAGAATAGGAAACATTCTGCTTTTCCAAACTGCAACTCCGAACAGCTTTTGGGAATAGGATTCCTATAAGTTCACTTTTCATTTGCTATTTTAAACTTCAGAATTCTTCACAGTATGTATAATGATTAAAGTGTAGCAACAAAGAAATATTTGTGTACTTTGACTTTGTTAAGCATCACAAGATCCTAAAAGAAAACAGAAGTGAGTATTATTGAAACATTAGGCCTCTTGATTGAATTCAGATGCTATTAATTACACACAAAGTAGCCAAAAGTATACTAACTGTGATTTAGCCTACTGTATTAGCCTTTTAAGTTCTACTTCACCCTTGGAGCAGTATGTCTTTTTTTTTTTCTCCTTGCCATGCCAGTGTCTTACTGTACACTATATGAAAAGAATAGCTTACAGCTACAATGAAGTGAGTGACATGCCAAGGGTTTAAGATGGGGCTTGGCACTGAGTGACATACACGATCACGGGGAGTGTTGCATTCACCAGGGCAACCAAGTTATTTAACCATTTATTCATTTTATTTAACCAGCTGCTTGAAGGAGGAATAAACATTTATTCTTTTGCTCCATTTGCTCTACTGAATTTTCTAATTGGAACAGGCTTAGGTCCCAAATGGCTTATCTGGATATAGAGAATTTTGGGGCATTCTGAATGGTAATAAATAAATGATCAGATGTAATGTGGGAATATTCAGTGCAATGCTTTATTGTAGAACTATGCAGTGTGAGATCATTTATGCAAATATGAACATTTTCTTTATATAGAATCATAAAATTGGTGGATTGTGGCCTTAATAGGTTTGCCTTTGGGGAGGAAGTGAATGTAGGCCTTAGATAGTAGTGACACATGGGTTAATTATGGATATATGATTACTGTGGTGGGTGGACATTAACACAATTGCATTGTACATTATACCATGGCCATTACATTATTTCCTATACTTGTATGGAAAGTATTGTTTTGCATATTTGAAACTTGTAAAAGTGTCTAGAACCTGGGATAGGTGCTTTTTTAGTGATAAAAGGCAATAAAAGGCAAATAAACATTTCAGAGTTGTGTTTTAAAATTAGGCTCTTATTTAGGCACCTAATCAGAAGGGCACTTTTCAGAAGCGGAGAGTAAGCAAAAAATTCCAGTGGGATCTACAGGTTTGGGGAAGGTCTGAAAGCCACAGAGGAAATTGGGAGTTGTTGCAGGGAAGGAAATGCAGAAGGAAGAGAGCATGGAGCATCACAAAGTTAGGGAAAGGGGAAAGAAACCGAGAAAGAACTTGAGGAAGGAAGAGGAACAAAAGGCAGAAATAGCAGTGGTCCTAACAGTGAATATATTTTCCCACAGAATGATGCTGAAAGTGACTTAATTTTAACAAAAGATTTTGTTACTATTTAAGAGTCATATTCTATCCTTGATCGTTGTGGGAGTCCCCTTGTAGATTGAGGGGGGTATATATAACCGTAAATTTACACCCCAGCCCATGGGTTGTAATTAAAAATGGAATTTGGTGTTCTCCAGTACTCCTGCTGAAGACTTTCACATTAAGGAGGAGCGGGTATAGCAGAGTGTGGAGTAGCTATGACGATTGATTGGTTTCGTATATAATCCCGTAATTGTACTGTGGCAGTGAGCTAAAAGAAATTGGAATTATATGCCTTGGCAACTGCTCTTACCATGAATTATCTGATTGTGAGAGTGTAAATCCTGTTCTTTAAATAAAACTGTGGCCCGTTCCATGTGGATTTGTCTGGGATGTCGATATATGTGTGCTTTTTGTGGCAGTGACTTTAGTTTTGAGAAGGAAGCAGATGCAATAGAAGGCGGTGTTTCTGGAGAAAGTGGAGTGTGTTCCTTTATTTATGCTGCCTGAGGTGTCAGGCTGTGCATGTGAAAGGCTCAGAAAGAGTAATCCCTTCTAGCCACCACCTGCTGCCCTAGAGAGGGAATTTTTTTAAAATATATTAATGAAATTACAGCTACTGGGGAATGTGTTGAAATCAAAAGTTATGTGTTCACAGTCACAGTGTGATTATCGAGCTGCAGTTGCGTTCCAGCTTTAGTGACTTTCCCCATACAAATGATGTATTGAAGCCAATGAAAGTTTCAGCTATGAAAATGAGGTGGGGTGTGTGTGTGTGTGTGTTTGTGTGTCTGTGTAATTCACTTGCTTTCTCCTGCTAAACCAGAAAAAATCATGTAGAAATATATGGTAGTGCCAGATTTCAGATCTTATCTCACCATTTTTATATTTCCCCGAGGTAGCTGTTTTGGGAGAGGAAAGAGCAGTCTGCTTTTCGTTAGTATGAGCTTTCAGGAACATAATGTTATTTTGAAACTACGTACTTGCTACATTCCTAAATGCTCTGAAAACCAGGCTATGGTTCTTGGAAGTCTAAAGTTCTCATCAGTGAGCTAATGCGTACAAGGAATAAATCCATGAGCACCATACAATATGCTGTAGAATAGTGCATGTCCACACCCAGTCTGACTGAACCTCCTCTTTATCCAAATATGGGGATGTCCAGAGAGGAGGCAGCCTGGCTTGCAGGAAAGAGCAAAAGCTGGGAATTGGGATTTTTGTAATCTGAATTTGCTGTGTGATCTTGGGCCAATCAGTTCACCTCTCCTGTGCCCCATCCACAAATATAACTAAAGATACAGACCTAGCTTTGTTTTTAGGGTTTACTAGATAATTTTGGTATGGACCTTTAAATATTCAGTGCTGTATCAGTAAGCAGAGTAATGTAGAGCTATTAGTAGTACTGACAGGGCCCCGTTGTGCTGGGCACTGTACAAACATACAATGAAGAGATGGTCCTTGGCCCCAAAAGTTTACAATCTAACTGTGGGTATGTCTATACTGCAATCATGGTGTATTATGGAAGGTCATATAGACATACCTGAGCTAACTTTAATCTAGCTCTCTTGGATACCAGTAGCTGTAAAACCATGGCAATGTTGGCTTCAGCATGGGCTAGCCACATCCATATTTACCCAGGATTCCAAGTGGTTTTGTACATACCATTTGTGTGCGTGTGTATGCACTAAGTATTGTTAACTAGAGGGTTTGTGATTGTGATTACGTTTTTAACTGATAAACACTGATAAAACCCCATTGATTTTAGAACAATGAAATTGGTGTTTATCCAATAAACAACAAAAAAGGTTATTTGTCTATACTGAGCAGTAATGTGGACTATGGGGTTGTGATTTCTAAAGCACACTGACATGTTGCGCATTAATTGGTTCATATACACTCTACTTGTGTGCACAAAAAATTCCCTAGTGTGCTTTAATTCAGTGCTGTTTGAAACAGTACTATGTTAAAGCGCACTAAGGAATATTACAAAGAGATTACTCATTGCAGTATATATTGTAATATGTGCTATAATATACATTGCTCATTACAGTATAAACAAAGACGGAGCCCTGAATCCCCCCATTTTTTGGACATCTACATACAACTCAAAAATAAACTGAAAAATTAAATTAATAAACACAAAAAAACCAGAAATCCTAGTTATTTCTTCTTCTTCTTCTCTGAATCCCAGTTACACAGTTGAAACCCTGTTTATCACTGTGGTTTTGATGTCCACTGAAACTTTTTGGATTTTTTTATAGGCTGTGATTTGTCAGCAGTTCTTTTCAAGAACTGTGTCTTTTGATACTTTCTCAGCATAGATGTGTCATGGTGAAAAATGGTAAAGCCACAGAGCTGCTTGTGGCCCAGAGTTTTGTTAACAAATAATTGAAATTAGAGCTGTACAAGTGATTAAAAGAGTAACATAAATGAAGCTGATTTGACTTAAGGGCTTTGGAGCGTTTTCCTCGAATTTGGCTGTCATCAAAATTTCCAAGTTTCCTTTTAGAAATCAGAATCACTTGGGGTTTAATGGGAACCTGAGGCATGTGCCATGAGTGTATGATTCAAGTGCCAGGAATGAAATGTTCAGCTGGACCAAAGTGGAGGATCAAAGTGAGATTATATCCGAGAACAGTATCAGAGGCGTAGCCGTGTTAGTCTGGATCTGTAAAAAGCAACAGAGTGTCCTGCGGCACCTTTAAGACTGACAGATGTATTGGAGCATAAGCTTTCGTGGGTGAATGCCCACTTCGTCGGATGCATATCCGAGAACAGTAATCTTTCTAATGTACTTGGGCACATTTTTCAAAGCATCATTACATAGTTATGTCCCAGAAAAATACATGTGGTATCTGAAGAGAGAATTGCTTTCTTGCTGTGTTTTGAATGTAAGTATCCTCTAGGAGATCTTTTTAGTGTCTCTGTAAGAATGAGTAGAAAGAGGAGAACATGTGGTGTAATTAATAGCCGGGCAGGATTCACTCTATCAGCTTTAATTAAAGACAAGTGGGTATGTGAAATATATTTCCCTGGGGCTATGCTGAGGGAATATCCACACATAATTATATCCACACACATAATTAATCTGGCTGCTGGAAGCCACAATTTCATCACTGAAAGAAAGCAGAAAGAGACCTCAATGAACAATAAGGGCACACTTCAACATCCACTGAAGTCAATGGAAATATTTCCAGTGACTTCAAAGGGCATTGGATTGGACCCTCAAGGTTCATGTTAATGTTTTGAAGTCATTAAGAACTTGATTTTTCCATATTGCATTAGTAGGGCTGGAAGAAATATAGGTTTTATCCCATTACCTGTACTGTTAATTGGTATGTGTTTACACAGGTGGTTGGGTACATTCTAGTAAGATTGGTGATTTGGTTGGGAATTTGTGTTTTGCTGTTATAATATGGATTTATTCCGTATAGTCTCCTTTTACTTTCTTAGATGTGTATACAGTGTGCCTGTATGTTCATGCAATATTGTTTTAAGAGATATTATATATGTGGTGTTTATTAAAACTCCATTAGCTATGCAGGTTTGGGCACTCTTATTATTTAACATTTTGTATACACTATAGCACCATAGGCATTCATGGTGATCTACAGAAAAAGTAAAGGAATGGTCCCTGCCTCAAAGAGCTTACAGCCTCAGCTTAGGGTACTGTAACTGGACTCTGCAGGGGATACTTGTAGGGGTTGGTAGCGAACCAACCGTTGCAGATCTTATTGGAGGTTTGGATGTACAGTAGAGTATGCTGTATGAATGCCCATCCACCCAGGTCCCTAATGGTTGTGGGTATGAGCTGATATTTTGTTAGCTTGGCTAGAGTCTAAACTCTGACTGATTTTTAGGAGGTTTCTGGGTTCCAGTCAAAGGATTTGCAAAGCACTAATGCTTGCCTTGAAACCGATGTTGAATAGGCTACTTGGAATGCTGGGTTGGTGCACTGACTCTTCACCTCTGGAGAGCTAATCACATCACATAGCTACATAATTTGTCATTATTGGCAGCCCCTATTCAGAAAAGACCTCTTGCCACTTGCTGGTCAGGACTGGAAACTTGGCCTGTCTCTAAGCTTTGCTTGCATGTGCTCAAGGGAGTGTATTTATTTTCTCAATTTCATATGCATCAAATTCATAACTAATATTTTAATTAGATAGACAAATATTTCTCTTGAATGTTTATGAAAATCTGGAATGTTTGCCATTTCTTTACATATACATATTCAGAAGTCTGGTTTCAGAAAACTATATTAAATAGTACGGTAAAGAGTGTTTAGTCCTACCTTTTCACAGAAAACAGAATTCAGGCTCCATATGATCTGTGTCAAGGTGGTGTGAATTTGGTAGCCTTGGTTTAATGCCGAAGGGAAAGCAATCCATATTAAGGAGCTGTCCCTCCAAATATAAGTAGTGTGGCACAGTTTAGTACAACTGGCAAGTCTTTTTTGTAGTAAAGCCAAGAACTTGGTGGTTAAGGAAGTTGAATCACCCCCCTCTCTTTCCAGAGGCGGTTTTTCTGCCAGGCTAAGGTCGATTTCAGGGCAGTGTGTGAAAGATGAAATTTCCAGCACTGCACTTGCGAAGACTTCAGATTTGTAGCCCTGTCTGTCCACTTATTTTCCCAGCATGACCAAAACAAAGTTTTCTCTTTTTGATGGGAGGGGTCAGCATTACAGATGTGCTGCCTCTGCATCTGACAGGTTTCAAATAGAGATGACCCAGACCCAAAGCCCTGGATCTGAAAGCCCCTGAATATCACAGAATTTATGGTTTGGTTCCATATGTTTCATTGTTAATGTCAGGTCCTTAGATTCCACCCAAATGGCCTGATTGATTTATTTTCTTAAGTGCAAATTTTGATTCCATTGAAGTTAGTAGCAAACTCTCTGTAGGTTTCAGTAGAACAAGGATTTAGACCATGAAGCCCTATTTCATAGCTTTATAACTGTTTTGATCCTCCACCTAATTCTGGTAGAATGTATCAATTAATTTTTGGCAATGAAAAGAATGGGTTGCCTGTAGATGCCAGCTACCTTTCCCAGCATCATCTTCATATAAGTTCTGAATGTGCTGTTCTCTTTCTTGCTACTTAACTGTGCACATATGCGTTATTGAGATGGTCACAGGCAAATAATTCTCTTGTTCATTTACTTTTACAGAGACGAGTCAAAGATGTGATATCCCCAATTGTGTTTGAAGCGGCATACAGTCTGGGGGAACATGTGATGGGAAAGGAGGAGAAGGAACTACCTGCTCTTAAGCCCATTCTCCGCTGGAAGAAGGGAGAGAAGATAGCGCAGAGAAATCAGGTCAGGCCTTGATGGTTCTCCCCTCCCCCCCTTTGCCATGACTCTGTTCCAAGTAAAGGAAAGAGATGTTATCTATTCTGAATTGGCCACAGAATTAAACATAGGAAGTGATCGCTGATCTAGAAGTGTTACTATTGTCAAAGCGTTTCTTATTGCCCAAATCATTCAGATTTTAGGTTGTGCTGGGTAAGTGTATGCTGCTGGAGAGACATTTGTCCACGCTACGGTCTTTTAATTTTTTTAATTTCCTAGTGTTGCTAGTATCAGGGCAGCTCTACCATGTTGTGTAGACCTGCTCTGAGTGACTTTAGGTAATCCGCCCCCATTCCAGCCCCTTCATGCTGCGTAAAAGAGATGGAATGGTGAAAAGGGGCTCTAAAAGTCCTGGTTCTTGCCAGGGGAGGATTTCCACCCTTTCACAGGCAGCACAGAAGACAGCTGTAAGGCTGCTCTCTGAAAACCCCCTAACAAGCCGTAAGAGTTGAGGGGCGTGTCTGGAGTGAGGCTGCATGTGGCAGCCCTGTCAGGACATACCAGGGAGGCTGTAATTTAGACACAACTTCAGAGCTGTCTAAGTTATGCCAGGGGATCTTCAGCCCTCAAAGCAGCCGGGGATTGGGAGGGTGCAAAGATCATTTAAAGCTGCTGTAGGCCCTCTCCCCTTGGACTGTGTGTTCTGTGCTATACCTGCTGGAGGAGCAGCACCGTATCGCCTCTGTAGTGCATAGAACACTGGCAGCCACTATTTGCTCCCCACAACTATCCCTACCTGTGCTGCACTGGTTTGACAATGGTGGGACTTCCTTCAGAAAAAGTCACGTGTAGCCATATTTTGGTAGGGCCCAATCCTTCTCCCATTCGGTGCCACTGGACTTTTTACATTAGCCTCACTGGGAACAAGAGAAGCCCCTTAGTTTTCAAATACTCTTTCTTTAGACAGCTAAGATCCTTTAAATACATCTTCATATAGTTATACTCTGAATGATCTGGCATTTATCATGAATGTAAAGCATTTGTTTTATCAGGAAGCCTCTCAGCATTCTAGGCATTTAACAATGGATTGTCAGATCTGGCTTTAACCTGTGTTGGAAAGTTTATCACAAACTATATATTCAGCGATGGATTGTCATGCATAATGTTTCCTTCTAACTAATAATAATGGTGATATGTTTTTGAAGTTTTCATGGTGCTCAAATCTACAGGCCCCTGAGTTGAAAGGCATTCAACTAAAAGTTAACTGAAACTAAAATATTCCAAGATACGTTCTTTAGTACACATAAATGTGTGTTTTGACTTGATCTTCCATTTCACCTTTAGCGCTTGTATTTATGAATATGCAGTATTCAGATAGGTGCATTTTACTTTGAAAAGTTAATTTAAAAAAATTGAATTAAATCCAACGTTATTTAGAAATATTTTTCTAAAGGGGCTTTGCATGGCCAATTATATGCATATTGTACTCTTGCAGATATAAGGTGGGAATTAGTTGCATAGCGGAGAGCTCTTACACATACAGTATGGCTGAAAACTGAATCATTTATTTAAGTTATGTCAGAGAAAAACACAGTTCTTCCTTTTTTGGTTGGGTACAGCAAAGTCAGATATACTTTATTCTCTTAGGGTACGTCTATATTTACCTCCAGGTCCGGCGGTAAGCAATCGATCTTCTGGGATCGATTTATTGTGTCATGTCTAGACACGATAAATCGATTCCGGATCGATCCCGGAAGTGCTCGCCGTCGACGCCGGTACTCCTGCTTCGCGAGAGGAGTACGCGGAGTCGACGGGGGAGCCTGCCTGCCGCGTGTGGACCCGCGGTAAGTTCGAACTAAGATACTTCGACTTCAGCTACGTTATTCACGTAGCTGAAGTTGCGTATCTTAGTTCGAAGTGGGGGGTTAGTGTGGACTAGCCCTTAAGCAATTGCGTAAAGGGAGAGAGTGCAATAGGACTCAGGGTCTCCCCCTCCTAGGCAGGTCTCTCAACAGGTAAACAATTACAGCAAGCATTTATACCTTTTGTTACAGACAATAATAAGCAACAGCTGCATTTTGTTTATACATAGGTCATCTTGATATTTTATTTTTCTTACTTATTTAGACTTTAGTCTACCATGTTGGCTACACATTATCTACACAAGGTCGCAACAACTTCTTACACAGTTCTTTCCCATTCGCCTTACACAATTCTCGCTTCTACAAATCTCGCGTTATTAGGGTTACAGTTAGCCTGACTCTTGCTAACAAAGGCTGTTTGAATTTGAAATTTCCTTCCAATTCCTGTCAGGCCTTGCTCTGCTTCCACAATTACATTTTTTTTAAACCTGTATTTAACTTGAGAAGGTCAGGTCTAACCCGGGTGGGAGGGGGCTGGGATGTAGTGTCAGATCAGTATTAAAATAGCTAGATATAGAGATTATGAAGCACAGAGAGAAAATATTTTGAGAATTTTCCTAACTTGTTTTCTGCTGCAAATTGGATGGGGAAGAAAGAGCTAGTTTAACAGTCCCTTCTCATGTGCCTTCCAGATGTTGGATCTCTTAATTGAGGAAGACAAAGATTTGAAGTTAGAGTGATCTCAGCTGATAAATGGGGCTGAGTTTCAGATCTGCTATGTCAGTTTCAGTGATAAAATCCTGCTGAATAGCCTCTAGGAATAGCAGTGTAACTTAAAAAAATTGTATCATGTCCCAATTACAAATGATCTTTGAAAACAAAGTAGGATAATAGTAAGGGTAATATCAAACTAATCTAATGAAGGGACCTACTTTTTCAAGGGAACTTGTGACTTTGGGTTCCCCAACTTTTGGGAGTCCAACTGTTTAATGCTTAAAGAGTGGGTCATGCCTGAGACTAGAAGGATCTATGTTGGGTACTTATGTGGCCGGCATTACTATAAATTAAGATTGCGAGGCACTCAGATACTAATGTATTTATCCTTGCAACTCCCCATCAAGGAAGGCGAGAAGTACTCTTATGTCCATTTTGCAGATGGGAAATTGAGACACAGAGAGACTCAGTGACTAGTCCAAGGTCTCCCAGGAAGTCTGTGGCAGAATAGGGACTGGTCATCTGAGTTCCAGGCTAATACCCTCAGCATCCTTCCTCACTATACAGGCTGCAGAACTCTGTTCCACTCTTATTGTTGCAGAGCTCTCAATCAAAGGTTCCTTTTGCTCCAGGAGCCTCTCCCCTTGCTCAATTAAAAATATTTTCCCCTTGGTTGGGTGGGATTCCTAAAGCAATCAGTCCCACCCACCTCTAATTATCTGATTTTGCACTGTTCTATAGACATGGTTTTCAGTGGTCAGTATCCAACTTAAACTGGCAGTGACTGGGCACTGTCCATGCCAGGAAAACTAAAAAGGACTCCACCCTGAGTATGTACTGGCTCAGGCTGAGATTGAATTGTCCTGTTCTTTTCTGAATGGAAAAAAAGGGAAAGATTCCAGTTCAAAGCTGAATTTGACCAGCAAGTCTCCAGTTGTATTGTAACTTTGAAATATCTGGCATTAGTTAACGAACTTAAATAATAATTAGTGGAGGCTACTGACTGGAGCACATGACATGGATATTTTGGTAATCTTATTCTCATGTAATGATGGGCAAGGCCAGTGGTTTTCCATTGTTGGGCCCTCCTCCCATTTATCAATATAAAAAGGGCAACATGCTTGAGATTCCATGATCCAGCCTGTTCATGACCCCCAGGTTGAACAGTCATGGACTAGACCCGTAGTTCTCAACCTATTTACCATTGTGGGCCACATCCAATACTACCTGTATGGCCCTGAGGATGTCATATGGGCCACAACATTGGGCTGATTGGGCCACAAGTTGGGAACCACTGGGCTAGACCAAGCACAATAGCCTTCATGCTCAGCAATACTATGTGTGTATGCAGGGAGACAAAAACATGATCTCATCATATTAGGGTACAGGATTTAAATCACCTAGAGCTTTACAATTTTTCCAGGGCATCGTGGGAAGAATCAGCTGAACCTTATCTGGATAGCTAAAGATTTTTACTATGAGGATTTATGAGGTGATTTATTGGTGGGGGGGGGGAGAGCAATCCTTTGGGAAGGGTTAGAAGGAATTTGGCCTACTTGCGGCCCTGGGGGTGGAGTTTGAAGGATAGTTCATTGGCCAGAGCCCTTGTTTTGAGTAAGGGGGTGATCTCTGGTAACCTTATCAACATGTGCAGAGTCTTTTATTGTTTTTAATATGTTTTCTCTGTTATGATTTTACCTTAAGAATTAAATGTGCTTGTTTAGAAAGACGTGTGGTAACTTAACTATGGCAATTACACTATGTACTCTCTCTGAGGAGAGACACACAGCAGGCCTGCTTAGGCAGAATGTCTTTTGCTGGGGATATCACAGTATAAGCAAGGAACTGTGCAGTCTGGAAATAACTTCTGCACCTCTGACTGGGGTAACTAAGAACAGAAACAGAAGGAAGAAAGCAACAAAGGTTGCAGGATCTCTTCAACATGCCACTCTTCAATGCCTCAGAAAATTTCAGCTTTGACAAGCCTTCAGAATGGACAGACTAGAAACAATATTGTCCCAGATTTCACACTGCACTCAAACTCCACAAAGGTATTTTCTTTAATTTGTGTTACGGGGAAACAAGGAGAGCATATCTTTAAATCCTTTGGCTTTACTGAAGACAAGCCATAAAGATAACCATGAAAGGGTTCTGATTATGTTTGATGTAAACTTTATACTTCAGAGAACTGTGGTTTATGAAAAAGCATGTTTTTTTCCAGAAAATTCAAGAACCAGGGGAAAATGTTGAATGTTTTACAAGAGCTCTGCATACATTGGCTGAAAACTGATTTTAGGAATGCAAAACATAAATATATCAGAGGCAGGCTGGTTATTGGGTTAACAGATTATAACCTTTCACAACAGCTACAGCTGAAGAGAAATTTAACCCTAGCCACAGCTATACTGATAGCAAAGCAGTCCGAATTAGTCAAACAGAACAAAAGGCAGGAGCAATTTGAAAAAACCTGAAACTAGTTTAGAAACTGTGAACAGACACTTGAGTATTAAAAGTCATTGGCACATAATCCCTGAGGCAGGGAGAGAACTCCTAAACTAAGAGGGGCAAAGTCCAGCCTACATATATAAGGTGTGGAAAAAGTGTTATCCCAAGAGATGATGCATGTCCAGCTAGAGGTATACAGTGTGTAATGCATGAAATATGGACATTTTGCAGCTGTTTGCCACACCAAAGCAGTTGGGGAGTTGACTCATATTGCATACAGTCAAGACCATTGTTTCTGGGATCTATCACTTGTGATGACGTAGAACCTGCCTGGAGAGAGAAACTGAATATTTGTGGCAAGACTATTGGCTCAGGGGCTTACATCACAGTCATCTCAGAAGGGACATACAATCACCTTCAACCCCTTCCAGAGCTGAAGTCACCTGACACAGCTCTGGCTAGTTTGACTGCTGTATTTGGGAGGGGCAGAGCACACGTGCACACACACATGCTCACACGTGCACGCTGAAGCCAGTTTCCTTGGTTCAGGAGCTGCAGAAGCGCCCTGAAAGTTGAGGGTTCACAGGTGCCCGAACCATGGCTCCGCCCGCCCCATGCTGCACTGCTCCCCACAAGCCCCTGCCCTCATGCCATCCCTTCTTCCCGAGCCCCCACCTCATGCTGCCCCTTCTCCCCAAGGCCCCACCTCTGCACCACCTCTTCCCTCCAAGACCCCGCCCCCCGCTCCCTCCTTTCTGCCCCTCCCCCCATCGCTTGCCCTTACAACTGGTAAAAAGTGGGAGGGACATGGCCCCTTGGCCTCCCCCCCAACCCCCGGTTCTGGTGTCCCTGCCTTGGCTCACTGGCGATTTCTCTCCCCACCTGCCGTGGGTACCTGGGCTACCTGTGCTATGGGGGATGGGCTGGCTTAAAGAGGAAGACACAGCTGCTGCTGGTGGCCACTCCAGCGCCGGCTGCTGCAGCGATGTCGCTGCTCTGGTGCTGCTGTGGGCACCTCCCTGCTGCGGCTGCTACTGCTGCTGAGGGGACGCCACATGCTTCTCTTCCCCATTCCTTTTCCCATTGTCCACTACCCATCCTCCTTCCTCTGCTCACTGTCCACTACCCCATCCCATCCCCGTCTCTTCCTCCTGCCCTATCCCACTGTCTTTTCTCCCCATCCTTCTTCCCCCAGCCCCTCCCCCCTCCCCCGGGCACTCACCAGGCACTAGGATGCAGGAGGCAGCGTTCAGCTGCTGAGGCAGTGGCCCGGAGCACAGAGAAAAAGCTGCTCTGTCATGCTCCTCTGAAACTAGGCGGAGGGGAGGCAGAGCGTGGGAAGGACAGAGCCCCCCTTCCTGGCAGGCCGAGCAGAGCAAGTCCTGCAGGGCAGCTCACTGCTCGCAGAAATGGGGTTGAGGGAAGTGGCACATAACCCTGCATGACCTCCTCCTCTCACACACCTCCGCTCTGTTTGGTGGGCAATGCCCCCCAACATTCCTCCAAACTACACCCGGGGGCTAGCCCTGGAGGTATTCAGAACAGCATGGGCCAGTTCATCACAGAAACCTCTTACAAGGACAAAACCTTTGTGTTCAGAATGCATGTGATCAAAGGATCGGAGACAGACAACCTCTCAGCCTCATCATGGCAGCCATGATGGGCCTAGTGAGAAAGATGGAAGAACTTGACAGAGGATTTGATGATATTGGACTTTTGAGAAGAGATGCAGTACAAATCAACTTGAGACAATGCTGTACCATACAATGTTCAAACACCTCTACCTGAGGCACCTTGGAAGAAACTAGCTGCAGATTTATGCAGATTCCAGGTATATCATTACCTTGTTGTCGTGGACTATTATTCTAGGTATGTAGAAATAAAGTACTTGAAAGACATAACATGTTGCAGTGCTATCGAGAAACTTAAATACACTTTTGCTCACTTTGGTATTCCAGAACAACTAGTAATGGATAATAGACCACAATTTACTTCAGCAGAATTCAAATGATTCCAAAGGAAATATGATTTTGATCATATTACTAACAGCTCACATTATCCACAAGTCAATGGAGAGGCTGAGAGAGCTGTACAGGCAGCCAAGAACTTCCTGCAGCAGATCAACACCAAGAGCGGCTAATGGATATAGTTCAGCACAACTCCTGATGGGAAGACAGCTCAGAATGACAGGTTCTTTTGCAAAGTTGGATCAGTCTCCAAAGTAACCAAATCAGATAAAAAGACTAAAAGAGCTTACAAATACTTTTAGAACAGTTATCACTCAGTTAGAGACCTGCTAGGTCTAGAACCAATGACTGGGTTCATGTCAAATTGGATAGAGAAAGAGGATGGACAACTCCTGCTGTCATAAAGAAACAGAATGTGGTACTCAGATCATATGTGACTGAGAACGACAGTGGAGAGTTCAGCAGAAATTGTTGACATCTACACTATGCTCCTCGGAAACTACAATCAGCGGAGCAAACTCTATAGATGGCAGATGCAGAACAATAAAACGACGACTCAAGTATTCCAAGCCAACCACAGCCAGTCATTGCACCTAATGAACAGCCAAATGACCAAGTTGTTACATGTTTGGGTTGTGTAATTGGAAAACTAGTATGATACAGAACTGCTTAACAGACTGATATGTACAGAGTTTCAAAGACAGTGTGATAGTGTAAACATAGTAAATGGTAGGAATATAGAAATTAAAGGGGAGATGGAATGCAAAACTGTGGCAAAATGCTCAACCACTAGGTGTCACTGTGCATAAAATACTTTATTTAAATAAACTTCAGCCAGACCTGGCAGATCATTAAAGGATCTTATGATTAAGGGTAAGATTATGTCATGAAGCTCATGGAAGTCACTGATCCCATGACTTTCAGAGACCTCCGTGACATTTTCCAGCACTGGGATGGTGGGATGGAGATGTCAGCTAATGGGCGGGACCCTGGAGCTCCTTGGTGGGTGCTAGACCTCCCCCCCCCCCTCGGGCTTCAGTCCTCCCCCTGTCAACCCCATTTTGTGTCAGTTATTTTTAGTAAAAGTCAGGGACAGGTCACAGGCTTCCATGAATTTTTGTTTATTGTCCGTGACCTGTCCATGACTTTTTTTTTACTAAAAATAACTGTGTCAAAATCTTAACCTTATTTATGATCAACCCATCTGGTGTGGATAAGCAAGCTCTGTGACCAGTCCATATTTGGTCCAGAAGAACATGACAGATACATTTATGCTTATTAGTTTTCAGTTGCTAGATAGCAACTTTGTTTAGGGAGCTTTTTCCAGACAGCTGATTTCCTTGGGGAGCACCTCTTCCTCTTGTTTGTCCAGTTTTCTATCTTTTTCTTGTTGCTGTTAGATAGATATGTCCATGTTTAATATATTATTGCTTCATCAAAAGAAACAAAGCAGGGCCCTGCTGAAATCTAAAGCCAGCTTTTGTGGAAAGGAGAAATGATTACGTTTGGCTTTAGATGATATGATAAATGGTAGTATATTAGTACTGATCCTTAGGTACAGAACTTTCCTCTCAATAAATTCAATGAGCAAATTCATTTCCCTCCACCTTTCTCCAATTAGAGAAGTTCTTATGTGCTTTAGTTTAATAAAATAATTATTGCTGGCCATTTCCCCCCCATTTTCCTATGCTAATCCATTGTAAATTTGAAGCTCTTTTCTTTGTGTAACACTTCTTCATGGGAACACCTGGAGCCCCGGGTGAGCTCCCTAGCTGATTTCACCCCTCCCCGCACCCACCGCCCACGCTGTTCTGACTTGGCTGTTTTGTTTAATAGCAGGATTCTTCTGATCATTTATAGCCCCTGTGGAGTTCACTCCCCTGGATTGAATTTGCTTGAATATTTCCTAGACATATTCTCTAAATAATTTGTTCTTATTATAGCCAGTGTATGTAATTAAATCCTGGAAGGCTTTCAGGAACGTTAATTGCTTCTCTTGAGGGAATTGAATTCAGGCTTTTGCACCTGGCTCTGTGGGATATTTGATTTAATAGACAAGTTTATCATAGGGACATAGAGTTTAAGGCCAGAAGGGACCAGATCAGTCTGACCTCCTGCTTATCACAGGCCACCAACACCACTGAGCACTCGCACACAAACCCAACAACCAAAATTAGACCAAACTCTTACAGTCCTCCGTAAATTAAACTATTATGTGCCACAGGTAGAAAATAGGAGGAACTGAGGTGCACCAATGCCTAAAGTTCCTTCAGTGACAGGGAAATGATCAGGTGGGACATAGCCAGATGGTCCTGGCAAACAACCTGCATCCCATGCTGCAGAGAGGAAGGTGGGAAAAAAACCCAGGTCACTGCCAATCGGACATTGGGGGGGTGGGGAGGAAGGGGGCTGAATTCCTTCCCAACCTTACATATGGCAGTCAGTTAGACCCTGAGCATGTGAGCAAGAATCAGACTGCCAAAGTTCCACAGATAGTAGCCCACAAAAGCTTATGCTCTAATAAATTTGTTAGTCTCTAAGGTGCCACAAGTACTCCTGTTCTTTTTACAAATAGCTATAGTCTGGTGAAGCGGAGGGTGGCTGGGCGGTTTCAGTAACTAGTAGTTTACCTTGTGATCAGTAGATATTTCAATCTAGTAGCTTCGCTTTTAAGGGCAATTTGAAAACTTACAGCTAAGATTTAAAAAAATTAAGGCCTAAAATTAAGCTTGTAAGGGCCACATTTCGGCACCTACGTGCATGGCCTGATTTTTAAAAATCCAGATTGAATTTCCAGTCACTGAAGATTGGATTCTGCTACCTTTACTCATCTTGAGTAGCATCATGGGACTACGTGTGGAACAAGGTGTGTTGGCTCAAAGTGTGTAAAGGTAGCAGAATCTGGTTCTGAATGAATTTACCATTGTCTGATCCAAACCAAATGAAAAGGTTGGGTTTTGAGGAGTTACTCCTGTTTGTTTCTCCCCAATCTCCTCAAGACTCCCATGTTAGCTGCCCACTTGCCCTCTTGCTGTGGAAGGAAGGAAGGACACAGCTCTTTCTGAAACCTAACACCAAGCACTTTAAGGGCTTGGGGCTTATTTTGGAGAAGGCCCCAGCTTTCCAGAAGCTTCTCTGAATTTCTTGGGGGTTGAAGATCTCACAAGAATTCATTTATTTTTACGTTTTTATTTGTTGCAAGATTTGTGGTATTTTCGCTTTCTGATTTGGCCAGAAATACTACAAACACAGACTTTCTCATGGTGCTATATTTAAGTTGTTCCACTTCCATTTGTAGAACTAGGAAGTACAGAAGAATATGCAGAAATGCTAAGTAACTGGGGAAGGGAAGAGGGGAAAGAGCGCAAACTTTCTCAAACTTCTAAACAAAAATTTGGCTAGCTCAAGGTTTGAGTCCATCCTTGTTTTTATCCAACTTGGTTGGTTCATCCCTAACTACTGCACACTGCTTATATGAACTGGAATATTGGTCAGGACTCCAAGGTTAAGTACTTATTCTGTTTTTTGAAAATGACATGGAGTTTGGTTAGGGCACTAGTCTGGGACTTGGGAAAGCTGGGCTCATTTCCCTGCTCCTCCACAGACTTCCTGTGAGGCCTTGGGTGCAAATCACTCTTTGCCTCAGTTCCCCATCTGTAAAATGGAGATAACTGCACTGCCCTACCTCAGAGGGGTGTTATGAGGAGAAATACTAGAACTGGTTGGAAATTTTCCGGTGGAGTGTTTTTCTGCTAGGAAATGCCAGTTTGTTGAAATTGATACATTATGTGGGAATGTGTCAATTTCAGTGAGATTTCCACAGAAGCCACCCAGATCCTCAGCAACCGCAACCTGCCGAGACTGCTTCTGTCTGTTTCAGCTTGGAAATGTTCCTGACTCACATGGCTGGTTTCTCACTGGAAACTTTTCCCTCCCAATCCATCGTGACTTTCAGGGAAGGTGCTGGATAGGTCTTAGTGTCCCCACCCCCCAAGGGAAAGGGGGGGTGTCACTTCTGCACAGTTCTATGTTGGGGAGCTTGGACCATCTTTCCTTCTCCCTCCTCAGTACTACAATACCTGTGAAGTGCGTCTGGCATTTAACTCCTGCTGGCTTGAGTTTCTCTGGCATAAGAAAATGTTATTAATGTTTGCAAGGTAGTTAAGCATCTGATACGTTTTAGGTTTGAATGGTTTAGATGGGCAACCATTTATCTGATCAATAATTGTAGGAAACTTAGTATCTGCTCTTTTGACTTGAAGAGCCAAGCCAATAGATGTAATAACAAAAGTCCAGGATTGTTACCCAGTTCCTTGAATTCACTTAAAATGCTATATTTTTAAAATACACTTGATATCTTTGGACATGCTGTGTTTTTGATAAGTTACTGAATTTTACAGAGATACAATATACAAAAAATAAACTGTAGGGTGAGATGATTTTTATAGTTAATGCTCCTTTTTCCTTGAGAGCTCAAACTGCCTTTAATGTACTTAGACATATCAGCAGTTAGGGCCAAATTCTGAGCAGAGGAACAAAACCCATGGAAAATGGTTTTTCTCTGAGGATAAGAGGGACATGCCTGTCAACTGTACCTCATTTTGAGGGACACAGCTCATCTTAGTCCCATAATTCTGTACTTTACACACAGATCCTATGTACCCTTACATTTGTTGTTGAAAATTATTTACTTCAGAAATAATATATCATGGGATTGAGGTACCAGAAAATATTGTTTACGCTAACGGAAAGAATCCACAGCATTTTAAGTGTCCTGCATGAATAATTTTTTGAGTCCCTCTTTTTGGGTCTTTGTCTTTAAGTGGTTGGCAGGTTGAGAGATTTGTAAAGTGCAGGGAGATGGAATCCTTTCCCCCAAATGGCCTGGTCATCTGTGCAATTGGGCAGTGCTCTCTGTTCCAAGCAATGGGAGAAATAGTCATCATGTTCTCCCAATCTCTTTAACAGGATACAGGCTCAGTGGATCCATGCTGTTGTCGGACACTGTGGACATGTTCCTATCATATCCACAACACACCCACCACTGTCTTCCACATTTAGATGTGGAGAATTGCCAACAGGCAGTACTTGGCCACACTTAAGGGAATGTGGCATTCTTAAGCAGGTACCCTCTCCTGCCTGCCCCCTCTGCCATTACGTCGTGGAAAAGTGTCATCCCCATTGCCACTGAAGCTTTGTGTGCCCATGCACAGTGCTGTAGAATCTTGGCCTTTTTCCTCTCTTCATTTCACTGATCCATTTAATTTGATAACTGCATTGTCAGCTCCCAGTGGGTTTTACAAACGTTCAAGAGGTTTGACTGTAGTTCTGTTATTCTGGGATTATTTTAATGCTCAGTAATTTGAAAGTCAGAATTGCATGCTTTGCTTAAAGGAATGGCGTATTTTCCTAGTATAAACAACATGATGACAAAGGGGTAAAATTTTACTTTGTTTATAGATGAGTGAAGAGGTTTGATGCATATGTCCTGGTACCTCAAACTCTACACAGACGCAAGTCTTTTCCAGGGTTATGAAAGAGTTTAGTTCAATTATTTCCCACATACATCTTTTTTTTTTTCATTCATACTATTTGGAACCAGAAACAGGAGTGCCAAAAATATGGGGTAGGAGGTCATTATAGCCTGACCAGAAACAGGAATGCAGTGAAGAAAAGACATGAGAGTCTGTTTCTGGTGAGCTTTCCAGTTCAGTCTGACAGAGTCTAAAAGGTCTAGATAAAGAGAAGATTTGACTGCCTCTGACTTGCTTGAACTTTGCTCCTCAGTACTTTGTATCATGACCTTCAAATGTTCTTAATTTTACTGAAACACATTGCTTTGGGAAGAGGAGTCTGATTATACCAAAGTCCCCCACTATAACAGCTTTCTCCTCTGTTTTTCACAGACTGTTTTTGAGAGGAATTGTCAATCAGATGATTGTGCCGCTGATTTGAAACTTCAGGGTAAATTATTGCTGTCTAGGTGAGTGAATTAAACTTTTGTCATGTTCTTACTTCTACATACTAGTATATAATTGATTTTAATTAAGGGCACAGCGAAAACCCAAAATAGAGATCCTCACCTTATACATACAACTTCTTTCATGACATGCTGATTATTATTAATGATATTATGATAGTACCTAGAGAGACTGATATCAGGCCCTGTTATGCTAGGTATTATGCATGCACAGGACAGTCACTGCTCGAGAGAGCTTACAATCTGAACAGACAAAGGAGGGGAAGGGGAATTAGAAGCACAGAAATATAAGTGACTTGTTCTAAGTCCCACAGTAGGTCAGTGTCAAAGCATAAGTTTTCTGTCCAATGCCATCTCCACTAGACCGTGCTGCCTCTCAAAGAAGGTGATGACAAAGTAAAGCTGCATGAAGCTTCTCCATTTTCCTTAATAAAAATGTGAAAAAATCTCAAAATATTGTCATAAAATCCTTTGTGGTATTAAATTTTATCCTACTCCCCTCTAATTTCATAAATTCGTAGTCTCTGCGGAATTATTTGTCTTCATTTGTCAGTTTCACAATCATTTTGTCAATATTTAGATAGTTTTTCCTTTTAGCTTCACTTTTCATCTCACATGGTAAAACTTGCCAAGTGGCACTATGTGAAGTTTTTGTTTTGTCTCATTTGACTTATGATCCAAGAAAGAGGCATATTATATTGCTTGGTCAGGATGTGCTAATTTCATTTCTGGATTTTTTCAGGTTAAAGGTGAGCCTTATGTATCACTTCTGTTTCCTTTTCCCTATCATTTTTAGCACGCTTTTAGGGAGTGAAATGCTGATCTGAAATATTTAACCATGTTTCAGGTGTTTTGCTGTTTGATGCAGATGCTGTCTGTGAAATCTGTAGCTTTCAGGCCAGGAAAGAATACGTCAAAAACAGTAAAGTCAGCAGATATAAATGCATTTTGCACAACTCTACAGTGTTTTATAGTTGTAACTACAGATGGGCCTGAACCAAAACCCTAAAAGCAAACTTTGAGAAACTATGACCAGCTCCAGCTCCCATTGAAGTAAACAGGAGTCTTTCCATTGACTAACTGGGAGTTGGATTGGGTTCTCAAGCTATGGATTCCAAGCTTGCAATTTGCCTTTCTCCCCCTCACTCCCCAAACCTGGACTTGTTACCTTATACAGAATGTTAGAGCTGTACAAAATGCACACTGGAGCAAAACTGGAGAACTGTTTTTTTCCCCTATTCTTCAGACCAGAGATAATCCAGAAAACTAGGGGACAAATCCTGAAAACACTTACTTGCTATGAGTTAATCCTCTGAAGTCATGGCAGTAAGCAATATAGTTAGTAGTGTTTTGGGGGACTGCTAGCTCTTTCAGCTGTTTAGATTTAAACCTGATTTTTTTATTTGAAAAATAAGCTGTTGATTTCACCTAAACAAAATAAAAATCATGACTGTAGAATGAGTGTAGGGTTTTCTAATACAATACAACATTGATACAGCAAGTGCTGATCAAACCACTCAGTTCTTCATTTTAGTTCATCTCTGAGTTACTATTTGAAATATACAAGATGTCTTCAAATAGATAACATATTCTGTTGATTTGCTGTTGTTTTTAATCTCCGAGACTGTCTGTTTCTGTTTTTAGAAAACACCCATAACATTCTTCAATCTAAAGAAATTAGAATATGTATTATTATTGCCTGTTTAAAATAAAAAGGCTACTCTGGATTCTGGTTTGGATAGGTTGGGAAAGATGCCTATCCTGTATAGTACGACTAATTTCTCATACATGCAATGCCATATGCTGAAAGATTGTGTATATAAGCATTTTTTTTGTAATTCTATCTGTCTATGTAACAGAAGTTGTTACAAACCTTCAGTCATTTCCAGTGCTTATACACCAGAATGAATTGAAGTATTTACAGGATCATTACATTTTTGTACTAGACAAATATATTGGACCTGATTCTGTTATCACGTACACTGGAAAAATTGCTCCATTGATGCCTATACAGTTTCATCAATGTAAAAAATTGATGTAAGTGGAAGTCCATTAGTTTCTCATTGTAAATTTTTCTGGTTTATATGCTTTTCAGTTACCTCAGCACTTCAGAGTCATCAGGTATACACAGTGCAATATGCTTTACAGTACATTGTTTTGTATCGCATCATATAATGCAAATTTTCTAAGCAGAACATCTAACTCTCAAAGATTAGGTTACCATCATGAGAATTAATTGCAGTGATCACCATTATAACGTTAGGTACCGCACAGCAACTCTGTTCTGGGGTTACGCAAGGAATGAATTTGACCCAGTGAGAACTACATAGTAAAAACGTCATCCAGTGCTTTGGAAATGTACCCCTGGATGGCATACACTTAGCAAGCATATTGAACTAGATAACAAGAAACAAAAATAGCAGGTCTGCTCTGAATTTCTTTGTAGCTTTTTATTGACTAAGATGCTTTGGGTACAGATTATCTTCCCTTGTTCAATATTTAGGCTTAGCAGAATTCAACGGTTAACATTGCATGTCAAAATATACTAAGTAATTTTTGTTAGGCAAATTTAGAGTTTGATTTATCTGTGAATTTTGATTATCAATGGAAATATATTTTCATTGATTTGTATGCATGTACAGTACAATTGATGTTTGCTGACATTTACTGAAAAAAATCAAATACCAACCAAGCTAGGGATGTTAAGTATTTAAAAAAATTAATCGCTATTAATTGCACTGTTAAACAATAATAGAATACCATTTAAATATTTTTGGATGTTTTCTACATTTTAAAATATATTGATTTCAATTACAACACAGACCACAAAGTTTACAATGCTAATTTTATATTTATTTTTGATTACAAGTATTTGCACTGTAAAAAAAAAAAAAAAAAGTATTTTTCAGTTCACCTCATACAAGTACTGTAGTGCAATCTCTTTATCATGAAAGTTGAACTTACAAATATACAAATGTACAAAAATACCTGCATTCAAAAATAAAACAATGTAAAATTTTAGATCCTGCAAGTCCACTCAATCCTACATCTTGTTCAGCCAATCGTTCAGACAAATAAGTTTGTTTACATTTGCAGGAGGTAATGCTGCCCGCTTCTTGTTTACAGTGTCACCTGAAAGTGAGAACAGGTGTTCATGTGGCACGAGTATAGCCAACATTGCAAGATATTTATGTGCCAGATGCACTAAAGATTCATATGTCCCTTTGTGCTTAAACCAACATTCCAGGGCACATGTGTCCATGCTGATGATGGGTTCTGCTCGATAACAATCCAAAGCAGTGTGGACCAACGCATGTTCACTTTCATTATCTGAGTGAGATGCCACCAGCAGAAGGTTGATTTTCTTTTTTGATGGTTTGGGTTCTGTAGTTTCCACATCAGAGTGTTGCTCTTTTAAGACTTCTCTTAACATGCTCCATACCTCGTCCCTCTCAGATTTTGGAAGCCACTTCAGATTATTAAACCTTGGGTCGAGAGCTGTAGCTATCTTTAGAAATCTCACATTGGTATCTTTTGTGTTTTGTCAAATCTGCTCTGAAAGTGTTCCTAAAATGAACAACATGTGCTTGGTCATTTTCTGAGACTGCTATAACATGAAATATATGGCAGAATGCAGGTAAAACAGAGCAGAGGACGTACAGTTCTTCCCCAAGGAGTTCAGTCACAAATTTAATTAACGCATACATTTTTTTAACAAGCATCATCAGCATGGAAGCATGTCCTCTGGAATGGTGGCCAAAGCATGAAGGCGAAGCAGATACGAATGTTTAGCATATCTGGCATGTAAATACCATGCTGTATTGGCTACAAAAGTGCCATGCAAATGCTTGTTCTCATTTTCTGGTGACGTAAATAAGAAGAGGGCAGCATTATCTCCTGCAAATGTAAACAAACTTGTTTGTCTTAGCAATTGGCTGAATAAGAAGTAGGACTGAGTGGACTTGTAGGCCCTTAAGTTTTACATTGTTTTGTTTTTGTAACAAAAAAAATCTATATTTTTAGTGGGTCTTCACTAGACTCGCTAAATCGACACGGCTGCATCAATCACAGAAGTCCCGATCTACTCGTAAGTATAGACATAGCCTTATGCTGGAAATGATGCTGGGTTTCTGGCATGTTCTACTTTTACTGCTCTTTTGCATGTGGGTCAGGTGTGCGGTACACCTGGAAATGATGCTACTGCATATATCAAGGCCCTCCACTGGGGATGGGACTTGGCGGTGTAGGGGGAGTGCTTGAAAATGATAAACTATGGAAAAACTCCAACCATTTCAAAAAGTTTTGGGTTTGATTTCATGTCTAGGCATGGGCAATATCCTTTGTAGAGCCTGGTGGCATTCATATGTACTGGTTCACTAATGCCTGAAATAAACTAAAAGGTTAATTTAGAACATCCTCAGAAACATGTCTTGAGGGCCTGGGTAAAGTCCTTTATGTTGAGGCAGAGAAGAGACATTCAGTTGTACTAAATAGAAAGGAGATTCTTTCTGAGGCTACGGATCATAGACAGATTCCTCTCTCCCCCCTCCCCTCCCGCCCTTGCAGCTTTCTAGCTCCCAGAGTAATTTAACACAGCCTGTGCAGTTAGTATCACTTCAGAGGGTCTTTATAAGTTCTGGCCTGGATGAATCAGTCATGGAGGGGGCTGCCTGCACTTCCTCAAAATTGCAATTTCCAACCTCATTGGTGGTCGGCCTTGTGCTCTACTTCCTTTGACCACAGCTCTAGAAAGCTTCTGTAAAAGCATACCTTCTTCTGCATGTTTGATATGACTCCACCACTGCCATCGTCATCTTCTCAATTGGTACAGGACTGCAATTTGCTGGGCTCGTCTAAGTATCTCCTCTCTACATACATGACCCCACTTCAAATCTATTTTCCTTAAACTAAAGAAACAAAAACATGACCTTTTAACATCTTGGATCGGAACGGTCTCCGCATCACTGTCTTAGAATTGCTGTGTTAGTGAGACCTTGTGACTGACTGACTGGAGACTGCAAAATCTGGAAAAGGGTTGCATTTAAAAACTGATGGGCTGATAGTATTCATACCATATAAATACTTTGGCAATCCTAGTAGCACAACATGCAACCCTAAGGAGAACAGGAATAAAATATTTTCCAGTCGAATTTATTTTTATGGCTACAGCCTTTTGGATAGCAATAAGAAACTGGCCATGCATGCCAACCAACCAGCACTAAAAATGTAATAATTTAAAAAGCAGATTACAGACCCACTGTAATAGTTATATTGAATCTAAACTCCAATAACTTTTATATGTGGACTAGTTCCAACAGAGAGAGAACATTTCTCCTGATGTATTTTTAAAAATACATTATTTAGTATTGAAAATAGTAGTCATAGATCATACACAGTATGAGAGATTTCAAAGGAACACAATGAAATCTGTTTTCTCAACAGAGAATATCTTTTCCATCAAGTTTAGGTAGCAAGTCTTGTGCTTTCATTGAGCCTCTGTGTACCTGCTCATTTAGAACTTGAAGTGCATCTGTGTCCCCATAATGTGCTGGGTGAAATTCTCCAGCCTCTATTATGCAGGTGGTCAAACAAGATGACCACAATGGCCCTTTCTGGCCTTAAAATCTATGAATCTATGTCCCCCTGACTATATATGAGGAAAAGAACACTCTGGCCCTTTAAGATAAAACTGCAGTCGCCAGAGTAGCAGGATGATGAATGGGAACACACATCTTGTTTGACATACTTGAACTGGCTTCAGGTTCTGGTGTGATACCTGGCTATCTGGTCGTAGATTGATGCACTGAGTCATGAGGAATTTGGGAATATGCCTGTCTCCACGGGGCAAACCTAAAGACAACATGTCTAGGAATCCCATTGAAAAAAGAGTGCATGAATCCATATGAAAATGCTGTCTAGCATATGTTGCAGACATTGGAGCTTTCATGCACCTGTCCCAGTATGTGAGCCATGATCGGCGTGTGTTGAATCAGCAAATCCTTCTGACCATGTAGGCTGGATTTAATATCAAGATGGTCTTCTCTCTCAGGCTACTGTTTGGGAGCTAGCTTAGTGCTAGGCACTCAGGTGTCTTTTCAGCAAATGTAATGATACCTTCTAAATAGAGCCTGATAAGTAATGGAAACTGATCTAAAGTCATGGAGAATATTTGCTTTTGCTTGTGTATCAGAAAAGGTGTTTGGAAAAAAAATAGGCTGTCCCATGAAAATCAAACAAAAATTTGGAGGAAGGAATAAACAAAAGTCTGTTCTTAGAGCAGAATAGACTGGTGCCTTCCTTAAGAGATGCAGCTAGAGAGGAAATCCTGCATGGCTGTGTAAATGTAGTGGCAATCTGTGTACCATAGGAAACATAGTAGCATTACTATTTATAAAACAAAATAGTGTTGCTGTGGCTTCTCATATGGCAGCTGCATTACCCACTGGTGGTGATTGAATTGACTCATATGTATAGTTTGGAAATCAGTTTTGGAAAGACAGAGGACTGCAAGAATCCTTGGATAAAAAAAATGCTATATAAATAATTATTATTCATAAGAAAATTTCAAAGGCAGCTTGTGTCCCATATAATTCTGTGACATAAAGTTACACTTCATCTGTCATTAGAACTAGAATTGTTCACCAGCTAGAATATGTCTAGTTATATATCTGCCCTCAAGACCAAACTGTTTGGAGAATGAAACAAAGTTATTTTCATGTTGACTTATACCCAATCTGCTGCTCTTATTACAGACCCAAATTTACCTCCCTCCCACACAAACCTGTTGTTCTCACTCTTTAGTACTGTAAATTATTTACATTGGAAATACAGAATTGTGAAATGAAACGTGTAGAACACCGGAGATGTTTGAGGAATGATAGTCCTGTTATATGAAGAATTTCAAGGTTTTGAAATTTTGTTTTTGTTCCTCACTGAATGAAAACAGAATCTTTCAAAAGTTTTTGCAAAATGCAATTTTGTTGAAAAGTCTGTTTTCAAATTGTAAAGGTCAGGTTTTGATTTGTGTGTCTCTTATCTCCGGAAAGGATCAGAGACTCTACCTGGGACCTCAGAAGCCTTTCCATTGAAAACTTAATTGAATTTGATACTTTTTGGCAAAATGTTTTAATTTCTAGGAAATTTTATTTTCCAATAGAAAAAATTTTCAACCAACTGCATAGAAAATAAAAAATTTTCTATAGAAATGTTTTCTATGTCAATTTGAGCAGCTAGGATGTGGCCAGAAAAAGCCTAATTCTGTTCCCACTAAAGACAAAGGTAAGACTTCCATGGGCATTGGATCAACCCACAAATTTGTAGGCATTTCACTTGCACCAGTGAAAAGAGTAATTTCTTATAGGTGCTTAATCCCACAATCATTTGAGAGTTTTGTGGGTGCAAACTGTAAATGCAACTTATGGACACGCTTCTGCTCCCATTAAAGTCAACTGTAAAATTCCCTTTGTTTCAACTGGTGCAGGAACCTGTGCTTAAAAATGTAGCCCTGATAGTTTCACTACAACCCGTCCAACTGTTACAGAACATGGGCAGAGAGAATCCAGAAGTAGCAGATAAATGTGTGTTATGACGTACATTTCCTTTTCACCAATAACAGGGAAATAGCATAGAAAGTAGTTAAATATTTTAAGAATACAGATACTGTATAAGCCCCCAAAAAAGAACAAACAGTATTTTGAAGATCAACAACTTTTATTAGTTAGAGTCCATAGCCTTTAATTACAGATATTGTGATTTTTTTTTAAAAAGGTTTTTACATTGGTCAGATTTTGTAAACCAGCAGAGAAAAGCAGCAAGCTTGTGGCTTAGTGTAGGAAGTAACATGTTTCATAAATTTGACTGAGCTCATGGTACAGAGCTTATCTTGCTTTGATCAGACAACAGGAATTGGTTTTCAGTGAGGCCTCATGTTTCATGGCCTGCGCTTTGTGGTTTTCTGCCTCTACACAGTGTCTTAGCAAAACAGTGGTGATGAGGAAAAAAATATCCTTTCATTTGGAGCTTAATTACTTGTTCTGATAGGATCTATTTTTTCTTGCTCTGTAGGCCTTCATAGCAGATGAAAAGAACAGGAGTACTTGTGGCACCTTAGAGACTAACAAATTTATTAGAGCATAAGCTTTCGTGGACTACAGCCCACTTCTTCGGATGCATCCGAAGAAGTGGGCTGTAGTCCACGAAAGCTTATGCTCTAATAAATTTGTTAGTCTCTAAGGTGCCACAAGTACTCCTGTTCTTTTTGTGGCTACAGACTAACACGGCTGCTACTCTGAAACATAGCAGATGAAGGGTGTGATGGGTTAGATCACAGAACCCCCCTTGGGAGCTGCCACCTGATGTGCCAAGACTACCTCCGGCCCTGCTTTCCTGCCCAGTCAGCTTAGGACTTCAGTTCCCTGCTTGGTTTGAGACAGACTCGCTAACCTGCTGCAAACTCAGACCCACGTCTGAACCACGTCCCCTAACAGCTGTAGGCTTATCTGAAAGCAGCTAACAGAAGTGTTCTTGGCTTTAACACTCAGATGTCCAACTCCCAATGGGGTCTAAACCCAAATAAATCTGTTTTACCCTGTAAAAAGCTTATACAGGGTAAACTCATAAATTGTTCGTCCTCCTTAACACTAATAGAGAGATATGCACAGCTGTTTGTTCCCCCCCAAGTATGAATACATACTCTGGGTTAATTAATAAGTAAAAAGTGATTTTATTAAATACAGAAAGTAGGATTTAAGTGGTTCCAGGTAGTAACAGACAGAACAAAGTGAATTACCAAGTAAAATAAAATAAAACACGCCAGTCTATGTCTAATACAGTAAGAAACTGAATACAGATAAGATCCTCACCAGTTCCAGAATGCTTCCTTTTACAGACTAATCTCCTTTTAGTCTGGGCCCAGCAATCACTCACACCCCTTGCAGTCACTGCCCTTTGTTCCAGTTTCTTTCAGGTATCTTTGGGGGTGGAGAGGATCTCTCTTTAGCCAGCTGAAGACCAAATGGAGGGGTCTCCAAGAGAAATAGACTTTCTCTTGTGGGTGGAGACCCCCTCCTCTCTCCTATGCAAAGTCCAGCTACAAAATGGAGTTTTGGAGTCACCCGGGCAAGTTACATGTCCATGCATGACTGAGTTCCTTACCAGCCAAGCCACATTCCTGGGAAAGTCCAGATGTGGATTGGTGTCTCCAAGTTCATTGTTGTCTTAAGTGTTTCTTGATGGGGCACTTACTGAGAATAGTCTTTTCTCAGAAAGCTGACCAACTGCTTCACTACAGCCTACTTAGGATCAAACAAGTATGCAGCCAATACTCATCACTTCGAATACAAAAATGATACATGCATACAAATAGGATTAATAGATTCAGTAGATCATGACCTTCACAGAGATATGTTGCCTGGTATATGTAGCATAAAACACATTCTAGTTATGTTTTTTATATATATATATATATACACACACATTCATAAGCATATTTCCATAAAGCCTTATGGGTGGCACTGTCACAAAGGGTTTTTATTCCATTTATTTTATCATGCCTTAAACAAAAACTTCATTAATCAATATTTTTATACTCTGTTTATCCTAGTCAGTTTATTCAGAGCAAGAGAACTTGCCAAATTATCTGCTTTACAGAAACTTAAAGAAAAATTTGTGCACTCTGGAATTTTATAAATCTCAGTATTAGAAAGGAAGGATCAGTGCTCTTGGGGTCTGATCCAAAGTCCATTGAAGTAGGTGATGTCACATGAAGTACATGTTCCAATATGATAGTAATTTACTGGGTCAAAGGACACGTAGAGTCTGTGGTCAGTTCCTAGGAATATCCTAGGATAGTATTAAGATTTAAGAGGCTCGTTTGTCTTTCCAGTTAGAAGAAGAAGGGTAAATGTGGGACATGCGGGGATTTATAATTTCCTTTATGATGTCTCTCAAAATCATGCTGCGACACCACACTGTAATAAGAACAACTTCATAGCTTAGAATTATTTTATTGTAGAATAACTGTCATTCCAAAGCAATTTGGTGTAACATAAGGCATAAAATGAAAATGCCTACTATAATATTTTTGTACTTGTGTGTGAAGTACATTTCAAATATCATAGTATATATGTAACTAAATATTCATAGTTCATTGTTTCAAAGAAGCAGTCTTTTTATTCTTAGCCTAGCTCTATTCTTAGCTATAATTTGTTGCTAATGAGGTGCATATTGTATTTATGGATAATTTTGTTGCATCACATCAAGGATCTGATTTGCAGTTTCCTGAAAGGACTACCAGCAGAGCCAGTGATTAATCAGAACATAATGTAAGTTGCAGTAGGAGAATCATCTTAGGGAACTAGCTGAATGTTTTCCATTGTTGAGTGTGCATTGGGATGAAGGAATAGTTCCTTGGTTTCCATCTGGCCAGTGGCACTCAGAGCATCATAAATCTATCACACGTGAAAACATCTATTGCAATGGCCAGTCCTGTGCCTGCTGAGAGTACAGTGATTGAAGCACTCCAGATGGTAATGGAACCAACGAGTAATGAGTGATTACAGAGCTCAAAAATCCAGTGGCAATAAAAGAATATGGATTCCTACTCTCTCTTTGCAATGGGCTGTTCTCTTCCAGTTAGGGACTGTGTACAAATGAGACTTAACACGACTTTGTTCTGTAATAATCACCAGGATACATCCACTGGAATATGACTGTCCTGAAAATTTGATTACAGCAGGGCTTTCAAGATATGTGGCTAGTTCCCTTTTGAAGTGACTACTGAACTAATATAAAACCCTGCATTCTTCCTGGACACCTCTGCATTGGTAGCCCATTCACCAAAGAGGTTGTAGGGCAGAGTACTGTTTCTTGGTTTAATAACCAATTATGTCAGGCTAAGCAAAGAGAAGGATTGAACTACTGCAATATTGTCGTGTTATTTTAGCTGCCATTGAGAAATCGAAGCTCAACAGATACTGCACAGATTGACAGCAGCTAGACAAATTTTCTTTTTTACTGCAGTTTACAAAATCCAATAAAGCTGAGCAGCTCTACAGATCAGCCATTGAGTTGCTTTGTTTGTGGAGAGTAGCAAAACGCTTGAAACAGAGGAGTTGCTGGTGGTAATGTTGTATGTGCTGAGTTCCATACTGATTCATTTCTCAGTTAAAAATATCTTAATTTGGCATATTTTATTCTTGACATCAATCACCTGCTACTGTGTAACAAATTCCCTGTTGCAACAAATTCCATACATTTTTATGAGTTTTCCTCCTTGGTTAAATACGCATTGGTTGTGATCTATAAACGACTGGTGTACAGGACTTTTTGTCCCCTTTTCCCTCTTCTGTGCTCAACCAAGAACACTAATTGATTCCATATTTTGCTCCTGCATTCCAGGAAGAGAAAACAAAATCCAACCTGTTTTGTCAGATTTCACTTGGAGTTCAGTTGCTAAAAGATTCATTTTTCCTCAGGAAATGTGTATTGCATGCTGTCATTGTTAAAAGATTTAATCCATAGAAATTTCATGCCACAAAGTACTAAATTTCTCCTCAAAATGGATTACAGTACTTCTTCTAGGCCTATCTATGCTAATCCACCATTGCAACATAACTCATTCCTTTGACCTTTTCAAATAATAATAAGCAGCTTTTTTTTAAAGTAACCAGTGTGGGATCCACATTGCATGTAGCACCTACCTCTTGTTCAGTGGGAGTAATTATTCCATCCTCTTAGTTACTGCTATCTGTGATCAGTTTCCTCTATCTCTGGTCTCATTTTAGGGCCTGAGCCTGCACACACCCACGTGAAAAAATGAACTCATGTGCAATCCCATTGACTTCAGTGAGCCTGCTTATGAGAATAAAGTTACCCCAGGATGTGTGCGCAGAATCAGGGCTTTTGAATATAGATTTGACAGGGATGTTGTGCCTAATTCTCCTTTCACTTACCCTGTTCTTAATCAGCAGTAACTCCACAGAAATAAAGAGAATCCCACTGATGTAAAGCCAGCATGAGTGAGATAAGAATCAGGGTCCCTTTACCCTTTTTATTTCTGCCTGTAAAAGCTTACACATATTTGTGGCTCTGTAGAAATAAGTAGTAATATAAGAAAGTTACCTGTTTTTTGAAGAGTGTAACTAGAGCGAGGGGTGGGAAGATTTGCTCATATACTGCACATGTAATTTAAAATGTAAAAAATTGAAAGTGTATGTTGCTGAATACTGGCATGTCAGTTGGGATGTTGTGAGATTTATTTGAAGAACCTGAATTTGGGAAAGAGGATCTATTTGGCATTCCCAGAGAAGGGCTGAGAACACAGTAACTAGCTGTAACCATTTTCCTAAATCCCACAGCAGTAACCTCTCCTTTGTTGCAATCCCCCAGTAATGAACAGGGACGTCAGCCAGATAGTATGTAATCTTTTGTGCCTTCTTCTCCTGGACCATTAAACTGTGTTCTTGTTTTTTTTAAAAAAGTGGACATGGAAAAATTGGATCAGACTTTCACTTTCTGTGACCTAATCCTGGACCCCAGTGTGTGTACAGAGTAACTAGCCTGTGTGACAGGATTGTTTCCATAGGGACTAGGGGAGTAAAGAATCCGCCTCTCCTCTTCCTCATCATGCAACTGTAGTAATATAGCCCCCATGCAAAAAGTGCTGCTCCTTGATCTGGAGAATGGTTTGATAATCAGCTAGCCACCAGTCTTCCCTAGCATACCCTGTACACTGAAACTCTCTGCCCTGGGACACAGGAAGTCCTGCAGAACTCTATGGTCCACAGAGGCTGTAGATCAGAGTCTCCAAGTGCTGTTTCCTATCTTTCTGGAGCAGATCCCACCAGTGGGGTGTGTGCGCGGGGGGCTGCTGAGGAGACAGCAGGATTTTGGCCCCCCTAAATTATGTTAACAAAGGACCAATCAGTAGCTTCTCCAAGCAGACACCCCAGCTTTAGTCCAGATTGACTTTTGGACTGTGAGAAGTGACCTCGAGTACTTGTGGGAATGAAAGGGGCAATAACAGAGCTATGCAACATCCCGTGGTTTTGCTTCATGTGGGTTTGTGTGAACATTTTTTTTTGGTTTGGATTTGTTATGAGTCTGCTACCCCTAAACTTTGCAATTCCCCCCAAATCAAACACAATCTAAACTGCCGATCTTCATATGTTTTCCTGTCAAAGCCAGGTGAAGCAGCGAGTTTCGTCAGCTTTCAGTGCAAAATCATAAGTCGGCCATGGTTCGCCCAAAGGCTTTGCAAATTTCTCTAGAGAGTCCTGTCTGAGTTTAGAGTTGGTAATGAAATCCCAAACGAGATGAATTTTCCATAGTTAGGGGGTTTGTTACAATCATTTCCTACAGCTGTAGTTAATATTCAGTGCCTTGTTATGAGTGAGGCTGAACGGTGGCATTGCATGCTTGGAAGCGCTCTGCTTTTTGCCTGTTGCAGGACAAATGCTGTTTACTCACCTATGCCTTCTCAGCGTTAGCAAAAATGGGCCCTTTAATTCTCCATTGGTGCAGCTCCACCCATAGAAGTTAGGACTCAGATGGGTTTAGGCATTTGTACCCATGTGTTGTCTGATCCTGTTCAGTTGATCCTGTCTGCACTACAGCTTCTACTGTGTGAGGGATATAAGACTTGGAATATCAAAGGGGAAAATGGTGACACAGACCAATAGGGTAGGAGAAAGTCCTGTTGCATTCCTTCCCTGCCTTGTGAGTAATCTGCAAAGGTTAGGGAGGTTAAGCACAATATGTGTTTTTTACTGACTACTAAAGGAAATTGGGGGATGAGTCCAGGTTTACCTTTTTTGGAATGTAGATTATGTCTCCCCAGATGCACAGTAACTAAAGCCCCATCATCTTGGGGGGTGAGGGAATGAAAGTTGTAGATCTTTTCTGGTATCTCTATCCTTTCCAGTCTTTCTTTCCCAGATGATTGCAGCATAACTGTGTGAAGGCAATGCAAAGGGGATCAAGGATTGGGACAGAAGATGAGAGCAGGTTAAAAGAGATACCTGTCATGTCCTGACATTTTAGAATTGTTTCCTTTTGTTAATAACTTTAGGGGGGAAAAGGAAAATATTTCCTTTATATACTTTGTGCTAGAGCCAATGAATTAAGAGTCAGGGGAAGGTTTTAGTTAATTAATCTAAACCTGATCCCTAGAAAAGGGTTGGAGCCTGATTTTTTCCGAAGGGCTGACCATCACACATCCCATCCTCTTTAAATCAATGGGTCTGCAGGTATTCAGCACCTCTGAGTCTTTCATACAACTTTTACCCAGCTCTCCACTTATGCATACTGTGTTGCATAATTATATTCTATTCTTGTTTTAAAATTTGCTTAGAGATTGCTTGTTGATGTTTAGGTTTGATCTATGCTGTCTTATTTTTATATGATCTGTCTTGACTTGACCCACGTATTTGGGGAAAAAGATTAGCCACTTTTAAATTTTTCATTAAATGAAAAATAAAACAAAAGCCATTGTTTGATTTTTGTTCCTTAGCTTGTCGTAATGAAGAATGGCTTAGTTTGTTTTCTTGTTTCCATAGGGTGACAACATAGCTTTACTGACATATTTTGACTCGGCAGCTAGCCTGTTTAATGTTCAGCAGATGCTGGAGAAGGATGGCATCATATTGGTAGTACAGTTCATACATCACAGCAGGCATTCCATGCTCAATGACATCATGCCCCAGAGCAGTAAACAGGGCTCGGGAGCTCCCCTGCCAATAGACAGATTCTTTTTCTTAATCCATTTCTTGCCGAAAGTGTACCTGATTCATTCCAGATGTACTCAGATTTAATGATTCAGGAAACTAGTCTCTTAAAATGAGACTTAAACACAATCTTCTGTTGCATTTCTGATGAAGATCTGAATTCCTGTCAGCTTCGAACCACTGGGGGTTTTCACAAAGTTCAGTAAGGCTGTGAATTTGATGTTGGTGCTGTAATCAGTGATCAATTAGTGCTATCTTAAAAATCAGGTTTTCCTCTTCTGTGGAGGAATATATTGTGAAAGACTTGTGGCTAATTTAACATCGCCACAAATGCCTTCCTTCAGATATAACTCACTGTAACAGATAATGGCATTGTGGAAAGTAGTAACATTATACTGACGTCCAGTACTTATTTATTGTTACTGCTTGTGTCTTTAATCTTTTATTAAAAAATCATTCAGAACAATTGTTCTACTATTCAGAGTTAAATGACCACATTCTTTGATTGTGACTGTGTTAAATCTGTAAATGCTACAAAATCAGAGGAATCTTTTTCCTATTGTTTGCATGAGCAGAAATAAAAGTAAGTTGTTGATAGGACATGGAGTCAGTCCTAACCACTCTCCCTCTCAAATAATGGTAACTTCTAGACATTAATGATTAGAGAGCATTGCAGCTAGCATGTCCTTCACTTGATGAATCCTTTGTTAGTTTTCATCACTTGCTAAAGCAAACATACATCCAGATTTTTTTCTGTGTACTTGTGATTACTAGATGATCCTAGTAGTTTGCCATTTATGTCTTGGTAGGAGAATTTGTTTGCCTTTCAATCGTAAATGTTTAAGATTGAAGCATTTGGCCTCTTGAATTCAGTGCCTACTTGGGCAGAAGTCCCATTGACTCCAGTGGGAGTTTTACTGATGTAAAAATCACAAGATTTGACTCTAATTGTATTGACATTTTAGTTTCAAATTTTTAGTGGGGTCCCAGCCAGAGCAAAAATTGCACCTTCGTTTGTTTGCATCCATAATTGTGAGAGCAAATCATACCATTTATAAGGTTATATACCTGCAAATCTGTTACTCAGCCATCTCAGTGGTGGGATTAGTGCTTGCAATTAACTGCAGCCATAAAAATGCAGGCACAGTTTTTGCAGTTTGTATCAAAACAGCGAGAAGCTGTCATTTGAAATATGGGCCTTAATTTTAGAATGTGGTGAGCAAATAAAGATTCTAAATAAAATGGGCTAAGAAGATAAATGCACTAGAAATATCTCTTTATTTTGTGGACAAGTCCTGCAGAATTTACAATGATGAATTCATAAGGATCAACTTTCAAGAAGGTGTCTAGAATATTTTACCCCAAATTTACTGCTCAATCACAAGTTCCCCAAACCAATTTGGGGAACTTGTGATATAACTGTGGATACCAGATTCTAGAATCTTCTTTAGCTGCAGATGTGTGAAGCATAGTGTCTTTTCTCGTGTTAGTTTGTGTTACCACTTCAATACCATTTACCAGGTGAGCCTGTTCCTATAAGAAGCAACAAAGAGTCCTGTGGCACCTTATAGATTAACAGATATATTGGAGAAACTGCTTTTGTAGTTTCTTATCCCTTGGTTTTCACACCTCAACTGCTAGAAGAGGGCCTCATCCTCCCTGATTGAACTGACCTCGTTATCTCCAGACTGATTCTGGCCTGCATATTTATACCTGCCTCTGGAAATTTCCACCACATGCGTCTGACAAAGTGGGTATTCACCCACAAAAGCTTATGCTTCAATATGTCTGTTAGTCTATAAGGTGCCACACATCCAGATTCAGATCCAGATTAACACAGCTACCCCTCTGACACTTGTTCCTATAAGCTCATCATGTGTGGAAATCAACTTGAGGTCAGCAGGTGGGCTCTGTGTAGTACATTGAAAGGATTGGACTCTTAAACAGAGGTAAGCTAAAGTCAGAAGTGAAGGTGCAAAATCACATTAGATAAACCCACTCATGTAAATTAGTGTTGTTCGAAGGTTTCCTTCTGAGTTGGGATTGAGTAAAGCAGAATGTGCAAACATAAGACCCGTGTAAGTCCCAGGCACAGTGGTTCCTTGATAGAAATCCTAGTAGACTCCATAGGAGTTCTTATCATTTAAACTATTTTCAGTGTTGAAACGCTGCTTGGTCAGACAGCAGACTTCCTGACGATACCGTGTGTGTGTGCATGCTGCTGCAGGCGTTGGTGATACCTACCATGGTGTGGGTGCATGTTAAATTAATGGTAATTAAAGGATGTTTTTGACTTTGCTGCTTGCACCTCATCTGAAATTCCTTATTGGCGCTTTTCCCTGACATGCCACTAGAAGGCTCTTTTCTGAGCCACCACACAACTCCTTCCCAGTGACATCCTCCATCTTTTCCATGGTAACTAAAGGTATGGCTACACTATAGGGACTATAGCAGCATAGCTACAGTGCCATAGCTATGAAGGCATAATACTGTAGTCTGCGGTGTAATATCGCCTAGGCTGACAAGGCCTAGGACAGCAAATTTGCAGGGGCGGCAAATTTGAGCACCCACGGAGAAGATCCCCTCCCCGCTCCCCCCCCACTCCAGTTTGCCTCCACGTCCTGTTTCTCTCCTCTCCCTCCCAGCGCTTGCAGTGTGAAACAGCTGTTTCGTGGGGCAGGGAGGGAGGGGGGAGGAGGGGGAACATGGTGCGCTGGGGGAAGAGGCGGGGCCAGGACGGGGATTTGGGGAAGGGATTCAATAGGGGCAGGAAGGGGGCGGAGTTGGGGCGGTGACTTTGGGGAAGGGGTTGGAATGGGGGCAGGGCAGGGGTGGAGTCGTGGCGGGGCCAGGGTGAGTGGGGAGGCAATTATTTCAGGGCCTAGGGTCGGCAAAATCATTAATCTGTCACTGACAGTAGTGTAACAGCCTATGCTGATGGAAGGGTTTTTTCTGTCAATGTAGGCACACCACCTCCCCAGCAGCAGTAGCTAGGTTAATGGAAGCATTCTTCGATCAGCTTAGCTGTCTCTATGCTGGGGGTTAAAACAGCCTAGCTACATCACTCAAGGGGTGGATGTTTCATACCCCTGAGCCATGTAGCTATGTTGACCTTCATTTTAAGAGTAGACCAGGCCTAAGTGGAACTGGATTCCTTTTACACTAATGATCAAATCCAGATTGGTTATGTTTAGGCTGCTTTGGCACCTCTGTTTATTTTCTAACTTACATTCATCATACTACCTTTTATTTCACTCCATTACCTCCATTTAACTCCTAGTACTATGTTTTTGGGTGTATTAACACTTTATCTTATGCTTATTTAGGAACTTTTCTGGTTCTAGACTGGCCACTGCCTAAATGTACTGCAAATACCTAGTGACGTGGTGTGGGTGTGTGTGTGAGAGAGAAAAAATAATGTGGGATAGATGTATTTGCTTTGTGTTAGCACCTAGGAGCCCCATATCCTGCTAGTTCTTTCAAAAACACAGACCAAAAAGACAATCCCTGCCCCCAAAAAACTTCCAATCTGATTATTATTCAGTGGATGGTTATAACGTCTTAATGTTCCTTTTCAGCATATAGTTGATTTCTAGATGTTGACTAGCCCTCTTTGGTTTTGTCCTTTTCAGCAGAAGAGTTCAAAGTAAGAGGATTTTCAGAAAGTTACTATAATGTTAAAATAACTTTCCATTTTTAGGAAACAAAATAGAAGAGCATTTATCTTTGAATATTACTATGACAATACTTAGCCCCTATGTAGAGCTTTATTGTAAAAGCACTGTATAAGCCATAACTATTTAATCCTCACAATAGCTCTGTGATGGTACAGTAGGTTAAAATAAGTATCTCAGTTTTACAAAGAGGGTTTGTAAAAGTTTTACAAACTTGCCTAGGGTCAGCAAGATAGCCCGTGTCAGAGCAAAAATTAGAATTCAGACATTACTGGCACCCAGTCCTATACTGGTACCATTATGTACACATCTCACATGTGATATACATTTTAATATTGATTTTTGGTCTCATAAACAATTGAAGGTGGAAGGAAGGAAGAAAGAAAGGCACTAACTTGTGTTCTCACTTCTGATTACAGTGTTGATGAGAAAACCCCCTATCTGGCATTGGGAGCAGTAAAGAACATTTCACTTAATATCTCCATCTCTAACATTGGGGACGATGCCTATGATACCAACGTGTTCTTCAACTTTTCCAGGGAGCTCTTCTTTATCAAAATGTGGCAAAAGGTAAGAAAGGACAATCTCCCTGAGGACAGGATTTCTAATGTTACTGCTAACATACCTGATAGATCTGGGGACAAATTGGGACCCACTGTTAAATAGCCACATCTCCAAGGAACTCTAAGAGGTTGTACCTGCTTATCTTAGATCTTTACTTACGCTATTTGTTTTGTGAGTTTAATCGGTGTTGATAATGGACTTTGTATTTCTACACATCATATCGGACTGATGTATTGCTGGTGCTGAGATGGCTATGGGAATGAAAAAGAAAGGTGGTTGTTTAGAAAGAGGTTGGTTGTTTTAGAATTCACAGTAGAATGTATGGAATTGAAAAACAAAAAGAGTCTGAGTTTTGATTTCTTCATGTTTAGATTTACGCCTTTTTCTCATGGGCATAATTTGATGTAGGAATTAAGTTCTTTAAAAATCATCATTTAAATCATCTTTTAACATAGAGGTGTGCCAGAGATGGTTCTGAATGGAAGTAACACATGTTAAAGAAATTGTGAAGAGCAGAGACTGTAAAATATAAGGGGAATTTTTATTATTTACTTTTATCCCAAATGGCTTTCACAATTGTTCCCTCTTTGCTGAAGGTCTGCTATTGCTTATTGGTCTTGTCATGCTGAGCTAACATAGAGAAGTTAAAAGCTACAGCACTGGTGGGGCAAAAATAGGGTTACCATACATCCTCTTTTTCCTGGACATGTCCGGCTTTTCGGCAGTCAAACCCCGGTCCGGAGGGAATTGCCAAAAAGCTCAACATGTCTGGGAAAATGGCGGCTCTGCTCCTCCCCGACTCTTCGGCTCTGTTTAAGAGCCGGGCTGCCCGAGCGCTACCGGCTTCGGGCAGCCCCCGTGCCTCCGGACCCTGCGCCCCCAGCCGGGCACTTCCCCTCCCGGGCTCCGGTGGCGCAGGGTCCGGAGGCACGGGGGCTGCCCGAAGCCGGTAGCGCTCAGGCAGCCCGGCTCTTAACCAGAGCCGAAGAGTCGGGGAGGAGCAGAGCTGCCGCGGCTGGAGGCTCTGCTCCTCTTCGGCTCTGTTTAAGAGCTGGGCTGCCCGAGCGCTACCGGCTTCGGGCAGCCCCCGTGCCTCCGGACCCTGCGCCGCCGGAGCCCGGGAGGGGAAGTGCCTGGCTGGGGGCGCAGGGTCCGGAGGCACGGGGGCTGCCCGAAGCCCGAGCGCTACCGGCTTCACGGTTTGCCGGGCAGCCTCCAGACCCTGCGCCCCCGGCTGGGCACTTCCCCTCCCGGGCTCCAGCTGCGCTGGGGAAGCGCCGGCCGGGGGCGCAGGGTCTGGGGGCTGCCCGGCAAACCCTGAAGCTGGTAGCGCTCGGGCAGCCCTTTCCCCCTGGCTGGGAGTGGGAGGGAGGAGGGGGCGGAGCTAAGGCGGGGAAGGGGCGGAGTTGGGGCGGGGCTAGGGGTGGGGAAATGGGCGGGGCCAGGGCCCGTGGAGGGTCCTCTTTTTTTATTTATTAGATATGGTAACCCTAGCAAAAATATATGGGTGAAATCCTGGCCCCATTGAAGTCATAGGGCCAGGATTTCACCCATATATTTTAAAGACAGATAGTTTTTGGTTATAAGGAAAACTCTTCCACTCTAGGGTGAGGAGGTGGGGAAACACTTCTAATGGACAGTAATTCTCTTAGCCTTCAGTTTTGAGCATTATATTCCATTTCAGTTACTTTTACAAACTTCAGAGCAAGAGTTCTGTATTGTAATGCTCCACATCAGACAATGTACATTACATGTATGCTGTAGCTCTTTGTCTAAACAAACAGAAATGACAGCTGCCAGTACACACTGTGATGTAAAACTCCCGTTAACATGTAGATTTCTAGGGATTGTCCATTGGAGTGTTTCCATTGACTTCAGTGGGAACAGGACCAGGACTCAATAGATGTGCTTTGAACAGTTATATAGTTTCGTTCTGTAGCTAGGGTTGAATGTCTTTTACACATGAAATAATTAGACTACTAGAGGCACTTCATTTGTTCCTTTTGGCAAGTACTGTCTGGGAACAAGCTAAAGATGATACTCTGTTGCCATCAGTGATCTAGCTTGCACCCATGTCTTACGCAGGCCGGAGGTAGATGTGAGGAAGCAATTTCTGGAAGGTTTATCTCACTCTTTAGTGAATCTTTCTAATATAAATTAGCAATTGTTAAGAAAATGTGCACCACAGATCAAGTGAGCGTATAGTTTTACATTTTCAAAATCCCTTTGCTATACTGGTTGCAGTGTAACCTCTGCTCTTTTTTTTTGATGCGCCTGCAGTTCGTTCTCTCTCTCCCTCTCTCTTTTTAAACAACTAACTACTTTGTAGAGTCTCATTTAAAAATGATAGAGTGACAGGAGTGCTGTTGTGCAATTTTAGTCTCTTTCACTCAACTCTCTCATGAGCATAAAATACTCTGCATTTGGCCTCATAGTTTATCCAGATGGGAACTGGATTATAGCTGTGCAGAGACTGCATCAGTACCAATGTTACTTACTCACTTACCTCTGTGGATAGAATTTGTCTGAAATATTCTTAATCACAAATTCCATGGTCCACTCCCATCTTCTGACATCTATACTCAGTACATATTGTAATACTTTAAAAAAAATACATATTTTGTTCCTGGTTGAAAATTGCCCAGGCAAAAATCCAGACATAAAATACCAAATAAAAATGATGACTCACAAGAATCCCCCTAGTGGAGCCGTTTTTGAGTGAAAGAGTCTATTGTTGCACAGAAACTTTTAGCAACAACTGCCGTTTCATGAATATCACCCAAGTGGAGAGGGACCAACTCCATGATATTCTTTCTCAGCAGAGGGGAACTTTAGGGTAAAAAACACATGGCTAGCATGATGGGCTTTAATAATCTTCCTCTGATATTCTTCTTGATATACTGTTAAGTGTCTCTCTGGTTTGTGTGTCTCCAGAGTAATGCCTCATAGATTTAAATACAATGAACTTGCATATGGTGGTTATAACTACAAGTGAGAGGACAATAGTTTGAAGCTTTAAAACAGCCACCATCTTAAACAAAACAAAATTGGTGTATAAGGGACATTGAGACAGAATGCCTAAGATTATGGCTTAAGGAAAATGTTGGCCTAACTCCGTAATTATTAAAGTAACATTTACTTAAACAAATGTGTTATTGTCGCTGCCTTTTTTTTCTTGTGGAAGCTGAGCATGCATGAACTATGACAGTGACATTACTTGGCGGAGCTACTGTTGCTTCTCATGGTGTGAAAAAGGGCACACTGACTGATATTGAAAAGACCTCATTTATTCCCCTGTCTGTTTTTTTCCTTTTTCCTCGACAGCCAGTTGTCCTCCGTGCCATGGATGAAAGCCCAAAGTTTTCTTTCCGTAGCTTCTGACAGCCAGTCCTTTTAATTGGGAGACACATTAAGCAGAGACTACTGTAAGGGATTGGCTTTTCAAGCCTGTACACTTACTTATTATTTTACTCCATCTCGAATCCATTGCTTCTCACCATTATTAAACAGACTCAACACTGAGTGTCAGCACTGCTGATCACTTGACACACCCTTTTTTTAAAATATGGAAAATGTTCAAACATAGACCGTAGTCACAGTATGCAAAACAAATAAAATAAAAATATAAAGTTGCATAGATATTATATAACTGCTAATAACAGATTTTTTTTATATATTTTATATATTATTTTATATTTAACAGCATTTTTTAAAATTCGTCTCTATATCACTCCCTGTTAAGGTTGTCTGATCTTTCTCATGATAAAACCCTGGTTTCAGTTGCTTATAGCTTTGCTAAATTTTAACCATTTGGGCTGAAATTTTTCATTCTAGTTATCTGTCTCAAACTGAATATTGTAGGAAAATTTCAACCAAAAGGGTTCAGCCATCTAATCTGGGACAAGGGCTCACCACCTCTAGGCTGAGTTACATTGGCAGGAGATTGCCCATGTGAACCTGTTCTGAGGATAATTAGGACATCAGTCTCCAGGGCTATTAAAATGAAACTTTGCAATTCTGAATTTTTAAACTGGAAGGTTCAATGAAGGTGTTTTTGGTTGGTTAGTTTTTTTATTTATTTTTGTCTGTTTTGAAGTTTGACATAAAATTCAGGTTTTAGAGGACCCCCCCCCCCAGTGCTGCCTCTGGTGAAGTGCATCCCCAGGACATGGGGTGCAGTGTGCTCCAGGGCCCCCTGGGGATCCTTTATCTCCGCCCCTATGGCAGCCCAGGAGGCAGGGATAAGGGATCCCTGGGATGCAGAGGGGAAGTTTGGGGGCTGGCTCCCACTCACCGCCCTCCCAGTACATGCTGCCTGGGCGCCTCTGCACACAGCCCCAGGGAGGGCAGGGGAGCCCAGGAGCAAGGGACAGAGAGCAGAGCAGGAACAAGCAGCTGCCCTGTAGGGAAGGGGAGCGGCAGAGCTCCCCGCTCAGCACGGCCAGAGGAGGGAGGATTCCCAACATGCTGGCAACTGGGAGCTGCCCTCACACCTCTCAGGTTTGCTCCCTGCTCTGGGCAAGCTCTACACAGCAGCGAGGAGGAGCCGGAGCATTTGGCCAGGCAGTAATGGTGCTTCCAGTCACTGTGCTGGCTGCCTGAAGAATGGTTCCTCTGTCAGGAGCTCTGGGATACATCTGCAGGACTTCTGGGACCCAAGTGCACTCTTGGAGCCATGTGCACACAGGAAAGCAGTTGGGCTGGACCCCTTCAGCTCTGCAGCGTCATAAGACACTAGGTCTGAGCACTAGGTTAGCACAATTGGTATGTGGATGCAAGGGGCATTAGAGTTGAGCTTAGGCTCAATCCCGGGCTTACATTGCTGTGTAGACATACACTATGAGGCAGACACCTGGCATGTAAGATTTCAGTCCAAACAATTAAAGTTTGCCTAAGTTATAAGCAACTGAAAACTGGGTCTTATAATGAGAAAAGGCAGCCAACCTTAATAATAGTTGGAGCTTCCAACCCCACCTATACTGAAATTTCAGAGGCATGCGATCATTTAGCGATAGCCCATTCAAAAACAGGAAATTATCACTCATGATAATATCTAATGTATTTATAGCACCTTTTATCCAGGATCTCAAGGTTATACATAAGGATATTATTGTTTATACTGTCCCACAAGGATGCATAGCATGGCCCTTCATAGGTAAATAACTCTCCTGCCCCAAGGTGTTCACTCTCTAAGGATTAGATTGAAGTTTTTGCTCCTAAATCCTGAGTAAGGTGTGAAGGACAGCTGTGATCACCCAGAGAGACCTGTGCAATGGAATAGTGACTCACGCTTATTATTCATTTTCATTATGGTGGTACCTGGAGGCCTTACCTTGTGCTGGGCAGTGCACATGCACAATAAGAGACAGCTCCTGTCTGGAAGAATTACAATCTAAATAGACTACACATAGGGTGGGTGAAAGGAAGCATGATTATCCCCATTTTATAGATGGGGAAGTGAGGCACAGAGATTAAGTGACTTGCTCAAGGTCACACATAATATCTATGGCAGTACCATGGGAATTTAACTTGGATCTCCTGAGTCCTACTCCAGTGCCTTGACCACAAGACTAACATCTTTCCTCCAAGTGTGTAGAAGCACATTAACTCATTAAACCTCACACCACCCCTGTGTGAACGTTATTTTACAGATGGGAGAACTGAGGCCCAGAAGGGTTAAAGAGCTTGGTCAAAGCTACCCTAATGTGTAAGTGGTAGAACAAGGAATAGAACTCCGGAATCCTGGCTCTCTGATGCATGAGACAATACAGCTTTACAGCTGTGTACGGATGTGAGAGAGCATGTTTTCACATCGATGAATAAATCATATATATTAAAATGCATCAACTGATGAAATGATTCAGTGTGTGGATTAAACTTGTTGTCTTCATAAAAAAAAAAATCTCCCCTCTTGATTAAGAATGGTATTTGTTACTGTTTTTGACAAAGACATTTCTTTGACCCCTTTTCTCTGTCACTTCAGATCATGAACTAAACTTCCATTTTCATAAAACTAAAAGGGAATTAGAAGATCTATATTTTATTATCCAGTGCTCTTAATTATGTTTCAGAGAAAACGTTATTATTCAGAGGTTGAAAAATCCCCTTAACAGTGATGATCAGAAAGCTTTTGCTGGCACATATGTGTATGGGACAGAACACTGAACCATCAATTTCTGCATAATTTAACTTTCATGTAAACTGATGCAGTGTGCTCCTTGAATCTGTCCACAAGAGGAGAATGACATTTGCTGACGATGGTTGTCAGCAGCAAGCATTTCCCTAACCATTCCTCAGCTGGTGTTGAAAACGTTTAGCTGCTGATGTAGACAAGATAAAAACGTTTTCAACAATGGTACAATAAGAGTGACAGAATCTGGAGGCACCATGCCATACTTTCTCTAGCAGTGTTGGAAACGCACTCAAAAGTAGTAATAATAATAATGCTTCGTTCTTACCTAGCACCCTCAGATCTCAGTGTTTTATAATGAGAGGTAGGAATCTAGGCACCTAAACTGTTTGCAACACTAGATGTGGGGAGAAGAGGTCGGGGAAGCCCATTGCTGACCATCATTTCCCACTATGGGTCATTTCTTCATTTTAGGCAGACCCCATGAGGCCATAATCAGCCACCTCTAATGCCTCTGTTGCTTCTCATAGTTTTCCCAAGCAACAGCTGAGTGAAATTAACAAGCCTCGGTCCTAGAGCAGAGCGAATATATTGTGAATAATGTATTTGAGAAGTTTAGCCTGTTTTTTCCACAGGAACGCCATGATTTCTTCAGTTTTCTTCATTATTCATATTCATTTAGTGAACAGGTTTCTGATTTTTTTTTACACTGATTGTGAATATTCTAAATTCAAGCCATGTTTCTTAGTTCTGATTGGTCAGATAAGTTACATGATATTGTTTCTGTTCCCTGGTTAGCTGAGAGCCCAAACATTTCTGATGTGAACACTGAAATTCTCTCTCTATGAACATTAGTGGCAGTAAATTTGATTGCTCCCAGGTGTATGGAATGAGAACACAAAAGGGGAGCAGAGATTGGTAAATCAAATTATTTCAGTATTGGTGGAAATGTTCTTGTGTTAATTTCCTAGGTTTACTCTGGTCTGTTTCATGGCTGCTATTCACACTATGTAGGCAGCAGTTAAATTGACAGGAATCAGGTCAATTCCACTTTGCTGCTATTTGGGAAAAACTCTGAGCAGCAAAAGCAGGGAATGAGAGCTATTCAGGAGGGAGGAGGGCATAAGAAGGGGAGACTGGGATAAAGGAATGTGGGGGAGTAATCTGGAGCGAGGGAAAGAGAGAAATCCTTTTCCTTAGCAGTAGCCAGAGAGCAGTTCTGGGGGCTTCAATTTTATCATTCACTTATTAGCCAGAGGCTGAAATGAAAGTAGACTATCTGTTGCTTAAAGACACAACTGTTGGTTATCAAATGAAAATCTCCAGTTTGTTATCAAACTTTAAACAACCAGTAGGGTGATCAGATGTCCCGATTTTATAGGGACAGTTCCGATATTTGGGGCTTTCTTATATAGGTGCCTATTACTCCCCACCCCCGTCTCGATTTTTCACACTTGCTGTCTGGTCACCCTAACCACCAGGCACAGGCACCGACTTTCACTTTTTCTGGGTGGGTGCTCCACCCCCACTCCGCCTCCTCTCCTAGCGCACCCCGCCCTTGTTTCGCTTCTTCCTTCCCCCACTCCACCCCTCCCCCCAGCGCCTTCCGCCTGCCAAACAGCTGATCAGCGGGTGGCTGGCACTCAATTTTTTCCGTGGGTGTTCCAGCCCCGGAGCACCCATGGAGTTGGTGCCTGTGCCACCAGGTTTAATTCTGCAAATTATTTTCTTTTAAACCACCACTTCTCATTTGCATCTTATTTTTAGTTAACTTCACCCCAAATGTATACAAATAGTAGATCTCTGCCATTAGAAAAGCTCTCTGTAGTCCCGATTCTACTTATCCTCTTAAAAACAATTTAATAAATGTCCAATGTAAAGTTTTGTTACTTTTTATATCTGAGTTTAATTTGAAATTTAAACCCCACCTAACTGGGTTTTAAGTAGGGCATAGGTTATCTACTGGCCCCCTACACAGAGGTGAATTTCACCTATATATATTTTTTCCCATTACTTTTAGAAAAATGTTTTCCTCCCATTGGCCAGTGCTGACATGTAACATTGAATCCAGTGCATATCCACTGAAGAGAGTAGTTCTCAATGTATTATAAGCTCATTACACTTGATCACAGTTGTTTTTACATAGTCAGTCCTCCAGAGGACAGATCATTCTGCCCTGTCTTTGTGGGGAGCAATTTACTCCTATTTCTTCTAATTCTTTTTCTTGCATTGATTAAACAATGTTTTTCTAGGTCTCTTCTCCCACTACCCCATTCATTAAGTGCCTTGTAAACAGCATAAGTTCAATATGGGCAGTTTAGATGGCTTTAAGGTTATACATTTCATGGGTCTTCAAATATAATAATAGGCCTGTAAAGACACAGAAATGGTTAAAGTGAGAGGAAGAGGATCAACTAAGATCATTACAGCTTTTTCTTTTGTGAGCAAATATACATTTATTTTGCAAAATGCTTAAGTAATATCTCCTCCCCCCCACCAACTTAAATTGGTGGTTCTACTCTTAGCTAGCACTGCTTTTAACACTGAGGTTTAGCAATAATATAATAGCATTCAGAGTGACACACCTTTTGGAACAAAACATGTCCCCTGTCTCTTTTAGGAGTGCGGTTTAAATACCAAATTAAACCCAGCTTAATGACCTTTCTAGAGGCCATTAAGGAACAGTCAGCTTTCAATGGCTTATTCTTTATAGCACCAGGCAGTTGGTTCTTCGCTTGTTTTACTTGTAACTTGAATCTAGAAGTTTATCAGCCTTTGCTCCAAAAGGTCAGTTCCGTTCTCTTAGGAGTTTCTTTTGCTCACTTTTAAGACAGGCGGCTCAAGATGGTGCCAGGAGATAAATGGCATCCTGAACCGAAATTCCAATAGGATTGTAACCTTATATTTGTTTAAGTGGTGCTTGCCCTGTGGCACATTGTATATCACTGCTCTATGGCAGGAACTGATGGTAATTGTTTGCTTTCATCTACTTGCTCAAATATCTCCTGTGGTGTTAATAGGATCTATAAATAAAACTGAATCCCACTCATTTAATTTTTTTTATTAACATAGGGCATGCTCCCACAGTCCTTTTGCAAGCAAAACTCTGAAGTCAATGGGTGTTTTGTCTGCATAAGGGCTGAAGAACCAGGGTACACCATGTAAAGATGTTCTGAATATTGCAAAGAGCTTTCAGAAATATATAGATTCATAGAGTTTAAGCTGAGAAGGAAATATTAGATCATCTAGTCTGACTTCTTTTATATCACTAGCCCTTAACATTCACCCAGTTACCTGTATTGAGTGCAAAAGTGAGCTTTTAGGTGCAAGTTGAAAAAGCAGGGGCTAGTGCTATTCAGAATACTGTAAATGATTTGCTTTCCTTTTGTTTTATTCCGGTGCACCAGGGCATTGATGATGCTGTCTTGAACTTCCTGTCTAGTGCCAGTGTGAGAAAAACTTCACTATGCTTGGCTCCAGAATGTTTCTTTCTTTCTCCCTCCTCTGTTCTGTGTTACTCAGACTTTCCTCCCTTCCTTTGAGAGTAAAATGAAATGCTCCCTCAGAGGTGCCTTCATTTTTCTTGGAAATTAAGTAATGCACAACTCTTTTCTCTCCCTCCCCGTCCCTCTGCAGTAACCTTTCACCTTTGGAAGGGATTCAAACAGGGTCCAGGTAAATTCATGTTATCAGAGCTAGGTATGCTTCTCTCTGACACAAAGGAGGTTTCTGACAGGCTGACAACACTGCATAAGGCTGGTAATCCGTTCTTTCAGTACAGAAAAGAGCGGGAGCACAAGAAAACACTTCTTGTGACATTTCATAGTGCATGGAGGAGCGAAGCACAGAGATGAAAGTTTCAAAACATAACTCCTTTCAAATGGGGTGTTAGGTTGGTTGCTTTTTTTCCAGTGCATGATTCTGAATTGATAGTTGTGAGTAAGCAACATTCTCTCATAGTAATGTCAACAGACCCATAACAACCAAGCTGTGTGAAGTTTTAAACCAGGCTGATTCCTGGTCCACAGAAGTTTTGCAGAGAAACCTTACTGTGGGAGGAGTGCAGGAAACCTGTGTATGAATTTGACTACAACCATCTGCAGAATAGTAATTGAATAATTTCCACTTAGCAGTGGGAAAAGAGAGCCTGTGCTACAAAGCTCTTCCATAAAACAAGGCAGCACCTCTTAAAAATAAAGCCTTACAAGTGAACTGCTAAGCTTTTATTTAAAAAAAAATCAAACCTGTTTCAAGATACCAATTCAATAAGTAATGGATTATATATGTAGACTTCAACATTACCATTAGTTTATGCAGTTTTCACTACATACTATGCTCTCTCCCTGCACTGTTTTAGGGATTGACAATGTCCTCAATTGTTGCTGTGCAAAACCTGTTAACGTGTCTTGAGTTCAGGATTCTGTAGATGAAGGAGCTGAAGTAAATGAATGTGGCTCTAAAAGGCATTTCCTAGAGATTAATAATTGACTTGGAGGGATTTGGCTCTAGGTTGACTTAAAATTAATTAATCCCCAGGAAATGCTCTGTGTCAAAGTTATTATTACTATTATAAGCTAAATATTATTTTTTACACTTTAAAAATTAACTCTGGGGGCTTTTTTCTGGCTATTTTCTATCACATTTTCTGCATCCAGTTAATCTTTTAAAAGGTTTTTCAGTTACAGGGTTTTCTATTAGATTATTTTGTAGTACATGTAAGAACTGATACCAACTATATTTGCTTATGGTATTTAATATCTTCCTTATAAAATTAAGCAGTGGTGAATTGCAGTGTTTAAATAACGTTTGAATACCATATTGTTAGTGTTCATGAATCACTCTTATGTGTACTTTTGGTCAGTTTACAGTATGAAAACACAGTGGAAAATTAACATCTTTTTTGTTATTCCTCTATGAAATTAATACTGATTCTTGCATTTTATTTTTGTCATTTTGAATTTTTTTCTGCTTTTAATTTTTAAAAACAACTTTTGTGGTGGCTCCTTGTTTCTCTGGTCCAGGAGCCTTAGTCTTTCAGGCAGGAGGGGCCCGGGGACCCCGGCCTCCCATTCCACCAGGTCCCAGCCCAGGGTCCTCTGTGAGTTGACCCCTGAATAGGGGGCACGCTGAGCAGGAAGTCTAAAGGCATGTCTATACTTACAAGCTTACAGCGGCACTGATACAGCTGTGCTGCTGTAAGAACGCTCATGTAGCCGCATTATGTTGTCAGGGGAGAACTCTCCTGTTGTCATAATAAAACCAGTTCAAGGAATGGTGGTAGCTGTATTGGCGGGAGAGCATCTCCCAATGACATAGCATTGTGCACATGAGCCCTTATGCTGGCAAAACTTATGTTGCCCAAGGGAATGTTTTTTTCACACCGTGAGTGACAAAAGTTTTGCTGACATAAGTGCTAGTGTAGACATGGTCTAAATCCACTGCTCTGGGCTACTGCCTATCAGTGCCCCTTCAGTTTGGAGTATGGCCCTTATAGTCCAATTTGCTGGAGTGTTCTGCCTCCCATGGCACCCTCTCATGGATCTATGGTGGCATGGTCCCAGGTTCCTTCAGGCGGGACAGCTGTAAGTTTGGTGAAGCTGAACCCCACAATGCCTCTGGGCTGCAGTCACCTAGTTAACTTGGTTGCTAGAGGCTCCAAGGTCTTTTCCACAGTCTCCCTTGGCTGAGAGACAGTGCTCTGGTGCTCACTAGTGGCTGCCTTGGCTGGCAGGCTAGTGATCCTTCCCTTCAGGTAGGATGGTAGCTAGCTCCTCCCTCTTTGCCAGTCACCTCTCTCCTTTTCTTTCCTCTCCAGGCCTGGCATTGGCTACAGGTATAATGGGGTGGGGCTAGCTGGGCCCAAAGGCTCTCCTTAACTCTACCGTGCTGGTGGGCAATTTCTCCTCTTCATCACATGGATGTATTATTTTAATTATTATTACAAAACATATTGGAAAGCATCAATGCACAAAGCTGGAGGGTGTACAGTTTGTGGGGTGAGGGAAATTTAGTCACGCATGATTTCGCTGTACAAACTGTTAATCTAACAGGGCCGGCCCACAACATTTTGGCACCTGAGACGGGGAGCTCAAATGACGCTCCCATGTCCCCTCACTTGGGCCAAAACTTTGAAAGGTCTCAATTCTGCCTTCTTCCTGTTCTACTCCTCTTATGCTACTGCTCTGCTACCTACCCCAATAAAGGAGAACTAACAACTTAAAATGCCTTGTTCAAAAATTTTAACTAACACTTAACTTTCAAACACCTGAACAGCAAATGTAACTTTTCTTGTCTGCATAGTAAACACTGGCATTTTTATCTGTTTGAATAATCCAAGTAGTGCTTTCCGTGCCTTCTTGGTTGCAAAGATTTGAACTGCTTCCTGAAGGTCCACAGTCTGGGCAGCTCATGCTCTATTGAGATGGTTGCAAGGTCGACCAGCCTCTCCTGTGTCATTGTGAAGCTTAGATGTGTTTTTATTAACTTCAGCTTGGAGAAGCTGCATTCTCCACTGGCAACTGTTACAGGAAGTGTTAGAAGTATGTGCAGAGCAACAAAAGCATTTGGAAAGAGGGTGGTCGGATATACACTAATTCGGATATAACGCGGTAAAGCAGGGCTCCGGGGTGGGGTGGGGCTGCGCACTCTGGTGGATCAAAGCAAGTTTGATATAACTCGGTTTCACCTATAATGTAGTAAGATTTTTTTGGCTCTCGAGGACAGCGTTATATTGGGTGGGGTAGAGGTGTATGTGGAGGAGGTGACCTGCAGATCTGGACTGGGCTAAGGGTATGCTAATTGCTGTATTCTCAATAAATGTGGCATGTTACCTTTGCCCCTATAAAAAGATCTTGTGTGCTTTGTTTAAGCATAGCAAGGCTTTGCATTCAGTAGCAATAAAATCTCGTGAGCTGCTCTTCAGAGAATGGCAAAAATCTTACAAGTCCAACTGATTCTGTGAAATTTCCAACTGCATCCAGTTACTCCTCTAGAGATTGGTGATTGGGCTTCGGTGCTAGAGAGGATGACACTGGACCCTAATGCCCTGAAACAGGTCTCTGGTGTGTCTGGAAGGTGGTGAGCAGTTAGTGTGATTGGCTGGCCTGCTTTTCTCCCCAGCTATGGTGATCCTGCTACTTGGAGACTGCTTCCTGGCCAGGTACCTGTGTTTGCTACCCACATGACCCCAGGAGACTTCTAAGGACTGCTAATATGAGCTCTGAAAAAAGTCTCTGGATTCCTTGCAGGAAATGCAGAAGCACAGTTCAAGTGGTTCTAGCCAAGAGTATGTTTTCTCATGTGGGCAGTTAATGGAGCCATTGGGAAAATGAGCTGGAAAGCCTTCTAACTGGACTGGGGGAAGGTCTACACTTAAAACCCTGCAGCGGCACAGTTGCACCGGTGCAGCTGCGCTGCTGTAGTGCTTCAGTGAAGACGCGAATACAGACGCAAACCTGACTTATGCAAATCTGCACTTACGGGAAAAGTTCCGTAAGTTCCATAAGCTAGAAAGTGGTGGTTTTTTTTTTTTTTTGCTTAATGGTCGGGTATACGTTCCCGACTTACGCAAAATTCGAGTTACGCAAGGCGTTCTGAAACAGAACGCTTGCGTAAGTTGGGGAGTGTCCGTACGCTGACAGGAGAGCCTCTCCTGTCGGCGTAGTTAATCCACCTCTGCGAGAGGCGGTAGCTATGTTGATAGGAGAAGCGCTCCCACTAACGTAGTGCTGTCTGCACTGAAGGTTAGACTCTGAGTGCCGTAGTTCTACCAATGTAAATTTGTAGTGTAGACTTGGCCTCATATATGCAACACATTTTCCCGCCATCTGTCTGCAGCTCTGTCTGGCTCCTGAAGTTAGATATCTTATTCCACATGTTAAATTCCAAGGGGTTTTTGAACACCTGAAAAACATTTTATTAATGGTGAATAATTTCTACAAATGAATGAATCTTAAAATAGTTTTGTACAGTATACGCTACTTTAACAAGGCCCTACAGACATTTACCAATTTTGATTACATTCACTATTAAGTTAATTTATTTTTATTTTGTAAAAGAATGTGGTGGTAGAAACAACACTGAGATTAGAGTTCACCTTAGGAACTATGGTACAGTCCCTTTCCATACTTAGAGGGGAAAATTGTACTAAAGTGAATTGTTATGATCAAACTTATAAACAGACTCAGCAAACGTAGTTCCACTTTTGTCAAGAGTGAAATGTGCACATGGCTGGCTTTTTCCCTGGACTTTAATATTCAGTAGTGGTTATAACCTGCATCCCACAAAGTACCTGCAGTAAAAGGGCTGTATTCTGGCCATTTGCAGCATGTGAGAGATATTCGGTTTTGGCTCTAGGAAATGAGGTTTCTTTTGCTTGGCTGCAAGTACACAGTTGTCTTTTTATTTTGTCTCACTAATGAATGGGGGGCTCTCTGTGTGTGTGTGTGTGTGTGTGTGTGTGTGTGTGTATGTGTGTGTGTGTGGCAAAGGGGTTGAATATGTTCTAAAATAACCCCAATATGAATAGATGTACAATATAAAATCTCCCTCCCGATTGACAGCGAACTAAAATGTCCTTGTTGTCCATAACCATTCTTTCTACTGATGGAAGTTTATTCTAACTGCTGTTTCCTTACATGAAAGTGAAGGGAGATCATTTTGTTAATCTCTTGTGATGTGTCCATTAATACTTTTGCATACCATTCAGTTAGGTGGCAAAGGAGTAATGAAGGTAGTAATGTATGAATTTCTTTGTGGTCCTGAGGCTTGCAATAACAAGACTGATGCATCTCTGTCTACACAATAGTGGTGACTGCAGTGCACATCACAGAAATAACAGGCTAAACTGGGTGGCATTATCAATCTCCTCCTATAGATCGGTAATTAGCTCCTGGCTGGAAAGAAGTTTGTGTAAGATTTCTGGGTAGCAGAGCAGAATACTTGAAAGAGGAGAGAGAATACAATTGGATTAAGCCAAAAATAACTGTGTAAATGTTCTCCCATTGAAGTCAATAGGATACTTATGGATGCTCAGCATCTCTGAAAATCAGACCACTAATCTCCCCAGTCACCTTAGTTCCCTGATGTAGGGAGAAAAATCTTAGTTCTTGGGTTAATTTATAAGCCAGTAAACCAATGAATCCTGTTTGAAATTAATCTTGATTTTTTTCATCAATATTTTCCTAAGAAACACGCATACCTTCTGATTTATGTTTATAGGCCAGTGAGTTTAGATGTGAAGGTGACAGATGTTTTGGAAGTATCCAGGATAAATAGATTGCTCTATACATGTGACTATACAAAGAGTGTACATTCTGTATGTGTGATATTTAAATTCCTTTACCTAGGAAATCTCAGCATCTCATTTCCAGTCATGATGTAGTTTTTACCTGTTTCTCAGCTGTGCTGACTGAAGTACAAGGCAATAAAAGTTATTTGGTCAAGGTTATGAAGTGAGCCAGTGCCTTACTCCGTAAAAACCCAGGGTATGTTGGCACCCTAACTCACCTAGAGAACAGCGTGTACAGAGGGATAAGTAATAGACCTCAAATGAAACTTAGTTTTATTTTGTTCAGACTGTTCAAACTGCACATCGTTTTTTGCATGTGAAGGATTTTGAAATGCTGGGGATGCAAAGCACAACTCTGAACAATGGGCTTGTTTATTGTTTTGGCTTGCTTTCTTTTTCTCTGTATGGGTCCATTCTAGCCTATAATAACTCTTCTATGTCAAGAAGTACTTGCAACATGCAAGATGTTTGTAAAGCGCCTTAATGAAGTTGAGCCAGAGTATTTAATGAGTGAGCTTTATAAAGGACAAGTTAAAGCTGTGCGCGAAAAAATCACTGGACATTTTCAATAGATAGCCTGATTATACAGGTTGAGAAAGATTTATTTATCTTTTGGTAGTGTCACTCCCTGATGATATTTCGCCATCCAACAAGGAAATAAAGCTTATGAGACTGTCCTGTATTTTTAGATCAGGTTTACACTAGTGGAAGTTAGGGTAACTCTCCTTCAAGTTTTCAACAATTTATTTTGGTACTTTGACTGAATGACAAAAACAAAAAATGTATACTGCCCCTCACTGCTTTGTTACAAGCAAGCATCTAAATAATCCATGGTCTCATCTGTTCATTAAAGATGATACGATAACACAGTGAACAATAAGTGCAACCTTATAAAGGGACGTACAACTTGACCTTATTTTAATGATGTCATCCTATTAACATTATTTTTTTCATAGTTTGGGATTCTTAAAAAAAAAAAAAAGAGAGAGCCAAAATGGATTTCAAAAGAGAGAGAATAAAAACGAATCCAAGTGCAAGCAGTGCTTTCTGCCAGGACCTGCTTAAGAGAGTCTCTGTTAAAATACCATGAAGGCTAGAGGATTCCAGCTCAACCTTTCCTGTGAAGGGGAACAGTCTTTTCCTTTTTTGGTAGAAAATGAATGAACTGACATTTGTGCTGATGATAATCTTACTTCAACATTTCCCAGAGCTTTCTTCTCCAAGATGTAGGCAAATGGAACTCCAGAGGTAACTCCAGCATGATTGCTAAAGACATTTAAATAGTGATGAGCGAACGTTGGAAGGCTTTGGTAGTTTGGTTCAGATAAGTTTTCAGACATTCGGATGATTATCTAGACATTATCCAAAGCCTTAGATTTGCAAAATTGGTCTGGAAATTGCATGAGAACAGGCTTCCTTTTGAAATTTCCAGTACTTCCTGCTTCCAGACAGGCGGGAGATATTTCTCATGCAAGCCTCTCTTGTAGCATTTGATTCCAGACCCAACTGGAACTAGGAAGTGGTAGACGTGCAAGGAAATGAAGGAAGGGAAAAAGTCATTTGAACTTTTTGACACTTAAAAAAAAGTTCGGTTTTTGGTTCTGGTCAAGATTTAGACAGCAATTCAAGAGTCGGCTACTATTCTGACTGGTTTGAGTTCCCCTATGTGTAGTCCACACAGGGCTGGGCCACGATTTGGCCCTTAGTGAATAAACAAAATAATTTGCTATATTACCTTGTCTCCTTTTGATTGTTGAACCAGTATTAACACAGGTTGGGGGTTTAAGAACTGGTTGGTGTGTGGTCTCTGACACAGAGCTCCCACACTGATGGTGTCGCAAATGATGTCACTTTTCAGATGCTAATCACTATCAGCAGGTACCTTATAAATGCCAACAGTAATTAAAAGCTTTATTCCAAAACAAAGTGTCAGTTTATATATGGCAAGAAGTGTTTCTCATCCTGTGAACTTTCAAACTACTGCGTATGGTGAAATAGGCAGAAACCCTTACTTTTATTGTGCATGTTAGAGATGCCACAAATAATCTGAGCCAAAGACCAAGTGAGATTATGACAAAACACTGAATCTTGAGCAACTGAGGGGGGGGAGAGGATTTTTATCAGTTAAAAAAAATTAACACCTGTTTAACTCAAACTCCTGCTGGGAGAAATGCTGACTTAATAAAATAATGAATACCCCTGTCCCTTCAGTTTGTGGGCTAACATTTCCTCCCCACCATCACCACCAGTTCTCCACTCCTCCAGCAAACACAGGGAAGGTGAAGACTTGCCATATCTAATATTTTAAAGACAAAAATCAAGCAGAAGTAAATCTAATTGGTTTGTTCAGCTAAAACGGGGGCAAAGGAGGAGAAGACGAGGTCTGGTAGTAAAGCAGTTAAACTTTCTCAGAATGGGAGTGCTTTGGTTTAAATAACAGAAGTGCCTCCCTCCCCTCCCTCATGCTACACCCACTCCCACACACTTGTATCTTGAAAGAGAGAGTTACAGAAAAGCTGTCATGTTTTGTAAGCCTGTTCCTGAAACTCTTGGTTTGGATCAAATGCTAATACTTTTTTTAAGATGTTTTAACTCTCTCTCCATCAACATTTAGGTTTTCTTAGTTGCTGTATTTGAATATGGAATTGCCGCAGTTAAAAATACACTTACAGAAGAGAGAGGGGAAGAATAAGAAAGATTTAAACATCCAATATATAGAGGGCTGTTTTTTAATATATATTTCTCTCCCTCTTCACTCAGAGACTTCCTGTGTAGGTCAAGATCTGTGATCTCATGATCCATAAATAGCCTCAATTAGGGAGGAGGGAGAAAATTTAATTAATGACCTAGAAATAGTCACTTTCCCAAAATAAGCAGAGAATCCAAGCTGTGGAGCCAGGGTTACTGGAAGTTGGGGGTGGGGTGTGTCCACAACATTTACTAATGAGATCATGGAATAGAACAGGAAATCTGTGTCTAATGCCAAAGAAAACTTTTTTCTTTATAAAACAACTGTTGAGATTTTTTTCCCTCCAACATACTTTTAAATAGAAAAGAGAAGGACAGATTCATTCAGGTGTGATCCTGCAGATATTTACACATATAAATAATGTCATGCATGTGAACATACGTGTGTAAAGTTACTAGTGCATGAGCATGTTTTTAGGATTGGGATCTTGTTAAACACTCATTTTTTGAGCAGAAGAATTTATCATTTACAATACAACTATGAACTGGTTTCAATTGGTTGTGGGAATATGTTTGTCTCTAATGAGTAAAGGGACAATGCCAGTTCCCTAAACATCCTTTTTTTTTAAAAAAAAAAAAATTTCTCTAAGCCAAAAGTCTATTTATTCTATCCCACTGTTCTTTAAATTTACTACTTGATTTGATTCCCAAGTAGAAAATAGTCTTCAGTCCAACTGCACCAAAAAACATAAGTAGATATTGAAACTTTAATCATGAAAACATCATAGAATCATAGAGTATCGGGGTTGGAAGGGACCTCAGGAGGTCATCTAGTCCAACCCCCTGCTCAAAGCAGGACCAATCCCCAACTAAATCATCCCAGCCAGGGCTTTGTCAAGCCTGATCTTAAAAACCTCTAAGGAAGGAGATTCCACTATCTCCCTAGGTAACCCATTCCAGTGCTGCACCACCCTCCTAGTGAAAAAGTTTTTCCTAATATCCAACCTAAACCTCCCCCACTGCAACTTGAGACCATTACTCCTTGTTCTGTCATTTGGTACCACTAAAAACAGTCTAGATCCATCCTTTTTGGAACCCCCTTTCAGGTAGTTGAAAGCAGCTATCAAATCCGCCCTCATTCTTCACTTCTGCAGACTAAATAATCCCAGTTCCATCAGTCTCTCCTCATAAATCATGTGCTCCAGCCCCCTAATCATTTTTGTTGCCCTCCGCTGGACCCTCCAATTTTTTCACATCCTTCTTGTAGTGTGGGACCCAAAACTGGACACAGTCCTCCAGATGAGGCCTCACCAGTGCCAAATAGAGAGGAATGATCACGTCCCTCGATCTGCTGGCAATGCCCCTCCTTATACAGCTCAAAATGCTGTTAGCCTTCTTGGCAACAAGGGCACACTGTTGACTCAAATCCAGCTTCTCGTCCACTGTGACCCCTAGGTCCTTTTCTGCAGAACTGCTGCCTAGCCACTCAGTCCCTAGTCTGTAGCAGTGCATGGGATTCTTCCATCCTAAATGCAGTACTCTGCACTTGTCCTTCTTGAACCTCATCAGATTTCTTTTGACCCAATCCTCTAATTTGTCTAGGTCCCTCTAAAAAACATCTAATTGTGCAAGTCCTTATCTGCGGCTGTTTCCCTGGGGTAATATTTCTCCTACTTAGTTATGCTTAACAGGTCAATTTGCACACTTTCAGTAATTTATACTCACAACAGTGGGCATTCTCATTATTATATCACTCATGTCCCTCATCGTAGTCCCTTGAGGTATGTCTATACTGCACTGAGTTTGAGCCAGGGTCAACTTGCGGAGCTAAAAGTGGCTCTGGTCAGGCTCTGAAAACGGGGGTGGAGGGGAGGGGTCTCAGAGCTCAGGCTCCTCCCTGAGCAGGAACCTCTACTCTGCTATTTTTAGCCCCACTGCTGCGTATTTGTTTTTTTCCCCCAGTGTAGATGTGCCTGTGGTTACCTATATTCCACACAAATTTGGTGTCCCCTCACTTTTATTGTTGGAACTTATTTACACTAGCATAAGAATCATGAAGTTGAGGTTATAGAAAGCGTTTTTACACTTACGGGAACCAAGACCTTCTCGTTTTAAGTTTCCTGCATGGGTAATTTTGTGTCCCTCATCCTGGGTCTTTGTCATGCATTTTGATCTTGGCGGGTTGAGAACTGGGCACATTGTTTCCAAACGGTGAAACAAAAGCAGTGTTTCCTGAGGCTACTGAGTGAACTTGGTGTCAGAGAGTGGATTAGAATGGAGGTGATCTTTGCTGCTAGTTGTCTGCTTAGACTAGAAGTCCACATCTAGTTTTACCAAAAATTCATTGAAATGCATATGAGAATTTTTCTTGGACCTTGCATTGCTTTAAAGTTATGACCAGCTGCAACTGTAAATGGACCAGCCTGCAGCTATAGGTAAGAAGATTCCTTGTTTCTCCCAGTCCACTCTATATATTAGAAACAAGAGATTCATCCTATGTCCTCTCATGTTGCCGGTATGTTCTGCATACCCGCTGTAATGTCAGCAACTGTGGCTTTGTGAAAGAATCTTGTGATTAGATGGGAGTGGAATCAGGGCTGGCTCCAGGCACCATCGAAGGAAGCAGGTGCTTGGGGCGGCCAATGGAAAAAGGTGGCATGTCCGGGTCTTTGGTGGCAGGTCCCTCAGTCCCTCTCTTCTTTGAGGTGCCGCCGAAGAGGAAGAGAGGGAGCGAAAGACCCGCTGCCAAATTGCTGCCAAAGAATGAAGCGGCACGATTGAGCTGCCGCCGAATTACCGCTGATCGGCTTTATCTTTTTTTTTTTTTTCCCTCTTTCACCACTTGGGGCGGCAAAGAAGCTGGAGCCGGCCCTGGGTGGAATAGAAAATTGGATGTTGACAGTACAAAAAGCTTGGGTGTAAGTACTTTTCTCACTCACCTGTTTCTTGATTTAAGAATGCAAAACTTACTTTATCAGGACTATGGGCCCTCATCCTGTGAGGTGCTGAGCCCCTCCCATGAGCTACTTGCTGAATGCTCTCAAATTCCAATGAAATCAAAAGAAGTTGAGGGAAATCAGCAGCTGGCATGATCAGGCCTGTGGACATAAAGGAAATATTAACTATCAGTCCAGAAACTAAACAATGCTGTTGATGAGGGGAGGAAAAAAGCAGACATTCAGCTTCCAAATTGTAAGTAGAGAAGAGAGAAAGAGAACAGCATTCAGGGTGACAAACTAGACAACATTGAAGATGCACTTTAAGATGATTAGAATCAATACTTAAATAATTTCAAGTTGGATTATTGTACAGTGCAGACAGGAATTCTCATATATAAATACTGCCAATTATCTCTTAATTCTTGCAGGGGTTTTTTTTGTTTGTTTTTTGTTTTTTAATCCCATACTGCACAAAAATGTAAAACCCAGGTACTGTAATTGTGCACTGAAAATAGTTCTGTTTGGTGCCTGAGAAGGGGCCTCTCAGATTAAATAACTCTGTGCTGCACTTGCTGTGAGTGTAGATACTCAGCCCAGATTGGTCGACTTATAAAAGCTTTGAAGAACTACAGCATTTTCAATTGCTCTCTTTCTCTCTATGTAAAGTGTGAGTCACAGTGACTTGAGTTCTTCAGTGACTTTTGTTTGGTGTTACATGGAAGAAAGCCAGATAATATTCCCTGGTGGTGTCTGTAAGCCATATTAAATGAACTTGAAACTGCTAACATCCAAGACATTTAAATGAAAACATTATGAAGAGTGTGGGGTGATGAGAGTTAAAGATGGAATTAAAGCAAAAATCATCCCCTTAAAATCCTAGGAAAACCACAGTTAGGGAGGCTGTCGATCAGCATGGTTGGAAAGCCAAGGCAAGAGTAGAAAATAATTAAAAAAAACAAAACCCTCAAATATCATCAGAGTTGAGACTTTCTTTTAAGGTAGGGTAATGAGAGGCACTTGCCTAGCCAAGTGTATAGTGGCTAAGGGCTTAGCAAACTGTTTCACTAGCTGTGAACAGATACATTTTCAGGTATACTGCACAGAAGACCGAGGCTATTAATATTAATTACAGATCTAAATAATTGACCTGATTATTGGAGAAATGTGTTCATGTAGTCAGGGTAACATCCCTATTCAGCACAGCATACGTTGAAGACAATGGAGATTAAGCACATGCTTAAAGTTAAGCATGTACCATATATCTAAGTGCTGTCCTGAATCAGGACCATAATGTGCAAATATAGCAATTAGCGCTTACTATTATTTTCCTTAGTATGTCCAGCCATGTCTTCTATGGTGAGAATCGAACCAAGGTCCCAACTGGTGCCAATTCTGAAGGATTTTTGTGCTGTGTGGGGCTGGACCTGTTCGGCGGGAATTGGTTTGAGACCACAAACACACTGCATTTCACATAGGCCCATAGTTAATCTACCTTGAGAACCCATTTTTCTCAACGGTGATTTTTTTTCTAATACAGTTCTTCCAAAGGAATTAATCAACAGAATTTGTAGTTTATCAGATATAGTCAATCAGGAATGTAAAATACACCTGCAATGTAATAATGAAGCAATTATGTATGAAACAGTTTATTATCATAACCGTTAAAGAGTTGAAAAAATATTTCAGATTAGATTCTACAGTTTTTTGGTTTTTTAGTCCCTACTTTTTCTTATCCTCCATGATCAAAGTATGGTTACTAACTTGGGCCTCAGTCCTGCAAGCACTTAGGCATGAGTATAAGGGTTTGTCTACACAAGAGGGGTGCAAATTCTAGTGTGGATTAGTGTGATGCACACTAACTGGCCTGTGTGGAGCCAGCTGGCATGCACTAAAAGTTCCCTGTATAGTACTGTTTAATACAGGACTACATCAGTGCACATTAAGGAACTTTTGCCTGAAGGGTCTAGTCGGGCCAGTTAGTGAGCAACACACTAGTGTACAGTAGAATTTACACTCCTCTAGAGCAGACGAGCCCTAAGTGATTGCAGGATCAGGACCTTAAAGTGACTTCTCAGAAACAAAACTTCAAAAAGAAGATTATAGTTGTTCATTTCCTTACCCTGTGTTTGTTTTATAAATAGTGTTTTAGGGACCCAGTCGCACAAGGCGGATGGACTACAGTGGTGTGGGGCAAATTTTTTGGCTCAAGGGCCACATCTGTGTATGGAAATTGTATGGCAGGCCATGAATGCTCACAAAATTGGGGGTTGGGGTGGGGAGGTGGAGGGCTCTGGCTGGGGGTGCGGGCTCTGGGGTTGGAGTGCGGATGAGGGGTTGGGGGTGCAGGAGGGTGTTCCAGGCTGGGACTGAGGGATTTGGAGGGTGGGAGGGTAGGAAGAGGATCGGGGCTGGGGCAGGGGGTTGGGCCGTGAAAGGGGGTCAGGGGTGCAGGCTCCGGGCGGCGCTTTCCTCAAGCAGCTCCGGGAAGCAGCGGCATGTCCCCATTCCTGCTCCTACACGGAGGCACGGCCAGGCGGCTCTGTGCCCTGCCCCATCCGCAGGCACTGCCCTTGCAGCTCACATTGGCCATGGTTCCCAGCTAATGGGAGCTGCAGGGCCGGCACTTGGGGTGGGGGCAGCGTGCGGAGCCCCTTGGCTTCCCCTACGCATAGGAGCCAGGGGGTGGTCGTGCTGCTGCTTCTGGGAGCCGCGTGGAGTGGGGCAAGCCCCCGACCCACTCCCCAGCTGGAACGTGGGAGAGGGGCAAGCCTGGACCCAACTTCCCGGTTAGAGCTCGAGGGCTGGATTAAAACATCTGAAGGGCTGGATGCGGCCCCCGGGCTGTAGTTTGCCCACCCGGGACTACAGTGTCCGTTCTAAGCTGCAATGTCTTTGGTAGGGATATGGGCATAGCCAGTGGCCCATGTGTTAAAGGTTGCAGGATCAGGGCCTAGCTTATTAAAACTGAAAGAATATTAAAACATCAACTGCTTTTCCCCAGTTCGGACAATAAAAGTGAACTAAACAAGTTCACTGTTGTTTCTGCCCAGTCTTACTTTCTGGTTTGCATGCAGAAGTATGGTGCTATTGTGTTTGGGTTCACGACACTACACAGGAGGGATATTGTTGATTTAAAAATAAAATCAAGCACACATGTCTGTGAATTATATTCAGATTGTTTTCTGGTACGCTCAAACAATAGATGCCACATGACCACCAAAGCAACAAAACTGTACATTCTGGTAATGTGTGCCAGATCTTTTGATGTGTTGCTTCAGTCGCTGTCCTTTTGTACATTTTGGAAGGAGTGGAGCATTATCATAAAGCCTAACAAGTTAAACAACCTCTAAACATCACCCAAGCCATGAGGTTCTGCCAATATTTGGTCAAGGGGGTTCCACAATTTTTTTCCCTCTGTGCCAAAGGGTGTGTGTTATCTGTGTGAGAGAGAGACTGGGAATCTATTAATTTGTTTTTTTCCATCTAAACAAAAATGTTTTACTTAACCATAATCAAAGAAGGAGACAGCACCAGGGGACAAACAAACTTTTGTTAAGTGCACTTTCTAGAAATGTTCGTATTTTGTTCCTGAAAAATAAACTGAGCATATTGCTAGTACAGTACAGTCCTCAGCTTGTGTAATTTGAAGGCTGTGTATCTGTATGTGTGAGTCAGTGGAATAAAAACGTCATAGGGATATTGGGGCATCTCCCTCCCATGGGATCTTTTTCAAAATACCTTATGTTTGGTACAGTTTGATCAATTCAAAAGATAAAATATTTGCTCATCAGAAGAATTTTTAAGAGGGTTAAGTCATCCCTGCCAGGGACAATTTCCTAGTATCCACAGAGGTGATGAATTTCATCAGAGGTGAGGAAATGAGCCAAACTCTCTCTTCGATTTGGTGGTGTAATATTAACAAGGAGTCACTAAGAGCCCTATCCAGCACCTCACTACACTGGAACCTAAAACCCATGTATTGCCCATGTTCGGCTTCCTGAAAAATCTAAAAGGTGTGTGTCTTCTAGTAGCTGTTCTCTTTGAAAAGGAGAGAGCCAGCAGGGCACAAATGGAAGCGGAGGATAGCTTGGCTATATTTCTGAGTGCAGACTATACCCGTGTCATATGAGTAATTCTAATTCCTACACATGTACAATATTGCCCATTGTATTAACTTCCCATATGGTGCTGCATCAAACAGATATCAAGCGAAGAGTGTCGTATTTCCACCTTCTGACGAGAGCATTACAGCTGACATTCTCAAACATGAACACAGCTCAGAGCAGTGGTCCATCAGTAGGACGTGTGGGTGTATGACAAGGATGATGATGGACAACAGTTGTGTCCAGTGTTCTCCTTAAGAATGACTTTGGTCTGCATCAAAACATCTTTTGGGGCAATATCAGATGAGGTGTGCAAGGCAGTCAACACCATTGATTTTCTTCAACAAGTGTTTGGTGCAGACATGGAGCCTTGCTGGGATAAAATGCACAGATGGTTTCTCCCCTTGTCTTCTGACTGAGCTTAACATGGCACTGTCCTTCATGTAGGCCCAGATTGCCACTCTTTCGTTTCCTATGGACTTTACCTTCATTTCTTTACTTAGTCGTCCTTCCCTCCCTCCCCCCACCCATAATCTAAGTTTTGGGTGTAAACTAAATTGAAAATTATCCCTATAATGGGCGTAGGGGGGAAGAGAGAGAGAAAAGATCATTTTATAACTGACGTATATTTCAGAGGAGGGAGGGCAAATCGGAGCTCTTTGTGCATGGTTTTTTCTAGTAATGATGTCCTCCAACATCTACCTAATACACTGGTCTACAATTTTTGAGAAGTCGTCTGCTTCAGAGATAAAATGTGTTATTTATTATGTATTTTGATGTGCTGAATTCAAATATGACAACTAAAACAACTGATTGGCTACTGTTTCTAAGATATTTAAGTTTTTACATTTTATGTCTATGTATATTGTGTAGATAGAGTTTTAATCATAAATTGTAAACCTAAGTCTTTTCATGTGTTTATGGTTGCTTTACATGATAATATTTCACCTGTCCTGTTTATGTAACACTTTAAAAATCAGCAAAAGGGTTATATAAATAAAATTTATTATGAAACAAAAGGCAAAAATTTATTATGTACATAGTTTAGTCCTATTCAGTGTCTACTCGACGCTTCTTGGCTTGTCTCTTGTATTCATTAAATGGAGCATCTCTTGTCACTGTCCAGCAATAGTCTGCAAGCATTGATGGGCTCCATTTGCCCTGATAGCGTTTCTCCATTGTTGCAATGTCCTGGTGAAATCACTTGCCGTGCTCGTCGCTCACTGCTCCGCAGTTCGGTGGAAAAAAATCTAGATGAGAGTGCAAAAAATGTATCTTTAGTGCCATGTTGCAACCAAGGCTTTTGTATGCCTTGAGGAGGTTTTCCGCCAACAACCTGTAGTTGTCTGCCTTGCTGTTTCCGAGAAAATTTATTGCCACTAACTGGAAGGCTTTCCATGCCGTCTTTTCCTTGCCACGCAGAGCATGGTCAAATGCATCATCTCGAAGAAGTTCACGAATCTGAGGACCAACAAAGACACCTTCCTTTATCTTAGCTTCACTTAACCTTGGAAATTTTCCACGGAGGTACTTGAAAGCTGCTTGTGTTTCGTCAATGGCCTTGACAAAGTTCTCCATCAGACCCAGCTTGATGTGTAAGGGCGGTAACAAAATCTTCCTTGATTCAACAAGTGGTGGATGCTGAACACTTTTCCTCCCAGGCTCCAATGACTGTCGGAGTGGCCAATCTTTCTTGATGTAGTGGGAATCTCTTGCACGATTATCCCATTCGCAGAGAAAACAGCAGTACTTTGTGTATCCAGTCTGCAGACCAAGCAAGAGAGCAACAACCTTCAAATCACCACAAAGATACCACTGATGTTGGTCATAGTTTATGCACCTCAAAAGTTGTTTCATGTTGTCATAGGTTTCCTTCATATGGACTACATGACCAACTGGAATTGATGGGAAAACATTGCCATTATGCAGTAAAACAGCTTTAAGACTCGTCTTCGATGAATCAATGAACAGTCTCCACTCATCTGGATCGTGAACGATGTTGAGGGCTGCCATCACACCATCGATGTTGTTGCAGGCTACAAGATCACCTTCCATGAAGAAGAATGGGACAAGATCCTTTTGACGGTCACAGAACATGGAAACCCTAACATCATGTGCCAGGAGATTCCACTGCTGTAGTGTGGAGCCCAACAGCTCTGCCTTACTCTTGGGTAGTTCCAAATCCCTGACAAGGTCATTCAGTTCACCTTGTGTTATGAGGTGTGGTTCAGAGGAGGAGGATGGGAGAAAATGTGGGTCCTGTGACACTGATGGTTCAGGACCAGAAGTTTCATCCTCTTCCTCATCTGACTCAAGTGAAAATGATTCTGGTGCATCAGGAACCGGCAGTCCTTCTCCGTGGGGTACTGGGCGTATAGCTGATGGAATGTTTGGATAATGCACAGTCCACTTTTTCTTCTTTGACACACCTTTCCCAACTGGAGGCACCATGCAGAAGTAACAATTGCTGGTATGATCTGTTGGCTCTCTCCAAATCATTGGCACTGCAAAAGACATGGATTTCCTTTTCCTGTTCAACCACTGGCGAAGATTTGTTGCACAAGTGTTGCAGCATATGTGCGGGGCCCACCTCTTGTCCTGATCTCCAATTTTGCAGCCAAAATAAAGGTTATAGGCTTTCTTAACCATAGTGGTTATACTGCGCTTTTGTGATGCAAAAGCCACTTCACCACAAACATAGCAGAAGTTATCTGCACTGTTCACACAAGTATGAGGCATCTCTGCTCACTTTGGCTAAACAGAAGTGTGTTCCTTTGCAAAATCAAACACTGACAAATAAGAGAGCATGACACTGTATGATTTCTAGAACTGATATAGGGCAATTTGTTCAGCAGAGTGATGTAAGCTTCGTTATGATTGCATCATCCATGACGTCTAGGAATAACATGATGCAATTCATATCATGTATGAAGCAATACCAGCTTGAGATTGCATCATTCATTGTTTTGGCTAAAAAGCAAGTACTGTCCAAACCCAGTCATAGATTTATTCATAGATCCAGTCAAAAATGTATTTTAGTCATTTCTGGTTTAAATTGAGATCCCTTCCCTTTATAACTCACTTATCCTCTGCCATTCCCAAGTCAAGGGTCGTATATACTGACCCAATAGCATATCTTGAAAACTAGAGCCAATCAACAATTTTAAGCATCATTTTCGTTCTCAGTGACCCAGAATTAGTAAAGTTTGACTACATTTATTTCAGAAGCATTTTGGCTGTAGAGCAGTGATATATATCAGCACAGTGGTTCACATGGCACTGCTCCAATTTCATATCACCAGAGTGTCCACTAAAGACTATAAAGGGGAAGACATATTTTCCAAGTGCCAAAATCTGTGCGGTGAGTGGCTGATTTGGTGTGACCTGCTGTAATGCTGGACAGCAATTTTCTTAATGCTAACCTACTTTATATTGCCTGAAAACCCTGCTGTTCTACGGCAGTTCAGTTATGGTTCGCTTTGACTGGCAAAGAACAAAATTTGAATTGTTCTGTCTGTATCCCTGGATGATGACTTGAGTGTAGTCAGCAAAACATTATTGCTCTAATGTTCTTCCATTACTTCCTCCCAAACCTCTAGTGTGGCATGGCAGGTAATAATTCCACAAGCCGACACCTCCTTTTCCTGTATAATTCAGCTATAGTTAAAACGAGCTGTTTCCATACTGAAATTCACTATAAACCCAACAAACGGCATGTGTGTACATTGTATGTGGTAGGGTAGTTTATAGCAACTAACTGTTGCACTCTAACCTCGTCTCCTCTGGTGCTGATCCTGAGTTGTTAGGAGCAATAAAAGCTAGTTTGTGCCTCTGTAGGAGTAGGGGAAGGAGCTTTTACCTCCCCACCCTACCCCCTCTGCATGGAAGCTAGGGTATAGTCACTGTGAAAGTTCAGGGAAAATGTGCCCGTATTCCCTCTCTGTGGTCATGCTAGGGAACTCCCTTTAAGCTCCTGGCTTCTTAGTCATCACCTCTCTTGGGACCTGCACCTCTCTCCCTCCTGAATGTGAGAGAGGCTGCACAGTTCTCTGCCTACACTGTGTTATTCCTAGCAAGCAGCAGTGTCTGCATTTTTCTTTCCAGAGTATATAAACAGTAAAATTGTCCACAGTTAAGTTACCACACAGCTCTTTCCAAGCAAACACATTTATTCTTAAGGTGAAAGCATATTAAAAAAAAAAACCTACATGCACGTTAATAAACTTACCGGAGATTACCTCCTACAAGGGCTCTGGTGGTGATCAGTCCTTCAAACCTCACCAAAGGCTTTTTCCTGTGATGACAAGTTCATAATAGGTTTTGCTCAGAACAATAACAACCAAAAATCATTTTTTCCTTTATACAGCCTGGGCCTTTTATCTTGCCCTTATGTAACAGGAGACTAGCAGATACACATTCTTTCCTCAGAGTGTAGCTTCAAAAGATTGGGTCTGGAAGTGGGAATTTGCATTCGCCTCCGCCCCAGGTGTTCCCTAGGAAATGCACTTAATTTTGTCACAAAAGGTCCTTCTTGTCTGGCACATTGTTTAAAATAGTCCTTTGACGTTCCCTAGCTCTTCCCAAGGTTTACACTAGTCATGTCTTCCCCCTCACCTCACAGAAGTTAGATACAATCCCACAATAATATATAAATTTAAACAAGGAACTCCAAAGATACCTAAATGCAATTCAATAGGGATTTTCAAGGGCCTTGCAGGAAATTGTACTGTTACAGTTCTGCCAGTCAGCTGTCATTCCCTTTCACTGCCCATGGGGGCACATACTACCCAAAATGGTGTGAGGAAGGGATGGACCATGGACCCCCACGAGCCTGTAGCGTTTGCCAAGAGGAATAGGTTCCAAGAGTAGGAAAAAGATGGGTAGATTAGGGAAGAGCATGAGTGTCACTTGTGACATTTTCCTCCCTTCTCAAGCCTTCACTAGGCAACACAACATCCTCCGATAACTTCCTTTGTTGTATTATGTTAAGGTGGTTATCTGAATTACTGGATCGGCTAAGCAGCGGTTTTCAACTTTTTTTCATTTGTGGACCCCTAAAAAAACTCAAATGGACATAGTCTGCAGACCCCTAGGGGGTCTATGGACCACAGGTTGAAAGCCACTGAGCTAAAGCAACTCATTAGTTGCTGCACTTTCAAAACAAGCGCACACTGTCAGGCTAGGGCCCAGACCCAGCCACTACATTGATTCTGTAACTGTTGTCAGCAATTTTTTTGATGCTTAAAAAAAAATGCTGACTTCACCTGGTGAAAAATAACACTCTGGAAACAGGGCCTATCTAGTTGTGAGCCAACCTGAGAACAGTGTTTCTCCCAGCAAGCACTGCACATTGCATAATAATAGAAGAGAGATTTGTCTGCCTTGCTGTCCCAGGAATATGACGTGCCATGGAGCATTTCCGAAGGAAAGCAACGTTTTCCAGCCTAAGCTCCTTCACCATCCAGCTGGACTGAAAACTTCAGTCGTGTTAGGCTGTACATTCTAAGCAACCCCAACAACTCTACAACATCGTCGCATGGAATGGGCTGGATTCTTAGCGGGTGTAAATTGTCATCGCTTCATTGAAGTCAATGGAGCTGTGCTCCTTTAGCTGGCCCAGCGTGTTTGTTTGAATATACAGGTAATCAGGGTCTTCACTGTTTTCTATTTTTTGTTTAACAACCCTTTCCAAAATGTATACAGAATTAAATGCAAAATAATTTTCTGAGTAATGCATAGAGTTCGAGATTTTTAAAATCCATAAATATCAGGTAATTTAAAATTATGCTTCCTACAGCAATTGTAAGCAAATGGCATTATTCCCAAATATTAAGGCATAAGAGGTAACACCCTGTATTGTGTATTGTGCACGTGGGCCAAAATTTTCAAATGTGAATGCTTAATGTTAGCCACCAACACCCATAATTAAACACTGAAGCGCAAGTAATCTGACTTTCAGAAATGGTGAGTACCTTCAATTCATGGACCTGCCCTGCGACTTAATCAAGGTTGAGTAGTGACAAAAGCCGTTGTCTGTAGGATCTTTGCCGTGTTTGTTGCTGAAGTTGGAAGGGGTGTAGCAAACGAAGCCGGGGACAGCAGGAAAAGGAACAGTCACATGATTCAGGCAGTGGAATGCTGCCCTGGATAAATGGATTCTATCCTTGCCTCTGCCACAGAACTCCTAGGTGCTGCTGGGCAAGTCACTTAAACCCAACGTTTCACAGGTGGTCACTAACTGTGTGTTCCTTATTTTCTGGGTGCCCAGCTTGATACCCTGGAGTCTGATTTACAGAAGTGCAGAGCACCCACACCTGCAACTGAAGGCAGTGGAGCCAGGCTTTGAATATAAAGTGCTATATAAGGCTAAGTACTCAGAAAAACCAGGTCCTAGTCACCTTGAATGGGGGACCCAAAATTAATGAAAGCTTGATCTTAATCACTGTGTGCCTCAGTTACTCATCTGTAATATGGGGATAATGCCATTCCCTCACCTGCAAGGAGTGTTAAGAAGATAAATTAATGTTTTTTGAAGTACTCAGACACAGTAATGAGGAAGACCATAGAAAAGCCTATGAGGAAATTAATAATTCCATCTCCATAGCAGGATTTGAATAGTGTGCAGTAAAAAAGGTCTGGGGCCACCCATTGAAGCATGATGAGAAAACAAAATGTTGAACAGCTGCTCGTGAAGTGAGTACCATCCGTCCTGTGCACTGAATTAGGCAGAGGTCATGTGGAAAAATAGTATGTGATCATGTAATTAAAGACTATGCCTTAATGCATACACACAAGGGAGCTGAATGAAGGTTGCACAGACAACCATCATTCTGGCATTTTCTAACTTCTGAGTACATTACTTTGTGACCTAAATAATGTTCTTTTAATGTAGTGTTTTTATGTGCAATATTAAATAGAGTGGCGTGCTGATTAAGTTAAGGTGTCTTCCAAATCAAAATATGCAACATATACTGAAAGAGTTTTAAACAAAACAAAAATTTGCCAGTGCAACATAATTCATCATTTCCTTAATAGGCTACTCTAAACAACTGGGATCTGGACACTAGTTGTCAATAAACAAAAGGTCTGGAAGAATAGGCCACAGCCAGCTAGAAAGGCAAAGAGGTGACTGGATTTTTGCCATTATCAGATCATGGAGTCCTCCTGGTTATCTTATTTTTGAGGTCTCTAGTGATAAGGCCTCTGAAGTAATATTTGAGGAGAAAAGGCAGCCTCTCAGGTCTATCTGTGCACTGTCACCAGCAGACAGCTATGTAAATAAAAGTCTTCCTTTAGCCACTGGAGGCTGGCAGATTAAGGGAATTTATATGTTAATACAGTTAGATAGCAAGTGAAGTTCCAACAACACAGAAATGAAAATTTCCCAGCTGAAATGTCTGAAATTTTCTCTTGGTTATCCAGCTGTTTGTTTGGGTTTTTTTGCTTGCATTCTTTTGATCACTAACATAAACTTCAGATTATTCACACAACTTCCCAGCCTCCAAATGTTGATGAATGGAAGGAATACTTCACTAAAACTACCTGTGCTGTAAGTCCTGTGCTGTAAGTGTTCTGGTAATAAATAGTTAAATATAGTAGTTAAATTTGACACAGCATCTGAGCAGTGGTGGATTAGCCACTGGGTCAACTGGGCCCTGGTCAATTGGGGGCCCCTGGAAAAATGGGCATCCCCACACCCTGACCCATTCTGCCTGCTCAGTGCTCCTGCCACGGAGCAGGGGACGCCCCAGACCCCGCTTCCCGGCAGAGTGCTTGGCGGGGCACCGGGGAAGGGGAAGCCCTTGTGCCCCGACCCCATTTCTGGGGGTGGGGGGGAGGGGCAGACTGCACGTGGAAGGGTTGCTGTGGCCCAGGGCCCCACACACTCCTAATCTGCCTCTGCTTCTGAGCATGCTGCCTTTGCACAATGTAAGGTAGATAGTAGTTCATCTGCTGTGCTACATAGCGTTCATGGGAATCGATACATAGTAAGAATTACAAGTAAAACAATCAGTTAAAAAAATTAACCTTGAGGGCACAGTTCTCATGTAAATTTCACTGATGTAATTCTGGAGTAATTCCAGTGACATTAAGACATCTCAGAAGTATTCCAGTGTTTCCTTTTCTGTGAAATCAGTGGTGGTGAGCTTCTGAGTCATCTAGACAAGAAAGATAATATTTTTGCCTGTTTGGGTATTATTTTGTATTGGCATATTTTGCTGTGTCTGTGATACCAGAGATGATGATCTGACCTTCAGTTATCACAAGAAACAGCTGAAGAATTAACAGTCTGTATGGTGTCAGATTGATAGTGACGATAATGATGATTCTTGAGCACTGATCATGTACTCCGCTCAAGACGTGATTCCTTCTCAGAGGAATTTACAATTTAAGGCCCCAATTCAGAAAAGAACTTAAGCACCAATCCAGCAAAACCCTTAAACACGTGTTTAAGCTGTGTCAACTGAAATCAGTCAGACTACAGTAACTCCTCACTTAACGTTGTAGTTATGTTCCTGAAAACTGCGACTTTAAGTGAAACGATGTTAAGCGAATCCAATTTCCCAATAAAAATTAATGTAAATGGGGGTGGGGAAGGTTAGATTCCAGGGCAGCTTCCCCTACTCTGCAAACACCAGGGGCGGGGGCCTCAACCTCAGCCTGCCCACTCCACCCCTTCCCCCAAGCCCCCACCCTTTACCCACTTCTTCCCCCCCCCACCTCCTCCTCCTTTACTTCGCATGCTGCATCCTGGCTCCTCCTCCCTCCCCTCCCTTCTAAACGCCGCAAGCCAGCTGATTGCTGCATTCGGGAGGCATGCCGAGTCCTTGCTCCTCCCCCCTCCCTCCTGCCCAGGGCAATCAGCTGGCGTGCAGCGTTCAGGAGGCAGGGGAGGGAGGGGGAGCCTGCGCGCCGAGTCCTCGCTCCTCCCCCCTCCCTCCTGACTCCAAAATGCCGCAAGCCAGCTGATTGCCGTGGCCAGGAGGCAGGGGGAGGAGAGGGTAGGGGCTGATCCGTGGGGTCTGCTGGCGGGTGGGAGGTGCTGGGAGGTGCTAATTTTCCCATAGTTCTGTCTGATCACAAAAGAGAATATCTTTTATTGGGCCGACTTCTGTTGGTGGAAGGGGCTATCTTTTGAGCTTCACAGAGCTCTTCCTCAGGTCTTGGGAAGATAACCAGAGTGTGATGGCTAAATGCCAGGTGGGACAGATTGTTAAGCATAAAGGGTTCACATATGCTGTAGGAGAGCACTTAAAATAAAGTGGGCAATTAACATTTTTGCAGTCCTAGGACAAAGGAAGGTAGTAGGCAGTAAGGTGTGTTTATAAATTGTTGTAATACTATTGAGCCATAAAACTAGTGACTCTGTTAAGGCCATGGTTTTTAACGTCCAGCAGAGTTATCGATTTAAGTTCCCAGGCTCATCTTTTGAAGGAGTTGTGCTGGTTTCCTTTGAGGATGAGGACTGAGAGGTCAGATATAGAGTGATCGCTTTTTGAAAAGCGTTCTCCCACAGGTGATGTGGTGTGTTTCTTTTGTCACTTTTCTGTGTGAGTTCATTTGCGAGCATAGTGCATGTCTGGTTTTATCCACATAGTTGTTGTTGGGGCATTAGTTAAAGTACACCACATGTTTGTGATAGGCATGTGTAGGAGCACGTGTGATAGGCACATGGTGTGTATGGGGGGAGGGGGAGTGTTGATCAGAATAGCATTGGCAGTATGTCTACAGGTTTTGCATTTGAATTCTGGCAGAGTCTGGTGCCCGCTTAGAGTTGGTCTGTGGGGAGCTTGCTTCCGATCATGAGCTTGGCAAGGTTTGAAGGCTGGATGATCTGAACACTTTTGGCTGCTGATAGTCCCCTGACTCTAATATGTTTCCTTCTCTGGAATATGGAGTTTCCCCTTTGTCTTTCTTTACGAGGAATTGTAAGATTGTTATTTTTTCTTGCACTTATTAACAGTATCTGAGGTTCACAGACACTATTATGACGTGCAGTGCTGTATATTTCCTTTTGACTTGACTGTTAACCTTCTGGGAACTGTGCAGCTAGGGGTGGCAAAGGTCGCACGTTCCCTGTGTATTGTTTCTTTTCATCAAGATTGTTCCTTGTAATCTGTCACCTCTTTCCACCACCACCCTTTCATCCACATGTTTTTCCCCCCCTTCCTTCAGGAAGAGCTGGGCATTGCTTGTGAGCTGCTGGAGTCAGACTTCCTCAAGTGCAGCGTGGGATTTCCTTTCATGAGATCGAAGTCCAAGGTAATGTGCTGACTGACTTTCACTTTAAGGAGAATAGCTCATGAACCCCTCTGTGCCAAGGGAAGAGGCAGGAGTAGACCTGCAGGGGAAAGGCATTATGGCTCTGTGACACCACTGAGTTTTCACAGCTCTCCCATAGGGATGCTGTGGCTGCCTTTCGTAATTGCTGTAAGGTTGGGCTCTTTGTTCCCACTGAACAAAGTCAGCAGCAGTGCTATGCCCATTGTAACATGCGTGCAGTACTAATGGAAGTTAGCTGGTGCTTTGCAGCTGCCAGAAAATGATTGCATAAAGCTTCCTCAGCAGAAAGTTAGAAGAGGGCTCTCCACCCAGTCTGTTTTTATTGCACGGCTTTGTTTTTATTTTGTGTCTTCTCATGCTATGAAAAGTACATTTAAGTGCAGCTATGTTTAGATCAGTGCCTACAAAAATGAGATCATGAATTTCCATATTGTCTCTCAGTGACAGCTAAATAGAATTTTGCTCAATTAGCCGGTGGGTCAGAAGACAAACTGGGATCTGAAAATCCAGTTGTGTTCTTTCTGCTCTGACATCGCCAACAAAAAAAAGATTGCAGTCAAAACTTAGCTTACAGTTTTATTGCTCACGGAATGGACAGAATGGTGAAAGCTGTCTCATCTGGGGAACATCTGACCCTATGACTATTGGCTAATGCCCTAATAGGTTAGGGCCTCCTTAATACACTGACAAATGTATGGCAACTAATATTAAATATATAAAAATAGAATATTTCTGCATGGATAGATACAGTATGTAGCTCAAGTGGAGAGGAGGATGGACATGAAATTCTAGATTAGGGAACGCAATCTATAATACTCACTAAATGCCACTTTTTCTTTCCATAGTATGAGTTCAGTGTGATCTTTGATACAAGCCACTTGTCTGGGGAAGAGGAGTTTCTTACATTCCTTGTCACGGCCCAAAGGTAAGGGTCCCTCATCTGGCCATATTTCTTGGTGGAATGTGCAGAATCTTGGCCATATGAAATATATGCTATGAAATACACATGTTGCATGATGTATAATAAATAATTGAAATTTAATTATTAGGACCAAATTAATATATTCTGGTGGCATAAAGGGACCACAAAGCCAGCTTAACCAGCATACCAAGTATCCTGGGTAAGTGGATAAGCCTGATACAAGGAGGTGTGTTAGGATTGTCTTTGCACTCTTGCTGCCAGATGGGTGCAAATTAGAGCCACTCTAAATTGTATTGGAGGGCAGACCAGCCCATAGCTGACTCCAGGATCAGGGGATCACAATGTGGCATGAATCCATCTTTCACCACTCATCCCTTTGAGTATTGCACGTAGCGCAAGTCAGCTGCATCTGAGCATTTGTTCCAGTGCTTGAGTGAAATAAGTGATTGGACCCAAGTCAAAAAGCAATCTGCATTCATTAGATGATAGATGGCCAGGGTTCTTCTCTAACCTGTTGAAAAGTTGAGCACACATTTTTTTTCTCCTTCTGATCTTTTGTGTGGTGTGGCTGGATGTATGAGACAGCTGAGCAGTGTTCTGCCCACAAAACATTGTGAAACTTGTGATGAAGTGAGTTAGGCTGAATATCACTTTGAATACAGAATTCTTAGAAATGTGTCCCTAGGGATTTGATCTTAGAATCAGTGAAAACCATAACATGCCCTGTCTGTTTTCTAAGATGATCTGTCATAAAGAAACAAAATATAACTGTGATTAGGTCACAGGAACTCTCTGGATTCATATAGGAATTGATGATAGTGCGGCTTTATTACCCTGTGCTCCTAATGCTGCCACTGCGGAAATGTGATTAGCTGGGGCTTTCGCTTTCTGTGCTGTTGGGTGTGACTGCAGATTCATGAAGAGGCCCATTTTGGATCCTTCCATGTCAAGATGGACATAATCAGTCTTAATCCCCCCATCCCCACTTTCATGATGAACCCCCGCCCCCAGAACTGTTGGAGATGAGAGATGAACACTAGCAGTTGCTCAGTGACTTTGTTCTCGTAAAGAGTAATGCCCCCAAAATGACAGGTGTGTGGAACAAGATCCTGTAGCATGTGCTGCTGCTATGAAATACTGTAAGAGAGCCCTTCACATCAGAAGGTCAAGACTGTTTGTGTCTAATACATTAGAGAAATTTTATTATCCATGAAGAGCAGTTCATCCGCCCTATAGTGATCTTATGTGTAAGTCATAGTTGTTGCATGAGCTTAGTTCCATGGAGGCTGCTTTAATTTCACTCAGTCTGTTTTCCAGAACTTATAAGGCATAATGAAGAGGCATATACATATAACTTTTTCCCTTGGGGTCAGATCCATCAATATGCTTTAGTAAATTTTCCTTGGTACCTACCCTTATTTTACGAGGAACCTAACATAACCTATGAAGAGCCTCCCATTAAATCATGCATTCAATACTCCACATTGTTGTACAACATATAAGGAGCCTAACATGTTCTCCAAGTTAGTTTTCACTTTGTGTTTGTAAAAGGGGGATTTGCAGGGCTGGCTCAAGGAAACCCTTGTCCTTCTTCACTACAAAGCATAGGTTGTGGTGTAGATGTAAGGGGTTGTCAGTCCCTCTGGGGTGGGAGAAATCTATAGTACATCAAGAACTTGGATGTGCGTGCACGTAGATAGTATATAGAATAGGGTAATTAGAAGGAGGTTTTTTATATAAAGGAGGACAGAAAGGGGTCTTGTGGCTAAGGACTTGGACCGTGCCACCAAATCAAAAAAAAAAAAAAAAAAAAAAAAATATATATATATATATATATATATATATATATATATATATATATATATATATATATATATACACAAAAATAAAAAATCGAGCACCGGCCTGCCCCAAGGTGCCGCCCCACCCCAAGGTGCCACCCCAAGCACGTGCTTGGTCGGCTGGTGCCTGGAGCCGGCCCTGACAGTTGGATAGTCTAATATTTATTGTACAAAAACATGCACTTTTTGGAGAAGCAACATGGGTCACTAGCCTTAGTCTCCTGTCGTACTCTTTGCTGACAGAAATGTTCTTCCTTTTTCAGAGGGCTAGACACACACATGTACCCCTTTGAATTCCACTTGCTCACAAATGACTAGTTCCACTTGCAGGCACTGCATCTCCCTTGGTATTTGTGACGTGCTACAGAATGACAGTTTTGGAGACTTAAAACCCGTGCAAGAGGAAAGGCTACTGTAAAGTGTTTGTTGGGTGCGGTGGGGTATTTGGAATGCTCTTCTGCCGTGTGCTTTTGTTTATTGGCAGTCACATCAAAGGAGCCAATTACAGAAGGCTGTGCTGTATGCCTGTTTTTTCACAGTCCTATTGAACAAACGTAGCCACCTGCAAAGCCAGCTTAGCACTTTATACAGGGAGTCCCAAGGCTGCCTGTTATAGCCTCAATAACACTGCTCAAAAATCAGAGTGGTTTGTTTGGTCAAATGTTAAGGTTCGTGAATGAATCTAGTACCTTCATAGCAGAAAGCCAAAACTGGTCCCTTAGGTTACATTGCTGAAATCTGAAATAATACTTTAAAAAGGTAGAACAGGATTATTTTTCCATCTTTTGGTGGCATTCAGGCTCACCATCAGATTAAGTATCTTTGCAATTTTGACCTGCATGGGTTTGCTCAGAATACAGCATTCTCCACAAAGGCATAATATAATACTTTAAATATGCTGGCATCGTTTGTGGAGAGAGTCATTTTATATACTAGTATTGATTTAATACAGCACCTCCTACAAGCTTTAAAGCGTACTACAGAATCATAAACTGTATACATATAGCCATCATTTTACCCACCTCTTGAGTGGAATGTCACAGCTATTTTTTGTTGGCACAAGCAACATTCCACACTGGGGATAGGACATGAAGAATTATGTGTTGGTTTAAAGCAATGGGGAATTTAAGAAAGCAATGATTGATGTTGGGAATTGGCCACATTTGAGGCCCTTACTCATGGGAAATGTACCATGGGACCTTCAGTGACCTGAAGTAAGCAGAAAAACCTCAGTGTTTGTGTCATTCAAAAGACAGCAGCACAGTGTTCCCTGCTATCAGGAGCATTAGCTTTTTTCTTACTTAGAGGGAAAAGTGCTATTCGCAAACTGTGGAAACAGGCCAGATTCTTAAAATTTGGATCTAGATCTGAGCTGTTCCAAAAGTACCCTTTGTGGCAACTTTGTCCATTTTAAGACGCTCATCCACACCACTTGAAATTTCAGTAAATGACATGTTTCAGAGTAGCAGCCGTGTTAGTCTGTATCCGAAGAAGTGGGCTGTAGTCCACGAAAGCTTATGCTCTAATAAATTTGTTAGTCTCTAAGGTGCCACAAGTACTCCTGTTCTTCTTTTTTTAGTAAATGACATGTTTCTCATGGCGTGACATGATGTCAGTGGTACTGATTTGGAGTCATCTTCAAACCTGTGTGAGAGGAAAGGGTTTTGGGGGCATTTAGAGTCTCAGCTTTGGTTTGGCCCATCTTGGGGTTAGTGACATGGCCACAAAATTTGGATTCAGATTCAAACTTTCTCAGAAATCAAAGATTTTTAGATCCACAGCTTTGCTCAACTCCATTTAGCTTATGAGAGCTGATGAGTTCATAGCCCAAGGAAATATAGTTGGCGATACATTTCTTATTGATAAAACCTGTGACTGAAGCTTCTTGACTGTCCTTTTCTTATGTCAGGAAGAGGTAATCTGAAGTAGGGCTATCTACTGAACTAGCGTTGAAATGTTTGGCAAAAACTGAACATGGTGTCACATTTCTACTCGAGGGTTTTATTATCCAACACCTCTAAATTTGGGAGATCAGAGAGATTTCCAAAAACAATACATCTCTATATATCCCATTGAAATAAATGGGCATGGTTGTGTAAGTGAATGAGAGGTGAATACTCCATCTTTTTTTGCTCCGTATTTTGGGACTTTTGCCAGGCCATGTAATAGCACCTAATAAAAACCTCTCTCTCTTTCATTTTGACAAGTGACTGACTGTGATATGGGCTGTTTTAGAGGACACGCCTCAGTCAGTGTGCAGGGGGTTTAGGCACCTAGTTCCCGGTAATTCTATTTTGAGCTACTTAGCTACAGCCTCGTTTACTGATTTGAGAACAGTAGGACCACAAAACTGTTCTAAGACCTCCTGCAAGAGAGAGAGGTACAATCTGGCAGATAACGAGTGATTTTAAATTATTGATTGTAAATTATTTTGATTATGTCTGGGATGTAAGATGGAGACTTGCCATTATTTTACTACAGTAGTTTTCCATGTCAAGTGAATTTAGATGGATTCTCATCTTATGGGTACATTTTCAGCGTATCTCTTATAGTGTATGTCTGCATTGCAGCTGGGGTTGTGTTTCCCAGTGCACCCATGCTAGTGCACTAAAAATAGTGTAGCCGGGCAGCTGCCCGAGTACAAGCCTTGCTGGACCCTCTTCTGGTGGCTAGCCCAAGATGGCACCTTTGCTACACCGGCTACACTGCTATTTTAGCATGTAGAGCTAGCGCAAGTCTGTATACCTGCACTGGGAAGCATGCTCCCAGCTGCTGTGTAGACTTACCCATACAGTACATGCACAAAGGCAGTCCACAGAAGACAAGCTTTGTGTGTAGGTCCCCTCCAGGGCACAATTTACAAATGTAACCCTTGATCTTTAAAAGTCTCTGTAATAAGCCATCACTCAAACACAGAGGTTCAGAGTAAAAGGCCGATATGAGATAGTAGCTGCTGATTGCACCCGTGTAATTCAGTGCAAAGCCTGTAGGTTTACAGTATGCTTATTTTTTCTTTCTGACACAGTGGAAACTTAGAACACTCTGAATCGCTACATGACAACACTCTCACCCTGTCTGTGCCCCTGATGCATGAAGTGGACTCATCTATCACTGGGTAAGCGACCAATTATCAAATGACAAAAAATACAAATAAAATCCTAACAAGAACATGTGAATTTCATCCAATGGAAAATTACATTCTTCTCTTTGTTTACATGTGGCCAGAAAGCTGCTTTCTTCTAGACTTGTTTCCCAGACTTTGAAAACAGGACATCGTCATTCATTATCTGGGATGTATTTATTGCACCCCATCCTCCTCCAGCCAGTAACATTAGATATTTTAGTCATTGATTTAAGTTGCTGTAATTCTGTGAATGTGATGGACCTTTAAAGAAAAAAAAAGGGGGGGGGGGAAGAGGGGAAGACTAAATTAATCAAATCTCATTCCAGAGGATGTGTCTAAAGATATGGCTGAGAATTGCCAGGCCAAAGGTTAGGGTCAAATGTTCTGGAATTCTTGGAATAATGGTGAGATCTAACTATTTGCCTTTCTGTTTAATTTCATAGTCAGAACTAACTTGTGTTTATATTTTAACCCTCATTCTCCCTGGTATGAAAAGAGTTCAAATAAAAATAGAGAGCTCCACATCACTATCAAGGCTGATATACTTGTAATATACTGGACAACTGTGTCTCTGTAGATAAATTCACGGAGGATAGGTCCATCAATGGCTATTAGCCAGGATGGGCAGGAATGGTGTCCCTAGTCTGTTTGCCAGAAGCTGAGAGTGGACGACAGGGGATGGATCACTTGATGATTGCCTGTTCTGTTCGTTCCCTCGGGGGCCCCTGGCATTGGCCACTTTGGAAGACAGGCTACTGGGCTAGATGGACCTTTGGTCTGACCCAGAATGGCCGTTCTTATGTCCCTCTCTACTGGCTGGAGCTCATAAAGAGCTATTGTCTATAAACTAGTGGACCTGGAGCTTTAGCTCTGCCATTTGAGGCTGAACCTTTTAGATCCAGAGATTCCAGGTTCAATCCCAGCAGGCGACCGAGGCAGTAACTGACTCAGAATTAGGTGATCCAGACACCGAAGAGGAATAATGACGTATGCTGGGCTAATGTGGTTTACATGTACTGCCCACTTGGGGAAGCACACCCTGAGCATCAGAGGTCTGCAGAACTTCAAGCCTGTACTAGCCACCATTTGTAACAACCTCCTGAATGGATCTTTTGTGGTGACTGAATCCATGCAGCATGAGCATCTACTGCCTGAGCTAAGGGCCACGGCACTACTATACCATTAGTAAAGGACCAAGACACACTTAGCCACTGTTAAAGTTGAGAAAATAGATACCTGTGCTTATTTGAATTCAATGTGTGAGTTAGCAGAGGATGTGGGTAAACCTTTAGATTCATGGCCAAGTCTCAGTTTGACTATTTAGGCCTGTATTCCTGTCACACTACACAGGAATAAAGTCACATAACTCCCATTAGCGCACAGAGTTGTCATGCATGTGGAAGATGTGGGTGAGCCTACTCAGAGAAAAGAAGAATGCCATCAAACCTCAACGTAAATCTCAACCTCTTTTGAGGCGTGAAAAAGTCTGGCTAACCTTTTTCATTCATTTTAATTTTTTAACATGTCTGCACTTACAGGCTCCAAACCGGATTTTGTGCCAAAATACTACAAGAAAGACTGTCCCCATAGTATTTCTGTCCCTATGGGAAGCACGACATGCTGGAAATTTTAAGAGAGAGCCTGTTCTCACCACGTTTCTGGCCCAGGTTTTGCAGACCCCAGTAGTTCGGATGTGTGTTTATTTGACCTGATCCTCTGAACTTGTTAAGGTTTGCCCATGACTAACAAGTACAAAAATTTCCAGATACTGAAAATACAATACTTAGCAGTACTGAAAAAACCCTTGTATTTAAATAATGGAGTCAAATATGTCTGCATGGAAATCAGTCTACATTTAAACTTTAATCCAGTCAATCCCTTGCTCCTTGATGAACCTGATGATTCTCAAGCACAGAAAAGTTTCATCTATTATTCTAGGACTGCTGTATTCTCCCTGTTAGTGAACGAAGATCCTAAAAATTCCAAAAAGTTTGACGCAACTTGGGCTTCTTTCCTTCTCTTCATAATATCTCATTTAAAAGACAAGTCTTGAAAACCCCTCCTAACTGATTTTATGGATTACTTTCTTCATTCAAATACATTAGGTGTAGCTAACTCTAGAGCATGACAACACCTTATCTGATTACCAGGACTGAGTTTACTGATGGTTTCATCAGAGGAGATAAAGTTCTGAGGCATGACAACATTAGTGATGCTCTATTTTGGACACCATATTTTAAAAGAATATTTTCATTTATTATTAAGGATCTGAGTCCACAATAGAGATCCTTAGCTCTGCCCCTAGGCTACGTAAAGGGATGGAGTGGCATAAATAGGCCCTGAAAGCTCAGTATCCAACTGGGAGACGACTTTCCTTGCATGGGCACTGTAGAAGACAGCAGTAAGGCTGCCTTCTGAAGACCCTGTCATGAGCCCCAGCATAGGAGGCATGCTGGGGCAGGAGGGGCATGTCAAATGCAGCTCTTTGGAAATTCTGAGTACCACTGCCACCTATATGGTAACCTGAGGAGGCTGCTGTAACTTAGGTTCCCAGGGCTGTCTTAAATTACACTGGGAGCCTTTTCTGCCCCCGGAACATCCCAGGATTAGGAGGGCATTTTGGGAGGATTAGCCCCATCTCCCCCCCAGGGTTGTGAGTTTTGTGCTGTGCCTCATAGTCCTGCTGGTAAAATAGTGTTGTGTTTTACACGGTGATGAGTGATGAGAGACTGACATTCAGGAGTCCTGGCTTCTATTCCTAGCTCTGCCACTGACTTGCTGTGTGACCATGGGCAAGTCACTACCTCTTTCCTGTGCCTCAGTCTCATGGTCTGCAAAATGGAGATTACACCCCCATAGTTGTTGAAAAGTGTAATTAATTAATGTTCATAAAGCGCTGTGGAAACCATAGACAGAAATCCATATGTAAGTGAAAATTATTACTGTTATTAAAACAGCTTTCTCAGATTAATTTAATGTTATCAATGACCCACCCCTTGCAAACCTAGTAAAGGAAAACTTGCCTTGTTTTCAGCAAAGAATTAGAAAGTTCTGCAGGACTGGGACAATAGCAAGTGACATTTTTACCTAGGTCTTTTGTTGCCATTTTAACAATAAATACTAGTTGTATTAACTGTTGATAAATAGAGCTGACTGATAATTCATAACCAGTAATTGATCAGACAATTTTAGGTCCTCAGTGGAGATACACTGGCATAAAACTGGAGTCTCTTTTTCTGTTGCAAACTATGCAGGAACAATTCCTTTAATTTCTTCTGTGAATTAATTTTTTTCTCTCCAGAATTATGCTGATTAGGACAGATCCTCTCAACTGTTGCAGAGCAGTATAGCTCTACTGTAGTCCATGGAGTTATTCTGCTTTACACCAGCGGAAGATCGGGCCTATTGTATTTTTTTGTTTTAAATCTTTGTGGGCCAAATGCAAAAAGTATTTGACATTCCAGCTTTGTGGGTGAGTTGTGACTGGTCAGATAAGTCAGTTGGTATTAGTTTTACTTTCCTCATTGGATGAGCATTTCTGATATGAAAACTTGTGTGAACAGATTTTGATTTCCACAGAAACTCATGTGGCTTTGAAGTTAGCTTTCTGCAAACATTGCTACCTGTAAAATTTGATTATATAAATGGTTACAAAAAATGAACACAGAATGGGGCATGTGCATTTAGAGTAGATCCAACTCTCACAGAAGTCAGTGGAAGTCTTTCCAATGGAACATTTTTCAAGAGCAAGTTGCATGCTTAGAGCTTTGAGAGTCTGGAAAGAAAGATTTCAGTTCTGAACATGAGAGGACCAGGACATGGACAAGAAGTTTTGTCGTAGGCATGGGGAAGAAGGGACAGATTTTAGATATGATGTTAAAAACATCTCACATTATGAGTGGGAATAGCAGAAAAAAGACCCAGTTCAGGATCCATTAAGGTTGTATTTGTCTGACCTACTGCTGAGAATAAAACAAAGTATAGACAATAGGATGGGAAGGAAAGGGCTCCCTTGAGTCACCTCTCCTAAATCTCTGTAGCCAGCTGTGTGAACTCTGCACTACCCTTTCAATCCACAAATGTATCTCACATTGAAGACAGATAGAGATGACTGAATTCATGTCTTAACCTTTCAGAACTGTCTCCCCGACTTCCTTTTTGTATGGAGGGTCTGTGGAAAGATCCAATTTTGTTCAGCTGGAGAATTATGAATGTCTTTTTCAGCCTCTCAACTTCACTCTTCAGGTAAAGTTGATCCACCTTTGCATCTTCTTCTCTTGACAGCACATTTTTTTGTGGGGAGATTGGTGAACATTTCCTTATCTCAGAACAGTGTGTCATACATACATTTTAGGCTGCTGTATTCACAGTGGACTAAAATAGTCTCCAGGGATGGTGTTTTTCCTTATCTTAATATATTATTAAACAATTTAGAAATAGGGCATCACAGTTTCATGGGCAGGGAGCGACCATTGTTTGATTTGGTCTTTTTTCCCTTTCATCACATGCAGAGTGAACAGCTCTGTTCATTCAAGTGTCACATCTCAGATTCAGTCCCAAGTTTCCAAAGGGAAGAGACATTATTTTCAGCGGCATTACGGTTAAACAGAAGGATAGGCAGCATTAATTCATGAGACCGAGCAAGTGCCCTCTCAAAAGAATCAAGGCTTGCTCATGTAAATGTCAACACTACAGTGTACACAGTGCTCCCTACTACAGAATAGTGCGACGAATGGGCCAGAACTGTGCAACTTGTTTGTGTCTGTGTGGGATAGTGTGACCAGATGTCCCGATTTTATAGGCACAGTCCCGATATTTGGGGCTTTGTCTTATATAGGTGCCTATTACACCCCACCCCGTCCCGATTTTTCACCCTTGCTATCTAGTCACCCTAATGTGGGAGTTTAACAACAAAGGGTAGAGGTGAGAAGGGTTCATTTTAGATACGTCACACAGAGTCTCAAAATTACCTGTGCAGGTCTATGGGATCATCCTTTTCATGTGGATGACATAGGCTACGTCCTCACGGGGGAGGTGGGTGTCGATTTAAGATACGCATATCTTGACGTATCGGAGCCGACTTACCCCACTGTGAGGACGGCGGCAAATTGACCTCCACGGCACCCTCATCGACGGCGTTTACTCCTACCTCCGCTGGTGGAGTACAAGCGTCGATTCGGGGATCGAATGTCGCGTCCCAACGAGACACGATAATTCGATTCCCAAGAGATCGATTTCTACCCGCCAATTCAGGCGGGTAGTGTAGATATAGCCATAGCTTCCTGGTGCAGTGTAACATGTGGGATGCATGTTAAAACAAGATCTTTTGATGGGACCAAAAGGCACTCATCTCACTACCGTCACTGTGTTTTATAGTTATCTTTACAAATCCTTTTTGACCACTAGATGGAAGTAGGGGATGACAAATCATACAGACATGGGAGGGTGGGGGATCATTTATAGAATATTGTAAACTATAGCTTTTCATTTTCCCTTCTTTCCCCTCTTCTCCTAGGCATGATGCCACTTAACTCATAATGGGTAACACATGTCTCCATCTAGGGGCAGGCTATAGTCCAGAGCAGTTAAGCCCCTCCTGTCATGCACTGCCCGTAGCTATTTATTAAAAAGGAGTAAAAGCCGGGTGTTTAAACTGAGATTTCAGGATGTTAAAGCTCTTGTGAACCAGACTTCTAGTTCCTGTGACTCTGAATTTATTCTTGAGGATTTGCAGTTTTTCCATAGTCATTTATTGGTTCGAAAACAGATAAAGACCAGATGTACTGATGTTTTGACTAGACGATTACTTTCAATAAAAGAAAATTATATAAAGTTTAGGGATAGAATTTATACATTGATAATATATCCCTCCCTCTCTTCTGATCTCTCTCATGCAAACACAAGTTGCAATGTAAGAGAGTTTTCATATAGAAATTGAAAATGATACTATAGCAAGTCACGGATCTGTCCTACAGTAAAGTGGTAAACCTTGGGGTCTCTCTCTCTCACACACACACACACACACACACACACACACACACACACGGTAGGGTAGGGTTTGATAATGGGTAAAGCATGGTTTGTATCACAATTTGTTTAATTGTTTTTAATGATTTTCCCGCTATTTATTAAACTTCTCCAGATGGAGAAAAGTAAGTAACATTTTCTCAACAAAAAAAAGATGAATTGCTAAAAATACATAGGGTTTTGGGTGATTTTTGTATGTGAAATTCTGAATTGAGTCAAATGTTTTGTTGTGAATAATGTGTTGTATAATCCAAATACCTCTTATTCATGAACTGTTTTTCCTTATCATGGTGGGATTATCCATTTTTTAAATTTCTAATTTCTTACATTAGGCTCACATTTCATGCAGTATTTGTTCTGCTCCATTGTAGTTGGAGCCTCCTCTCCTTTCTTGTGCCTCAGGGCTTTTGTAAAGACTTGGCATTCTGCACCAGTCCCCTTTATCATTCATGCATTCCTCAAAATATATACAATGCCTCAAGAAAGAAGACTTGATATTTTAATATTTATAGTCCCTTGGACTCACAACAATGCTGGTGTGGCTCACTATATATTTAGACAAAGAAATCTCAACATAGCTGAACGTTTTTAATTGGATTGTTTAATATTTGGATTATATAAACATTTATATATGTGTATGTATTAGCAATGGTCAGAAAATGTTTCTTCCCTCCCTATGAAAAATGTAAACAAAATATTTTAAAAACTGATTTTTTTCATGGATATCTTTGAATTTTTTGGGGGAGGAAAAACGTTTTGCATTTTACGCCTGACACTTTTCAGTTTGGGGCTGGAAACTCTTTGGTTTTACAATGAAAAGTCAACGTGTTTCCAAGAAAAATCTTGTTCTGTTGAAACCCCCCAAATCTTGAACTGAATTAAGGTTGCTCAAGTGCATTTCCTATCAACACAGTCAATAAACCCAGAATTCCAGTAGTCATGTTCATCATTCCATTTTGGTTTGTGCGCTTTAAGAAAAACACACACAAAATATAATGCAATGGTTACCATAATGGAAAAGAACAACACTGGTAGGAAAAGCAATGCTCTTTTCATTCTTCTGGACAACATTATTGAAGCATTCAAAATGTAGTCATTGACCATGTGTCCACAGAATGGACAAAAGCCACGTGTAATTTATGTTGGTAACTGGCTTTTTAATTACTTGCCATTGTGTCAATGCTGTTCACTGTATAGTACACACTGTGGGTGAAAATACTAAATGTCAAAAACGCAAAAATTAAACTAACCCCTGCTGCTGTATCCCATGCTTTTATATAACAGTTCTTAGTGGAGACTGAAAAAATTAGGGACATGAGTGAAATTTGGAAATATAACTGTAATCCATGTTCACTCTGAGTAACTGTGTAATGTCAATGAAGAGAATTACAGTACTGCAATAATTTCATATTCATGATCTTTTATACATGTACCTGTATTTATACGTATTTTCACACTTCAAGGTTTACAACACTGGACCAAGCACACTCCCCGAATCTTTTGTTGACATTTTGTTTCCTAACCGCCTCTCTGCCAGTGGGGCTGAAACTTTTCACATTCAGCAGATGATGGTGAGTACTTTGTAATGTTTCCTCAAGTGGTGAAACTCTCCGTTTTTCTCACTTAAGTAAGATCCAACGTTAACTGTATTCTGATTAAATAGTTTGCTCTCTGGTGGAGTCTGATATAAAGCCAATCCATGTACATTTACATCAGTTTTCTGTACAATCACCTTTCAATTGGAAACTTAAAACTGAATATAACATTTATATCATATTATACCTCATCATTAACACAAACAGGGTTTTTGACTGGTTGCTTACAAATTTTAGTAGCCTAACGATTAAAAAAAAAAATTCTGTGTCTACCACCAAGAAAACCATCCCATGCAGGTGTTCTGACATAGGATTCACTTTTGGGGTTTGGGTTTTTTTTTAAGTTTGGGTTAATATGTTAAAATATGTTTTGTATTGATGAGATATTGAAAGGAAGAGTTGGCTAGGGAGCTGATTCACTCCTCCCCTTTACAAATTCATAGTAATTGGATGTGTGTGGGAAACTGTGCAGAAAAGGTACAACCCAACACCCCAACTCACAGGTAAGTCGGGAGGCTGCATTTGTGGCTGCTTTTCTAGCCTTTTGGCTGGAAAAGTAGCTGCAGCTGTTCCACGCCCCAAATGCAGGTGTTTTTGTCACTGGAACCATGCAAATGTATATCCAATTACCTCTTGTTTTGCACATATCCGACATCCCTGTTCATGCCAATCAGTCTGTGGCTGGTGCAAAACAATAGCAGGTGGAAAAGCCCACCTTGCATTGCTGCTTTGCTTGTGTCCCTTCCCCAGGCTTTTTGCCTGGAAGAGTTTAGATATTTGTAGAAGCATCTAGAAACAGGGAGGGAAGAACCAGCATCATGTTACCTGCCAGAGTTGCTCAGATTGAGCCCATCCTCCAGCCCTTGCAGGATTTTTTACCTCCCAGGCCTTTTTAATGCTTTGTTCAGCCTAGTTTAAAATGCAGAAGACAGTCCAGCCTCAGTGTCGCGTTGCTCACTCTACGCAATGTGGCATTTGTCTTTTGGCATTTACAGGTTTATGCCCATAAACTTTAATACTTGCTCCCCAAGGTGTAGATACAAATGCGAGAAGTATGGGGAATAAGCAGGAAGAACTGGAAGTGCTAATAAATAAATACAACTATGACATTGTTGGCATCACTGAAACTTGGTGGGATAATACACATGATTGGAATGTTGGTGTGGATGGGTACAGCTTGCTCAGGAAGGATAGACAGGGGAAAAAGGGAGGAGGTGTTGCCTTATATATTAAAAATGTACACACTTGGACTGAGGTAGAGATGGACATAGGAGACGGAAGTGTTGAGAGTCTCTGGGTTAGGCTAAAAGGGGTAAAAAACAAGGGTGATGTCATGCTAGGAGTCTATTACAGGCCACCTAACCAGGTGGAAGAGGTGGATGAGGCTTTTTTTAAGCAACTAACAAAATCATCCAAAGCTCAAGATTTGGTGGTGATGGGGGACTTCAACTATCCGGATATATGTTGGGAAAATAACACAGTAGGGCACAGACTATCCAACAAATTCTTGGACTGCATTGCAGACAACTTTTTATTTCAGAAGGTTGAAAAAGCTACTAGGGGGGAAGCTGTTCTAGACTTGATTTTAACAAATAGGATGGAACTCGTTGAGAATTTGAAAGTAGAAGGCAGCCTGGGTGAAAGTGATCATGAAATCATAGAGTTTGCAATTCTAAGGAAGGGTAGAAGGGAGAACAGCAAAATAGAGACAATGGATTTCAGGAAGGCAGATTTTGGTAAGCTCAGAGAGCTGATAGGTATGGTCCCATGGGAATCAAGACTGAGGGGAAAAACAACTGAGGAGAGTTGGCAGTTTTTCAAAGGGACACTATTAAGGGCCCAAAAGCAAGCTATTCCGCTGGTTAGGAAAGATAGAAAATGTGGCAAAAGACCACCTTGGCTTAACCACGAGATCTTGCACGATCTAAAAAATAAAAAGGAGTCATATAAAAAATGGAAACTAGGACAGATTACAAAGGATGAGTATAGGCAAACAATACAGGAATGCAGGGGCAAGATTAGAAAGGCAAAGGCACAAAATGAGCCCAAACTAGCTACGGGAATAAAGGGAAACAAGAAGACTTTTTATCAATACATTAGAAGCAAGAGGAAGACCAAAGACAGGGTAGGCCCACTGCTTAGTGAAGAGGGAGAAACAGTAACCGGAAACTTGGAAATGGCAGAGATGCTTAATGACTTCTTTGTTTCGGTCTTCACCGAGAAGTCTGAAGGAATGCCTAACATAGTGAATGCTAATGGGAAGGGGGTAGGTTTAGCAGATAAAATAAAAAAAGAACAAGTTAAAAATCACTTAGAAAAGTTAGATGCCTGCAAGTCACCAGGGCCTGATGAAATGCATCCTAGAATACTCAAGGAGCTAATAGAGGAAGTATCTGAGCCTCTAGCTATTATCTTTGGAAAATCATGGGAGACGGGAGAGATTCCAGAAGACTGGAAAAGGGTAAATATAGTGCCCATCTATAAAAAGGGAAATAAAAACAACCCAGGAAACTACAGACCAGTTAGTTTAACTTCTGTGCCAGGTAAGATAATGGAGCAAGTAATTAAGGAAATCATCTGCAAACACTTGGAAGATGATAAGGTGATAGGGAACAGCCAGCATGGATTTGTGAAGAAGAAATCATGTCAAACCAATCTGATAGCTTTCTTTGATAGGATAACGAGCCTTGTGGATAAGGGTGAAGCGGTGGATGTGGTATACTTAGACTTTAGTAAGGCATTTGATACAGTCTCGCATGATATTCTTATCGATAAACTAGGCAAATACAATTTAGATGGGGCTACTATAAGGTGGGTGCATAACTGGCTGGATAACCGTACTCAGAGAGTTGTTATTAATGGTTCCCAATCTTGCTGGAAAGGCATAACGAGTGGGGTACCGCAGGGGTCTGTTTTGGGACCGGCTCTGTTCAATATCTTCATCAATGACTTAGATATTGGCATAGAAAGTACGCTTATTAAGTTTGCGGATGATACCAAACTGGGAGGGATTGCAACTGCTTTGGAGGACAGGGTCATAATTCAAAATGATCTGGACAAATTGGAGAAATGGTCTGAGTTAAACAGACAAATGCAAAGTGCTCCACTTAGGAAGGAAAAATCAGTTTCACACATACAGAATGGGAAGAGACTGTCTAGGAAGGAGTACGGCAGAAAGGGATCTAGGGGTTATAGTGGACCACAAGCTAAATATGAGTCAACAGTGTGATGCTGTTGCAAAAAAAGCAAACATGATTCTGGGATGTATTAACAGGTGTGTTGTGAGCAAGACACAAGAAGTCATTCTTCCGCTCTACTCTGCTCTGCTTAGGCCTCAGGTGGAGTATTGTGTCCAGTTCTGGGCACTTTAAAAAAGATGTGGAGAAATTGGAAAGGGTCCAGAGAAGAGCAACAAGAATGATTAAAGGTCTTGAGAACATGACCTATGAAGGAAGGCTGAAAGAATTGGGATTGTTTAGTTTGGAAAAGAGAAGACTGAGAGGGGACATGATAGCAGTTTTCAGGTATTTAAAAGGGTGTCATAAGGAGGAGGGAGAAAACTTGTTCACCTTAGCCTCTAAGGATAGAACCAGAAGCAATGGGTTTAAACTGCAGCAAGGGAGGTCTAGGTTGGACATTAGGAAAAAGTTCCTAACTGTCAGGGTGGTTAAACACTGGAATAAATTGCCTAGGGAGGTTGTGGAATCTCCATCTCTGGAGATATTTAAGAGTAGGTTAGATAAATGTCTATCTGGGATGGTCTAGACAGTATTTGGTCCTGCCATGTGGGCAGGGGACTGGACTTGATGACCTCTCGAGGTCCCTTCCAGTCCTAGAATCTATGAATCTATAAGGGACTGAGTTATGGGTGCCAGGGCAGATGGTAAGGTCATGAAAGCCTTTTAGAACAAAGTTCCAAACGTAGGTTTCTTAGGATTAGGCCCCGTGATGTGTTGGAAATGTAGGCACTTGTTTAACACTAACACTCACTTTCCCCCGCTGTCTAGCAATGTCCTCTTGTGGGATTGTGTGGCATGTTTTCACTGATACTGCTATTCTCTATCTATCTGTCTATGAAGATTATGGTATTAGGGCCCCCATGTAGTATTTGAGCTTCTCATAAGCATTAATGAATTTATCCTCACAAACTCTCGGGGAGGTAGGGAAGTGTTTTACAGATGAGGAGTTGAAGCACAGAGAGATTAAGTGATTTGCCTGAGGTGTGTGGAAGTGTGTGTCAGAACTGGGCATTGAATCTGTCTCCTAAGTCTGTGTCCAGTGCCTTAAGCACAAGACCACGCTACCTCCTTGCCGAGGTTTTATTGACTGAAAAGGGGAAATTAAGCCATTGAACTTTTGAGGCATCATAGTACAGAACAAACATCCTTTTAAAAAACAAATTATATCCAAAAGCAGCAGACTGGAATGAACTCTGGAAAATGGGTCAGAAGTAGCCACTTTGCAAAAAGACTTTTGTAAGCACATTTACTAATGATTCCCATGTTTCTGATCAGTCTGTACTTCCCGTAGCACAAACATCAGCTGATGCAGTTGTGCAGAGGAATAGTGTCCCTTTCAGAACAATGCATAGCAAAGTTACCTGAAAATTATTCTTTTGCTTTCACATTCTTAGAAGTCAACTAGGGTGACCAGATGAGATGAAGAAAATATCGGGACACTGGGGGGGGGGGGGGGGCCCGCGAGTGTTGCCGGCCAAGAGGGAAAAAAAAAGAAAAAAGCCAGCACAAAATATTGGGACAAAAATTGCATCCCGACCAGAGATCGGTCAGGACGCAGAACAAACAGCTCAAAATCAGGACGGTCCCAATTTTATCGGGATGTCTGGTCACCCTAAAGTCAACATGATCAGACCTTTCAAAATGGATGAAATTGCGATTATAATAAGAATGTTTATAAAGTTGCATAAACAATGTGAATAATCGGTGGTTAATTGCCAGGATTTACTCTTAAAATTCATTTCATCGGCATCTTAAGTTTTGATGGCATAACAAATTTTTCTGAAACCCATTTAATACTTGTGCCTGCCTGTCAAAGTTGATTTGACCCATTTAATGTACACTACAGCATTGCAGTTTATGGATGCAAGCACACAGAGTAACTATAATGCACATTTGTGTTCAGTATGCATATAGAGTACAACATAATCTATATCCATGGTCTCCAAACTTTTTTGATTGCGCACCCCGTTAGTAAAAAATTTTTGAGCACGCACCCCCTGCTCCCGGCCAAACTCTCGAAGCAAAAAAAAAAAGCCGCTTAGACCCCTGTCCAAACTGTCGAAGGGGGGAGGAGGGGAGTGGCGCTGCTCCGGTGGTGCTCCTCCTGCCGCGCACCCCCGAAGGATCCCCTTGCGTGCACCCCACTTTGGAGACCACTGTTCTATATTGTGCCATGAGCCAATCGTTCTATATTGTGTGGATTGGGTTCTTCTTCCATAATTCAATCACAAAAATAATACGAAGAGAGTTGGATACAGCCCATTAGAACTGTTTGTGTCTACTGGAGGCATTTGTAGACAAGATTATCTCACTCCCTTTAAAACAGATAGCATGTTTCTCCTGTCTGTTGCTCTGAGCTTTTTGCTTTATTGCAGAAACTCTTCTAAAATATTTTATTTCCCAGCAATGCAGTAATGATCTCAGATACCAAAGGCTAGAATGCTTGCTGCAGCTCTTTGCCTTTTACCTCCCAAATAACACTACTTGTTTATCCTTGACCCCCTCCATTGTCCTCTTTTCCCCTCCCATCCAGCAAGGAAGTGCTGGTAAGTGCTTCCTTCCTCATCAGCGGGTTAATTACAGTTTGGAGAAGCAAATACAGCAATAAGCAGAGGGGAAGGAAAGGAGCCTGCATTACATACTGTTCTTAGCAACAGAGAGTCCTGTTGCACCTTTAAGACTAACAGATGTATTGGAGCATAAGCTTTTGTGGGTGAATGCCCACTTCGTTGGATGCATCCGAGGAAGTGGGCATTCACCCACGAAAGCTTATGCTCCAATACATCTGTTAGTCTTAGGGTTACCATATTTCAGTAGTGCAAAAAGAGGACACTCCACGGGACCCCCGCCCCTTCCCTGACCCCGCCCCAACTCCACCCATTCCCCACCTCAACTCCACCCCCCGCCCTGAGTACCCCACATTCCCCCTCCTCCCTCCTGCCCCCCGGCTGCTGCTGTGCTGGGGAAGTTGCTTCGGCCCCCACCGCGGTGGAGAGAGGCGGGAGCCGGGAAAGTTGGAGCCCGGGGAGGAGGCGGTCCCCTTACCATGCCTCCCTATTTTCCCGGACATGTTCGGCTTTTTGGAAATTCCTCCCGGACGGGGATTTTGAGGACCAAAAAGCCGGACATGTTCGGAAAAATCCGGACGTATGGTAACCCTACCTCTGACACTCACCTCTCCCTCCACTGGAGGGACTCCCCTGTCCATACCTGTCGTGGGGGCCTTCTTTTAAAGGGCATCCCCATATCAGCGGGGTCTACTTGGAAAAGATAATATTTACTCCCTTGTGTGGCTGAGCTGGGCTGTGACAATCCAACCCATCATGAGCACTGTGAGAAATGGGGCACAACACTAACCAAGGCAGTGTCATTTCAGGGACTGTATGGGCCTCAAAGTTCAAACAAACAAGCTATATAAAGTCCTTTTCTTTACTGGGAAGCCAAATGGAAGTTTTTCTAGAAGGGTATTTTTAGAAATCTCAGTATAATGACAAATTTCAAGCTCAGTTAAATAACTTTTTTGTGAAATGATGCAGAGCACAATTAGTACAGAGACATGAATTGTGAGAGATCCAAGCTGGCTTGCCTGATATTGTGTAAAAATGTGTGTAACTTTAATATAGGCCTTGCCAAACTAATTATTGAAGCATATGCAACCATCATCGTAGACAGTGACTTGTTTATACTGCTCTATATACTATACCAGTGTTTCTCAATCTGGGAGTCGTGATTTATTTGATAATTTATATGGCAAAAATGAGAAAATAAGCAATTTTTCAGTAATACTGTGCTGTGATACCTGTATTTTTATGTCTGATTTTGTAAGCAAGTAGTTTTAAGTGAAGGGTACTCGAGACAAATCAGCCTCCTGAAGGAGGTACAGTAGTCTGGAAACATTGACAACCACTGCTCTAATTGACCTGGATCAAGAATGTCTTTGTTTTACTTTCTATTTCTATAGTAAGGCTATTGGGATATCAGCATTAAAATACAGTCTCAGGAGGATTTTTTGCATCATGTTTTTAAGAAATTTCGTAAATGGACCACTGCACTTCCCCCAAATTAATGAGTCTGATGTTTCATTTTTTAAGACCAAAGGTCCCTACATCTTCCAAGTATTAGACTGAGTTGTTTTCCAGAAACCTAAAGGTGGAAGTTCATTAGCAATCTATTTGTGTAATACATTTTATAGTAACAAATAAAAAGGAAGTCACAACTGGTCTAGTCAAATTTGCTTCCTGCCCTCTAGTCAGGGACATATCTCCCTGCTGTCAACAGTTCTCTCCGGAAACAGCAAAAGAAAGATCCCAGATCAATCTATGAAACTGAAAAGGGTATTCCCAGAAACACTGAGAAAGTGAATGCCAAGGGCCTTTGTTACACTTTACCAGGGAGATCGAGAGTGAATGCACCAAACCGAAAACTCACTGCTGCGGAAATAAACGCTCAGGGCTAGACTGCTTGGAGACAGCAGAAGCTGCTACCATTTGCTGCTCTGAGGTGTACAGTGCCTCATAGAGCTGGGGAAAGGAGGCAAGACCGTGGCTGGCAGTGCAGGAGAGAGTAAGGTGCATCGCTGGCCTCCCCTCTGCGCTGCTATGGTGCCGAGAACCCCCTTTGCCAGGCCCCCCAGGCGGGGGGGTGAGGTGAAACTCCCACGTGCCCCAGGCCGGGCCAAGCCGCGGTGGGGTCCCTGTCACTTTAAGAGTGGGGCTGGGCTGAGCAGAGCCGGCGGGGGGTCGCTCCGCTCCCGGCTGCAGGCTGATGCCGGAGCCTGGGCTGAGAGCCAGGCTCGTCTCCTGCACCAGCTCCGGGCGAGGCTTTGCTGCGGCTCCCTCAGTCCCCCCGGGCTGGGCCGCTGCACGGTAGGGGCGGGTTGCATGAGGCAGGGCAGGACCCAGTGGGGGCCGAGGCTGAACAGGCCCGGCAGGGAGCTGCTGGAGGCGGGAAGCCGCAGCAGGACCCCAGCCCTCCGGGAGAGGGGATCTGGGGACAGTCCAGGGAGGCAGGAGCAGCCCCGGGGGTGCTGGGCGAGTGCAGGGCAGAGCCCCGGGAGAGCCACAGCCCGCGGCGGGCAGTGCTGCAGAGGAGGAGCCCGCGCCCCCGGCTGGCGAGGGGGAGCCCCAGACCGGGGGAGCCAGGTCGCCCGCACCCACCTCTCGCGGCCGCTCCATGCTTCTCCCAGTACTGCTTTCTGCCGGCGCGGCTGCCCTGTCAGCCGCTTTTGGATTTTTAAATAGCCGTCCGGGGAAAATCCCAGACAAATTTACAAATTCCCCCCGGACGGCTATTTAAAGACCCAAAAGCCGGACATGTCTGGGGAAACCCGGACATATGGTAACCCTAGTTAGTCTTAAAGGTGCCACAGGACTCTCTGTTGCTTTTTACAGATCCAGACTAACACGGCTACCCCTCTGATACTGTTCTTGTGTTTCTTGAAGAGGCAGATCGGTTGGTCATCATAACTAGTCTGTCCATTTTAGAGATGTTAATTTCCCCACACCAGACTGTGCTAAATATATCTTGATTTCCAGTTACCATAACAAAAGGTTGTCCAAAGGTCATAAGCCAAGTCTTCCGCACAGTGAAGAAGCATTTGTGCAGAAGTCAAATGTTTGTTAGGAAACTGTGTCTGCTCTCCTATGTGGTCACCAAGCTGGAGGATTATTGCTGATAGAACAAATAGACTTTTGCATAGTTTGTTTGAGACTACTATATAACCCTAGACAGAGATTCACTAATGAATGGGTTGCAGGAGAATTCATTTTAGGCAAACATTTATGCATCTTGTATTGTATTGCCTGACTGCACAAAAAGACTAAGATGAATACAATAAGACAATTCCAGAGTCTGTCCAGCTTTAGGAAATTCTGAAAAACCTTCCTCTTCCAAAAGGCTTTACCACCACTAGAATGGAACTCACAATATTCCTACTCCTAAAACCCCAATCAATCAGCCTGAAATAAATCAACCTAAACAATAAAGCCAAAACCAAAATTAGAATGATACTAAATGTAAAATATCAAAGCCTTGAATTCTAACTGAGCAGAGTTTTTACCCCAAAAAGGGAGACGTGCCAAAGATTCCCATGAAGTCCATTGGGGACATTATTCTTGCTATTGACTTTGTGTGGAAGGTGCTCAGATACTACAGTGATGGATGGTAGTATCAACCCTAAGGTAGATAAATAGAAAACATATTTAATAATACTTTGTACTTATGTAGCACCTGGGTTTCAAAGATCTCAAAATAACTTACAAACATTAAGTGTCTCAACTCCCCTGCGAGAGTGTGTATGTATCATACAGGTGGCTACACCCAGATAGAGAATAGCTTGTCCCAAATCATGCAGATTAGGGTTAGAGTTAACAGAACTCTGGAATTTTGACTCCCAGGCCTCAGCTCTAGCCACTAGCTTACATACTTTCCTACAAAAGAAAAATTGCTTAATAAACGTGTGTCTTTTGGTTTTAAATGAAGTAATAAAGAGCTTCCAACAAATTTGTAGGAGTGGAACAGAGAGCTAGTTTGACTTGTCAACCAACAAGCCTTCATCTGTATGGATGGTCACATGGGCATCTGTACCAAATTAACCATGGGATTTCCTGAAGCTGTTGTTAAATTAACAGTCCTGGATTACTCTGATCAGGCGGCTCTATGGAGTTGGATCACATTGCTCGTTTCATATTTATTTTATTTTTAGGGAAAGTATGTATGCTTACGAAAGTCAAGAGACTAACAGTTGGAAAATGAGTTTGTCTGTTTAAACTGGAAGCCAAATCTGGTGCAGGCAGAACCTTCATCCAGAGGGACCATGCTTTGTAGGATTGCCAGATTTTTCAGTCTCCATTCAAGTGATTCCTAGAATCAAAGCAGAATTGTTTTAAACTGGAGTGAGCTGTATGTATGTTTTTGGATTTCTGGGAAGAGCTAACTGTTATGAGCAACATGCAGGCCAACAAAATCATGTATTTAAAGAGCCTGTTTGGCTGGATTAAAATTATGACTATGAAAAGTACTATTATTGTTATTACTCAGATTGAGGCCCAGCTAGGTGTTAAACATGCATATAGTAAGAGACAGTCCCTGCCCAAAGAGCTTGTAATCTAAATAGACAAGACAAAGGGTGAGAAAAAGAAATGACTGTGATCCCCAGTATGCAAATAAGGAACTGAGATACAGAGAGATTAAATGATTTACCCAAATGAACCGAACCCAGTTCTCCTGAGTCTTGGTCCAGTGGTTTAACTGCAAGATTGTTCTTCCTCTCGAGTTCCTTATTCCTTTCTGATATGCAGTTCCCTTTGCCCTTCAACAGGAACAGATAAAAAGCCCATACTGATTAAAAGAACAAAATTACAAAAAACCTTTGAGGAGTTTCCCCATGGTTGCAACTTCATTTCACAGAAGTTTTTGGTGTTCTGTGATTAGGTGAAATCTGTATCATACCATTAGAAGAAAATGGATGTATTTAGGGTTTAAAAAAATAGAACAAATTAATTGGGGAAGAAATTAATAAATAGCCAAAGGGAAACAAACAGATATTGTATTCCAAGATAGCATATTAATTTAGCAACAAAAATGTTCATTTCAGCATTACTCTCTTCATGAGAAAAGTGAAACACAAAAACTCAGGTGGAATAAATCCCAGGGTCACACGTCTTTGCTGGTTGATGCCAGGTTACTTTTTAAAATCCCTTTTTGTACAGTATATTGCTTGTTTCCTTGCATTTATCAAGGCATAAGTCAGGCAAGGCCCAGAACACTCAAAAGGGAGGAGTTAAATTTATTCACTCATCCTATGAAGAGTCCAAAGCAGGTTCAGACTTTTTTTCATTTACCCTGTGAAAAGAAATTTTAGAATTCTAGAAACTTAAACATAGTCATGGTCTCTGGTGTTGATCTTGGACTCGCTCCCATTCTGTGTCAAGGATCTAAGGTTTGGCAACCTCACTGCAGATGTTCAAAATCTCAAGTGATAGGAGAATATTAGAGCATCTTAAGTTAAAGTGGTTGTGCATATCTGAAAGCTGCATTAGGAATATGAATAGACTGTTAGGATATGTTACTGGACACCACACCTTCATAGAGTAACAGAACTCTCTCATATGATCCCCAGGCAGAAAACCTCTTGTTTGTTGGCAACCAATTGAAGATTTGTTTAGTTTCTTTTCTTCAAAGTTTCAAGACTTGGCTCTGACTATATGCACACAGCGAGAGAATGCCAGGACATAAATGTCACTGATAATACTCTGGGTAGCTCATTGTCATCATGACAGCTATTTACTCTGAAGCTACTGGCCACCATTGAGATGAGATTTGTATATGGAAATTCCAGAGTTACACCCAAGGATTAATTTGGTCCATTGCGCTGATCATCTCTTCAGCAGCTAGCTTATTGCAATGACTGCTGCACATGCACACATGTTTGGCATTTGTCCTTCCTCTCTGGTTCCTCGAAATCACAGGGGTCTATGTCCATAATGGAAGAGGTTATTCACTCAAGGGAGTATATTGGACAATAGTTTGTTGACCCTCTTGCCTAATTTAATTTAACTTTTTTGGAGACAGAAGGCAGTTGGAAATCTTTTCCTTTCTGGAGCCACCCCACATCATCTTTTGAATCTCCCTTTGCCTCGGTACCCTTTAATCTAGTGGAGGAGTATAGCATGCCTGCCCCGTATAGCCTGTTCTAGACTGGCCAGGAGGGGTTCTGTGAGTGTATGCTGTTTTTATAGTCATCCCACAAGACAGGCATATTATGTCTTCCTCTGAGCCTGGCCCTTATGTGCTAGGGAGGAGGATCCCAAAGGTAACTCTCAAAGATCTCCTAGGAGTGTGTTCCTACCATCAGCATGAGGAGCAGACGCATGTGTCAGTATTGAAGCAGGTTCTCTCAGGGTATTTGGGTGGCCCATTCCCTGATGAGATCTACTTCTCTGGTGGAGTGCCCTTGTTTGGTGAAGGCAGTTTTAAGTGTGCTAAAATGTGTATTCTGAACTTTTGCCTTGGAGCATCTTCTGTGATATCTGATTGCCTGGATGTAGATAACAGATTTCTTGGAGTGTTTGAGGTGATTACTGGATCTGTGAAGGTAGATGTGGTGATTCATGGGTTTCTTGCAGATAGTTGTCTGTAAGGTTCCATTGTAAAGCTGATTGTGGTGTCTAGGAAGTTGATGCTGGTGTGGGAGAGTTGTACAGAGAATTTGATGGCTGGGTGGTGGTTGTTGAAATCGTGGTGGAAATCTATGAGGGAGTTTAGATAGTCTGTTCATAGGATGAAAATATTGATTTAACTCAGGTAGAACTATTGCTGGTTTCATGGTGCATTTGTCCAGAAATATTTCTTGACATTTTGGTTTACTGGGAGAATCTGAATAGTTGTTTACCACCATACAATGTTGGTCAGATTTGCATGTACTGATGCAGAAAACAACTCTTGCATACAGTGCTCGGTAGTGCTTTCATTAGAGAGTGGAGATGGATGTTTGCTTTAAAAAGTTCTCCATGACTATTAGTTTTAATTTTTAAATGAAATCCCTTTGAATGCATTTTCTACTCTTGTTGTTCATTTTGTCCAAACACTCTAGTGAATGAGAGTGCTGACAGAATATTCGTGGAGGCAGCACATTTTAAGTGAATATTGGCTAAAGAATTTTTGAGTGGAAAATACATTTTGAATTTATAAATATAAGTACTTACACCAAAAAGACTGATTACTGTGAGTCATGCTTATCCAAGCAAGGAACGGGACCTATGTATTCAATCAAAACACATCACCAAAGTTCAAATTGTGAGTATTGAATATTCACAACAAACCTTCAAACTGCTATTGGTCAGTTTATAGACAGAAAAAGAAGTGACATTTGTCAATCACTACAATTTTTTCAACAGACTTTACTCATGACCTGAAGATATTGAGGTAGTTTGGTATTCGGATTAACACCTTGGGTCAGTTACACTGTGGCCGTTTTCTCTCTGGAGAGAACGGCACCTTCATGGCTGTAGAAATATATGGAATCCCAGAGCCTTGGTAAAGGGAGCTGATTTGCTTCTTCCTATGTGTGGATTTAGATTTCACTCAGAAGGAAGCAAGAAGTCTTATCAATTGAGATAGATCTATGCACCAGCCTTTCTCGGATGCATGAAGGAAACAGAAGGCTGTGAATATATCATGGCAATCAGGAGTTTTATTGAGGTCTGGTGAAGAACGTACAATAGACTTTTTGTAAGCTTCCTGGCCAGGGAATTCACCCCTGAAGAACTACTGAATCACAGGAGGACAGAGTCAGCATTTTTTGTTTGTTTCAGGGAGTGTGAGAATAATATCCTTTTCCCCATTCTCCCATTGGTGGAGCTTTAACATGCCAAAAATAGTAGGGAAGAAAACTTGAAATGAATGATTAATTATTTTAACATAAAAGTTTCCTGTAAGTTTTGATTTATGAGTCAGCCTTTTGTTTGTAAATAATTTGCTATAGTAGCATCTAGTTTGACGAGATTTGGGACGGATGTACGTTCTGCAACTAAAAGTAGGGAAGTGGATCATAAGATGATTGTGATTGTATAAATAAAGTTCCTCCTTGTTTGGCTGGATAGGGTTAAAGGCCTATGCCTGAATAGGAACAAGAGGGTCATGTTAGATGGCTGTCCTAACTGTTGAAATCCAACCTTGTGAGAATATTCCTGAGTCCATAAAATGAAACCATTATCAGGTAGTGTTGAACAATCCTGACGTATAAGGTAGAAGTTTTAGGGGGTTCTCTCTCTCTCTTTCTGACAGCAAGAAATAAGAATTTAAAAACATTGCAGGTTAAGAAGGATCAGTTTTTTGTTTAATCTAGGCAGAAAGATAGCGTAGTGAGTTATTAATTCCATGAATACTGAGTCCAAGCCAGGACATAAAGAAACTCTGTATGGTGATAGTAGGCACCATAGACTATGCCATTTGTCCGAAAGCTAGAGAGCCAGGGGAGAACTACAGGGTCTCACCCTCTGTCCTGTAGCCTAAATAGAGTCCTTACTATGGAGGCCTGTCTCATCTCTTTGTTGCATGAAAATGCTATTGGTAGTTTTCTAGGTCTTTCAGGGAAAACCAAACACCTGTTTAAATATAACTCAGCAACATTTGGTTCAGCTGCTCTGAAATCAGGAAAGCTATACAATAGAGACTCTCTTGGTTCTTGCAAAGTTCCTCCAGTTTATCAGATATTGATCTCTCCTTTCACAGCATTGCTAAAAGTTGCCCGGTGGTGCTTGGAAACATTGTGAGGTGCTCTAAACCCTGGCAGATTGAGAGTTCTGAATATGCCCTAGAAGTGACCTTTTCAGACACTATAAGGAAACCAAATTTTCTGCTTTATTTTCAGAGCCTTTTGCTGATCACCATCCAAGTAATAACATTAACACAGCAGGTTTAAAAAACACCATGGGCTTTTATGTCATCTAGGAAAGGGATTGATTCGAGTTGGGTAGGAGCTGGGATGAAGGGGAGGATATCAAAGAAGGGTCAGCTCCTAGCTTGCAGGTTCTAGAAGAAGCTCGCTAAAAGAAATATACCTTAAACTTTGTTCAACATGATATTGTGATTGGGCTTCTTACAGTACATAAGAGGAAGGAAGAACGTAAATGTCAGTGCTTTCCTCCTGGATTTCAGCGGCTAAAGACTCGTGTGTGTATATATACAGCATGTGAATGTTAGGTGTAAACTGTCCTTTTGGTTGCCATGTATGGCATTGCTCAGTTGCAGGCCTAAACTTCATGTGGGCATTAAAAATAAATCAGACTAATGCCTGCTGTTTCTTCTCTCTGTTTATGTAACGGTGCCCTCTGTCTCAGTAGGGAACCTTTCTCTTGTGAGAGTCACGAACTTTAAATCTGAATATTTTTGCTATTCTTACTCAACTAGACATGTGGCGCCAGTTCTTGGATTAAATACTTCTGTGGGTGGCTGCTTAGTATTTGCAAGCAAATGTCAGGGCCAAATCCTGCCCTGGCCAGAGCAGTGAGAGGCAGCAGAAAAGCTGCCCAGTGCCTCAGCTGCTACAGGATTCCTCAAAGTGGGTTGAGGGAACAGAAGTCCAGGTGTGCACTTAATTGCCTCTCTGAGCAGGAGCGAACGTGTCCCAAGCAAGCACTTGCTGCTTGACAGTAACATGCCCATTAGTTAGCTGGGGATGGCTGGACTTGCTTCTTAACCCACAAGACCAATGTGATAGCAAGGCCCACCTCTTAGCACGTTTTACGCACTACCAGCTGCGTCTGTTCTAATTAGGGCTGGGCAAATGACTGGTTTTTAGGTTTGCTGTCAGTTCAGGGAAGAAAAAGTAGGTTCAGCTTGAACCTCTGAAAAATTTCAATGAACCAAAAATGTCAACAGAACTTCACTTTTGGGTCAAACGAAACATTTTGTTCATCAACCCATTTAGTGTCAGGACACTTGTTGACATAAGAGGAAATGAAGGGTTGTATTCACAAAACATCTTGAGGAGCAGGTGGTGATGCCCACCTTCTAGTAGTAGCGCATTGGTTAGGGCACTCCCCTGGGATGTGAGAGATGTGGGTTCAGTTCTCCCTCTGCCTAATGTGGGGAAGGGATTTGAACCTGGGTCTCCCACATTGGGTCTCAGTCTTTCCTGTTGAAGCTGTTCTGCTTTGCATAAAATACTTTAATAGTCATTGGGGGATGGGGACACCCACCCACCCACCCATGGCCTGAAAAGTTTTGCTCAGATCTAGTTCTAACGTTTACAGAGGATGAACAGGATCCTCTGTCAGTCTTTCTTCCTCTTCCCACTTCCTGGAACCCTAGAACAGAAGATGGGTGGATTTACCCCAAAAGGAAGGGTGATTGTGGTATGGTTAAAGGAGGTTGATTGCCAGTATCCATTTGTTTAGCCAGTTATTAACCAGTAAAGTGACTAAAACTGCAGGAACATTTCATTGTGTGGGTCGGGGAGAAGGGGCAAGGTATATCAGTGGACTGTAATAATAGACTACATTGGCTCTTATTTCAAATCTTATAACCTGTAATACACACTTCAATAGTTAGACCATAAAAATAATGGCCAGATAATATAATTTGATGAAGCTCCATTGACTTAAGCTGAGGATTGGGCCACATTACTTTTGGCGATGTGTGTTGGAATGGATGAGGCTTAAGGATTCATCCCTCTGACTGGTGGTCAGAAAGGTTTATTTGCTTGCAGTTTGAGCCAGCTGATGTAGATCAGCATAACTCCATTGAATTCAGTGCCAGTTTATGCCATCTGTAGATTTGGCCCTTTAACTATTAGCTGAATAAGTAGTACACAAACCTACAATAGAATTTTACTGTCAGAATACATTGTGTGTTCTGTAGAATCTCCATATAGTAATTTAACTTTGCAACTTTTAATCACTATTTAAGGACAATGTTTGAGTTCTTAGATTACCTCTTTGTCTTTAGCAACATCGCTGTTATTGTGTTGGTTGAATTCTTCCAGGGTTAATTTTTTTATCCTTTTCTGTTGTTTCAGAGGTTCTTAATTTATTGCCAGAATCAACAGACTCTTCTGATTCAAACATATTTCATTATCTATGAATATTAAACATTTTTGGCAAGTACAACAAGTGCTAAGATAACATGCTTACATAGCTTATTTTTCTACTATATATAGCCTGACCTGGTCTGGAATTTTTTTATACTCTTTAGATCTGAACATGTATGCCTTTTTCAATTAAGTACTCATATCAGTTTGTCTATATAAAATTAACACCAATTATGAATGAGTTGGGTCACTTCCATGAAACAATTTTCCCCGATACTAACATATACAAATTCTGCTTTACATTTCAGACAAATGAAAGGGGATCTGTTATTTCTTATTTAATTTGCAGACTTCAACCATTTGTTATGCACGCATACATAAAGTAACTTAAAATGGTAAAAAATAAAGATACATAGAAGCTATCTGGCAGCAATTTCAAGAGGGAAGGTTTGGCCATAGTCACTGGAGCCAGGATACCCTGGGACTTATGAGGAAAGCATCCATTTTAGGGATGAACAGTATTAACAATTTTGTGAAACAACTGACCTATGCTCAGACCACAAGTGTGTTTTCCAAACCTTTATAATTTGTCATTCAGAAAATGTTATGACTCTTGATGTTTCCCTGAACTTGCTGAACCATATTCCCCCACAATCACTCAAATGTGGATTTGGTTCCATCATAGACATTCAAGGCCCAATTCTCCTTTTTATCTTTGAGGGCTGGTCCACACTAAGCCCCCAGTTCGAACTAAGATACGCAACTTCAGCTACGTGAATAATGTAGCTGAAGTCGAAGTATCGTAGTTCGAACTTAAAGGTACTTACCGCGGGTCCACACGCAGCAGGCAGGCTCCCCCGTCGACTCCGCCTACTCCTCTCACGGAGCAGGATTACTGGCGTCAACGGCGAGCACTTCCGGGATCGATTTATCACGTCTAGACAAGATGCGATAAATCGATCCCAGAAGATCGATTGCTTGCCGCCGAACCAGAAGGTAAGTATAGACGTACCCTGAGCGCAATGAAGCTGCTTCTGTTTGACATCAGTGTAAGTCAGAGGGGAATCAGACTTCTGGAAGGGACCTGGGATTTTTGCTTTACCCCTTAGGTTTGATATAATGATGAATTTCTTTACAGGGACTGGAGGCTGTTCCCAGGATAAAAAAATGGGCTGGAGATCTGTATTTGCTTGCCAGGTTTCGTTTGTAACATGTGTGCACTAAGCGTGGTATTAGTACTGAGCTGCTTATTTCTAAGATCAGACTTATGTTGGGTTGGAAATGGTGGCAGCCTTCTTCCTCTGTCCCATTCCCCCATGGGCCTTTTCCCATATGCATACACTTGAGCCCCCCATGCATCATTCCTGCTTCCCTACCTATGGTCCCTAATTGATCTCCCCAGCTCCCTCCTTGGAAAGTTGCACATCACCTCCACCTCCTAGTGTGCCAGCCCATGCAAGGTGGCCTTGATAACATGTGAAACCTCATACGGCTTTTAAAGCATGCTAAACTGTCCAACTTAAAGTCTAGAAGGGATACGAGCTTTAAAATGACCAGTTTAGCATGCGTTAAAGTCAGTGCAGCCTGGACTTTTAAATTGTCAGTTAGCACATGTTAGCTAACACATGCTAACATCACACCTTAAAATCCTTATCTAGGCAAGGCCAACAACAGGTGAGGGGAAGAATTACTGCATCTGGGTGGTGGGGGAGGAGTCACAGATAGGCAGAGGTGGATGTTTTGGGTACTCTGAGGTGGGAGGTGCCTGATGAGGTGCCACATATTTTACTTCTCCTAAGCAAACCCTGGGTTAGACCCAGATTAGAAACCGGCTTTCTTCATATAGGACAGGAGTTCTCAAACTGGGGGTCAGGACCCCTCAGGCGGTCATGAGGTCATTATGTGGGGGGTCGCGAGCTGTCAACCTCCACCCCAAACCCCGCTTACCTCCAGCATTTATAATGGTGTTAAATATATAGAAAAGTGTTTTTAATTTATAGGTAGGGTCGCACTCAGAGGCTTGTGATGTGAAAGGGATCGCCAGTGAAAAAGTTTGAGATCCACTGATATAGGTGCTACTTATTTAAAATGTCTGGGCTGCAGTAGCAGTTCAAACTCTAATTTCGTTGTCTCTGTTACCCATTCTTGCTTTGCTAGATGGGGAATAACATTCACATTTCACTGGTACCATCTTCTACCATTCCAAGCGCTTTCATAATCCCCAACATGTGTGGAAAACTTGGAAAGGATGAGCCCCATTTAAGAAATTAAATCAGTGCACCAGTTCCACACAATGGTATTAAATATCCTACATATTTTTGAAGCATATGTTGTGTATATGCAGTGTATCTGAGCGGTTACATCCAGAACTGTTTGACCCCATAAGTGACTTTATTTTTGTTAAGGATGGTGCAATTTGATATGACTAACATACATTGCTACTTTATGCCTTTGCCCCCTGCTCCATGAGACTGTTCAAGTATGCAAAGACTATTAAAGAAATCCTATGGGAATTTCTTCTTCTGTTGCAAATACAGCATTCTTGAAGAATGAAGTAATCCAAATTTTTTCTTCCGTGGTTACATCCTGTCTCTGAGGAGCTTTGTGGTTTGTGCTGACAACAAAATGCTGGCAGAAATACCCACCGAATAAGCTGTCATTTAAATGTTGTCTATCAAACATGTCTATGGGCTCTTTAATGGAGCAACCGGTTCTTATAAATTTACAAAGCTAGAGACTGACTTGTCATTCAGTGTATGCCATTTATAAATGGAAGTGCTGGAATAAGGGACGGTTGGCTTTTCTAGCTGCTTATTCATTATTAGTAGTAATAGAACTATTGTGGCAGTGCCTTGAGGCTCCAATCGATGACCAGAATAATGCTTGGCACTATTTAAAGTCTGATAGAGTTCTTGTCATGTTCACACCTGTATACATATTCATATATATGAGTATGTCCATGTATATAGTAATATATGTACAAAAAATAAATATGTGGAAATATACCTATCTCATAGAATTGGAAGGTCATCAAGTCCAGCCCCCTGCCTTCACTAGCAGGACCAAGTACTGATTTTGCCCCAGATCCCTAAGTGTCCCCCTCAAGGACTGAACTCACAACCCTGGGTTCAGCAGGCCAATGCTCAAACCACTGAGCTACCCCTCCCGCAATGTATACACACATACCCCCTAGTGATTTTGGACGTTTCCGTTTGTGGGTGCCCAAGTTGAGAAGCTGAGATCCTTTAGAGGGGATGATTTTCAGAAAGTGTTGAGTGCCCACTCTTTGAAAATCAGGCCTTGCTAATGTGTATTAAGTTGCGCACTACTCACTCTTGAAAATCTTGGAGAGGCATGCATGCGCATTGAAGAATGCCAGTGAGAGATGAACAAAATTTGTAATAGTTTTCATCACTCTGGTGCATTCACCCTTCACCTTATAGCCGAGTAAACTTAAAAGTCCATTTGCAAATAAAATTGGGAAAGAATAAAAGACACATTGCATTAGTCATAGTTCAAGTTTGCAGTTCAGGAAAATGTTTTTCTAATGGTTAGGTATCACTCTTCTGTCAGAATAGTCCAGCAATAAACCTCAAAGATTTTGGATCTTGTTGGAGAAAATGTTGCTTTGTTCTTGGTGTCTGTTTCATTTTGAAAGAAATGTCCATTGTGGTAAATCAGCTAAGTAGAGCTGGTTGGACAATCATTTCTTTTTCCCTTAAATTTTTTTGATGCAAATAAGTTTTAGCTGTTGAAAATTTTCTTCATTTTTTTTTTTCAGGTTTTAATTAGAAAAACAACACCCCTCCCCCCACAAAAAAATTCAGTTTAAAACTGAAAACCCAGAGCTGGAAATTTTGTGAAAATTTCCATTTCACAAAAAAAAAAAAAGACAATTTTTTTTTCCAACCGCACCTAATACTGCTGGGTAGCAGGAATGTGTGCAGTTCTAAATTGAAGGTTTCATAATTCTTCCATTTGTTTGTCACTGTAGACTATCACATATAGCTGCTGAAATAAAAAATAGAGAGAACATGTATCACTATCCCTTTAAAATTTTCATCTTGTAGAAAATTTTACAGGAACACGGTGTTATGCCATGCAATTCACCTTGTAGGGTAAGAAACCCTGGGCAAGAAACCGTGTCTAGCCATGAAGGAATTTGAAATGGCCAGGATTGTTTTATAGTCAAGAACAACTTGTCTCTGTAGAAATAAGACCATTCTATGAATTTATGATTATAATAATTCACTTAGAATAAAATGTTCAAAGAGCCCTTTGATAGTGTGCATGGGATATGTCAGCTTGTGCTTTTTCTCTGTCTTCAGAATGATGCCTATTTTTCAAAGATCTTTGAGTTGAAAATTAAACTTGTCCAAAGTGCACGTAAGGTCTGTGCAGATACAAATTTTAGATGTGTTTTTTGGCACAGGGGCCTTAATAATGATTTTGAATGTGGCAAGGCTCTGGCAGTCAGGAGAGCAGCCAGGGTATCGCTTGACTGTTCTTGGACTCAACCAGCAGTTACCTGTTCCCTGCAGCCCCTTTCTCATTACAAAACAGTCCCTGTATTCTAGAGAGAAACAGAAGAAAGATGATAAACCCATTAGTTCACTTTATAAAATTGGTCCCCAATGTCCAGCCTCTTCATACCTCCCCTTCCCAACAAGTACTGCAGACTCTGGCTCATGGAAACTATGAAAAACATCAATACATATCCTATAAGTAGGGCCCTACCAAATTCACGGCCATAAAAACTGCATCATGGACCATGAAATCTGGTCTCTCTCTCTCCCCCCCCCCCCGCATGAAATCTGGTCTTTTATGTGCTTTTACCCTATACTATATAGATTTAATGGGGGAGACCAGTGTTTCTCAAATTGGGGGCCCTGGCCCAAAAGGAAGTTGCAGGGGGGTCGCAAAGTTATTTTGGGGGGGGGGGGTCATGGTATTGCCACCCATACTTCTGTGCTGCATTCAGAGCTGGGCATCCGGAGAGTGGTGGCAATTTGCCAGGCACCCAGCTCTGAAGGCAGCGCCCCACCAGCAGCAGCACAAAAGTAAAGGTGGCAATACCATATCATGCCACCCTTATTTCTGCGCTGCTGCCTTCAGAGCTGGGTGGCTGGAGAGTGGCAGCTGCTGACTGAGGGCCCATCTCTGCACGCAGCAGCGTAGAAGTAAGGGTGGCAATACCATACCGTGCCATCCTTACTTCTGCGCTACTGCTGACAGTGGCTCTGCCTTCAGAGCTGGGCTCCTGGCCAGCAGCCACCGCTTTCCAGCTGCCCAGCTCTGAAGGCAGAGTCACCACCAGCAGCAGTGCAGAAGTAAGGCTAGCAGTACCGCAACCCCCCCACAATAACCTTGTGACCCCTCCACAATTCCTCTTTGGGTCAGGACCCCGACAATTACAACACCATGACATTTAAGATTTAAATAGCTGAAATCATGAAATTTACAATTTTTAAAATCCTGTGACTGTGAAATTGACCAAAATGGGCTGTGAATTTGGTAGGGCCCTACCTATAAGTTACAGGTGCTTGCCTTTCTCAGCACTGCCACCCAAATGTATTGAAGGTCATTATGATTTACAGTGGTCCTCCAGACCCTTTAGGGAGGATGGGGGGAAGCGGGAGTTAGGCAACAGAGGGAGAAGCTCCCCTGTGTTGTATGGCATTATATGAGGGCATAGAGTGGTTTGCAGGACTCGTGCCAAACTACAATCAGGACAGAGCAATCACTGGAAGAAACCATTTGGAGTAGCTTAGTATAAGGTACTTGTTGGCAGGTTTTTGCTACTGGTTCTGTGGCTCTGCACAACCTCGTGATAAACCAGTTCTCAAAAACATGCTACTCAGCCTGCACTGCCACACCCCCTCCCAGCTGCATGTAACACACGCTAAAGAATGAATATGATTGACTACATGGCAATTGCTGTGCACTCCAGTGCTCGCAAAGTATGCCAGACAAATGTATCGCACAATTAGGAAAAGGATGGGGATTTTACACCTTATTATGAAGCATCTAGTATTGGCCTCTGTCTGATACAGGCTTTCAAATGAGAGGATCCATTGGCCTGTTCCAGTATAGCAATTTCTGGGTTTAAAGTAGACACCCACTTTTTCTGATATTTTAGAGAAGGAAGGATTGGACTTTTATGTTGCTTTGGATATCAAACCATGTCAAGTTACATTGTTATGTGACTTGTATGTGCAAACACTTGATCACACTTTATAAGATATAAATGAATGTGTACTTCGTACCCCTGTTATCTCTGGGCACAATCAAGCCCCAATCATGCCAGATCTTTCCTTTTTCTCTTTTTGATTACTTCTCCTCTGGCAGATTTTCCCAAGTGCACACTATGTTTTATCTGTGTGAAATTTAAAAAGCGGAGATAGAACAAGCAGGATGGGATCACTGGCTTTCATTTGATACTGTACAAGACATTATTTATGGATAAGAACCCTGAAAGTGGTGTGTTAGGTGTGGTGAGTTTGTCAGGCCTGATAGGAATTGCTGTTATAGAACAGTGAACCCTGTGCAAGTTGGTTCTTGAAGTGTTCTAAGGTTCACAGACACATATTACGCAATGTTGTAAGTGCTGTAAATTGACTCTTCACATATCTTGATGATCTTCATTGTGCTTTCAGGTTGCTCAGGAGAAAGGAAACTGCTCTTTTCAGAAAAACCCTAACCCATGTGTCATTCCTCAAGAAAATGACAATATTTTTCATACGATCTTCGCTTTTTTTACCAAGACTGGCAGAAAAGTACTGGTAAGAAATTCCATATATGACTGAAATTTAAAAGGGTCACATATTATAAATGTGTTTTAAGAGGAATGTGAAGAAGTCAACTAATTTTTTCTTTTCAGAGTAACTTTCATGTAATCTAAAATAAGAATTATATTTTATTTGTGTTGCGGTAGTCCTCAGAGATCTCACTCCCTCACTGAAAGCTTTGATTCTACCAAAGTACAGATAATAAAAAATAACACAAGTATTAAAAGTTGCATAATATCTCCTGATACTAAAAGAAAAAATACTGATACAGTTCGAAGAAATGCAGTGGGTGAAAAATTATATAAAATCAACGTAACCAGCTAATGAGCTGATGCAAAGCCCATTGATGTCATTGGGAGTCTTTCCATTGTTTTCTTTGCACTTTGCGTCAGTGCTAAGTGTAGAACTTCAAAGCGTATTTGCAGCTAGACTTGGAGCAATGTAATGTATATACAATAGAAATACATAGATTCTTGTTGAAAATGTTTTTCTGCAATACATTTTTCTCTAATCCTTTTATCTCAGTGGAGGTATTCTGAACAGGAGTAATAGATAGCAGGGTTTACTTGCCATGGCTGAAATTTATCCCTGTGTAAAGAGGCCCAGTACAATGCATATTCTGTGTTCAATTTCAGCTTAAGTGCACTGACCTCAGTTCAGGGATGAATTTCCTGTGACACGTTTTTATGAAGTTCTGGAATGATTATGATTCTGCAGATTCTGAAAACAGACACTGTTTTGTATAAGGGACATATACAATCAGTTTTATTGATTCATCAAATGACTGTTTTCATTCAATCAGTAGGAATGTTTAGTATTGCTAGTTAGTTTTAAAATGAATGATTTCCTCCCTTCCTAATACATCTTACAGCCTTTTACTTATTTCCCTTAGGACTGTGAAAGACCAGGCAGATCCTGCTTAATTGTACGCTGTAACTTAAGCTCACTAGCAAAAGCAGAATCCCGCAATATAGATGTTTACATGCTGCTTAATACAGAGATATTAAAGAAGGTAAGTGCTTCTGCCTCTTTCTAGCTCATATGCTAAATCTAATTTAAATATACGTATATTTTGAAATACATGAATACATGAAGCATTGAATATTGCCTCCGTCTATGACTAGTACAACTAGTTTAAATTTTTTCACTGAAAAGTTTTAAGTTTATCAATAAAAATTTCCATTTGAAATTTTCATTGTGGTCAAAATTTTCTAATTGTTTTTGTTGAAACCATAAATTGAACATTATTTGTGTTTAAAAATTTCAGATTTTGGTAAAAATGTTCAGTTTTTGGTTTTTCAAAAACCAATACTTTTTACTGAAGCCCACAATTATTTACTGAAGTGAGTTTTGAAAACTTAAATTGTTTCAGGTTTTGGTTTTTCATTGAAAAAATAAATAAAAATGGCAAGAATTTTAGAAAAAAGTAGTTTTTATTCTAAATATCCTATGAAAAACAGCTGGCACTTTTCAACCACTCTAATTGCTGTATATCTCACTATAAGATGGCTTTACTGGACACGTCATCCTGTACTGTGAATGAATAAGAATTTCATAGAGAAGCATATGAGAAGCCCTTTAGTCTGAGCTGGGATTCAAATGACAGTGGAGAAGTTTTTATACTTGAAAAAGCTCTTTCCCTCATTTCAGAAGAATGGGGTCTGTGTATGTGTGTGCATATGCGCAGGTGGAGTCAAGGGGGAATGCGCAGGATTCATGGATAGTTCCTGGAAACTCTTATTTAAGGCCTTTATACTTTTTTTTTTAATCTGGATCACTGTAAATTGTCAATTATTATTGCCAAAATGCTGATATTTAGAAATTAACTTATTTTGGGAACTCTGGCACACTTGGAAACACATTACTTTATGTAAAAGTTCAGCTGCAATGGCAGTGGCTGGAAAGTTCCAGAAGAAGGTAACTGAAAGATGTCAATCCTAGAGGGTGCTCTGAGGCCTCAACTCTCACTAAATTCAATGGGAGCTGAGGATGCTCACCCCTTCATGGGAAGCGCTCATCATATTGCAGGATCTGACCTTAAATCAAATCACCTGTGTGTTATAAACAATTATAAAGTAAGACTTTAAGCTTTGTGAACAGTAGATCTGGAGGTGTAATCCTAGATTTTGCTGGCTTTTCTGAAGTACATTAAAAAAAGAAAAAGAAATAATTACATTTAGAAATTAATACATTTAGAAATAAAATCAAACAAAAACAGCCATATGTGCAGTGTTAAAAGTTATGAGGTTTTTAAAACATTCAGATAATGAGCAGAGTAAGTGTGCATAAACTGTGATCCGTGTATTTATCGTTATCTGTTTGTAATTGAGATACAAGGGTAGAAGCCTGATAATTTTTTTTAATCTGTTACTTCAAATATTTGTTATACAAAGAGAAAACACCCTAACCATCATAAGAAGGCTCAAGATAAGAATAAACATGACATTCATGGTGAGAAACATGATAGCAGGCTAAGCAATGTTCTGTTGTGTCAATGAATGAAATAACAGGATTTGTAAACTTTAAGAAGATTTACTGCGTTTCCACTTATTTTGTAGATGAGCTTTTTTTTTTTGGATATTCTTTTAGCTTACAATTTAGGTACAGCAAGGTTTGTCAGATCATGTATTGTAAGATAATCAGAGTAGGAGGATAATAAAATAAATCTGTTAGATAAATCTGTTGGTGACAGCTATTAGATTAAAAACAAAAATGGAGAGGTCTTTTCCTAAAGATTAGGTAGACACCAGTTGATGTCTTCATGGTCTTTCCAGCTGAAATCACCTTGCATGCTGCTGCTTGTCCATGTTTGAAGAAAGAGCACATAGATGGAGCCAAATGTTTAAGTTGTGCTCACATACAATACACCCACATGTGCAAGCAGGTAACTGAGTACACTAAACATGCATTTGTGTACACTGTTAAATTCAGCTCTGTTCAGAAGGTCTGCACCAGGCCCAAGGGATGTCCGGTGCAGATCCTCTGCACACATATCTGTCACAGTTCAGGGCAACTGCACTTGTATTTCCTCCTCTAATCCCCAAGTGCACCCATTCTCAGACATCCAACTCCCCAGCTGTCACCTCTCTTGAATGGAGACATGGGTCTCCCTTCTGATAGGGTTTTTTTTCCCCATTCTGGATAGTTCCCTGCCTGTACTGTGAATTCCCCCAGAATGCAGACTGTCTCAGCAGGCTGCTTTGCCTTTCTTCTTTAGAGGCTATAGAGAGCCTGATTGCCACAGTTAAGTTACCACACAGCTAAGCACATTTATTCTTAAGGTAAAAGCATTACAGAGAAAAAATATTAAAAACAATAAAAAAATCTACATGCATACTAATAAGCTTACCTAAGATCACCCCAACAAAGGCTGCCAGGTGACCAGTCCTTCAGACCCACTGAAGGTTTTTTCCCTGTGATCACAAGTTCATAATAGCTATGGCTGAGAACAAGCACACCCATGAATCTGTGAGTAACTGTTTTATCTAGTTTGGGTCTGTGCTTTTGCAGAGACCATGAACAGGTAATCAGTCAGACAACTGGTTTCTCCTTAAAGCCTAGTTTCTAAAGGATAGGTCTGGAGCTGGGTAATTTTCATTGCCCTCCTCCCCGCTATTTTCTAGGAAACCCGTTTTAAATTTGTTTGTCCCAAAAATTTATTCTTGACTGGTCTGTTGTTCAGTATAGTCTGCTAGAGTAGTTACATACAATCCGACAATAACACATACACATTAATTCAAGAAAAATTGCCGAAGAAAGTGCAGGAAATTGTCATATCTGTCATGGTGTCACGCACATAGAATAGTGAACTTCGCATTTAAATGGATACTCATGCCCCCAACCACCAGTTTATTCTTGCAGTGTTGATGCTAGTGTGGTAAAGAGTTCATTAAACTCATTTGAGCTGTAATTATGAGAATACACCACTCTATTTATTCACTAAGGGCCAGATTTTTCCCTTACCTTATGTGGATGCAAACTGAGAAGGGAGGGAGTTAAGAGTAGCCCTTCACACTTGGACAGCCCTGATGCTTGGGAGGAGGGCAGAGGCTACATCCTAAGTGCTTCCCCTTGGGATCAACTTGCCAGAAAGGGGGCGGGGTTTAGGTGGAGCAGTGGTTTCCTCACCCCCCAGCAGAGAGGGTGCCTATATTGGCGGTGGGTGCCTGATGCCCCTCAGTTTTCCACGTGGGCAAGATGGCTGTGCATTATCCTCAGAACACGGTAATGCCGCAATCTAGTCCTAAATCAAAAGCAACCTTACATAAACATCTACTGTATAAGAGTAAACAATGTGTTTAAAAAGGCAACTGGTTGGAAAATTTGTGTTTAAATGTTCTGTATAAAATACAAGGCAAAGTCACTGTTACTAATGGAAATATAAATCAAATACTTAAGCTTTATGCAGTGTGCTGTGTCTGGAATTATTTTAAATAATTAAACAATTTTATCATATACCATATATAAGTCTATCCCAGCTTCCAAATATCTGTTTCTAACTACTTGGGAACCATTGTGGTTAAGATTTAGCTTGTCTATGTTGATTGGCAATGTGCTGTGTCTTTCTGTTGTGAGGTTGGGGTAGCCTTAAAAACAGCCCAAATCCAAATTAAAAAAAGAAAAGTCCAAAGTTTTGTGGGATGGGTTTAATTTCAGTCTGAGATAATGCACTGTACTTTGTCCATCCATGTCCCCAGCTCAAGGTGCATGTGATTTTAAGCAGTATTAATCAGTGTAGCATTCAATTTCCAATCTAGCTGCCCTGGAGCATAAGAATAGAATATAATGTTATTAAATTGAAAAAGGTTGTTTAACTACTTCTGTTTTTAATTCTCAGGACAGTTCATCGGTTATCCAGTTTGTGACAAGGGCAAAGGTGAGGGTGGACACAACACTCAGGATTGTGGAAGTGTCTAATGGGTATCCTGAAGATGCAAAAGTAAGTGACTGAGTCTGAAAAGAAAGGTCCCCATGTCCCATTAGTATGGAATCCATTAGGGGAGTTAGGCAACTGGAATTTGTGGGTTTGGCCAACAGAAATGAGCGAGTCTGACTTCCTTTGAATTCACTAGCAGCAGTACTTCATAGTGTTTCTGTGGTTTGACTTGCTGTGATACCTTCGCCAGCATTAAGTTAGGCTTCTCACTGTGAGGTTGATGTCAGCTTTAAGCTGATTCAGATTTTCCTTGAAACTCCAATGGGGTTTTTCCTCAGCAAAATCTCATCAGATATGACATTTTGAAATATGTCAATGTTTTAATAATAATTTGGGGTCAAAGACAATAACCAAAAGGGTATAAAATTAATAGACAAGACCACCACCTTTTCTTTATCTCCATCTTTTATGTCTAGCTATTTCAGTGTGCATATGATACAAGGACTGTAAATTCACTCATTTTATATCAGCCCTTGATAGTGAGAGAGGACTATTGCTCCCTTTTTGTTTAGCCCCAGCAACCTGAAAGTTTGTATCTTCAGAGAAGCCCTCCTTAACAGGAAGAAATTTTAATTGTACAGTATTTGAAAATAGATGGTAGCATTTTCAAAGTACTTAAGTGAGGTAGGAGCATACTTTCAATTGAAAGTTGCAGGCACTTGTGTTCCTAAAACACTTACGTGCTTTTGAAAATCCCATCCAGAGTATTTAATTATCACTGATGCTACTGAGCCTAATTTTAATGGTTCCATCTTGCTTAAAAACTATCCATGTTCATGATACAAGCAGTCTGGGAGCCCTGTGTTTAAAGATTGTTTATAGCTTTTTCTAATTTGCTTAATATTGGGTTAATGACCATAAAAAAGCCTTTAGGCTGAGATTTTCAAATCCTCCTAGAGGATTTAGACACTTAATTCCCATTATTTTTAATGGGAGTTGTGCATCTAAGTCCCCAAAGGCAGCTTTGTAAACCTCAGCCTTAATGTTTAATATACCATGTACATAAAGTAGCTAGGCCCAAATGTACAGCCAGGCTTCAGACCAGGTTTTTGCAGGTGCATACCTATTATGCAGAATATGCTAATACTGTTCTGATTAAGCAGCAGTTGTTCTTCATTATCATTAGGCTAAATCAGTCTCCAGGGCATCCTCCTATATAGCAGTCATCCTAATTCAATATGTCCCAATTAGAAAGAGTAATATTATTTTTACATTTATATAACACCTTTCATCTGCAATCCCCTTACCAATTATATACATAATATATACTGAGCGTGGTGGAGGGCTGTAATATGGTCATTAGCAGAAAGATGTGGATTTAATGCTGTACAACAGTTATTCTTTTAGACCTGGATTCAAGAAGGCAAGTAGTCCCATTGACATATTCAGGCCTTATAGACCAGGATTTTGGACATTTCATTGCACCTGAATTCTTCTAAAACAAAATTCCACTCATCATGCAGAATCTGACCTATTGCAAGCATGTATCTTACACATACCATGTATTTTTCTTACATCTATACCAGTCAGCATGAAAGTGATTTATTTTGTCCTTGAAACATGATTGGGTTTTCTGAAAATTGTACACAATTATTATTTATTATTACTTGTATTGGTGTTGCACCAAGGAACCCAGTTGTGGACCCTGCCCCCACTGTGCTAGGTGCTGTACAAACACAGAAGAAGACCGTTCCTGCCCCCAAATGAACTAAACTTAGGAAGTATTTCAGAGAACAGAAATAGACTTTTGGTTAGAAATGGGAAAGAAAAGGAAATATTCTGTTACTGTAGAGTATCTCAGTACTTATTGCATGGGTTAAATTACTCAGTTTTTACCTATCAGTCCTTATCCAAACAAAACTCTTTGTAGCTCAATGGGAATTTTGTCTGAATAAGGACTTCAAGATTTAGCTGTATAAAAATAGGGCTCATACCGTTGGTTAGTCAGTCACATTTCCCCAAACCTCTTTGCCAATGCACCCCCATAACTGGCCTGCAGCACTGCCTATTGGCCTACCTCTAGGTCTCTCTTTAATTCAGTTGGGTGGCACTGAGTGATTCTTGCACTTCTGCATTTAATTGATTAGTGGTGCTGTACTTGAGACAAAATCCTAGCCCCATTGAAACGTACGGGACCAGGATTTCACCCCTATATGTTACAATCTGTAAAGGTTTTGGGGATCCTTCCCAATGACTAGCACTTTGTGAACTGTAGGGGTTGTTTTTATTTAGTGCTCAAAATTTAGACATGATTTAATCACAATGTGAGGTCTGCTGTATTTCATTCTTATCAAATGCTTGGAAAAAATACTGTCCTTTTCCTGTCCCTGGAAGGCCTTGGGTTGCAGTGATTATAGAGTTCATCGTACATGCTCTGAAAAGACGTGAATCTTTAAACAAAAGCTTGCTGCTGGTTTCTGAGAAGATGAAACGGAAGGGGAGCATGCTTGGCATATTTTAGTAGTGTAAATCAATTTGTGATTTCAGTCTTTTCTAATGTGAATGCTATTTTCTGGCTCCCTTATGCTATTTCCATACGTTTGTTGGTTTCTCCACTGTAGTATGTTTTGGATAGGGTCGTGTTGAGAGAAAAATTTAAGACATGTGGTTTGGCTCAAGGTAGTCATATTTTTTCTTCCCTTCTCCTTCTTCTGGTGGAATGCAGCTGAGAACAATACTTGTTGCAAACCACAGTTATTTAGTTGTAACCAGAAACAGGGTGGAGGGGGATATAATTTCTTTGTCCATTCCTCTCACTCCCTTCTTTTAAAAAATCCCTTTCTCGCTCTCTTTTTGTTGTTGTTGTTGACCACTGAATGCTATACCATATCCATTTGGCCACTGGCTCCATCTGAGCTGCTGTTCATTGACATGCTTTGGCCACGTCTACACTACCCGCCGGATCGGCCGGTAGTAATCGATCTATCGGGAATCGATTTATCGCATCTCGACTAGACACAATAAATCGATCCCCAAATCGACGCCCATACTCCACGTCGGCAGGAGGAGTAAGTGGAGTCGATGGGGGAACCGTGGTGGTCGATTTGCCGCCGTGAGGACTAAGATACTTTGACTTCAGCTACGTGAATAGCATAGCTGAAGTTGCATATCTTAGATCGATCCCCCCCTAGTGTAGACCAGCCCTTTAGGTACGTCTATACTTACCTCTGGGTTCGGCGGTAAGCAATCGATCTTCTGGGATCGATTTATCGCGTCTTGTCTAGACGCGATAAATCGATCCTGGAAGTGCTTGCCGTCGATGCCAGTACTCCTGCTCTGCGAGAGGAGTAAGCGGAGTCAACGGGGGAGCCTGCCTGCCGTGTGTGGACCCGCGGTAAGTACCTTGTAGTTCGAACTAAGGTACTTCGACTTCAGCTACATTATTCACGTAGCTGAAGTTGCGTATCTTAGTTCGAACTGGGGGGTTAGTGTGGACCAGCCCTTTGAGTCAGCTGACAGAGTTGGTATCTAGCAATGAAAGCAGAATTTCCTCAGACATACTATCACACTAATTTCCGTAAAGCCAATAAGACTTGTTAGCTAAGACTGATTTAGACAGTCCTGCTAACTTGCTGTCCTGATTTCATTGGTTTATTTTTTTTGCAGTTTAGCACCCAGTTTCACAGCTCAAACAATTTTAAACAGGAACACTATGAAACAGGAAGTGAGAGGGTTCCAAATTAGTGTACTAAATACTTATGATAACAAGTCCATTAATGTGGTTTCATTCGTTTCCCAAACTCTCATAGATTCTCTGCAAGAGACGTGCAAAACCCTAAATAAAGGCCAATTAGATGGCAAGAGGATCCTCTTTGGAAAATATTACTGAATGGATGGGCTATCCCTTTTTTTAGAACAGTTGCATTAATCAGTAGATATCAATTTTAAAGGCTGTATCAGGAGTTTTTCTGAGTTTTGTTGGCAGGGCTTTGGAGCGGAGCTCGGAGCTGGAGCGCGGAGCAGCTCCGGAGCAGTGGAGCTGCAGGTTTTTGCCTGGAGCTGGAGCGGAGGCGGAGCACAGCTCCAAAGCCCCGTTTGTTGGCTTCCTCCAATGTGTTCTCACTCCGATGTCAATGGGTCAAATCCTGCTCACTTTGTTCACGCAAGTAGCCCCGTCCAATCATGTGAATAAGGTGATCAGGATTTGGATTTGGCTTAGTGCCTGCAATGATAAGACTCACATAATTTCATAGTGGTTGAAACTGATGTTTATAACTAGTAGTTTCACAGAGGTGAGACTTGCAGTCTTTGAGGCCATGTGGTGCATGTAGATGACACTTCTCCTCTGGAAGTGTCTCACAGAATAATAATTTTAGTCCTAGAAGACTGTAGTGATTGACTTGTTAGATCCAGTGACAGCCTCATGCAACTGCTTCTGTACAGGAGAAGGAATTCCATTATCTTTACTATAATCCTGTTCACTTATGCTAAGCATCCCATAACACCTGGCATTTGTTGAAGTCAGCTTTGGTTTAAGTAGATTAGGAAACTGTCAAGATTAAGACATAAAAATATTCTAGTCTGATGCAAACCAAAGAAGTGTCTTCATGCTCTTGGGACCTGGAGTGGGTGTGTTATGAACAAAGATATAAGGGGGCACACCGTGAAAAACCAAATAGTTGATTAATTAAATCTAGATTCAGATGGTGTACACTGTAACTTTTACTTATAAATGGGAAAGGTATAAAAAGATGGATTTAGGGGAGCAACTTTGGGAGCACACCTGTGCACGAGATGGCTTCCTAGAGACTGGTGGCATATTGAACCTTTTTCCAGCACTATATTATTATTGGCTTAGAGCAATAAACCTGACTGATATTGGTTATTTGGTTGCTTCACTATATTTCGTAATGAACCAAAGCGTAGTCAAGCAGTTGAAATATTAAATTTATCAGTAAAGCAAGAAGAAACGCTGCTCAGAATCTGGATGGATGGAAGGATAGGCTGAATTTCATCTCACTCAGACCAATCCAATAATTGTCAGCCCCTCTCAGGAGAAAGTGAGAGCCCACCTAGCTGGGTGGATGAAGGAGAACTCAAACTGACATGCCTGAAGCTTCTGCAGCAAAGCACCCCAAAAAGTAGGGTTTGTCTTGGGAAAGAAATTGGCAAATCCCATGGAGGTGAACAGGTAGTGAAATATCTCACCCCAAGCACTGCCCATAAGTGTCTCATGTACATTCAAGCTTTCATATGGGTACCTCAGTGTCTGATACTTAAACCTCCTGTGTGTATGACATCTCTACTGGAACTCCCCTAAAATGGTACTCAAAAGAACAAGTTATTCAATTTGTTAGTACTGTTATTTTAAATAAGTATGCAGTGGTTCAAAACATTACCTCTCACAAGTGTTTACTGAAGAATACAATATTATTTTTAATAATGTGTGTATCCCCAAATGTAGAACAGTGTATGGTACCCAGAATGTATTGTGCTTCTCTGTTAGGAATATGGGTAAAAAGGAATGCAGTCGAGGCATGACTACTGAAGATTTGACAATTATGCATTTGAAATCAATTTTCATTGTATTATCTTCCTCATTCTTCTATGTCCTGATTCAATAGTCCATCCCTATTCAGCAAAGAATTTAAGTACAAGCTTAATTTCAAGCACATGCTTAAGTACCATTAAAACCTATAGGACGTAAGAACATGTTAAAATACTTCTCTGAATTGCAATGGTAAAGAATAAGCTTTTTAAGAGCAACTGATTTCTGTAGTCCCCTTTTTGTTCACAAAGATGGTTAGAAACATAAAACTCTAATTTGGTAAAGCAAAATGTTGAGCTGATAAAAATGTCCTTGGTCAGAAGAGTTCAAAATTTCAGAGAGCAATGAAATTGTGCAATTCCGCGTTACTGTAAAGGATGAGGATGAAATTGCTCTTAAGGAACAAGAGCACTTTCTGCATGGCATCCGTGCACACTGGGTTCAACATACAGTATCGACAATGACAAAGGGCATTTCAGCTTAGAAGTTTCCCCCTTCTCATCATTTAAAGTGCCACTTTGAGAATCCATAAGCATAGTGTGAAATTTAAAAGAGAAATATAAAGATCGAAGTCCTGATATTCTAGAGAGAACCTAGTTTTTCACTGCATTTCCTTGGCATTTGTTCAGAGCTCAAAAGTAAACCTTTAATTCACTCCATATTTTATGACCGTTTCATGTTCTTTTCAGATCAAGTCTGCCGCCCCCACCCCCAACACACCCTTGTCTCCTGTACGAATAATGTATGCTTCAAGACTGTGTGGGAAGTTTGTCAGATTTGAGACAGCATTACATTACTCTTCATGATAGCTGTCCTAAAGAAATTGTGCTATCAAGCTGGACAGGAATGGGAAGTCCAAGATTTGTTCTCTGACATAGTTTTCAGTTGTAAGCATTTCAAACCAGGGAGGCAGGTTGGCACAGTAAAGTCATTGCCTGCCTCCAAACTCTCTATAGAGATGAATTGCTTCTTTTTCTCCCAGCTTCCCACAGTTCAGTTTTGTGTCCTCTTGCTGATAAGGATTCTGACGTATGATGTGTTGATTATTAGTTTTTGTTTTTTCTTCACTAGAACTCTCATGGCCATGAATACGATAATTGTAGGCTTGATCATTGTTGTGCCTATAGATTGGTTGTGGTTAGTATTTGAGGGCTTTAGAGAGATCAGTAAATTAAGATATACAACTTCCTCACTCCTCTCCAAACCACAAAACCATAAAGAAGATAGTAATAAGTTTTTATTTTTAGGATTTACAGTTGATTTAGTGCCAGAAGACACCAGATAATGAATAAAACAGTTCTTATCCCCCCACCCACTGAGCAAGCATAGTTTGAGCTGTGACTGTGAAGGCTTCTCCCAATTATCCCAGCCTCAAACTCGAACTAAAGAGTTTTATCTCCAGAGAGGTGATCATATAGTCCATTCTCCATCTCCATTAAGTCCTTGGTCTCTATCCGTTGACAAAAGGCCTATTCTGACAGTGATTTTTGGGACATGGACATTTGTACACTATGAAGGGGCTAGAGAACACCACCTAATTTTGCAGATAGCCACCACTGAAAAGTCAGCATTTGCCAAAGTTCCTGCCCAACAGCATATGAGATAGTAAAGTTTTTTTCCCTATAGTTACAATGGGAAATAACTGTGGTATCGGTCTTTTAAGCAACAGTCAGCTGGTTTATATTGCTAGAGGACAGAAGCACATTGTAGCCACCACTAGAAACCAGCTGCCTCTGACACATTGTATCGTCTTTCCAAACTGGCACAATGATACAAGGAAGATTAAAAATAAAATGTTTGGTTTCTGAAGGTGGCATTTTCCTAACACATACAGCCCAAACTCGACAGGAAATTCTCCATCCATCCAGACATCTCAAAGTGCTTTACACACACTTTGTGCTAATGTTTAACGCTAAAGCTTATCTACCTCTGAGGTGAAAGGTAATTACCACAGAGCACAGACATCTCATTATTATTATAATTTATTATTTGTGTTACCATAGCACACAGGAGCCCCAGCCACGGACCAGGACTCCATTGTGCTAGTTGCTGTACAAAAACAGAACAAAAAAGAAAGTCCCTGCCCCAAATAGCTTACAATCAAAGTATGAGATGAGAGAAAACAGATTGACGTAGACAGAGTACAAGGAAATAACACAAGACAGCTACAGAGTGTCAGACAGATGAAGGCTGAACAATGTGATTGTGGCAAATGTCATGTTAGTACCATGATGTTTGCTGGGAGACGGGGAGGGTATTACTTAGGAGGTGATCAGCTTAGAACATCTTTAAATCTTTTCCAATAGTTTTGTGCTTAGCAAAAAGAAGTGCTGGGGGTAATTCATCCTTCAGGGGTTATTCTGAGAATTCAAACTCATAACCACACACGATCAGATCCAGGTTCTACATTTGAAACTTTAAACTTGGGACCAGCTATTCTGATGCTCTTCCCAAAGGAGGGAGGACCAGTGTATGATACCTGCTGGTTCACATTGATTTATTTTCCTTTAAAGCAGTGGTTCCCAAACTGGGGTTCACGAAATGTTACAGGGAGTTCTCGGGGAAAAATTCTCTAATGGCGGACAGAGCTGTCGCTAAGGACTCCGGGCAGCACGGGGCCAGCAGCCTGGAGCCCCTGGACTTCCAAGAGCTAAGCAGATCAAAGCAACCATATCTATCACACTAAAGAGATTTAAATTTCAAGACTCCTTATAAGTAATGGAAAGGGAGGTGGATATTTTTTGCTGTTTTTAAAATTAAATAGGCAGCTCGTATTGTTTTTAAAATTATTATGAAGAACAAGTTTAAGCTTTGTTGTAACATGCGTTGCTTGCCTGGACTGCTCAAGACCTGAATGACTGTGTAGGAGGAACTCTTTGAGTTGGCTTCTTAAATACCTTCATGCTGTTTCACATCTGATACTCCTTGATGAAACATAGGAGCCTTGTCTTATAACAGGCTTTATTCAAAGTGATACAAACTACGAAAGTGAGATCTTGGAAGAGTGTTGCTATTTTCATAATATAATAAAAATACTGTAATGATAAATAGTAATTAATAATAAAAAGTGTTTAATAAGCATGTCATAAAAACAAATTTTATATTTCCAGGATCACTGCTTTTATAATTTATACTCAGGTAAAGGAGAAAATCCTGGGGAATATTTATTTTTAGGAGGGGGTTCGCAAGACTTAACATTTTAGTGAAAGGGGTTCACAGGGTGTTAAAGTTTGGGAACCACTGCTTTAAAGCAAACATTTTCTTGAATTTGGATTAATTTTTTTGCTAAAGTAAAATATTCTACCATATCCTCTGTAAGCCTAAAGAAGTTAACAGTTCACTAAAATTTCCGCAATATATGAAAGAAACCACAAAGAATTGTAAATGTAACCACTGCTTCTCTCCAAGATGACTGGCATTAGAGCAGGGGTGGGCAAACTTTTTGGCCTGAGGGCCACATCGGGTTTCCAAAATTGTAGGGAGGGCCAGTTAAGGGAGGCTGTGCCTCCCCAAACAGCCAGGCGTGGCCTGGCCCCCACCCCCATCCAACCCCCCCGCTTCTCACCCCCTGATGTCCCCAGGGACTCCTGCCCCATCCAACCCCTCCTGCCCCCGACGTCCCCCTGGGACTCCCACTCCTGACTGCCCCCCACTGCCCCATCCAACCCCTCCTCTCATTCCTGACTCTTTCCCCCCCCCCCGGGAACCCTGCCCCATCCAACCACTCCTTCTCCCTGTCCCCGACTGCCCTCAGAACCCCTACCCCTGACTGCCCCCGCCGCCCCATCCAACCCCCCCTCCTTCCTGACTGCCCCCATTCAACCCCCCTGTTCCCTGCCCTCTGACTGCCCCGACCCCTAACCCTAACTCTATCCACACTCCCGCCCCTGACCACCACCCCGAACTCCCCTGCCCCCTTACCACGCTGCCTGGAGCACCGGTGGCTGGCAGCGCTAGAGCTGCACTGCCCAGAGCACCAGGACAGGCAGCCTCACCACCCGGCTGGAGCCAGCCACGCCATTGCGCAGCACAGAGCACTGGGTCAGGCCATGGCTCGGCAGCTGCGCTGTCGCCCAGACCATTGTGCTGGTGGCGTAGTGAGCTGAGGCTGCGGGGGGTGTGGGACACAGCAGGGGAGGGGCCTGGGCCTGGGTCTAGCCTCCCGGGCCAGGAGCTCAGGAGCTGGGCAGGAGGGTCCCGTGGGCCATAGTTTGCCCACCTCTGCATTAGAGGAACCTCTCACTTCAAGGTGATATTAGTAGCTTGGAGTTTTTTAAATACAAAGTGGCATTTATGTGTTGTTGATTTTATTCTTTTGCTCATTTGGTTGTTTCCTTTTTAATCCATGAAAAATAAGGAATCTCAGATTTAGAGAGAATCAGTTAGTCAAACCTACTTCCCCCACATTCTCACAGAGCAAACTGTATTTAAAATAACAGGTCTGAGTTTTGCTTGTCTTGTGTATGCAGTAGAGAGATGTACGGTTTCATGGATCTAAGTCCCAGACTGTACTTGAATTCTCTTCCCAGTGCAATTGCCTGCTGAAGAAAAATGTAGCCTTGAACTGCTGTTTGAACAGTGCAAAGAAGAGGGGAAATGGGCCTTGCTGATGGTTACAGAACTCTGTGTGGGTTCTGGTGCAATTGGCTGTGGGAAAATATTTTGAAAATGGCAGCCACCGATTAATATGTTTCAGCTTCCCTTATGCATTTGCTGCTGTTCATGCTACATTCAGATCAAACATCTGGTGCAGGGGTCGGCAACCTTTCAGAAGTGGTGTGCCGAGTCTTCATCTATTCACTCTAATTTAAGGTTTCGCGTGCCAGTGATACATTTTAACATTTTTAGAAGGTCTCTTTCTATAAGTCTATAATATATAACTAAACTATTGTTGTATGTAAAGTAAATAAAGTTTTTTAAATGCTTAAGAAGCTTCATTTAAAATTAAATTAAAATGCAGAGCCCCCCCCGGACCGGTGGCCAGGAACTGGGCAGTGTGAGTGCCACTGAAAATCAGCTCGTGTGCCACCTTTGGCATGCGTGCCATAGGTTGCCTACCCCTGATCTGGTGGATAGATAGAATTACCAACTGGTACAAACTGTTTGCATGAAATGTGTGTAAGTTTTGCTGTATTTTTATCATTCTTCCACAAATGGTATGGTCCAGTCTCATTAATATCAGCCTGTGGAATGCTGGAGTGCTGAAATGAGGAGTTATTTAGCAGGGCACTATCAAAGGTGGAAGGCCCCAAATTTTAGCTTTCTTTTACTTGTGTATCTAATTTCTACAGATAATTTCTTTAGCCATGTATGTACATTTGTATGACATCACCCCCCCCCCCACACACACACACATATACCATTGCTGCGTCATAAATGGTGCTGTTTCAATGACAAGCAGCAGAAGGACGGGAGGGAAAGGAGGAGTTGGAAAAACACCACTTTGCCCAACCCATGAATATTTCACAGGTGGATGCATGTCATTTATATTCTCTTCCCACAGAAATATCTTAAAGTTGCGATGGTTATTAATTCTAACCCCCTGTTTTCAGTCACTTATAATTTCCAAAAATTTCCTTTCTGGCTAAAATGTTCCAGTCAACAATTCCTAACCAAATGTGAATTTTTGAAAAAGTTTGAGCAAAAATGGGTAAGCCTGGGTTGGAGGAGGAACTTTCTCTTTCCCCGTTTTAATAAACAGTCTTAGCTGTTTGAGGTTGAGGTTAATGTGATGAAATAGCCTCCCTTGAAGAGAACCACTTCTGAGTTTTCCAGTGAAAATTGGTTTTGAGTTGACTGAATTATAAGCCTTTGAAATTCACACACAGTGTAAGAGCAATACGTTTTGCTCACCTAAATGCACAGCTAAGCAAGGCCATACATGGGACATGTGCATGGTTGACATTGCAACACAGAGAAGTATATGTAGACAAAAGTGCACAGTGAATGAAGTCAGGGATCCTCAGGAGTCCTTTCCTCATTCACTGTGCACCTGTTAAAGTGCACAGGGAATGGGTCTGGAATGAGGAGGACCCCACTGAAACCCTAGCTTCACTCGAACTGCATATCTCGTGAAGTGGGGCAGTGAGTGAAGCAAGGAGGAACGTTCTGCTTCCAGTTAAAAGAGCTTATTCATTCAGCATATGCGGTTTTCCATATGAAGTGTCTGGGAGTTTGGCACCACTGAAAAATTGATGAATGAAGTGCAAAATGTTTTCACTGTCATGGGAATTTGTACCAACGGGAGGATAAAGTGTTCTTTGCAAACCTCTGTTCACTTTTGAAGGCAGGTACTGGAGCAAGATCCGTATCTGGGGGTAAATGACAAAGCAGGTATTTGTTGAATGATATTTACTGAGATTCAAATCCAATCGTTGCGAAAAATAGTCTGAAAGCACAAAATTGAGGGCACATTCCATGCTTCTCATTTTAAACAGTTATGTACATTTCATCTCAATATTTGTTTACATTAGAAATATGATCAGTGAAACTAAACTGCTGTGTATTTAATAAGATGAGTATCAGGGAAAACTATACAGCTTCCAGTTGTAAACCATCTTTTCTAATTGCTTTGTAGGTGATCTTTGAGGCCTTGCACAATATAGAGGCTCGTGGTTATGTTGTGGGATGGATCATTGCTATTAGTTTGCTGGTGGGAATTCTCATCTTCCTGTTTTTGGCTGTGCTGTTATGGAAGGTAAGACATCAGTCAGACACAACACAAACACCAAGGTTAGCCCCTGACCTTGGCATAAATTGTACATCTGTCTTCCTGCATCCTGCTTATCTGTTCATTTAGTATCCATTTACTTTAATAACTAAACAGCCATCTACACCTAAAAAGCCATTAAACATCAATAGAGATTTCATCAGGGGAGATGAAATAGAAAATTGGCATCTTCACTGAAGGACATTAAATATTGAAAGCTGTAATAGTGATTCCTGACGGAAGAGAGTCCTTCCTTATACTCATCACTAGCTCGCATTTAAATTTGAGATACTTTCCCCTGATTTTTACAAAAGCACGTTGCTCACTGATTTCAGTGGGAACTGCAGGGTGCTCCCCTAAAAATCAGGCTAATTTTGCTTATTGTGGCAACGGATTCAGTATGTACCTAACAGAAATCAGTAGGTGCTTATTCTTTTGGGGGAGGCAAAGGCAAGGAAAGAAGAGAGGGTGAGGGCCAACCAAGCTTGAATTCTTAAGGACCTTCCCTCCAATATGTTTTTCGAGGTGTCAAGAACAAAATTACTTGATGTTCCAAAGCAAAATCCAGTGGTGGTAGTTAAAGGTCAGCATTTACCCTCCTTAAAATAGGAAACACCTGTTGTGTCTCAGACATTATAATGTAGTAAGGGTGGTCAAGATGTTGACATTTGAAGGATGACTGCTCTACGTGATACATCTGAAGCATGAGGAACTTGAACCTTTTATTCTGATTTCCTCTTAAAATCCAGAAATGTAAAGGCCACTGCCAAGGCTATCAGTGGGTGGGGAACACACAAAGGAACAGGCCCAACATTATTTTACTGGAGGTGAGAGAGCTCCAGTCACCTGATTCACACTGTTTAACAGTGTGTGTGTGCTACAGACGCATTCTACCAGCTGTAGCAGGGTTCTGGGGCTACAGCTGTATAGTGGTCTAAAAGGACACATCGCTGTGTGTTGCTAGGCCCAAAATGTGACTTGCAATTCCATGTTAAAAATGGCCACACAAGGATTATCTTGTGGCTATTTTTTTTGTTTGAAAAGCAATGATTGGCTGTTCTTTATGCCCAATTTGGGGTACATCTGAAGTATTTTTGCCCGCCTTGGCACAGAATGTTTAAAAATCTCTATGATTGAGATGGCAGAATAATCATCAAAATATAGAGGTATCTGGTAGGAAAGGCCTATGGCTTGATTCTGGTGATACATAACTTTGAAGTAAGGACCATTGCTGCATATAGTTATATCTATAAGACTGGTTTCATGTAGTTAGAGACCTGAAAGTGAAGGTATCTTTGTTACTAGGGATAACAACTTTCACAATGTTTTTTCAGCACTCTCTGGTGCCATTTTGTATCTTAGAGTACCTACCAATTAGCACTCCCTTGCTTAAAATTGAGAATCAAGCTCTCTGAACCTCGTAAAAAAATGAGATTTGTTAGCCAATCAAATGCATGCACAGAAGTTGCCATTTTGTCATTTGATGCTTTGAGGAACAATGTCCCAAAATGACAGCAGCAGGTAATAATAATAATACCTAGCCCTTTTCATCCAGAGATATCAAAGCACTTTATAAAAGAGGTCTGTATTTTATAGAAGGGGAAACTAATGCACAGAAAGATGAAGTTGCCTGCCAAAGTTCAAACAGCAGACCATGGGCAGAGCCAGGACTAGAACCCAGGTGTCTAGAGTCCTAGTTTAATAGTTGGTCCACTAGGGAATATGGATTATTAAAGCTACAGATAATTTGGGGTTTTGTTGTAGAAAAATGTGACTAAAAAAACATTGATGCAGTCTGTAGCTGGCTTTTAATTCTGCTTTGAAACTATAATCCAGTATTAAATATTTTAATATTCATAACAAGTAGAGAGTGAAAAGTGACTGGCAATATTAAAATGCTGTGAGATAAAACTGACATGGGAAAAATGCATTCCTTTGAAGGAAATCTTAATTGCCTGATTGTAAAGATTTATTAGCTAAAATTGGTTTGGCACACCCTAAAGTAATTCCTGAATTTTATACATTAAAAATCCAAATAGATTTATATCAAGTTTTTTGTTTTTTTTTAAAGCTTGGAGTGAAGTAATAGTTATAACAATATGTTTTGGCCCAAATGTGAGTCAAAGATTTGGGTGCTTTAAAAGTCAGTGTCATTGTTTGGACTGTTATGACTGCCTATTTCACTCAGAATAAAAACTATTTTTACAATTGTGCAAGAGCATTAAGATGTTTTTACAGACATAATAAACTTTATAGCATGAGATCAGCCAGTCTGGATTTGCTTCTCTGATCATTGTTTTAGTATTTGGTTTATACTCCGTGGGTCAAATTCACCTCTGGCTTAAGTGAGTACAACTCCATGGAAGTTCTTAGAGTGGTGCCTGCTTACATTGTGATGAATATGTCCCTGAACATGGCTGCTGCTCTAATGATTTAGGCCAGTGGCTCTCAACCTTTCCAGCCTACTGTACCCCTTTCAGGAGTCTGATTTGTCTTCTGCACCGCCAAGTTACACCTCAGAAAAACTACTTGCTTACAAAATCAGATATAAAAATACAAAAGTGTCACAGCACACTATTGCTGACAAATGGCTTACTTTCTCATTTTTACCATCTAATTATAAAATAAATCAATTGGAATATAAATATTATACTTACATTTCAGCATATAGTATATAGAGCTTTATAAACAAATCATTGTCTGTGTGAAATCTTAGTTTGTACTGACTTTGCTAGTGCTTTTTATGTAGCCTATTGTAATCTAAGCAAATATCTAGATGAGTTGGTGCACTCCCTGGAAGACCTCTGCGTACCCCCAGGGATAGGTGTACCCATGGTTGAGAACTAGTGATTTAGGGCACTGATCTCATTCTGTTCAGGATTAGGCCAGATCCTCCTCCCTTTACTCATGAGAGTACAGTAGTTCAAGGGGGCTTCTTGTGTAAGGCAGATGAGCAGGATGTGCCCCTTTGTTTGTAAAGATTTAGTTAAATAGCTATCTAAGCCCTACTCTGTCTCCCTCTTCCAAGTTTGGTATGCCCCTGTTCACCCATGCTGGAACCCTCTGCCCTATTTGCCATGTCGTCTCCTGCTTCCAGCAGGTCTACTTCATAGTACCACTTCTTATCCCCTGCTACCTCCATATATACACATTGAGTTCTTTCCTTGGCCACATCCAGCCTGATGATCTTTGTTATGCAGGGCCACCTGGGAGCTACTGTCATATTATTGCTCATAACATCACATTGTGCTTCTCAATTGCAGAGAAAGGGCAGCAATTCCACTCCCATGACACCTGCTGAGAGGCTGCCAGCTGCTTGGGGCTGGGAGGGAGGGGAGGAATGAGTTTCTGCTACAGTACTGGCGAGTTTCTGCTACAGTACTGGCATACTATCAGTTGCACTGCTGTGCTAGTACGGCATTGCTGATTCAACAGCAGGGCAGGGAGGTAGACACACACCGAAACTGGATTTTTTTGGGTGCTACCTACCTGGATTATGCCATCATTGAGAAATAATAGATTGAAACAGTCAAGTTGGTCCATATTCTGTACCTCTGCATAGTGTCCTTTAATAATAATAATCATAATCATAATAAAATTTATAATAATGTTTTAAAATGCTGTGGATTGAGGGATTTAGATGATTCATTGTTTAACTGATAAAAGTTAAAAGCAAACAAAGCCCCAAGCAACATAAAATCAAAGGGCTTTATGCTCAGCTGAGGATATAAGTGAAGTTTCACAGACTGGAGCTATGTTGATTTACACAAGGAGTGATTTGTAAAATACAGGTGTAAAATTAATCATGATTACACTATTTAGTTTCTCAGGAATGCATTTTACATGTAAACAGTTTTCTGTCTAATATGAGCCAGGGTGTTTCTAAAGTGAGCCTATCACCATGGTATTCATGTGCCAATTTATATATAAATACGGTTACTGTTACTCTTTTATAGTCTGTGTATTCTTGATACACTGGAATGGGCTCTAAACATTGTGAATGTTCCTTTTACAGTAATGAACTCCTCTTTCTAGAACTTGGATCTTTGACAGGATTGCAAAGAAAAGCCTTTTAGCAGAATAGTATCTCTGATCAGGCAGGAAAGTCCTAGTTTTCTATCTGTACTAGGGTCAATTTCCCCTCTTTGTCATCAGATGAGTGTTTGAGAACCCTCTTTGTCTTCTAGGAGGGTATAGTGGTTTTCATCCAGGAAAGGATATCATCTTAGGTTTTCTTTTAAGAGGGTATCATCTTAGGCTGCTGAGCTGATCATTGTATCAATAAATCCTGCCTTTGAACTGCCTCAGTGACAGAGGCTTATTCAGATACAGATTAAATCCAAATAAAAATGTCAGACACATTAAATGTTTGCTTGTGCAGCGGGCTATAATCTAAACTTGTATTGAGGGATTACAGTATCTTGCCAGTACTGTGTTAAGGGACAAACTTTGAAATATGAAGTTCCTTTAAAAAAATTAAACAAATTGGATATTTTAAATGTGTGCATGGCTATATTGTTTGGAGAAACACAGGCCTTATGTCTTCTTGCTGTGACTGTATAATCCTATTTAGAAGAATGTTTAAATATTCTTGTGCAGTATCTATAAATACTTTACATCTTATTTGAGCATTCAGAAAATGCCTTAAACTGTCTAAGGACAAAGCCAACTTGAAATTCACCTAGGTAGTGGAGACTCATTGTAAACATTGGCTTCCCCTTTTGGGAAGAGACTCTCCCTTATTTAGGGCCTCATACAGTATAAGTCGTCTTTATACAATGGGCCAAAACACACAGGTCACCGGTTGCCAGAAGGAAAAACAAAACAAAACTCTGTGCTTATTCTTTGCCAGTGGTTGCTTTGTATCCTGTGTTACAACTCCAGAAAACATTCTCTCTCCCTCTTTTATCTGCAGCTGAGGTACCTCAGGGAAGTGGGATGCTAACTGCCATTTCCTGGCAAGTCCTTATACCAACATCCTCTCCTGAATGTCTGTTTTAAGAATATTTGCTCCGCAAAGGAATAAAATTGCCAGTCCCTTGCAGAGGAACGAGGGTACATATAAGCATGGCACAAAGACCAGTTAGGATCTCAGTACGTGGCAGAGGCCATACTTTCCTATACGGCTTAAAAATAGCCCTTCTTACATAACCTTTCATGCATGAGCTTTCTCCAACTAAATAGCAAATTCTTCCAAGCAGGAATCAAGGAATTGTCCTTTAAATTTACAGCTCCCGTAGGAGAGGTAGACAAGCCTATTTAGATTCATTGACATTTCATACTTTTGATAAACTTGCCATGTCAATCCCCAGCTCACCTGTTTTCACATCATTTCAAGAACAAAACAATAGTTATGATGGCAGTGCTTCAAAATTAAAGGTCATTGAAAGATCTATGGTGACACTGGAATAATTGGGGTTTAGATAAACAGGGGAGTTGACCTAACAAGCTTCAAAGTCTCTGGTCAGGGTCTCATGACTGGGAGCACAGATATCAAAGCACATAAAGATTTAATTCCATATAGATGTAAACATACCTACCCACCGGAGAAATCTACCTCCTGATTTCATATAGAGAATTTTCCATTTTGCTTCAGTGGAGTCTCTCTCCATTTTTAAACAACCTAAAATATTCCCTCCCTCTTCCTCCACATCAAACACAAGCTCCTTGCTTGCAAGTCCCTTCAACATTTAGCTGTTCTATCCCCATCAGATCAGCTAATATATGAAGCTACCATCTGCCTTTACTCTACCAGCGATGGCAGCCTCAATTGCCTGCTTGACCTCCTCTCCATCAAGTACTTCTCTGCTTTCTCCCAGGCTATCCACTGTAGATGAGTAAAACTCTTCATCGATTTGCAAAAGCTGCCACCTGGTCCCCTTTTAAATCCCACCTCTGCTATATGCCTAAAAATTGCCACCCACCTGGCAATGGTTAGACAAGTGACAAGCTGTGACGTCTATTTTTCTGTTAAACTCTGTTCGTTTTGTTACATTATCCTCTCACTCACTCTTGCCCCATTTGTCTATTTAGTCCATATATTATATCCCATCTGACATTGACTGTGAGCTCTCTGAGGCAGGGATTGTCTTCTTTATTGGCACAATGGGCCTTGATCGGGCTTCCTAAGAGCTAGTGTAGTAATAATAATAATAATGATTAATAATGTAGTTGAGAGCTGATTAACTTTTAAAATTAAAAACGCAAATCCTGTCATTCGAACCTGAATTTCCGCCAGTTTGACTTGATAAAATGTTGTTTGACATTATGTATGGGTCTCTTAGACCTTTTAGGGATGGCACCATTGAAGTGGTTGTTTTTAGGGGTCAAGAATGAAACTTGTCCCAGCACAAGGCCTGTGCACCACTTGATTTCCACTTTTTAGCCCTTAGAATAGTGAGTTTCACCCAGTGTTTGCAAAACTTTGACTTCCTGAAACCACAGGTTCATATTCTGGCATCCTGGATCATTTGGGTGGCATGGAGCATATACTGTATACTGTGTGTATGATAAGACCCTAGAAACCAGATTAGTTGTGGACTTTGTGGCACTTTTTATACAAGTAAAAGGTTAGTTCTAATGTCCTGGCCAAAAGTTCCCCTTTTCCTAATACTGTTCTGGGTGAGGTGTACTATTTTTCTACAATCCTCTACCTAGGGTGCATTTCAGGGGTGGTATATGCATAGAGCTTATGAAATGCAATTTTTATCTTTGGGGATAAAATGCACAATATAAATATAATGTAATAATATTGCGCGTGACTGTTTCGCTGACTTCAGGGTCCTCGAAAGGAGACCTGCGCTTGCCAGGGCATTTCTGTATGTTAGAACCATTAAAGCTCTGTAGCTTTCATCCTGGCACCTATCAACAAATTTAATCCCCTGGCAAGAGAAAAGTCCTTTTGGGGTTCATAAAGTCTCTTTAACAACAAGAAAAACAATCATCATTCTCCAGAGCCCAAACTTGAAACACACGGAGGTGTAGACTTAGAAGTTGCAAATAAATATATATGATTCCAAAATTCCTAGATACCAGAAAGGGAACATGCACATTTATTGGAAATCATGGTCATCCGTCAGAATCAAATGCTTGAAAATAGGGCGAATATACCTTGTTTAGTCTACATTCTCATTCTTAGCTTGGTGTCACAAGAGGAAATGCTATGTAATGACTTGCACCAATCAAAGCCTTTTCTTACTGGTTCAACTAAGCATGTAACTTATGCTGATAATTAAGGAAATAATGCAACTTTCAGTCAAATATTTTTGGCAGGTCACATATATCAAAATACAATTGTATAGTTACTTTTTGTTGAATCCAGCAACAGTCTTTAAAGTTTAGCCAAGGTTTGGGTTTAAAACAAAGCTAAAAATCTTTCTTGAGTTTTTCTTTTTCCTTTAGAGAGGAGATGTGGATTGAGATGCATCTTAAATAAATCGCTCTTTCAGGAAAGATAAAGCATTTAGCTACTATTGTGTTCCTACTGAGATTTAAGAAATCTGAATATAGTAGCAGGTTATCCAAACATATTGGCAGTAAGTACACAGTCTATTCTTTTCCTTTTCTGAGAATGGGAAAATGAGATGAACTCTTCATGTTGTTGACCACATTCATTTTAGTAGTTTTTAAATTATAAACTACTTGCTAGTATTATATAATAGAAAACCCAACCTCTAAAGTATTCAAAGAAGGTTTACAATATTTGATATTGATAATTAGACTTTTTGATTAAAATTATAGTGTTTTAATATGTAATTTTTTAGGTAAATTACTCTACACAAGAATCTTAAGTAACTCAGTCTTGAGTTCATTTCTTCATTACACTCAGATTATCAGAACAGTCAACTTGTTGCTTGTCAGTTAAGATTCTGCCAGTGCTTAGTTATTGATTACAATTCTCATCATTTCCTAAGCATATAGGTTATAATGTTGGAGGTAATCTATTGTGCAGGCCTAGGTGAAGTGAATTCTAGTTTCATATCAATTCCATTTGAGGCAATTAACTCTTTTCTGGCAGAGACTTTCCAAAATATGATCCTGATCCTTCAAAGTTTACTCACTTCACTGACACTTATATGCAAATAGGTCCATTGAAGTCAATGGAACTACCCACGTGAGTAAGGACTCCTAGTATGAGTAAGGATTGAAGAGCAGGCTCTTTAATGTCACCCCCTTGAAAAAGCTAGAACAAGGCCCATGTCCAACATACAATCATAAAAATGTAGGGCTGGAAGGGTCTTGAAAGATCATCTAGTCCAGCCCCTATGATGAGACAAGACTAAATATGCCTAGACCATCCCTGACAGGTGTTTGTCTAACTAGTGCTTAAAAATCTCCAATGACTGGGATTCCACAGCCCCTCTCGGAAGCCTATTCCAATGCTTAACTAGCCTTATAATTAGAACGATTTTCCTAATATCTAACCAAAATCTCCCTTGCTGCAAATTAAGCTCATTACTTCTTATCCCTACCTTCAGTGGACATGGAGACATGAACAACAACTGATCACTGTCAGCCCTTAACATATTTCCTTTCAGTTGTCTTTGTCCAAGATTAACATACCCAGTTTTTTAATCCTTCCTCATAGGGCAGGTTTTCTAAAGCTTTTTTATCACTGTCTCCAATTTGTCCCAGAATTGGAAACAGGTCTCCAGCTTAGGCCTCCACCATGCCAAGTAGAATGAGACAATTACCTCCTGTGTCTAATATATGACATTCCTGTTGATCCACCCCAGAATGATATTTGCCTTTTTAGTAACTGCATCACACTGTTGACCCATTCAATTTGTGATCCACTATAACTGCTAGATCACTTTCAGCACTACTACTGCCTAGGCAGTTGTTCCCCATTTTGCAGATGTGCATTTTGATTTTTTCTTACTAAGTGAAGTACTTTGTTCTTTTCTTTATTGAATTTCATTTTGTTTATTTCATTTTTCCAATTTGTCAAGGTCCTTTTGAATTCTAATCTTGTCCTCCAAAATGCTTGCAACCCTTCCCATCTTAGTGTCATCTGCCAGTTTTATAAGCATACTATCCACTCCATTATCCAATACATTAATGAAAATATTGAATAGTACCAGACCCAGACAGACTCCTGTAGGACCCACTAGATACCGCCTCCCAGTTTGACAGCAAACCATTGATAACTACTTTTTGAGTATGGGCTTTCAACTAGTTATGTAACCACCTTATATTAATTTAATCTAGATGACATATCCCTAGATGGCTTATGAGAATGTCATATGGGACAGTGACAAAAGATTTGCTAGAATTAAGATAAATCATATCTACTGCTTTCCCCCTACCCACTAGGCCCATAACCCTTTCAAAGAAGGAAATTAGATTGATTTGGCATGATTTGTTCTTGACAAATCCATATTGGCAATTTTATATTTGGCATATTTATAACCCTATTATCCTCTAAATGCCTAAAAATTGTTTGTTTAATAATTTTGTCCAGTATTTGTCCAGGTATGAAAGTTAGGCTAACTAATCAATAATTACCCCAGGTCTGACATTGTGCACAGGTCTTGACATTGTCTCTCCCGTGGAGGTGAATTCCACCCAATATACATGAACGTTGGAATTCTTCTGTAGTCACCACTTAACTTCTGTGTGCCTCAGTTCTTCATCTGAAACATGAGAAATATATAAATGAGGAACTGGGGCACAGAGAAGTGACTTGCCCAAAGACACACAGAAAGTCTGTGGCAGACCCAGTGAGTGAAGTCAGATCTCTGGAGTTCCCATCCAGCGTCTTAAGCACAATATCATCCTTCTCCCAAATATACAATTTCTCTATTAAGTATAGCCACATGTATAGTTTCCAAACATGCCTCTGTCCTTACAAGGAGGCTCACGTATTGGCAGTCTGCCTGGCTGCCACAGAGAAATTTGATACTGCAATATCTGAATTTGATTTCAAAACACTGCAAAAAAGACCAAAGTGATGTGACAATAAAGGTTTCATGAAGTACATGAACCTAGACCACAGGAGTTCGCCAACTCTAGAAACAACGGCTGTATATTGGCTATCACTAATAGAGAAATTCTATTTTTGAGGAAAGATGACCTTTTGTGGCTAAGCCACTGGATGGGGATTTAGGAGATGGGTTCAGTTCCCAGCTCATGTCTGACCATGGGCAATGTATTTAATTTCTTTGTGCCTCAATTCTGCATCTGTAAAATGGGCATGATAATACTTCCTTCATCTCTCTTGTCTATTTAGCTTGTATGCTTTTTCGAACAGGGACTGTCTCTTGCTATGTGTTTGAACTGTGTCTGGCACCATGGGGTACGTTGTATTAATTTAGATGGTCTAAAGGGCCCAAAGAGTTAAAGTTGTGAACATGATTCTGAAACTGTCCAAGATTAAACAGTTTTAAAAAAGATTTGGGGTTTGGTATACAGAGACGTCCGCCTGCTTAGTACCATGGCAAGCACACCATTAAATATCCATTGAAACTTTTATTAAAGATAAAGAAAAGAAGTAAAAACAGTTGAAGCTTTTGAAATGTAAAGTGTAAAATAAAACTGTCATTTGAACAACATGCCTTGTTCCCTTTCTCTTTAACTAGAGAAAGTTTTCCGAAGGAAAAACTCCCCTTATTTGATAGTTTTTTAGATGGTATCAAAAATGGTGGCAATTGTCCTTTCTGGAGAAAAGAGAAGTTAGTTGAGATGGTCTGGAGCTGTCATTGCTGCTGCTGCTGCTGCTGTTAAAGTCCAGTCCCGTCTTCTAAGATAGCAAACAAGACAAATACACGCAAAAGGGGAGAGAAAAGAACAAAAAAAATAGAAAAATGAAGCTTCTGTCTCTGGTGTTGACTTTCACTTGCAACCTCACTGCTGGAAAAACACAATCACAGCACTATGGATTGGATGAATGGACTATAAGGTGGATAGAAAGCTGGCTAGATCATTGGGCTCAATGGGTGGTGATCAAAGTCTTGATGTCTAGTTGACAGCCGATATCAAGCGGAGTGCCCAGGAGTCGGTCCTGGGGCCGGTTTTGTTCAACATCTTCATTAATGATCTGGATGATGGGATGAATTGCATCCTCAGCAAGTTCACCGATGATACTAAGCTGGGGGGAGAGGTAGATACGCAGGAGGGTAGGGATAGGGTCCAGAGTGACCTAGACAAATTGGAGGATTGGTCAAAAGAAATCTGATGAGGTTCAACAAGGACAAGTGCAGAGTCCTGCACTTAGGACGGAAGAATCCCATACACTGCTACAGGCTGGGGACCGACTGGCTAAGCAGCAGTTCTGCAGAAAAGGACCTGGGGATTACAGTGGATGAGAAGCTGGATATGAGTCAGCAGTGTGCCCTTGTTGCCAAGAAGGCTAATGGCATATTGGGCTGCATTAGTAGGAACATTGCCAGCAGATGGAGGGACATGTTTATTCCCCTCTGTTCAGCACTGGTGAAGCCACATCTGGAGTATTGCGTCCAGTTTTGGATCCCCCATATAGAAAGGATGTGAACAAATTGGAGAGAATACAGTGGAGAACAGCAAAAATGATTAGGGGGCTGGGGCACATGACTTATGAGTAGAGGCTGAGGGAACTGGGTTTATTTAGTCTGCAGCGAGAGACGATTGGAAGACGTGTTGTGATCGGCTCAATCTTAACTGATGAAGGACTGACAGTCTACGCAGAAGAGAAGTGTGAGGGGGGATTTGAAGGTAGCTGAAGGGGGTTCCAAAGAGGATGGAGTTAGGCTGTTCTCTGTGGTGGCAGAGGACAGAACAAGGAGTGATCATTTCAAGTTGCAGTGGGGGAGGTCTAGGTTGGATATTAGGAAAAACTATTTCACTGGGGGGGAGGAGAGGGTGAAGCACCAGAATGGGTTACCTAGGGAGGTGGTGGAATCTCCATCCTTAGAAGTTTTTAAGGGCTAGCTTAAAAAAGCCCTGGCTGGCATGATTTAGTTGGGAATTGGTCCTGCTTTGAGCAGGGTGTTGGACTAGATGACTTCAAGAGTTCTCTTCCAACCCTAATCTTCTATGATTCTTATCAGCCATTCCGAGCAAACTTGTACCAGCATCAGCATTAGGTCATTGCTTTTAGTTGCCTCTCTAGTCACAGGATCACAGCAGTGTACTCTAGCCAACTAAGTAGGATTCTTATTAAACAGAAGGCAAAAGGAGAGAGAGAGGAAAGAAAAGAAATAAGATGGGAAGGAAAAGCACAGGGGAGGGATGGGGAAGTCTCCCATTCCAGGTGATGTTTGAGATTTAGCTGGAGCCAGTGGAGGTGGTGGTGTCATCTGGGTCTCTCTCTCTCTCTCTCCTGGTCTGGTCAGGACATCTCTCAGGAATCAGGATTAGGACAAGGAAGGCCTAGGGTCCCAGGAAATGGTGAGGGTGGCAGCCAGGATGATAAAGTTGTTGGCAGACAGTTGCTGCTTCTGTTAATTTTTCCCCAAAATATTTTTAAGAAGTCCAAAAGTGAGTGTTGGGTAAAATAGTCCATCCTCTCATTATTTTGTCCACCAATGGACCTAATTGCCAGCACATCAGTTTTGGTTCATTAGTTTCCGGTCCTCTACTTTTCTTATTTACCAGTCGTAATCTTAACACGGTCCTTGAGTGGTATCAGTAAACCCCTGTCTGTTTAAATTAATTCAGTCCTCCTGTCTCTTCCTTAAATCTTTTCTTGAACAATTTTATCTAAAAAGCCATTGTGACAATTTATGAACTTTCACTCATTTTTTACAGTTGAGCTTATAATTAGGAAAAATGTGTTGGTCCTGTTATCACAACAGGCCCCTATCTCTGTGGGTGCTGTAATATAAGCCATAATAGTTTTAATATCCATGCCTACTTGTCTATATCTATATTACTTTTTTTGTTGGACTTTTACTAATATGTGATTAATTGGAAAAAACAGTCCATTTTTTCTAGAACTATATTAACCAGTACCTTATTTGATAACGACCAAAATTGCATTTTTTTATTTTGTTGAGATCAAGTCTAGTTGGTGATCAAAGAAACTCTATATAAGGTTGCTTTGCAGTAAATATCACAGCGTCACCTATTGCTAGCCATATTAACTCTATTTTTTCAAGTGTGAGAGAAAGCTTCATTCACAGTTTATAATTTACTTGCTATCAAAACATGCTTGTCACTGGCTTCCTGGTAGGATAACCACAGGATGATACCATAGGAGATACCATTTAAACATTTGTGTTTACTGTTAGAAAAATACTGAGCTGCAATAGGTCAATGATTTGACCTTTTCTGTTCTTGGGAAATAGGAGAAGGGAGAATGGAATCAAGCAGCAGAAAGAAGGTAGCAATTTATCATTTTAACTCACAGGAACAGCTTTCATTGCTCTTTTCTGAGTGTCTCCATGCTCACGTAGGAAATCCATGTCAAAATGGATCTTTAAGCAAATCTTGCCAGATATGAGTTGTCTGTGTTTTTCTAAAAGGAACACAAGCCTGACTTGACAACAAGCTGGAGCAATGCACTTTAGTGAAAGACAAATCTCAGAATTGCAGATGATGTCAACAATTTGACAGTGCAGTGGAGCGACATGAATAAAGTTCAGAATTAACTTGTGTAATTCCCCAGCCTGTTGAGAGCATTGATTCTGTATTGCTTTAAATGGAAAATTAAAGTTTTATTTCCACAAGGTACATTCAAGTTTCTGCTCAGGAAATGCTGTAGAGGGCAGCATGACTACAGAAGACAAGAAACATACTCCAGTAACTAAATAGACCTTGCATTGGAAAAAGTGTTGACAATCTCAGACTGAAAAACCCAAGCACCAGATTTATGCAAGCTTCAGTTCCAGGATGTATGGGAAGCTGCTAGGGAAGAAAGTGGGATGGACTGGACTGCAGTGTCATCATTATTCCATGCTGGGAAAGCCTGGCTCAGCATTTTTTATTTTCTCTGGAATTGTCTGGGAGTTGGATGAGAACAAGTTGGCTGACCCTCAGTCCGTATACGGCAGAGATGATACTGGTCGGTTCACAGAACCTTCAAGAAGAGATAAGAGAGTGATATCTGCTCCTTCTGTTGGGAAGGTGGCTGCACCAATTGCTAGTGAGATTTGCAATATGGGGAAACTTTTGGATTACGCCAAGATTGTCAAATTCTTCAAGTCACCCTCTTTCTCCACCACACTGGACGAAGACTATACTGCACATTACTGATGCTGGCATGAAAAGCAATCTACATCCACACTGCAGTGTGTAGCTATACATCGGTGAAAGGATCTGGCATGGGGAGGCAGCAGGGAAAGGCTTTACCTGTTGCCACCCACGCTAGAGACTTTCCCCACTGCTGGAGTCTTTCCTTGTGGCAGGGAAGGGCTTCAGCAGTGGGGAGCTCCTGGAGCCTTTCCCTGCTGCCCTCCCCATCCCCCTCCAGAGTCTTTCTCCACTGCCGAAGCTTTTTCCTGCATGGGGAAAGGCTCCAGCAGCAAGGAGGTAGCAAGACACAACAAGGCTAAAAATATCAGTGTAAACAGGGAGGCTGACTTGGCTGAGTAGACGGCTTTGTAGGGTATGTACTAGTGTGCATACCCATGCCCTGTAGGTGTGTCTTTACTCTATTCAACGCATGTATGAGTTCTATGTGACACCAAAAGAAACATTCAGTGTTGATGTATCTTTAGAGGAGACAGCCTATTGCACTGGGCCATGCAGCCTCCCTTTACTCTCCCCACCAGCTGCCAGAAGATGGAGGCTGAGAAGCCCCAGACTTTTGGGGTTCTTTTTCCTAAGCACCCACCAGCTGAAGGCTCTGAAAGTTGTCTGGGCCTTCCGGCCACCCCACTTGACCCAAAGGGACGGACCCAGAGCACTGGACTCAGAAGGACCTTCACGGATTCCACATATCACATTCATTCAACTCTGAAACTTGGGCTCTGGATTTTCATTTTCCTGTACAGTCATTGGTGGTTGTTCTCTCGTCGTTGGACCTCTCTCCTGCCATTGTGACGCTTCAGCTGCCCCCCTCCTCCCTGTCCACTGTACTCCTCTCCTGTATTCTTTCCCCATAATTTGTTTCCCCTTTTCTCCTCTCACAATGTGTTTTCCTCTTCTTTACATTCCCCTACATTATTCCCAGAATCTGTTCTCCTCCCCACCACTCCTCTCTTCCATCTTAACCTCATGGACTGCATATCCTAAACAAACAGTTCCCGCCAAACTGAACTGGAGCAATATATATAAAACAGTCTGATCGCTCTCCTGCTTCCACATAAGACCGAGGCACAACCTTTACTCTTGGTCCCAGCAGTGCTCTCTCATAGAATCTTCCTCCTGCGCAGGGCTTTCTGAACTCTTCTGGAAGCCCAGGAGCAGCCACAGAAAGCAAAAGAGAGGCAGCACCTTCAGAAGACAAGCTCTTCTGCCCTATGTGGTTTGCAGGTTGTAGCCATGTTTGTCCCACAATATGAGACGCACAAGGTAGGTGAGGTAATATCTTTCATTGGACCAACTTCTGTTTGTGAGAGACCAGTTGAAGAAGAGCTCTGTGGAGCCCGAAAGCTTGTCTCTTTCACCAACAAAAGTTGGTTCAATAAAAGATGTTACCTGACCCATCTTGTCTATCTCTTCTGCCCTAGTGACACAAGAACCAGCAGAACATTAGAGCTCTCAGTGTTTCCACTAGCAACAGCCAATGACTTTGACTGTTATCACCTCTCTGCCCTTCCCCACTTTGCCCTCTCACCTGGATCCTTTACTTCTCCTTCCTTTTCCCCATACTTCTCCCACCCAACCATTATGAACTCACACTCTCTGTATAACTCATCACATACCTAACCTATACACATATGTCAACTATGAATGTTGGCCAATGTTGCTGAGGTTTTAACATGAGGCAGAAGAAACTTCCTTGTGATGATGTGGAGTGTTAGCATGTTTCTACTGACAGCGATATGTGGGCATTTGCGTATATTGTCCCATAACTTGGTATTTCTTTACCCTTTAGGGGATGTCATACTTAGCCAATCCCTAACCCAAGTCTTTTTAAAAAATGGTCACATCCAGTCTGCACATCCAAGCTTTTCTTTTTTCTCCCAATGTGTTTCCCTTTGTTTTAATTCATTTTCCTCCCATGATTTTGGAGCAGTCACATAGACTTACAGCAAATGATATATATACAATTTCATACATAGGTGCTGGAACTAGGGATGCTGGGGAGCTGCTGCACCCCCTGGTGTGAAGTGGTTTCCATCATATGCAGGGTTTACAGTTTGATTCAATGGCTCTCAGCACCCCACTATACAAATTATTCCAGCACCCCTGATTTCGTAGCAGGATAACCTGTGGATTCTGGGTTTCGTGCTTTCTTAATATTTATTAAGGTTTTCAACTCATTCTATTTCTGCTGGAAAGCCTTACAAAAATGTTCCTTATGCAGTAATGAAATAATAAAATACCAGAACTATCACAACTTTTAAAGATAATTCCTGAAGCAGATGTTCACAAACAGACAACTTTTATTAAAATAACAGTGGGAAAGAGTTTGCTTTTGTTTGTTTGGCCCTGGAGGAAATTAAAAAGCCTTTCTATAATTTTGATTATAACTTCAAGTGTGGATTTTACTGTTCCAGTGATGTGGTTGTATGAAGGATTGAAACCTTTAGGGTTTAAAACCTGTTTTAAAAAGCTATAAATTGAACTGTCCTTGTTAATGTTAGGAAAACCAATCCCGTGGCAATTTTCTCTTCTAGAAGTTCTAAAGTGCTGCATGTGTAGGTCTGTGCTGATAACTAACTATATAAAAATGGCACCCTCTTACTCAACACATCGACTCCTTGGTATATCTACTGACTTGTGACCAAAAAAAATACCCTTACTGCTAACTCTTGTTAACTCTGCAGAGCCAGCACAGCTGAGAGAGAGGAAAGTGGATTCTATTCTTTTTTGTCCATTATCAACAAAAATGTTCATTAGGGCCCTGATCCTGCACCATTTAAGTCAATGGGAACTTTGCCATTGATGCCAATTAGAGCCTGATCCAAAGATCGTTGATATCTGTGGGAAGATTCCACTGGGTTTGCACTGTTGTCACGGTCTTCAAGCTGTGCTCTCAATGTGGTTGCACTAGTGACTAGTGTAGATGAAAGCATAATTGCAAAACCTTTATTACTGGCAATGATGTGCGAAAAGGAAAGAACTCAGCTTGACTTTCAGGTCATAGAATGAGTTTGAAGGACAGGGAGTTAAGAAAAAAAGTTGTGGATGTTTTTGTTTTGTTTTGTTTTAACCTGGAAGACCGTAAGAGACAAGAAACACCCACAATGCCATTTTTATGGAGTCATTTTTCAGAATCGAACCACACTTGTAAAATAAGCCTTCAGAGAATCCCTCCAGAAGTATGAATGGGTGGATTTTCTTTTAATGAATGTAAGTTGATTCGTCTTACTGAGCACAAGACCTAACACTTTGCTGATGATGACTGAAGGGCAGGTGAGATCTAGTGCACTGTGTACAAGGCTAGGAGGTAGGAACTTTTGAGTTCTAATTCCAGCTCGAACTGTAAATCTCCATGTGGCCTTGGGGAAGTCACTTTACTGATCTATCTCAGTTACTTTATCTGTAAAACTGGGATAATATCAATTTATCCACCTGTCTGTCTATTGTGTGTGGGGGTTGGGGGTGTGAGACGTCTAGATCCCAGGGGTTAAAATATATTTGTAGAAAATACAGTTTAGTAAGAATTTGAACTAGAAAGCTACATTTAACAGAAATGTAGCCGTGACATAATAGTGCAAAATGTTCTTAAGTTAGTTTGTGAATAGAGGATGTTAATAACTGACGAGCATCATTTTTACCCTGCAGGAGTTGAGAATACAGCTAGTCAACTCAAGGAGTATACACTAATACATGCACACCAGTGGAGGCTGGTGACCTTGGAAGTGGGGCAGCAAAACTGACGGATGACATATTCAGAACAGGATTATGCTGTAAACTGGTTCTGAAAATGCCATGTGTCAGGTTTGCTTCCCCACTTCCAGCAGGCAACAGCCTCCACTGGTGTGCATGTATAAATGTGTATGCCTTGTTCAGTAAGCTAGGATCACAGGGTAATGAACTACCTGACTCAAAATGGGCAGGGATTACCATATTTACCCAGGAAAGCCTCTACTGCTGACAAATTCAGCAATAAATATTGACAAAACTATATTTTTATACATAGGTATTAGATCTGGACTGATTCCAGAATCTGGAAACTGAACCACTTAAGATTCTGATTTCTGTGTCTGCAGGGTCGGCTCCAGGGTTTTGGCCATCCCAAGCAGCCAAAAAAATAAAATAAAATAAAAAAAAGCCACGATCATGATCTGCGGCGGCAATTCGGTGGAAGGTCCTTCGCTCCACGCGGGAGTGAGGGACCGTCAGCCGTATTGCCGCCGAATAGGTGGACCTGCCGCCCCTCTCCGGAGTGGCCGCCCCAAGCACCTGCTTGCCAAGCTGGTGCCTGGAGCCGGGTGTGTCTGACCCAGGCCCCAAAAGGCTTATTTTCTGGTTTGGATACAAATGGAAGCTTGTGAAAGTAGTTGATCTTGTGAGACTTCCATCACATAAGAGGATCAAATTAATGCAAAGTCATCTGATCTCACAAGATTTGTGCCATTTTGGCCCAGAATCACCAAGGCCAGTTCATGCTAGGGTTTGCCAAAAACTCTCTGATTTAGACTCATACCCAGATTCTAGTCCAGTTCTGACCTGGTTCTGGATCTGAATACTGGCTCTTCAGCCCACTTCTAGTATTTTTTGTTTTCTGAAAATATTTTAACTGCTTTTTTTAAAAATTGTGTTTTATGTAAGTGGAGTCTTCTGTCAAAAGTAGTTAAGATAAAAGGAAGCCGAGAACTCATGAAAACTTGGACCTGATACTGATCTCATTTACATTAATGTAAATCAGGCGCAACCCCATTGACTTCAATAACCTTTCCAGTTTTACACCAATGAGATTAGAATCAGAGCCAAATTGTTTATCAAAACCAAGATAGATTTTAATTCATGACATCATTTATTTATAATGATACTTCTTTTCAATTTGCAGCTGGGCTTCTTTCGCAGGAGATACAAAGAAATCATTGAGGCTGAGAAGAACAGGAAGGAGAATGAAGATAGTTGGGACTGGGTCCAGAAAAATCAATGAACTGCCAGAAAAAAGGGTCATGTGACACACACTTGCTAGCCTATTGGTCCTGCTCTTGTATCTTCCATATGTGGAAGAAGGAATCTTCTCCAGATTTTTCGGAGGCCCTGTTGATGCTGTGTTCTTCATCATCCTAACAAGCTAGGGAACATATCCTGAGGCAACCACTGCAGCCATGTCCGGTGACTGGAGCGATTTACATTTCCTGTAAGAGTTGAACTTTGAACTTTGGTAACCAAGCTGCAGTGCAGAGCAATATTTATGAATCCAACATATGTGGTATACCCTCAGGGGAAGACTGATACCTAAAAGTATTTTTATAAATATAAGCTTTTTATACTGATTATGTCTTTATATTTGTATCAATGTTTTATTGTTTCTATTGAATAGCTATATAGTTCACTCAAGCACTGATATCTGGCTAAAACCTTGGAAATACATATATGTATATATAAATCTTATTGTACTTTTGAACTTCAATGCAAAAAAAAAAAAGACTTTCAGATGAAACTAGCTGAAAAACCTCACATGGCAAATCCGCAAGGCTTGGTAATGTATATAGACCATTTAATGGCAATAAGCCAAAGTCTTTTCACATTTTTTAAGCTGAAGTTGATTTTTGAGTTATGAGCTAAAGAACCTAAAGTATTACTCACATATGATTTTCCGCATTTGAATTTATCCGTTACTAATCTGAGTTGTGGGAAACAATTACTCACAGCCAAGTAACAAGAATTATAGTTCCACATTGCCTCTTGTATTTCAGGAATATAACCTTTTGATCACAGGGCATATTGCACTGAAGAAAGCAGTGAAGAATGTCTTCCTTTGGCCAACTCTGTCTCCCACAATCTGTAATCCTTTGACAATGGGCAACAAGATACTGCAAGGATATAATTGGGCCAACCACTTAGGCATCAACTAATTACTTTGGGTTAAAAATGGAATTAATTATATCAAAATTCATGATATAAAAGATGGTCTTTGATATTGTTAATGGTCATAATCTGTTTCACATGTTGCTGTCCAAGCTAGTGATACATAGCTACGCGGTCTGACCATTATGCCTGCCATCTAAATTTTATATATCCAAGTTACAAGATTGTTTACATGATAATCTTTAGAATAATGGCTGTATTAGATAGATGAGCAAATTAGATGTATTTCTAAATCTTGAGGTTTCATATTTGGATGCTTTTAATACAAACTATCATTCTTCATCTAGTATTAAAAACTGAGTTGAATTCTGGCACAGGCCTTGCTAAAATGCAGACCCACACTCTCAAATAATTCTTTAGCAGATTTCTTACTGGGCTGGAAGAAACTTCGTGCTAATGTTCATAGAAAGAGCTGTTTGGTGTCTGACTAGAAATAGTGCTACTGGTACACCACTTGTTTATAGATGTGATTGGTCTGCTTCTGCTCTTACATTTCAGCAGCGTACATCAGGAGTAATTACATTGATATGCTGCAGGGCCAGCTCCAGGCACCAGTGCTACAAGCTGGTGCTTGGGGCAACCAGTGGAAAGGGGCAGCACGTCCGGCTCTTCGGCGGCAATTCGGCAGCTGGTCCCTCAGTCCCTCTCGGAGGGAAGGACCTGGCGCCGAATTGCTGCCGAAAAATGAAGCTTGGGGCGGCAAAAACTCTGGAGCCGGCTCTGATATGCTGGTATAAAATCAATATAAGGGAGAGAAGAATCAAGCCCCATGTGTTAGAAGGAGATGAAAAAGGAGCAAGATCATAGCTGGTGTCATACTGCGGCATGATGAAAGAGTACTGCAGGAACACTGAAGACTTGAATGCAAAGAATAAACAAGAAATCTGCATGAGTACTTGCCTGATCCTTACACTTGTAAAGAGGCATTTTCTTTGCAAATTCTCTATCATTTCCAACTACAAAATATGAATCGTGTCCATACTCATGCATTTTTTATGTGCCCCTTATTATTTGGATGCAGGTTGATACTTTATGTAGCAACTGTATCTATCTTAACCTCTAGGAAAGGAGACAGAGATAATGTTGTATCCACTCAAAATTTGTCACTGAAGGGCTTTCTTATCTACATCAGATTGGAAGTATGGTCAACTGCCTTTCCCAAAATGATGACAGAAGTATAAATAGGACAGATGTAGGTCTTGTCTACCCTTACAGCACTGCAGCAGCTCAACTGCACTGAGATACTCCACCTCCCCAAGAGGTGTCTACACCAGGGGGTTAGGTCAGGATAACTACGTTGCTCCGGAGTGTGGATTTTCCACACCCCCGGGTGACGTAGTTATACTGACATACGTTGGTAATGTAGACCAAGCCTCAGTGTAGCAAATGACCACGTAGCCAGAACGTGAAAGGATCCAGTAATCAAGAACATTGCTATAATCATGTATAACAAGCTACAAATTATTTTTAATGAGCACAAAGCCAAAGGATAATTGTCTCCTATTGCACTATTTAGCATCCTAGACTTGAGCCAAATTCATCCCTGGTATAATTCCACTGACTTCAAAGTACTTTTTCCAGGAGTGTATTTGGCTCAGTGTGTCTGTTTGTACTGATAAAGTACTGAAGAAGGCTACAGACTGTGAAAGGTGTTTTGTTGTAAGGGACTGGATAAAAGAGAGAGAATAGGTGCAGTATAAGGGATTGCCTAGGTCAAGTCAAGATATGGAGGAAAGGAGAGAGATCCTTATTTATAATAAAGATATTTAATATGTGTCTTGACTCATACAAAATGACGTTGTTTGGCTAGATTAGTGACAATATACCATAAATACTCAATAAAATCATAGAGGATCTCAGCTGTTGTGTGGTGTTAGATATTTTGTGGTTCAGATGTCACAAAAGGTTTAGTTTTTCTATATGAGCTCATCATGAATTTCCCTATCAGTTTCTTGGCACGGTCCACTGTGACTGCTCCCTAGTTCCACTTAGGATGGTAAGATTTAATCATGAAATACACTAGGACAGAGCATATTTAAAAATAGTATATTCAAATTGCATTAAACCTACAGGTTTTGATCAAGTATCAGTTGGTTTTAATCAACTTCTGATAAGAAAACCAAACCCTTATGAAAATGTAGTACACTTCAAATATGTATATAAAGTAGATGTGTGCTAAAGGTGTGCTGTTTTTTCACAAGGGAGCACAAAGATATAAATCACTTACGGCTGTTTCTGCCATGTTCAGGGTGCCCCCCAAGCACCCTTGACTCTCCTTTACAGTCAGAGGAAGATTTGAGACAAAACTCAGTGAATAAAATTCACCTCTGTGCAGAGAGTAATGTGGGGCCTATGCACTGCTTAATACCTACTGAATCCCTGTCTTGAGCGAATAAGTGATAGAGTGCATAGGTCTTGCCTTAGGGCAAGAGTGATGGGGGAAGAGACGATTTCTTAAACGCTGCAGGAATGGCACCCAATATAAAGGGTAACAAAATCCTTACACTTTGAAATGTCAACAAATAGTGAAGGACCCTCTTTGAAATCAAGAATGTTCAGGTAAATTGAATTGACAAAAGCAGCAATGACTCTAAGTGCAAAGGCTGCATTTGATAATGCTTAGTGCCATCTTTCTTTGAATGTCTTCTGTTTATGGGCACGTTTTGGAATCTTGCACAATTTTCATGCATGATATTATCTATGTGACATGGGAATATATATGTTGTTTTCACTAAAGGATTTAAGGGAATCATAGACCTAACTTCTGCCTTCATTTAAATTCATACACTCAGTGGGATTGCTCGGATGTAAATGAGGGTAGGAATTGGCTCACATTGTACATTGATTAAACTGGCATAAAGAGTGTAACTGCTTTGGAGCATGAAATTGCATATACAGCAGGGTATCTGCCCCATTTTCACTTTTTTTTTTTCTTCTTAACATTTCACTCTTTGTGTATTGCAAAATTGTAAAAAATGTTGTGAATTTTTGGTGGAAGAACGTGTCTCACTATTATCAATGTCACCTGTATTTAGAAGCTATGTGTGCACCTGTATTCTGATTCACTTGCACTGTTTTGGAAATGTCAGGTTTACAAAACTACAACTTTTTTTTTTTTTGGAATAAAAAGTGGCTACAAAATTATTCGAATAACATGACTATTTTTATCACTTTTGTCCAACTCAAATATTTTGCTTTTGATTAGTTAAAAACATTTCCATTTTGTGTTTGAAGGAATTGTGTACTTATTTATTTATTTTTGATAATGGTAGCCTTTTATTGAAGTCTATGCATGTTTTACAAATCAGGATTGGGCTCTGATCTTGTAAACACTTATATACTTAATTTTACTACCCTGAGTAGGGTACTCAGGGTAATGAAGTTAAGCAAGCCACAGGCACAAGTGTTTGCAGGATTGGGTTCAAAGTTTGAATGTCTTGTATTACTGTTAAGACAATAACTGTTGACACTTAAATTTAAGGTAATCTTCTATATTTATTTGATGAAAAACTGGGAATTTGACTATGTTATGGTAAGTCCAATGAAATGATAATGCCCATTGCCATTAATTTTATGTTTGATAATATCACATTAGCTTCATCAAACCAAACTCTCATTGGAGAACATGCTGTATTCTGGCTGTTCAGAAAGGACAACTCTGTCAAATGATGCAAGGCATTGCAGCAATATTTTAGTCAAGTATGAACTTGGATCAAATTTTAAAATGATTGTAGTTTGCTTGTCAAGACTTGTACCTTAGTCCAGATTTAGGAAAACAGTGAATCTAAAAGCAAAATTTTCTTTAGCTCAATCTACCCTTCTCCCTTCAATGGCATAGTATATGAGTAAAAACTATTTTTGTCTGGCTTATCAAGCCAATTTATTCATTTGGTTGCCCTGTTTCTCCTTTCTAGTACTTTTACTTTTCTTTCTCTGGGTTTTGTTTCTCATAACTTCAAGGAGTGAAATCTATTTAATAAAATAAAAACTGGCCTTAATCTTCATTTAAAAAGACAAAAACAAAATGAAAAATCTTTGAACTGAACCTAAAACTGTAAGGTCCCAAAAGGGGGCGGGGGGAAATCCCTGTTTTACAGAAGGCAGCATGTCTAGTGGTTAGAGCAGGGGATTAGGATCAGGAGTCTGCACATCTGTTAAGCTGGGATAATATCTCTCTTTTGCAACACACTTTGAAAGCCTTGGATGACAGGAGCTCTATGAAATCCAATGATTCTGTAAACAGAAGACAAAAGAGAAATACCAGCATTCTGTGACCAATACTGTGCTTGCAGACACAACCAGAAAGTCCTGGAAATCTCATGAGTGCCTGGTCTAGCCAAAAATTCCAGACTAATGCAATTAGACTAAGCATCTACATTTATAGACAATAACCTCAGCTGAATCTGAAAATTTCTTTAGATTTGTTCATTATTGCTAGTGCAGGAACTCATCTGGCTCCCGGTGCGGTCTTCTAGCAATCCAATGAGCTCGGCTGGGTCCAATAGACCCTCACTAAGTGACTGTGCTCCCTGATTGGACAGAAGAGCAAAGAGATCCCTATTTAAGCCTGGCAGCAACAGCAACACAGTGGCTGCTCAATGCATTCCACCCTTGCATTTGCGCCAAACTTGCTTCCTGTCCAGCCCTTGCTCCACTCCTTGCCTGCTGTGCTCTAGCACTAGTCCCTGCCTACCTCTGAACCCCTCACTGTTAAATATTTGTAAATATTAAATGTTAAAAATTGTTAGGTCCTGTGACCGCTGCACCCATATGAAGAACCTGCAAGCCAAATCTGTGGGCCTCCTTCCACTTCTCCCCAACCCTCCGTGGCCTGGGTCCACCCTCTCAATGGACTTAGAGTGGAGTTACCATGCTCCTAAGGTTACTCAGTTATCCTGACTGTAGTGGACCTCCCTACCAAGATGGTCCATTTTATTCCCTGCCACACCATGCCATCTACCTGTGAAACTGTGCAAGCTTTCCTGGAGCAGGATTTTTAGTACTATGGCATACTGACATGCATCATTTCAGATCCAGGCCCTCTAGTTATTTCTCAATTCTGATAGGAATGTCTTCACCTTTTTGGCACCAAGCCCCTAACCTCTACAGCCTACCATCTGCAAACTGATGGTCAAACTGAAAGAGTCAACAAGAACCTGGTGCAGTGTGTAAACTGTTTTCTGAATTTCCATGAGGTTGATTGGCTCCCACCCTTTAACCCATGTGACAGACCCAGACCAGTGGGGTACAGGAGTCTGGTAGAGGGCAAATATACTGGTCACTGGATGAGTAGTTTTCTGTTCCCTGAGTGACCAGAGCAGGGGCTGCACTAGAGTAATCAGGAACCTGCTAGAACCAGTTAAGGCAGGCAGGCTAATTAGGACACCTGGAGCCAATTAAGAAGAATCTTCTAGAATCAATTAAGGCAGGCTAATCAGGGTTCCTGGGTTTTAAAAAGGAGCTCACTTCAGTTTGTGGTGGGAGTGTGAGGAGCTGGGAGCAAGAGGCGCAAGGAGCTGAGAGTGAGAGAGTGTGCTGCTGGAGGACTGAGGAGCACAAGCATTATCAGACACCAGGAGGAAGGTCCTGTGATGAGAATAAGGAAGGTGTTTGGAGGAGGCCATGGGGAAGTAGCCCAGGGAGTTGTAGCTGTCATGCAGCTGTTACAGGAGGCACTATAGACAGCTGCAGTCCACAGGGCCCTGGGCTGGAACCCGGAGTAGAGGGCGGGCCCGGGTTCCCCCCAAACCTCCCATTTGACCTGGACTGTGAGTTCTCCTAGAGGGGAAGGTCTCTGGGCTATTCCCCAACCCACATGGTGAATCTCTGAGGCAAGAAAATCCTCCAATAAGTGCAGGACCCACCAAGATAGAGGAGGAACTTTGTCACACCCACCAGACCCTATTCTTTGCAAATTTTGGTTTTCACTCCTGATTCCATCCAGACCTACCGGAAAGCTCTGCCATCCCTGCAACCACAGACCTGGTCCTTCACCTCCAGAAAACACACCAGGAACTTAAGGAGCACTTACTTGCTACTAAAGAAGTAACTTCTAAGCATTGCAGTAGAGGGAAAGGTTTGGCTCGCTACTTGGAACCTGAGAACAGACTGTCCTTCCACCAAGCTTGACCATCAAAACTCGGGTCCTTTTCAGATCATCGAACAAACAAATCCAGTGGCCTTCAAGCTTCAACTCCCAGAATCCCTCAAGATTCACCTCATCTTTCATGTTTCTTTCCTCAAGCCATTCATCGACAATCTTTTTCCTGACTGGGTAGCCCTTCCTCCACCCCCAGTAATTGTCCATGGACAGGAGGAATACAAAGTCCATAGATCCTCAACTCCCAGCAAGTCAGAGGGAAGCTCCAGTATCTGATAGACTAGAGCAGCAGTTCTCAAACTGTGGGTTGGGACCCCAAAGTGTGTCACAACCCCATTTTTATGGAGTTGCCAGGGCTGGCATAAACTTGCTGGGGCCTGGGGCTGAAGCCCGAGCCCCACCGCTCAGGGCCAAAGCTGAAACTCAAGGACTTCAGCCCCAGCCCTGGGCGGCGGGGTTACAGGCCCCCTGCCTGGAGTTGAAACCTTTGGGCTTCAGCTTTGCCCCTCCCCCCCCGCCATGCAAGGCTGCGGGGCTTGGGTGGACTCAGGCTTCGGTCGCCCCTCCTGGGGTCCTGTAGTAATTTTTGTTATCAGAAGAGGGTCGCAGTGCAATGAAGTTTGAAAACCCCATGACTAGAGGGGGTATGGGCCAGAGGACCAATCCTGGCACCCAGAAGAAAATGTTCATGCTCTTGATCTCCTGAAGGAATTTCACCAAAAATATTCTGAGAATAGGAGGAGCCCTCGGGGGGCGGGTACTGTCAGGAACTCAGCTGCCCCTGGGTGCACCTGCCTAGTAACCCAATGATCTCTTGGCCCAACAAACTCTCACTAAGTGACTGTGCTCTCTGATTGGACAGAAGGGCCAACAGATCCATATTTAAGCCTCATAGCAACAGCAGCACAGTGGCTGCTAAGTGTATTCCACATGAGCAGCTGTGCCAGACCTGCGTCCTGTATTGGCCCTTTCTCTACTCCTTGCTTGTTCCTCTGCCGTCCTAGTCTCTGCCTATCTCTGAACCTCTAAAATCTCACCCTGGGCTCGGACCCCTGGCTTGTCTCCTGCCCACGACTCCAGCTCTGTTCTTTGGTTCTGTTCTGACTCCTGGCTTTGGCCATTGGGTAGTCTCCTGAGCATGACTCTGGCTCTGCCCTCTGATTGTACTGCAGTCACTTGGCCAGCCCCCTGTTCTGACCACTAGGTTGCACTGCATATACCTCGGTGTGCAAGAATTAGTCCTAATATACTCATTAAAAGCGCTAGCCCCAAAACAGGCTCATAATAGAATGCATTAAGGAACACTGTCTAGCCTTGATGTTACGGTTACTGTACAATGAGCAATACTACTGTAGAGAAAAGGGCCATGGGCTGTGATGTACCATCTCTGTCAAGCTATATTTGTAATGATTAACACTGTACATTTTAAATAAAAGATATGTCATCACAGTTCTTTTTCCCCTATGTTTTTCTTCCTGTTTTTTTTAATAACCCAATGACACTATTCCAAAAGTACAGACCCTACATTTATGAATGAAAAATGCAATTTAGACTTGCATAGATTTAGTTATTCAGTTTCTAACTGTGCCTACTATCAGCTTCTTGATCTTATACTTAAAAGTATAGCTAATATAGCTTACTAATATTTTCATGGCACATCTTTTTTATTTAATAATGATAATCGAAGTTAATCTTAACTAATAACATTAATTCATCCATAAATATGTAATAATGTCCTGTAATTTTACCTATTTATACATGGTATATTTGTAAAGCCATTATCTTTGAGAAAGATGAAATAGAGATAACATTCCCTTGCTCATTTTACAATTAAATATCGGGGCCCTGATCTTGCACCGACATTCATGCAAGCACAGGGCTCACAGGATTAGGGCTCAATATAGTAAAACTTTAACAAGTGATCAGGACATGCAGGCAAATGAAAAACAGACACATGGGCTGGATTTTAAGTGCCTGACTGCAACTTTACTACTTTAACCCTGGGAAGGGCGTTATGCGCCCAGCTCCCTACTCTTACATATCCGGCGTTTAACTGGGTCCAATGTGGTGTTCAGGAATCCTATGCTACAACCAATAACTTGGCCCACCACTAGGATTCAGAGCACTTCTGAATCCTCCCCAAAATAGTAAAACTTTAACAATTGTATTTACTTTTCAATGTTGATGCTGTTTGTTGACTTTTGGCACTTATTTTATTTACTTTGTTTACTCTGCTTTGACAGTTAATTTAAGTTTTACTTTCTGTTTTTAGTTGCTTTTGCTCTTCAGGTAGTATTGCCAATTAATACTGTTATGATTGGGGTCCCAACACTTCAGTGGAGAATTTTTAAATAAAAAAAACCTATAAAAGATTAAAAAATCAAGAACATATTTCTATTAATAAAAAAGGTTTGCAACCTCCTTTTCTTTCCTTTCTTTTTTCTCGCCCTCCTTTTCTTTTTCTTTCTTTTCTTTTCCACAGAACCTAAATTTAGGGCCCAAATTTCCTAACAATGTTCCATTAAATATATATTTAGATTGTTTTGACTTCCAGATATTTCTATCTAGCTAAGATACTTACATGGTCTCTGTGCTGAAGTTTCTGAGCACCTCACAATCTTTAATGTATTTATCCTCACATCACCCTATATGATAGGGAAATACTATTCTCCCCATTTTACAGATGGATAACTGAGGAAAAGAGAAGCTAAGTGACTTAGTGCTGAGACCCCCTTGTGCTGCAAAACCACTCACTCAAATTTGGCATGGATGCCCCTCCATCATGACAGAGAGGCAGTCCAGCCAAACCTGAATGGTGCTGTGATTATGTGCACCAGGTTGCAAATGCCTGAATGGGAAGCCAGGCCCAGCCCATGGGACAAGAGCTGCAGCTGTGAGGTGAGTGCTGGGTGGGCTGTCTCTCCAACCATCCCCGTCCTTTGGGGTCTCAGTTTTGGGGTTATGTGCTCAGTTTCAGGATTTGGCCCAAAAAACCTCTGTGTGGCCCTGCTCTTGCACTGGTATAAATCAGGATTAACTCGACTGGCGCTAATGGAGTTATACCAGTCTAAAACTGGTTTAAGGGGGAAGGAGAATGAGGCTCAGCAACTACAAATTTAGAGCGGAGCAAGAGCTAGCATGTTAGAAATCATGACATTTTCAGGCTAAGGAATGAAAATGTGAGAGCATTAGTTCTGAGGTCAAGGACATGTTCATTGAACTCTGCATATATTGAGGATCCACATTGGTTTTTCAATGGCAGTAGAGAATGTAACCGAGTGGGTGAAAGTGAGACGTCACAGAACATGCCTCTAATGGTGGAGGGATGGAAATCAAAGCACTGTACTAACAGCACCTGAAGCAAGATGCATTTAAAATGTTTAGATACGTGAGCCACGTAGCTCCTGAGGAAGCAGTAAGGTTGCAGTCCTGCAAAGGCTTATGACTTCCATGGAATTTGCTGGGCTAGGGAGCCTAAATATGGGTTTAGGAGGCTAGTTTTAGGCCACCATATTTTAATATTGACATACGATACCAAATATGGTGTACAGTATTTGCTGCTGTCTATAAGACTGCCTGTCATGAGTTAGCCTGAATAAGGAGTAAGACTGAATTGGACCCCAGGGTTTAGTCCATTGTACCCAGGAAATGAAGGGCTTAGATAGTTTTTGCTATCATTAAGTCATTAACTCACTGGCAACAGGAGAGAATCAAAGTTTATAGTAAAATAAATAAAAAATCGATAGTTGTCCTTTCTCACGTAAAATGTCGTGGTTCTAATGCAAATAATGAACCAATCCAAAATTCCTGCAAGCTGTGACACAGTGGCAAACAGTTGCCTCACATAGTGGGAGTGGTACACTTAGACATAAAAAAAATAATGGGAGTTTGCTGATTTGTCAAAACTGAGACTGCGGAAAAGGGTTATTTTTAACAAATGTCCTGTTTTGAAATGGTCAAAATGGGACATTTTTTAAATGAAAACGTTCCGCTTTTCAGGTTGAACCGACTTTTCAGTTTGAAATGTAAAGTTCATTTATAATAAAAAGTCCAAAAATTGAAAAGGTCAAAAATGCAACACTTCAAAATATTGCCATGAAACATTTCAATAATTCAGATCCGATCTGCATTTTTATCAGACTTTCACTTTGTGAACATTTTTGAGGTTTCAAATTTTTGTCCTGATTCAGGTCAGATTTTTTTTAAATCTCAAATTCTCACAGGATGGGAAACTTTCTCTCCCCTCCCCCCCAGCTCCAATGAGGACTGTGACAGGCCCATTGATTTGAATGGGAGTTGAAGGTGCTCGGTGGCATGCAGTATCATGCCATCTGGTTCTATAAGCTGATTCTCCAACGCATTTTATAGTTGTAGTGTAGAACTATAACAATCAATTGAAAATTGCTAGCTGAAAACAAGTGTGAATGGTTAAAGATAATACAAACAGGAGTAACAGGAAAAGATGCTTTGGGTTTTAGCCCTCTGTGTGAATGTTTAAAATGATCTCAAATTACACAGGAACCTTCAAGCACCTGTGGTTTATAAAAGGGAAAACTAACAGGTAAATAAAAAAGGACAGACTGAGTTTAGTTAGTATCTGAACTCTGAATCAAAGCACATTTTTACTGGAGAAAGACCATTGCTTTATGTAGTGCAAGGCCAAAGGAGATATGAATACTCAAAGTAGGTCTGGGCCATGACATGTAGCTATCACCCTTGAAAATAAAAACAAATGTTCTCCACCAGGAAAGCTTTCTCCAGGGGAAAGAAAACATTCTGTAAGCAAAGCAGGGTATGATGACACTACTGCAGAACAGGAATTCAGCAAACATTTTGCTTTTGAGGATTAGTAAAAGCTTTAAGCGAAGCAGCAGCTAAAATAATAACCAGAAACATTTGGGTCTCCTAATATCTCTCTTGTTATTGTGTGAATGTGTTTATTTATAGGATCTAGCAATGGATTTCCTGTCCCAAGAATGCAAATTGATGATTTGATACTGCCCTCTGGGGGTCACTCTAGTTCTTTTTTAAAAAAAAGCAAAGCACAGAACAACAATAGATAAAGAACAATGAATAAAGTGTGGTGCTTTTAACCACACTTTCTGGGCCTGGTCTTGCAAACACTCAGCACTGGGTGTGGTGCATACTGCTCTGAGTGGTTCTGTTTTTTTCTGATCAAAATTTTAAGCACATATAACTGTCACTATGATTAATGCCATAGTGTTTGAGGAGAGGACACAGTGAAAGAAGCCAGGAAATACCTAAAGAGATCTTGCACTGCTACTTGGGGGGCCAGTCACAAAAGCTGTACATGGGCTAGCCTTCCCAAGCTACCTTAAATCCAACTGGTGCGAGTAACAATAGCAGTGAGGCAGTGCAGTGTAGGCTTCAGCATGACTAGTACAAGCCCACATGGACCTTGGATACATACTTGGTTCGCTAGATATCTCTGAAGCCAGCGCTGCTGTCTTCATTGCTATGGTCACCCGTACAAACTGGATTAAAGCTAGCTCAGAGAGAAAGGGAGACGGGAGTGGTTTAATTCCTGCTTCCTCCTAGAATCTATATGAGTGTAGTCTACCTGAAAGGGGTGTGGATGATTAAGAGGACAGGGTCAACTGAAGGCCCATCTTCCCTGCCCCAACTTCTACCCTGGCGAGCAAAATTGGCTGGGTGTGGAGTTGACTGAATGCTGTAACTTCTCCAAGTCTGATTCAATGGCCACATTGGTGTGAACAGTCCAGGAGCCTCGGGATGGAATTCTGTCTAAGCCAGACTGAACTCCTCCTGAGGAGGAATTGCAATGCACCTGAGGATGCAAAAGGAACAAACTAGCCCACAGTCTAAAATAATTACATGATTTGCTTTATGAACAGCTCTTCCAGACCTCAGACTGTCAGGCCTCTCTAAGGCGATGTCTACACTACAGACTGGCAGCAGCACGTAGTGTGCTTGTAGCTACACACCGCAGTGAAAAGCACACTGTGACTACATTGCAGCGTGCAGCTACACGTCAGGGAAAGGCTCTGGCAGAGGGCAGGCAACAGAGGAAGGCTGAGCTTCCCTCACTGCCAGTCTTTCCCTGCTGTGGGGAAACGCTTCAGCAATGGAGAGCTGGCAGAGCATTTTCCCGCTGCCAGAGCCTTTCCCAGTGGTACTCCCTGCTGCCAGAGCCTTTCCCTACTGCAAGGAAAAGCTCTGGCAGCAGAGAGGCAGTGGGGAAAGGAAGGCTCCGCAGTGTGGAGCAGCCTGTGCATTTCCCCACTGCTTCTCCCATGCCAGTGCCTTTCCCTGCTGTGGGAGTCTTTTCGTGCTGCAGGAAAAGGCTCCAGTAGCCGGGAGGCAGCCGGATACTACACTGCTACAAATAGCAGTGCAAATGGGGAGGTGCAGCTTGAATGAGCATAGAGCTGTGTTGGGTCTGTACTTGAGTATATACCCACACCCATAGGATGCGTCTTCACTCTATTTGCCTAAGCTGTGGCTTGCCGGCAATACTGCTATTTATACCCCCAGGGGGTGAGGGGGCTATGCAGGTGTGTACTCCACATGCCATCAAAAGAAACGAGCAGTGTAGATGTACCTTAAAGGGCCAAGATCCTTGGCCAGTCTCAGTAGGTGTAGATTTACACCAGCTGAGAATCTGCACCACTAGGTTTTACATTTTTTCAAGTGGGAAGCTCATATTACTAATGTTTTATTTGCAATTTTTTTTAAAATGTATTTTGATCTTTAGGTCATAACTGCTTGTTGGAAAAAGTTTAAATGCAGTTTTGAAATGTGCTGATATCTGACTATTACGATTTTTGGGCCCCTTAGCTAACTGCTATCCTTTCAGGCAGCTTGGTGCCAGAATTGCAATGCACTAGATGGCATCTGTTTTTCAAAGGATTGGTGTCATATTCAAATGCACAAGTGGATTTCATGGCCTACATCTGCTCATATTTTCACTTCCAAGGTTTTAACATTTTAAACCTGGGTATGAATGGAGGTTTTCATCTGAGAACTGTTTTAGTGGAAGTAAATCTTGGAGGCAGAGAAATGAATTGTTTTACAAAAGGACAATGGAAATTACATGTACAGTTGTAATGACCTAGCCATACTATAATTACCCATGTGTGTCTGAAGGAATTAACTTATAGCCGTATCTTTCACTGCAATTTCATATCTCCCTCTGTTTTAATGTAGGTTGTATCATTTGAAAACCAGCAACCTCTACATGTGCAATGTTTTTTAAAAGTTAGCCAGCAATTCAGGTATCATGAAGAATATTTCATACCTGATGAATTGGTGACCTTGAAGAGTCTTCACAGGGCTGAAGAACCATCATATTAACATAAACTGGTACAATTTCCCTGACTTCAATGGGAGGTAGTGTGGTGTAGTGGATAGAACACCCAGCTGGGACTCAGGAGAGCTGGGTTCTATTCCCACTTCTGCTGCTGGGTGACCTTGGACAAGTCATGTCCCCTCTCTGTGCCTCAGTTTCCCCATCTGTAAAAGGGAAATGATGATACTGACCTCCTTTATATAGTGCTTTGCCACCAAGGGCCAAATACTGTGTGCCTTACACCAAACTGGTGGCTGTGGGTGGCATGTGTAAAGAGATCAGGAGGGATTATCCCAATGTTTATCTAAATTGAATAATCATGACTGTGCAATGTGGATTTGTTTTTAATCCTGATGGATATTTAGGTGTTATTTACTATGTTATTTTTATGATGGCAGCAGACAATAGAAAGCTGAATAAAAATGAAATGCTCGGTTATTAGCTGGGATCAGAATACATGCTTCAAGTTTTAAATTCAGTAAGAAGACTACAACAATTTAAAGTTTGTATATATATTTTATTTGAGAGATTGCTGAAAGATCGTTAAAAGCAGGGCTAAAATGTTTCCCTCCCTTCTGATTTTCAACAGGAAAAAAATTATCAAGAAAAAGAAATTTTAATTTTAAAACATAAGAAATTACAGTCTTTGGGAGGCCAAGATTAAGTGGCACATAAAACAGAAGGAACTCAAGTTAAAATAAAGGATCTTATATCCCTTATACCCAGGCACTGTGACTCCATGACTGTGAGCTTTATTGAGGGAGGAGGTTATGCTAAAATACAACTTGCTTTGTCGACACCAGAGCTTCAAAAGGGGTTAGTCAGGCTGTGGGATATGACACCTTTTTTTAAAAAACAAACAAACAAACGTTTAACCCTAATAAAAACAAACCTTGTGCTGCTCAGCAGCCCAATAGTTGCTGATTGACTTCAGGGAGGGAGAGTGCAGAGATTAAGCACTGTGGGATACACCACTGGGCACTGCTGCTCTCCTGTCCATCAGATGCCTTCTCCCCTCTTCCTCCTCCACAGAGTTGAAAGTTGGGGAGTTGAGGGAAGTACCGCATGAAAGTTGGACTTGGTCGAGGAATGTCGTTCCCCTCCCTGACCTTGTACTGTGGCCCATAGGCTGGGAATTGTGCTTTCTGCTTTTTGTGTTGCTGTCTGTAGTATATAACCTGGCCCAAGATGCCTGCCTATGGGCTTGTGCCTTTAAAATTAAACTATACCAGTTCAGTGTTAGCTCTTGGACAATGTTGTGCACTGAGACATTTGTGACAAACTAGGCTGGTCTTCATTCATGCTCAGTCTTTCATGTGATAAAACAAACATTTTTAACATAAGTATGGAAAAACTGAGCTCCTAGGAACAAATGTACTTAAAGCAACATTAATTATTATCTAATTACTTATACCAGCGTGGCATGGGCAGAGGAGTGCTCTGAGATGATGAAGTTGTCAATTATAACTGATAATTAAGGGGCCAGGTGCATGTTCAATTTAACAAGATAAATATCTGCCCAGATGTTGTGTGTCTGGTGGTACGTAATCAGGTAGGTAGGTTAGAAGGTTTCCAGGCACTGCAAAACCTATTAAATATACAACTCTGGTATGCCAAAAACACATCCACTCCTTTAGCAGGTATTCAGTTAAGAGGGCTCTATTTTTATGTAATAGGTTTGGGGTTAGCATATGAAGAATGTATTTATTTAACAGATCTATGGCTGCAGAGCTGATTTGCCTTCATATGCCCTGTACATTGAATTTTGACAGTTTTATTTTGTTAATTATCTGATTTGGCAGAGGTGGAGTATATTTCTGAGTCCTGGTGTACCCCACACAAAATGAACTCTTTCAACAGGTTCATAGGCCGTTTGTGACCATTTTTTAAACTAACGCATTGTTCAAGGGTATGTCTACACTACGGGATTAATCCAAATTTACAGAATTCGAATTTTAGAAACAGATTGTATAAAGTCAAATGTATGCGGCCACACTAAGCACATTAATTCGTCAGTGTGCGTTCATGTACCGGGGCTAGCGTCAATTTCCAGAGCGTTGCACTGTGGGTAGTTATCCCATAGCTATCCCATAGTTCCCGCAGTCTCCCCTGCCCATTGGAATTCTGGGTTGAGATCCCAGTGCCTGATGGGGCAAAAAACATTGTTGCAGATGGTTCTGGGTACAGCCTCACCCCTCCCTCCATGAAAGCAACGGCAGACAACTGTTTCGCGCCTTTTTTCCTGGGTGAACACTGCAGACGCCATACCACGGCAAGCATGGAGCCTGCTCAGCTCAAGACAGCAGTCATGAACATTGTAAACAGCTCGCGCATTCTCGTGCAGTTTATGCTGAACCAGGACCAGAAAAACGAGGCGAGGAGGAGACGGCAGCGCAGTGACAAGAGTGATGAGGACACGGACACAGAATTCTCTCAAACCGTGGGCCCCGGTGCTTTGAAGATCATGTTGTTAATGGGGCAGGTTCTATCCGTGGAATGCCGATTCTGGGCCCGGGAAACAAGCACAGACTGGTGGGACCGCATAGTGTTGCAGGTGTGGGATGATTCCCAGTGGCTGTGAAACTTTCGCATGTGTAAGGGCACTTTCATGGAACTTTGTGACTTGCTTTCCCCTGCCCTGAAGCACCAGAATACCAAGATGAAAGCACCCCTCACAGTTGAGAAGTGAGTGGCGATAGCCCTGTGGAAGCTTGCAATGCCAGACAGCTACCGGTCAGTCGGGAATCAATTTGGAGTGGGCAAATCTACTGTGGGGGCTGCTGTGATGCAAGTAGCCAAAGCAATTACTGAGCTGCTGCTACAAAAGGTAGTGCCTCTGGGAAATGTGCAGGTCATAGTGGATGGCTTTACTGCAATGGGATTCCCTAACTGTGGTGGGGCGATAGATGGAACACATATCCCTATTTTGGCACCGGGGCACCAGGGTACCCAGTACATAAACCTCAAGGGGTACTTTTCAAAGGTGCTGCAAGCACTGGTGGATCACAAGGGACGTTTCACCAACATCAACGTGGGCTGGCCAGGAAGGGTTCATGATGCTTGTGTCTTCAGGAACACTACTCTGTTTAAATGACTGCAGCAAGGGACTTACTTCCCAGACCAGAAAATAACCGTTGGGGATGTTGAAATGCCAATAGTTATCCTTGGGGACCCAGCCTACCCCTTAATGCCATGGCTCATGAAGCCATACACAGGCAGCCTGGACAGGAGTCAGGAGCTGTTCAACTACAGGCTGAGCAAGTGCAGACTGGTTGTAGAATGTGCATTTGGACGTTTAAAAGGTCGCTGGTGATCTTACTGACTTGGTCAGACCTCAGCCAAACCAATATCCCCATTGTTATTGCTGCTTGCTGTGTGCTCCACAATCTCTGTGAAAGTAAGGGGGAGACCTTTATGGCGGGATGGGAGGCTGAGGCAAATTGCCTGGCTGCTGATTACACGCAGCCAGACACCAGGGCGATTGAAGAGCACACCAGGAAGTGCTGCACATCACAGAAGCTTTGAAAACCAGTTTCATGACTGGCTAGGCTACAGTGTGAAATTTCTGTTTGTTTCTCCTTGATGAAAACCCGCCCCCTTTATTGACTCATTCTCTGTAAGGAACCCACCCTCCCCCTTCGATCACAGCTTGCTTTCAAGGGAAATAAAGTCACTATCATTTAAAAATCATTTATTCTTTATTAATTGATTATAAAAAGAGGGAGAGAACCCGGGTGGGGTTTGGGAGGAGGATCGGCGGGAAGGAAAAGGCCACTAAAAAAAGGTTAAAAAAATGATAGCCTTTTGCTTGGGCTGTTCCCCCCCCCCCCCAGCGTTCTTACACATCTGGATGAGGAGGCTATGGAACATGGGGAGAGGGGAGGGAGGTTATACAGGGGCTGTAGCGCCAGTCTGTGATCCTGCTGCCATTCCTGAAGCTCCACAGAGCATGTCTGTTTGCTCATGCAGCAGCCCCAGCGTTGCATCCTGCCTCCTCTGATCTTCCTGCTGCCACCTCTCATCTCGAGCGTCTCTCCTCTCCTCACGTTGGTCCCTCCTGTCCTCATGTTCACTGGCATCTTTCCTATACTTTGAAACAGTGACCTTCCACTCATTCAGATGAGCTCTTTCACTGCGGGTGGATTCCATGATTTCCGCGAACATCTCGTCTCGCGTCCTCTTTTTCCAACACCTTATCTGAGATAGCCTTCGGGATGGAGGAGGGAGGCTTGAAAAATTTGCAGCTGCTGGAGGGAGGGGAAAAAGGAGAGAATTTTTTAAAAAGATACATTTTACAGAACAATGCTTATACTCTTTCACGGTAAAAACACTATTCACATTACATAGCACATGTGATTTCTGTGCAAGGTCACATTTTGCCTCTTAATATTGAGTGCCTGTGGCTTTGCTGCTAGAGATCACAGACGCAGGTCCGGGTGACAGAATACGGCTTGCATGCGGCCATGGTAAGCCATTGTCTTTCGGCTTCTGCGCCCTCCTTTCCCACATACCAAGCAAACCCCGTTGAGTGCTGCAGTTTTCCTGTTAACCTTCAGCAGCAGAAAACAAACTAACCCCCCCCTCCATCCAATTCTCTGGATGATCGCTTTATCCCTCCCCCCACCGCATGGCTGGTATCAGGGAAGATCCCTGCAGGAACCAAACTAACACCCCCGCTGCCATGAATTCTCTGGGATGATCACTGTACCCCTCCCCCCACCGCATGGCTGGTAACAGGGAAGATCCCTGCTAGCCAAACGCGAAAAGCTCAGGGCCAATTCCCCCCCCCCCATGCTTGGCTAACTGCAGGGAAGGATTTCTTTTCAGCCACAGGCAAACAGCCCAGTAGGAACGGCCACCTCTGTCCCCTTAATTAAATTCCCGTATTTCAACCAGGTTACCATGAGCGATATCACTCTCCTGAGGATTACACAGCGAGATAAAGAACGGATGTTGCTTGAATGCCAGCAAACACCGGGACCATACGCTGCCAGGCTTTGTCATGCAATGATACCAAATTACTTGCTACTAGCATGGCGTGGTCAAGTGTCCTACCATGGAGGACGGAAACCTTGTGGAAAGGCTTTTGGAGTACCTCCAGGAGAGCTTCATGGAGATGTCCCTGGAGGATTTCTGCTCCATCCCCAGACATGTTAACAGACTTTTCCAGTAGCTGTACTGGCCGTGAATGCATCCCAAGTCCTCAGAGCAAAGTAATAATTAAAAAACGCTTGCTTTTAAACCATATTTTATATTTTAAAAGGTAAACTCACCTGAGGTCCCTTCCATGGGGTCATGGTCTTGGATACTGGCTTGGGAGGGTACTTCAGTCAGGCTGAGAAAAAGATCCTGGCTGTTGGGGAGAACAGAGTGCTGTGTGCTCTCCGCAAGCTCGTCCTCCTCCTCCTCTTCCCTGTCCGCAGAATCCTCAGGTGTGGCTTATGAGATTACCCCCGTCTCGGAATCTGCGGTCAGAGTGGGGTAGTGGTGGCGGCTGACCCCCTAGAATTGCATGCAGCTCGGCATAGAATCGGCATGTCCGTGGCTCTGACCCAGAGCGACCGTTTGCCTCCTTTGTTTTTTGATAGGCTTGTCTGAGCTCCTTGACTTTCACGCGGCACTGATGTGAGTCCCTATTGTGGCCTCTCTCCATCATGCCCTTGGAGATTTTTTCAAAAGTTTTGGCATTTCGTCTTTTAGAATGAATTTCTGCTAGCACTGAATCCTCTCCCCATATAGCGATCAGATCCAGTACCTCCCGTACGGTCCATGCTGGTGCTCTTTTTCGATTATCGGCCTGCATGGTTACCTGTGCTGATGAGCTCTCTGTGGTCACCTGTGCTCTCCACGCTGGGCAAACAGGAAATAAAATTCAAATGTTCGCTGGGCTTTTCCTATCTACCTGGCCAGTGCATCCAAGTTCAGATTGCTGTCCAGAGCGGTCACAATGGTGCATTGTGGGATAGCTCCCGGAGGCCAATACCATCAAATTGCGGCCACACTAACCCTAATTCGAAATGGCAATATTGATTTTGGCGCTACTCCGCTCGTCGGAGAGGAGTACAGAAATCGATTTTAAGAGCCCTTTAATTCGAAAGAAATGGCTTCGTTGTGTGGACGGGTGCAGGGGTAATTCGATTTAACGCTGCTAAATTCGAATTAAACTCATAGTGTAGACCAGGCCCAAGTGACAGGTGACTGAGGCTAATTTAAACTTTGAAAAGGATACTATTAATTACTGCTAGGCCTCTAAATGCAGTCATGCGGGGGGAAGGGGGGAGGTAAGCTCCTAGCTCTGTTCTGGCCCTTTTAAACAAGATAAATGGGCCAGATCAGTGTAAAGCAGCCCTAAAAGCCCCGTGTCCAGCCAGGAGAGAATTGTCACAGTGCAGGTGCTATGGAAGACAACTTTAAGGTTGCCTCCTGAGATTCCCTTGTGAACCCTGGTGTAGGGGGCATTCCAGCCTTGGGTCTGGGGCTAGGAGATGCTTGTTAGGGGCCAGACAGCAGCAAGCGGTCTGTGGAGATTCTGGGAGTCTCATGTACCATGTGCTGGGTGATAATATGAAAGCATTCCAGGCTTATAAAACTAAAAGTCTCTTTATTAAGTGAACAATATACAGAGGTGTTGCACCTACTGCTAGCATTCAGGTCATTTGCATATGGACTAACTTCTTGGTGCCTCTTCCAAATTCTTCCTGCAACCTGTGCTCCTTCTTCCAAGTTCTATGCAGGCTGCTGCATCCTTCCTTTTAATAATTGGTGTGGTTGGGTATTGTGTGCATGCTGACTTGCTGGGGCCAGAGCTGGTTACTAATACATAGACCACAGCAGAGACCTGGCAGTTACCTCCAGCCCAATGAGGCCTGGTAGGCCTCATAGTCCTTCAAGTGTGCTGGTTTTTGAACCAGTCTCCTCCTTATTGTTTGGCTATTGCTGTTCGTGGGGGCCTTGCTTGCATCCTGTTGCTACCTTCATTCTGTTGGGTGATATCCTGTGGGTCTTCTGTGTTGCTCATATACCTACTTTCTGACTATCCTATGTCAGGCCTGCTGATGGCTGAGGCTCTTTGTAAGTCCTCCAAGTCCTGGCCATGGCTATGTTGTTACTCTGCAGTTGTCTTCAGTTTTGTCTGTACCACTGTGCTGAGTCTGTGGCTACCTCATATTATCTGGTTTCTACAGCAGTTTGGATTATTGCCTTTTGCCATTACTTTGAGTGGCTGTTTGGTGTTTGGACTCAGACCTGTTCACTTGTGCGTAGTGGCGTCGTGTCTTTGTTGTAGCAGGCTGTCTGCCTAGCACAGCATACTCTTAGCTGCTTCTGCATACTTTCATTCCTCCACTGGGCTGCACCAGACTATCCCTCATGAGACGCAGAGTCTTGGTTCTCCAGGCCATTGGTCCCTGTGCTGGGCTACTGTCCAGTCCCTGGGAGGATGGATGGGGATGGTCTAACATTTCCCTGTAGGGTTCCCTTCCTCTCTGTTTTGCCTTTGCCATTAGTCTCTTGGCTGGCTTTACTGCCAACTCTGCCTTCCCATTGCTTTATGGGAAGAAGTCTTATACTCTAATTCCCATTAGGCTCTGAATCATTTGAGTTAGAACATAAGAGCAAGGTCAGACCATGGTCCATCTTGCCCAGTATCCTGTCTCCAACAGTGGCCTGTACCTGAGGTCAAGGCGGAGTGTACAAAACAGGGTAATTGTGGTGTGATCCACCCCCGGCTTCCATTCCTGGCTTCTGGTAGTCAGAAGTTTAGGGTTGCTCCAAGCATGGAGTTGTATTCTTGATAATCTTTAAACACAGTTATACTTTTGGCCTTCACAACATCCCATGGCAATGAGTTCCACAGATTAATGGTATGTTATGTGAAAAAATACTTCCTCTTGTTTGTATTAAAGCTGATGCCTATTTATTTCATTGGGTGACCCTGGGGTTTTGTATTGTGAGAAAGGATAAATAACACTTCTCTATTCACTTGTTCCTTACCATTAATGATTTTATAGACCTCTATCATGTTCCCATTTAGTTGTTTGTTTTTCTAAGCTGAACAGCTCCAATCTTTAGTCTCTCTTCATATGAAAGCCATTCCATGCTCTTGATCACCTTCTCTGAATCTTTTCCAGTTCTACTATGTCCTTTCTGAGACTGGCTGACCAGAACTGGACACAGTATTCAAGGTGTGCATGCACCATGGATGTATATAGTGGTATTATGATATTTTTTGTCTGATTTTCCTATCCCTTTCCTAATAGCTCCTAACATTCTGTTAGCCTTTTTGACTGCTACTGCACATTGATTGGAAATGTTCAGAAAACTATCCAAGATCTTTTTTGAGTGAAAATAGCTAACACTGCCCCCCTCATTCTATATGTACAGTTGGGATTTTTTCCCCAATGTGCGTTACTTTTCACTTATCAACAGTGAATTTCATCTGCATTTTGCCCAGTCACTCAGTTTTGTGAGATCCCTGTATAAGTCAAAAGCAGACTGCAAGGAGTTAACTATCTTGAATAATTTTGTATTGTCTGCAAACTTTGCCACCTCACTGTTTACCTCCTTTTCCAGATCAATTAATTAACATACAGAACAGCACAGGTCCCAGTTCAGATCTTGACGTACCCTGCTGTTCACCTCTCTCCATTGTGAAATCTGAACGTTTATTCCTACCCTCTGTTTCTTATCTTCCAACGAGTTACTGATCCATGAGAGGACCTTCCTTTTTATCCCATGACAACTTAATTTCCTTAAGAGCCTTTGGTGAGGGATTTTTTCAAAGGCTTTCTGAAAATCTAAGTATGCTATATCAAGTGAATCACCCTCATCCACATGCTTGTTGGCTCTCTCAATGAATTCTAATAGATTGGTGAGGCATGACTTCCCCTGACTCTTCCACAGCAAATCATGTTTATCTATGTGTCTGATAATTCTGTTCTGTACTATAGTTTCTACCTATTTGCCTGTTCCTAATGTTAGGCTCACTGGCCTGTAATTGCCAGGGTCGCCTCTGGAGCTCTTTTTAAAAATCAGTGTTATATTAGGTACCTTCCAGTCATCTGAAACACTGGCTGATTTCAATGATAGGTAACATACTACAGTTAGTAGTTCTGCAATTTCATATCTGAGTTCCTTCAGAACTCTTGGGTGAATGCCATCTGGTCCGGAGACTTATTACTGTTTAGTTTATCAATTTGTCCTAAAATCTCTTCTATTGACACATTAGTTTAAGACAGTCTTTCAGGTTTGTCACCACAAAAGAATGGTTCTCTGTGAAGACCGATGCAAAGAATTAATTTAGCTTCTCTGCAATGGCGTTATCTTCCTTGAGTGCTCCTTGAACACTTTTGTAGTCCAGTGGCTCCATTTCCTGTTTGGCAGGTTTCATACTTCTGACATAGGTGCTGATTTCCCCTCTACCCTGGGGGTCCTCAACCCCCCCCCCCCCCGGTCTGCCCAGCCCTGTCCCCATTCCACCCCTTTCCCCAAGCCCCTGACTCATCTCTTCCTCCCTGCTCCGCTTCCCTTCCTCTTTCTGCCCCTGAGCGCACTGCGGCCCTGCTCCTCCCCGTCCCTCCCAGAGCCGACCTCCACACCGCGAAACAGCTGTTTCGTGGCAGGCAGGAGATGCTGGGAAGTAGGGGGAGGACTGATCAGCGGGGCTACCAGTGTGGGAGAGGCTCTGGGGGGCAGAAGAGAGGGGCTTTGCTTCTGGTGGGTGCTGAGCACCCACTAACTTTTCTCCATGGGTGCTCCAGCCCTGGAGCACCACAGAGTCAGTGCATATGACTTCTGATATATTATAAAGCAATTTACTTTTAATATTTGCATCTTTTGCAAGTTGCTTCTCAACTGCTTTCTTGGCCTGCCTCATTATACTTCTACATTTTACTTTCCAGAGTTTGTGCTCCTTCCTATTTTCCTTGTTATGATTTGGATTTGTAAAGGATGCCTTTTTGCCTCTAATGGCCTCCATTACTCTGCTGTTAAGCCATGGTTGCATTCTTTTGGTCCTCTTCTTGTCTCTTTTGATTTGGGGTATCCATTTAGTCTGAGCATCTTTACTGTATTTTAAGTGGTCTCCATGCTGCTTGAAGGCATTTTACCCTTGTGAGTGCTCTTTTTAATTTGTGTCTAACCACCATCCTCATTCTTGTGTATTTCTTCTTTTTAAAGTTAAATGTTACCATGGTGGGTTTTTTGGTATTTTCCTTCCTACAAAGATGTAAATTTAATTACTTTATGGTCATTACTACAGAGCAGTTAAGCTAGAGTTACTCTTTGGACTAAATCCTGTGCTCCATTTAGGACTAAATCAAGAATTGCCTCTCACCTTGTGGGTTCCAGGACTAGCTGCTCTAAGAAGCAGTCATTTAGGGCAGTGATTCTCAACCAGGGGTCCGGGGCCCCCTAGGGGGCCGTGAGCAGGTTTCAGGGGGGGCCCGTCGAGCAGGGCTGCATTTGACTTGTTGGGGCCAAAGGCAGAAAGCCAAAGCCCCACCGCATGGGGCTGAAGCCTGGTGACCCAAGCCCCGCCACCCGGGGCTGAAGCCGGAGCCTGAGCAATTTAGCTTTGCAGGATCCCCTGTGGCATGGGGCCTCAGGCAACTGCCCTGCTTGCTACCCCCTAATGCTGGCCCTGGCTTTTATATGCAGAAAAACAGTAGCTGTGGAGTTTTTATGGCATGTTGGGGGGGATGGGTGGTGGGGACCAAGAAAGAAAAAGGGTGAGAACCCCTGATTTAGGGTATCTACACATTTTATCTCTGCATCACACCCATAGGTGATATTTACCCAGTCCATATGGTTAAATGAGTCTTATGTTTAACTGTTCCTCACTAGCTCCTACCTGTACTTTACCAACTTATTTCCTATCCTCTGTACTAGGATATAGTTCCCTCTTTAATAAATTCATCCGTAGGGGATGTCTCTGCCTGACCCATGTGCTCCTTTGCACCTGTGAACTTTCCCCCAACCCTTAGCTGTAGTGTACTGTGCCCCATTGTTTGTGCATAGTGTGTCAGGTATGCCATACCTTGCAAAATGTGCCTTCAGTTTCCAGATCACAGACCTTGCCTGAGTGTCCTACAAACAGTCCTCCTCCCACAAATTAGAGTCGTAATTTACTGTGACCATGTAGTGTCTGTCATTAAAAGTGATCAGGTCTTTTTAATCCTTTACCCAGTGTTGGGCTGAGATTTCATATGTCGGTAGTGTGTCCCATTGTTCCTCACTATACAATTTGCACCTCTCGCACTGTTCCAGGTACTCTTTCAATGGGCATTCATTCATGGCCAGTAAATAAGCTCCCTGGCTCATCTCAGGCATGCCTCTATCCCTGGGTGTGATGTGTGTATCCATCTCCTGATGTCTGCTCTTAAATCTGTTGTGATTACTGCCTAGTTCCCTTGAAACAAAATCCTGTCTTGTACACACAGCTCATCCCTCACTTGGTAGTAGGAGGTAACCTGCTGAGACATTTGCTCCTTGTGATGTATCTTTTTACTGCTTGTAGTCACCCATCCTATTCAATGTTCTGTCGGACTGGCAGGAGCCTTCCATTGGAGATGTTGACATGTTGACAGACTGTCTCCTTTTCCACAGAACCACCTGCATTGTACTCTGGAATGCATGAACTGCTCACTGTATCTGCCACCGTTAGTGACTGCCCTGGGAAGAATTTTATCCCCATCTCAGAGCAGTGGAGTCTCAAAAACATGTGTTGTAGTCACTTGGGGGCACTCAGCAGTTACTTCTTTCTGAGGCTTTCTCATGGATTGTGATCAGACTGCATGTCTGCCTTGTGAAGAGATGGGATCATAAGAACAGCCATACTGGGTCAGACCAAGGATCCATCTAGCCCAGTATCCTGTCTTCCTATTGTGGCTAATGCCAGGTGCTTCAGAGGGAAAGAACAGAACAGGCAATCATCAAGTGATCCACCCCCTGTCGCCCATTCCCAGCTTCTGGCAAACAGAGGCTAGGGACATCATCCCTGTCCATCCTGGCTAATAGCCATTGATGGACCTATCCTCCATGAATTTATCTAGTTCTTTTTAAAATCTTGTTATAGTCTTGGCATTCACAACATCCTCTGGCAAGGAGTTCCACAGGTTGACTGTGTGTTGTGTGAAAAAAATACTTCCTTTTGTTTGTTTTAAACCTGCTGCCTATTAATTTCATCTGGTGGCCCCTAGTTCTTGTGTTATGAAAAGGAGTAAATAACACTTCCTTATTTACTTTCTCCAAACCAGTCATGATTTTATAGACCTCTATCATATTCCCCCCTTAGTCGTCTCTTTTCCAAACTGAAAAGTCCCAGTCTTATTAATCTCTCCTCATACCCCTAATCATTTTTATTGCCCTTTTCTGAATCTTTTTCAAGTCCAATATATTTTTTTGTGAGATGGGGCGACCACATCTGCACATAGTATTCAAGATGTGGGTGTACCATGGATTTATATAGAGGCAATATGATATTTTCTGCCTTATTATCTATCCCTTTCTTAATGATTCCTAAAATTCTGTTCACTTTTTTGGCTGCTGCCGCACATTGAATGGATGTTTTCAGAGAACCATCCACAATAACTCCAATATCTCTTTCTTGAGTGGTAACAGATAATTTAGACCCCATCTCTATGGATAGTAATTCCATGGTTGAATAATAAGAATATAATGGTAGGGATATTCTACTGACCACCTGACTAGGATGGTGATAATGATTGTGAAATGCTCAGGGAGATTAGAGAGGCTATTAAAATAAAAAACTCAATAATAATGGGGTTTTCAAATATCCCCATATTGACTGGGTGCATACCACCTCAGGACAGGATGCAGAGATAAAGTTTCTTGACACCTTAAATCACTGCTTCTTGGAGCAGCTAGTCCTGGAACCCACATGAGGAGAGGCAATTCTTGATTTTGTCCTAAGTGGAGCACAGGATTAGCTCTGTGACAGGTTTGGTCATAGAAACCCCCTGGGGACTGCCACCTGATGTGCTGAGACTACCTCTGAGCCTGATTTCCCTGTCAGCTTGGGACTTCAGAACTCTGCCTTGTTGAGCCAGACACACTAGCCTCCCGCAAATACAGATCCAGGTCTGAACTACAGGCTTTAATTGAAACCCCCCCAAAACTGCAGGCTTTAATTGAAAACCATTTAGCAGTACTCCTGTTTCCAGCCGCAGATACCTAGTTCCCAATGGGGTCTAAACCCCAAATAAATCTGTTTTACTGTGTATAAAACTTAGACCGGTAAACTCATAAATTGTCTGCCCTCTATAACACTGATAGAGAGATATGCACAGCTGTTTGCTCCCCCAGGTATTAATTACTTACTCTGGGTTAATTAATAAGCAAAAGTGATTTTTATTAAATATAAAAAGTAGGTCTTAAGTGGTTCCAAGTAATAACAGAGAGAAAAAAGTAAGTTACCAAGCAAAATGAAACAAAACACGCAAGTCTAAGCCTAATCCATTAAGAAACTGCATTCAGGTAAATCTCACCCTTAGAGATGTTCCAATACGCTTCTTTCACAGCCTGTACTCCTTCCTAGTCTGAGTCCAGCAATCATTCACACCCCCGTAGTTACTGTCCTTTGTTCCAGTTTTTCAGGCATCTCTTAAGCCAGCTGAAGACAAAATGGAGGGGCTTCCAGGGCCTTTTATATTCTCTCTTGTGGGCAGAAACCCCTTTGTTCTTCTGTGCAAAATCATAGCAACAAGATGGAGTTTGTAGCCACCTGGGCAAGTCATATGACCATGACTGATTCAGCTTTTTGCAGGCTGACATCATTGTTTACATGTTAGTTTGAATGTTCCCAGGAAAGCTCAGATGTAGATTAGCGTCTCCCAAAGTCCATTGTCAATTAAGTGTTTCTTGACTGGGCACTTACTGAGAATAGTCCTTTCTCAAGACGTTGACCAAATGCTTCACTGAGGCTACTTAGAATCAAACACATTCAGATACAAGTACATAGCCAATATTCATAACATCAAATACAAAAATGATACACACATACAGACAGCATAATCATAACCAGCAAACTACAACCTTTCCATAGACACCCCATTTCACCTTCTCCATACAAGACCAGGTGCAACCATAGGACCCTGGTTGCAACAATGACCTATACGGTCACGGTTCATGTCAATAATGTCAGAAGGTCCAAGAGGTGAATATAGCTAGACCACTTGGTAATAGTGACCATAATATAATTAAATTTAACATCCCTGTACTACAGAAAATGCCACAGCGGCCTAACACTGTACCATTTAATTTCAGAAACAGGAACTACACAAAAATGAGGAAGTTATTTAAACAGAAATTAAAAGGTACAGCAGCAAAAAAAAATAAAAAAAAATCCATGCATAGAAACTTTTAAAGACACCATAATAGAGGCTCAACTTAAAGGTATACCCCAAATTTAAAAACATAGAGAACCAAAAAAAGAGCCACGTGGCTAAACAACAAAGTCAAAGAAGCAGTGAGAGGCAAAAAGGCATCCTTTAAAAAGTAGAAGTTAAATCCTAATGAGGAAAATAGAAAGGAGCATAAACTCTGGCAAATGAAGTATAAAAATATAATTAGGAAGGCCAAAAAAGAAGTTGAAGAACAGTCAGCCAAAGACTCAAAAAGTAATAGCAAAAAAAATTTTTAAGTGCATCAGAAGCAGGAAGCCCACTAAATAACCAGTGGGGCCACTGGATGATCGAGATGATAAAGGAGCACTCAAGGACAATAAGGCCATTGCGGAGAACCTGAATGAATTCTTTGCATTGGTCCTCACAGTTGAGGATTTGAGGGAACTGTCAGATTGAGGTGTCATTAAGGAGGTTTTGTAACAAACTGATAAACTGAACAGTAATAAGTCACCAGGACCAGATGGTATTCACCCAAGAGTTCTGAAGGAACTCAAATATGAAATTGCAGGACTACTAGCTGTTGTCTGTAACCTATTATTTAAATTAGCTTCTGTATCAAATGACTGTAGGATACCTAATGTGATGACAATTTTTAAAAAGGGCTCCAGAGGAGACCCTGGCTATTACAGGCTGGTAAGCCTGACTTCAGTAGTGGAAAAACTGCCCCCACTCTGCCCCAGGTCCTGCCCCTCCCCCCCCGCTCGGCTCCCCCACTGCACCTTTCCTCATCTCCCGGCCTGCCGCTGGCTTGCTGCGTCCCTCCTCAGTCCCCCACCCACCGTTCGCCTCCCTGCCCACTCGCTCGCCCACCTGCCGCTCGCCTCTTCACCCCCACTGCCACTCACCCCTACGGCGCTGACTTCCTCTCTGCTGGGTGGGTGCTTGCCCACCCTCCACCTCTTCCTGCCCCTGCACCACCCTCATTCCGCCCCCATTCCACCCCCTTCCTCCAAGTCCCCGCCCCTGCCTGGCTCTTCTCCACCTCCTCCCCGAGTGCACCGCGTACCCGCTCTTCCCCCCTCCCTCCTGGAAAGTGCTAAGTGCCACCAAACAGCTGTTAGGCGGCAGGAAGTGCTGGGGGGGGAGGAGCGGGGATGCGGCACACTGGGGGGGGGGGAAGGAAGCGAGGAGGCGGGAGCTTGGCTGCAATTTTTCCCCCATGGGTGCTCCACGGGTTCAGCACCTTCCTCCTGCTTGCCTCCTTACCTGAATATTGGGACAAAAGGTGTCCCGATCGTACATTGATTGGGATGCGGGACGAAGGGTTAAATATCGGGCCAGTCCTGATTTTATTGGGATATCTGGTCACCCTAGCGACAGGGGATATGGATCACTTGATGATTGCCTGTTCTGTTCTTTCCCTCTGGGGCACCTGACATTGGCCACTGTCAGTGGACAGATACTGGGCTAGATGGACCTTTTGTCAGACCCAGTATGGCCATTCTTATGTTGTTATTATGTTAAGGGTGGATCTCTCCAAATTGCTCTGTTCTGTACACGCCCCATGAAGCTCTGGTACTGGCCACTGTTGGAGTCTGGATATTGGGCTAGATGGACCATTGCTCTGACCCAGTCTGGCAGTTTTTATATTCTTAAAATAATTTTGATTTTTTTTTCATGAAAACAGATTTTCAACCAGCTCTAATTGGCCCTCTCAATGTGAAGCTTATCATCAAAGGCAATTTCATCCCTCTGTTTTATTTCACTTTATGGTATGGGTGTGATAATAGTAAAAATTATAAAGATTGAAGAGCCCAGCTTTAGGCCCCCATGTTTGAAAATCTTGGCCTTAGGTCTTTATTTTATTTTAATGGATACATTCTAATATTTTTAATAACACTTCTCTTTCCAAAATTATTTTGGAATAAAATAAATACTACAATCTAAAAACTATGATAGATCCCAACTTTTTCACGTGCCTTCTTAAAACTCTCCTTTTAAGGTATTTTCCCCCTTAAAATATTCTCTGGTCATTTTGGTAGGAATGTTTTTCATGATTTAATGTTTCTTGTTCCTTTTGGCATAGTTCTTAGTAATTTGTTTTATTGTGTAGTGTTCTCCCGTCATATAGCAGAAAACACACATCATTTCTGCCCCCCTCCCCACCCTTATTGAACATATGTTACTCCAGCAGAACATTTCAGATATTCCCAGAGGAAACTTGTCCTTCAGATGCCAATCAACAACATTAACAACAAAGAGATGCAATGTGCTTTGCTTAGCTCATCTTGAAAGCTAAGGAGCTTCTAAAGGCTAGTGAGCGACATGAGTGTTTGAAAGTTAAAGTTATCCTCCTAAGGGACATTAAAGAACTTTAATTTCAGAATGATCCATGACTGTCTCTCCCAGGTCTTTGTGTTTAACCATCCACTGTAATGTGAGGCTCGAATAAGTATTTATACTTTGTTTTTCCTTTCTAATGTTTATTGTTTCCAAAGAATACTTAGTTCTGGTGAAAGATGCCAGGCTGATGGCTCCGTTAAGTGAACTCCTCTATTTTATACACACAGCAGGTACAGCAAAGGCAACAGCAGTCCAAACTTCCCCCATATTGCCCCATGTCAAGTGCCTCAGTCATGACGTGAAGCGAGGCCCCTCTGGGAATGGGAAGACAGATCAGTCTCCATCCCCGTTCTGGCTTTGATCCCAAAAACACACATGTGCTTAACGTAATACCGTGAGAAGCTGCATGGTCTCAATGGCCCTACCAAGGTAAGAATGTACGTATGGGTTTGCAGGATTGGGACCTGAATTCTTGGCTTCTTTAATGAGTGTGCCCACAAGGAGACAGCTATAACGGTGATTTTTGTAATGTGACCATTGTCCACTAGGAACTGGACTGAGATCATTTCAGATAGGCCACCAAAGAGTCATTACATGGAATTAACTTTTAATAACTACAGAACTTGGCCAATTTAAATGGGTAATTTACAGATGAATGACTCCATATTCTAGTACTAATCTCCCGAGCCGCCATTGTTGTTATTACTGTTTGTTTATATTAATAACAACTGCACCTAGAGGTCTCAAGGAGGATCGTGCTAGAAAAAATGCAATCTAAAGTCTTGATCCTGCAGTGTTCAACATGGAAGGAGCCTGGTGCACCTGCATGGAGTCCTGCTGATTTAATTAGGGCTTTGTTTGTGTGTGCACCAGTTTGCCAGTCATTGTAAACTTCAGGATCGAGGCTTAAACACACAAAACAGACAAAGGGTGCGGAAAGGAATGTAACATACAGGCAGACTGAAAATCATGGTGATTGGCAAAAGTACGGTTAGTTCCATGATTTTTAAAAAATGGCTATTGTATTGTACGACATAAGCTTTGACACTGCTGCATCCATCTCAATCTACTTTAACTACATACTTTAAATGACGGATTAATATAAAGATTTGACATCGGTTGACACGAGCCATTCTTTAACTTTGAATTCAGATTTTAATAGACACAGCTGGAGTACTGAACAAGCTCTTTTAGCCTTGCAAAGAAGAGTCTACTTGAAAGTCCTCACTTTTCCCATAGTGGTGCAATATAATTCCATTGAATGATAATCTGATTAACAGAAATGTGGGTTATGCCTTCCAATGTAAAATTTCCCCATTCATCCCAAACCTCATTCCTGGAAATGTTTTTGATACATCCCTAAAACCTTCTCAGATAGCCAGGTCTGTGCTGCAATAGAAACATTAAGATTGGTCATAAATATGTATCCTGCTGTAATTCAGCTTCATGAACTAGAGGAGGAGCACTTACATTTAATCTGACCTTTCTAAGTGTATTAATTAATTGTATGATAGCGCCTACAAGGTGTAGAGCAAAGCAGATATGCCATGCTTCACTTTAAGTGTGTGAGTAGTCCAACTGAAGTCCTTTGAGCACTTGCTAGTGATGTGCTCCATTGGAGACAGGCTATTCAGCACTTTGTAGGATCAAGACCTCTGTAAGGTACTAGGTCTCGTTCTTGAACTACCCAGGTTCTTAATTTTTGTGAATGATTTCAATACTGATATTCAGCCATGTAAAGTGCTATGTGGTTAATTATTGCCCAGTTCACTGAATCCCAAATGATGCCATATCCTGAAATAAGATATGGACAATTGTAAATTTCATGCAGGTCGATTAAAATGGATTATAGAAAACCAAGGGCAGACTGTAAAGTAAAGAAAGGGTTAAGGAGAAAGAAATGGGGGTACAGATCTTCAGGTGTGTGCCTCAGCACATTAAAGAAGATGGATGACGACAGGACAAAATTAGTGGAACTACTTGTGTGAGTAAAGATTACTCATGTTAATAAATTTGCTGTGTTAAACATTTATTGAGAGAGTGAACACTTAAATTACCATTGAAATGCAGTCACCTGTGGGATAAAACCCGGCATTTATTTGTTTATTTATTTAGAAGCATGTACAGCCATGCTATGCATCAGCTTAGGATCAAAGGTGAAGAGTATGTATCTAATATAACTTACAATTTAGGAATTTTCCAGAGGCAGAATGTAATTAACCAAGCTGGAATCTGACCTACACATTGGCATGTGCATCCTTATTTTGGTGAAAGTATCATGGAAACTTTAATGGCTGCATCTTCTATTATACAACAAATCAAGGTAGAATGCTGCACCTTATCCTTGGAGGAGCTCCCTATACATTTCTACAAAGCCACCTCATTGTCCACCTTTCAAATCCCTCCTCAAAACTTTTCAGTGATGCATACTGACAATGGTGTGCTGCAACAGCTGCTTAGTGGGCTGTCCAGTATCTTCTGATTGTTTCCTTGGGCTCCCTTCTTCAACCCCATCTGTTCATGTTTGTTTTATCCATCTCGTGTTTATGACTATGGAGATTCAGGGCAGGGATTGCAATAAATGTGATGCTGCAGATGCAAAATCATTGGCGCTCAGTCTCCACACTGAATCATGAACAGAAAGGTGATGTTAGAAACTTGACATTTTCTCATCGACTTTGAAAGTCGTCATCTAATCTGTCATCTTTTTCTTTAACGTAAGTCCAGGTTACTTTCAACAGAGCCTTAAATGTGAGCAGAATATAGCCCACTAGCTATAAAGTGCATGAATGTAATTGAGTGCCTGAGTGTAATGAATAATGTGCCTGAGTGTAATGAATACAGCTATGAAGTGCAGGAATGTAATTGAGAGCAGAATTAAGCCCACTACCTGTAAAGCTCATATAGCTCACAACCAATCCAATTCATTATCATCATAAGCATAGGGACTGGAGCAGCCTGCCAAAGAAAACCTGCCGGATAATGAAGACAGGACTTAGTGATCAGACCAATTCTTCCCTCATGGTTGTAAAGATTAGCTGTTCTGCTTTAGCCAATTGCACTTAAAGAGACCGTGGTGACATTTTTACCTAAAATATATTAGGAAATAAAGGTATTTAATTTAATTTTTTATTGGGAATTAAAATAGCTGGAGAAAGAAAGAAGTTGGAAACAATTTTGGAAGTGGAAAGGAATGAGGATTGCCCACTGGCTTGCTGTAAACATTCCTTGCCTAGTTTTTCGCAATATTCAGCACTGGAATCTCTGAGCGAACATTTTCTTCCCACAAAACTTTATTTGTCTACCTTACAGTCCAATGCTAGTGTGTCAAGCACTACATGCCAAATGAAACACGAAGTAAAATTCAAACCATATAAACTCAGAAAAGCCAAATTTATATGGCTATAAAAACAACTCACTGCTATTGAGCAAATCTTCAGCAATAGACAGAATATTATAGTTACTGTTTTATTTCATGCCTCCTGTGCCAATTTACCATTAAAAAGTAGAAATGCCCTGTTAGCAGTGTACAGAAATTATATAAGAGGCTAAGAGTCTATCCAAGAAAGCTATTAGAGATAGAAAAGAAGATTTAAGAACATGGACTTAGTGATCCAATTTTCCTTATAGGTTGACTACTATATAAAGAGGTTATTCTTTATTAACTCATGTTTCTGAGCAGAAAAGCACTACAAAAACAAGTAAGTTCAATACTTTCTTCCCTCCGCACCCACTCTTCTGATTTAGATCTGTCATGATAGTTTGTCATACTATAACCTCAGGACTGGTGTCTGATCTTTATTAGGTTTCTGGATGCTACTTTACCATGTTCACTTGTAGTAATCTCTGTTATATAAATTGGTTTGGCCTTAACACTTGAGGCCACAGGCAAAAACCTCCGAAGGACTTCTTAGCTGGCAACAACAGTGGTTTTGGATTGATTACACATTTCATGCATTTATTGTCTTTGTGCAGACTTCAAAAAGAGTATTACAGAAACCTAAGGTGGTTGAAGTGCTGTACTTTTTCTGATGTTTTTAAAGAGTCTTCAGTAAGAAATGTCTTTTATTGCTGCCAAATTTTTCCATGCAGTTAAATACTACAAAGAAATATCTCTTGTCTTCCACCCAGGGTTCCAGCTAAAGTACTCCATAAAATTACAAAAGACTCCCTGCACTATTCTCTGTAGCTTACTTAGGGACACTTCCCAAGTCCATGTAAAATTAATCGTTGTTGTTATTGAATAACACCGCTCAGAAATACTTTCTAATGTATCTGAATAAACAGTGGGGAAAAGTGGACGCCACCTGAATGTAGCAGAACTAAGACTGATGAACAAACTGAATTGTGCCCAGATCATCTTAGCTTGTCGTTGCTGTTCTTGTTATTATGGTAGTGCTCACAGCTCCCCATCTAGGGTCTATTGTGCTAGGTGCTGTATAAAAATATATGACGACCTGGGGCGAAATCAATGGGACCAAGATATTACCAGGACCCTCAAGTCATTTGGTCCAGAATTTCACTGATGATCCCTGTACTGAAGAGTTTACAAGCCAGATTTTCTCCTTAATATTAAATGAATATTACCTGAAGAGTGGCCATCTTTTAAAAACATGACATTTCTTCCCCCATGTTAAGTTTCATCAAGAGACATTTTCTACTGCTTTCTGGACTTTTACTGTTCCTTGCTTTGCTTTTATTTTTATCCATGGATATTCTATTAAATCTTTGTTTATCTTTAAAAAATTCTATTCCCAAAATACCTTGGAATAAAATTGGGCCTGCAAACTGAACAGGAAAAAGATAAATCCAATGGCATGTAGGGCTGAATTAGGGCTGGTCTGAATATACCTATATTTTTTCCACATGAAAATTTTTGATGAAAATGAAAATTATGCCGGTGGGATTATTTATAGAATTTCAGGTCAGAAAGGATCATTAGATCTCCTAGTCTGACATCCTGTATATCAGAGGCCATTAACTTTCATCCAGTTACCCCTGTATTGATAGAGGCCCCTCACAAAGAAGTATTAATTTAGGAAAGGGAGAGACTAGATCCACATAAAACCAATACTAATCTGGGGCCCCAATTTCAGCCCACGTTTTTAGTATAGCACGTGACATCACAAGCCCACATAGATCCAGCATGAAGCCAGAAGTACTGCAGAAACTTGTACTCAGGACCACAGGCAATTATTAGATTATACCACAGTAAATATGCGCCAGTTGCAGTTCCACCAGCTAGGACAAACGGATTTTGATTTTTCTTTGCAGCTGATTTTCAAGCTCCTATGAGCATATTAACAAGTGTGAATTTTACAAACAAAACAATAATGGCTTCAAAGAAAGTTCATCATATGTTGAATAGCCTCCCAAATGTTAGGGAAGATCTGAGGGCCAGATCCCCAGTGGGAGTCAAACAGCAGAGCTTCATTGACTAGAATAGAGCTATGCCAATGACTTGATCACTCAAATGTTCATAGGAATCAAATGTAAAAGGAGCCAAATGTAACGGAAGAGAATTCATTTAAAAAGGCAACTCAATACGGTCTGATTCAAAGCTCATTGAAGTCAATGAAAAGACTCTCACTGACAGTAGGCTTAGGTATAAGGCCCTATTTCTGGATTTATTTATTTTTGGCATTATTCATCCACTCTCCATTTTCCATGATTTGTTAGGTGATTGAAATGCACTATTTGCAGTGTGGCTGCTTGGCTTATATGTGTGAATACCATAAGTCAGGGGTTCTCAAACTGGGGGTCGGGACCCCTCAGGGGGTCATGAGGTTATTACATGGGGGGGTCGTGAGCTGTCAGCCTCCACCCCAAACCCTGCTTTGCCTCCAACATTTATAATGATGTTAAATATATTAAAAAGTGTTTTTAATGTATAAGAGGGGGTCACACCCAGAGGCTTGCTGTGTGAAAGGGGTCACCAGTACAAAAGTCTGAGAACCCCTGCCACAAGTAATCAGAGTGAATGAAAATAATCATGAACATGCTCCACTTTCCACTTACACCATTTAGTTCTACATTGGGGTAGCGTCATTGACTTTAATGAAGTTATTTCTACCCGTGTCAAGGAAGAATAATATATTAAACTTTAAATGGATGAAACTAACGGGTACGAGTGTGAAATGTTAGGCACTAAGGGACAGAAGGCAAAATTCAATCTGGTGTAACTTCATTGCATCAGGGTAAATTTGCCCCAAGCAACTCTATTACCCAGATGGATTAACAGGAACTCTGAATGCTAGTAATCCTGTTCTAGGCTGACCTCTAGTGTTGTCTGGGAAAATTACTACCTGTATTGGTTTCTTCTATGCAGTTACCATTGAGCTATGGAAATGCAACTGAATTGGTTTCGAGCCACTATCCTGGCTTTACTGTCTGAAGCAATACCAGCAAGTGGAGTTACATTTTTTCCTGTTGTCTGGTGCGTAGTCAAAGTATAGTATTTCACTGACTGTTTTCTGAAATCATACCAGGAGCATTAGCAAGAGGTTTTCTCCCGCTCTTTTAAATTAATTTTCATGTATATTCATTTCTATTAAGAGTCTTTACCTTTCAGTCAAATGACCAGATGTCTCCGAATGCCTGGAGCAATACTGGCATCAGGATATGTTGCCTCCATCCTGAGTGGATAGAGACTGGGATGTCAATATGTTCTGGTTTGTAATGGATGACTGATTTGCAAGGCTGCTTTGCTCTGATTCTCCCCTGCTTAAAGAAGCAATGGGCCACTTCTATACAAAGCAGCATTTTCCTGTGTCTGGTCTGGTGACCAATAAATCTGGTCATATTACCTAGCTAACAGGTTGCTGTTTTTTTAGTGATCGCTTTCCTGTAAAGAGTTCATATTTGCTGAAATTTCAGTACCAGTGAAACAATTTGGGGACACATCCCTATCTCTGTGAGTAGCCCACGTATCCTGACTGGGCACTGGGGCTCTCTTCATGTGGGACAAAGTGCAATGAGCCTCCCCAACAAGGTCTTGGAGAGGCAGCAGCGATATTTTACTGAGTTCAACTGTCTAGAGTAGTCTCCTTGGGTTTATGATGTTACCTCTGCAAGGGGAAGGACTGTGTAGTAGCATCAAATCCCCTATCCTCATGGCCAAACCTCTTCATGCCTGGGAACCCCTTTATATAGGCCCATGCACCTTCATGCAGTGAGACCACACAGAACTTGCCCCTCCAAATCCTGTCCCACAATGGCAGCTAAATTGCACTGGTGCTACTGGCAGAAAGGCCTCCACACCCCTTGAAGAGATAAGAGATTTGTTCTTTACTGCATACTTTCTGTTGTTTAGGTAGGATTAGACTCCCTGGGGTGAAATCCATAAATTCTAGTGCAGGCCAGACCTCTGTGGAGAAGCCTATTGAAAACTATAAGCCATAGACTGGAACCTGCTGACAGTTGGAGAGACTGGAGCTGGAGGATGTTATAAAATTCCATTTATTATCCCCTGCCCATTCTTTAAGAATTTGGATGGAGTTTGGTCCAAAAATAACTCATTTAGTCATTAACCTTTTCCAGCTCCCAGGAGATTTTAGTACATGGTGCAAATTAACTACACAACTTCTACAAATAATAGCAACTGAACTTCTAATTCCTCATGCATTGCAGCGTGCACTAAAACTTAACCCATGTAAGTGTTTATATTTCACCAGTTTATGGTCCATTTACATTGCTCTGGCAATATAAGGGGGCTTTAGAGTAAATGGGAATCAAGCTCTTACTATATTTTAAAGCCAAAAAAGGAGTCACGTTGATTCAGAACAATACTTGTGAATGATTTAATCTTAGGTACCAGAAGTCTTAATGCTGTGTTGCTTTTTTCCTTTTAAAAGACTTATTTTTAATTAGAAGGCTATTGCTAGATTTCGTTTTGGGAGTAATAGATTTAACTGCCCAGTGGCTGGCTCCTTCTTTCATTGAACTAAATTGATGTTTTGCCACTGAGGTCAATGGAAACAAGATTGGCTCAAATTCTCTAAGTACTCTGTAATCATAGGTTTTTATGCCCTTATGCTATTTATTATATGAATCCATTTTGCTGGGAAACAACCTCTTCGTGTCAAGTTCATATTTGGAAATACATATTCAGAGCTTGAGGTACCTGACAAAGGTAAAAAATAGGGGAGATGAATAGTAAGTAAAAAATTAATCTTGGCATTTCCATGACTGCATGTGAGAGCAGGATTTTTGGATGGGCCCAAATGGAATCCTCACAAGGTTCTTTTTGTGCAGAATAATGCTTTTCATCCGGAAAAAGGAAAATCCTGCAGATGTTCAAGCTGCCCCTAGAGGTCACTATGATCCAGGGATTTTAATGACTCCTCCATGGCACACAATGAGGTTTATATACGGAACATTCATAAGAACAATGTGACTTCCTGCAGGCTTGATCTGGGTGTAAAATCTGCAGGTATTTCATAACTTCAATATAATTCCTTTCTCTGCCTCTCACTCATCAAGCTTACAACTGGGTACCAGCAGGTAGTTTAACCTTCTGTTTTTTAAAGGACTAAGGGCTTTGTTTTATGCAGTGATGTCATAGTCGTGTTGGTCCCAGGGTATTAGAGAGACAAGGTGGGTGAGGTAATATATTTTATTGGACCAACTTCTGTAGGTGCGAGAGACAAGCTTTTGTGCTTACACAAAGCTCTTCTTCTGGGTTTCGTTTGTTGTTTTTCATTTCTTTTTAAAATTCTAAAACTGAAGAAGAAATGATATTTCCAAGTTATTTTAATAATAGTTAACTATTTTTCATTATGTGTCAAATTCACCTCTGTGCTGAGGACCTTGAGGGCTCAAATGATGCCTAGCCCTGTACTGGCCCCCTCTCTCTAAGGGCTTGTCTACAAGGCGCAGTAAAGTATATTAGAGGGATATGATTTGTGAAGTGCTCTAATTTGCTGCACTCACTGCCCCATATAGACCTTGCTGGTGCAAACTAAGGCCTTGTCTTCACTTACCGGAGGGTCCGGCGGCAGGCAATCGATGTTTTGGGATCGATTTATCGCGTCTGGTTAAGACGCGATAAATTGATCCCGGATCGATCCCGGAAGTGCTCGCAGTCGGCGCCGGTACTCCAGCTCGCCGAGAGGAGTACGCGGCATCGACGGGGGAGCCTTCCTGCCGCGTCTGGACCGCGGTAAGTTCGGACTAAGGTACTTCGAATTCAGCTACGTTATTAACGTAGCTGAATTTGCGTACCTTAGTCCGAAGTGGGGACTTAGTGGGGACCAGGCCTAAAAGCTACTTGGTTTGCATTACCTTTTAGTTCATGCCAGCAGGTTCTATACAGAGCAGTTATAACAAAGCACGTTCGCGCACTCTAGACATCACACCCTTCTAATGCACTTTAGGTGTGAGTTTTATCCTAGTTGATTAGCCTTGCACAGCTTAGATTGCATTTGGCCTAATCTTCTGACACTACGTGCTGTTAGCCTACGGTTAACGTAAAATAAACTCCTTGGATCCAGTCTACATTTTTGGTTTCCATGAAGCTCAAAGTTCTTCCTTTAGATTGCATATTTTGTAAGCAGAGCTGCATGAAAGTAGTGTGCATCTTTGCAAGGGGGCGTGCAAACACATTTTTGCTTTGTGTGAATTCACAGTTACTGACTTCCTCTTTGACATTGGCTTTCAAAATAGTTCACCACTAACTTGAAGTGGGCCCAGATACACTACTACAATCAGCTGATAGAATTATTCCTTTAGCTCAAGTGGCAAGAGGACATGTTTTGGTTGAAGGACCTGGGTTCAATTCCTGTTGTACTTGCCGTGTGATACTGTCTGTGACAGCTAGTAGCCCAGAGCCACACCTGTTGGCTGGGAAGACAGACTGAACTAGCGCAGAGAATTCTGGCCTGCGAGTCAGGAGACCTGCGTTCTATTCCTAGCTTTGCTACTGACCAGTTGTGTGACCTTTGACAAGTTTACAACATGTCTCCATTTCTCCTCCCTCAATGAAACTCTTGGCATGCTTAACACTTGTATGTGTCAGTAACCTTACCTAAATGTTAGATGGTGTCATATCAATTTAATTGAATTTTTAAAAAAATTTGAGGGTGCCATCCCAGTAAATGACATATATATATATATTTACACATCATGAAAATGAAACTTGCTAACATAAAAGTAAAGTTGTGCTAATAATAGAATCTCTGACCGGATAGAACTATTTTCTCTTTTGTGTTTTCAATATCATATATTTAATATTTTGTTGTTATATAAGCAAAAACATTTGCAGTCCTACAAATATAACTGTAGTCCTGTTCCAGTGGGCAACTACTAGAGAGCCATGGGAAGACTATTCGGTAGCAAATGTCCCTATCCTCTGTTAGGTATTGAAAACTATTTCCCCTTCTGGGCTGGGCTGCATTGTGTGACAGACTCCTCACTCTGATAAGTAACATGGTTTTTATTAATTGGCGGCATTACTTCTGGTTGACATGGTAGTATCAAGGGTATCTAAATGAAGGAGGCAAGACCACATAGTTTTAAAAATCCAGCAGTTCTTTAACACAGCCAGTGCCCTTTACATAGTAGTGTTTGTGATCCCTCCAAACCACACCATTTCCAAGACCACTATGCTTCTTTTTCCATTGCCCGATTTCCCTCAACCCACACTGCCTGCGACCCAGCTAGTGGGAGAAGGGAAACCCATTGCACTGTTGTTTCCTTGGACAGTGGTGTCACTTTTTGTAACCCTGACTCATGATATATGATGGCTGGGAACTAAAGGGCAGCTTCTCAGAGCTGGCAAGTTTGGTACAGCTCCATATGTGACTTTTCTTACCAGTGAGGTCACATGTGGAGAGGTACAAAACTCCTCCCCTGTCCATATAGGTCAAACCACCCCCAGGCAGGCCTGTAGCATCCAAACAGAAGTGAGGAGCTATGGGAAAGCAACAAAATTTTGAATGGCAGGAGACCATTGGCTATCTCCAAGAGCATTCCAAGAGCCTCTGCAAGACCCAATCCCAGAACAGTCAACTGCAATTAACTCCTCCCACCCAGAAACAATAAGTGCTTCCCCCTACATCATTTGGTGCCTTCCTGCTTTTGCCATGTTCCTGCTGTCCCCTGTGTGTGGAGAGACCCTCAGTTGGGGAGGGGCACTATAGCAGAGGGCACAGGTTCTTCACTTACCAGGAGGAACAGCAGTAGCTGTGGGAGACAGGGAACCCTGAGGAGGCGCAAAGACGCAGAGGATTTTGGTGGAGGTGGTGATGTCAGAGACTATAGGAGGCAGGTTGGCTGCTTTGAGCCAAATCAGCAGGGCAATGGACAGCTAATTGACAAGGCAGAACCCCAAACACCCCTGAGCCTGGGCTCACCCCTGTAGGTCAGGGGAACAGGTCAGGGAAGGGGATCAGCTCATCCCCCTGCCTCCCCGGACAGCAAACAAAGTTGTGAAGGGGAGGAATGTTTCCCCAAAGGATCTATGTCCAGGGAAGAGAGGGACCTGAAGCTTAGCCTGGAGTGGCCGCTCCATCCAGTGGCAGGAGTTTGCCATGCCCACACTCCACTAGCGTTTTAGAACACAGGACTTAGTACTCAGTGGGCTCAACTCAATAAATGGGCTGGTCTAACAGGAAAGGCAGGGGCCTCGAAGATGAAGTTTCTCCTGGGAGCAATGAAAGCCTACAAAAGTGTAAGATGGGCTTTGGGGGCAGCCTAGCTGGTCATCCTCAGAAAACAGCATAGGGAAGGGGATTTAGGGTAACAGCTCCTCACCATCTTCGTCCCTACTTACCCCCTAAAAGGATTAGTAATCATTCGCCTTTGATACCATACTCTCTTCCACAGCTGGGAGATCACAGCTATTGTGTGGGATAGACTGACAGTACCAAAGGGAAATGCATGTGTCACGCCAGATGAGTGACACTTACCAGAACTGCTTTTTTACTAGCACTCCTGCATGTCATTGCACTCAGCCTATCAGAGAGCGGGCATCCAGTCCCTGCCTCAAGAAAAATATGGCTTCCTTGCAACCACTGAGAGGTGAATGGGAAAAAAACCCAACAACAACAGCATGGCAGCTCCTGGGACAGCTGCTGTTTTTGTTTCAAAAGAAGGGTGAGAGCCTATTTGGTGTGGCTTATCCGTCTGGCTTGTAATTAGTGATAGGTAGATGGACAGAAACTGGCTGAGGAAACTAATAGTAGCATTTCCTTCCAAGACAGCTCCATTGTGTGCACCACCTGAACCCTCAAGAGTGTTATTTTTCCTTGTTGCATGGCGCAGACTTATCATATCATGGGTAGAGTCTGTGGGATTAGTGCTAAATGTATATCCTTTGTTTTTGCCCACCATAACTTACTGTTCATTGTTATTGCAAATGGTTATCAACCTGTTTTACCTTCTGTTTATGTACTGTATCCAGAGACGTTCCATCTCCAGTATTGATTCCAAACAAAATCTGACCCTGTGTCCATCACGTGTTGAGGTGGGAAACACCAGTTAGGCAAGCCAGGCTCTCTTATTATCCTGGACTACAGTGCAGACAAGGAAATGGGCCAGAGTCTCCCCTCATTTACTGGTTTTACATTGACTTCAATGGAGTTATATCAGTGTGAGATCAAAATCAGGCCTGAGGTTTCTAGATTTTGGTTCTAACCAAATTATTACACCGCTACCTCGATATAATGCTACCCGATCTAACTCGAATTCGGATATAACGCAGTAAAGCAGTGCTCTGGGGGTCCGGGTCTGCGCATGCCGGTGGATCAAAGCAAGTTCAATATAATGCGATTTCACCTATAACATGGTAAGATTTTTTGGCCCCCGAGGACAGCATTATATCGAGGTAGAGATATAGTTAGATAGTGACCTGTGACAGAGTTCAAGAGTGCTTTGTGTATGTTCAACATACAGGTGGCTGGCTGGTAGGGTGACCAGATGAGGGAAAGAAAAAGTCGGGACACATGGGGGGGATATCGGGACAATTTGCGTCCTGAGCAAAGATCGGTTGGGACACGGGACACACCCCGAAATATCAGGACCGTCCCGATTTTATCGGGACGTCTGGTCACCCTACTGGCTGGCTGTTCTGGGGGTCTGTATGCACTGTACGTTGCTACTAGTGTGACAGCCAGTGTGAAAAATCGGGACAGGGGATGGGGGGTAATAGGAGCCTATAAAAGAAAAAGACCCCAAAATTGGGACTGTCCCTATAAAATCGGGACATCTTGTCACCCTAATTGCTACAGATATTTTCATTTGATCTGGAGAGCAGACTAGATCAAAAGGATTATGAGTGTAGTCTCCTCTCAGAGAAATGTATTAATGTCAGTGGGCCAAAATCAGCTCTCGGTTACCCCAGAGAAAGTCCATCAACTTCATTTGGGTATTTTAAGTCCCACTGACTTCATGGGATGGCACTAACGTAAATGAGATTGACCTCAGCCCCGGGGGATATGTGTACTGTACGTGTTGAGTGAAGTACATATCCTTAACCCAGAGTTTCCCAAACAACGGTCCAAGTTGTGCCGTAGTGAGGCTTCAGTGAAAGTCTCATAAACACACACATGAAGGCACTGGCTCACAGTGTTTCACCATTAAGCTAAAACATTTGTTTAGCCCCCTCCATTTTTAAATGGGTGCAGTGACAGAAAAAGACAATACTGGCAGTAGGTTTCCCTGTTCACTGGGCTACAATGGTTTGTAGTTAGCTTGATTTTACTGGATAAGTGTATGGCAAGACATAATAGCAAACATAAATGAATCTTCTCATATACTTTGGTGGCCTGGGAACGTATAGGATCCCTTAAGAACTTACAGTCCTTTGTACTGGAACTCAATGTTATGGAACTGACCCAGCGAGGACAGGAAATCCCACAGTCCACTAACATATAGCATGTTAAGCAGAATTGTAGAAGTCACTATTGAAATCATAGTGATGGCTGACCAATGCACAGCTGCTACTGACAAATAAACAGTATAGCAATACTGTTGGTGGAATTATTTCCAAATTAAAGTGCAGTTAACATATTAATCATTTTATATGAATGATTGAACTGGTTATTTACCCTTTTAAAAACTTTAAAAGTTTGCTTTGATGATTATTATCCAGCTGGCAATAAGTACCCAAGTATACATATAATACATACACAAAGTTACTGGCAGGCATGTTTATAGAAACAGTGAATCTGAAGAAAATATTCATAGAAAGTGATTTTAAAATATGTCAACAGGAACATTCATTGGAGTCAGTTCCATTTTTTGATTGATTCTGAGAGTCAATTTAATTGAATCAAAGTAAAGCAATATTACCAGGTGACCTTTGTGTTCAAGAAATGCTGTGCAATGTTGCTCAAATTTGGCATAGTGAATATTTGTGTCAAATGGCTTGTGACCAATGTACAGTCTGAAAATTATTTGTAGAAATTATTCAGCAAACTATTTTGAATATCAAATACACTTGAGAAAATAACAGACATAGAAAATTTAAAAGAATGGGTGATTTTGACCAAGAATGGGGAAAAAATTTAATGAATTTTTCCCCCTAGAAAATATTAAACTGCTCATAGACAAAAAAAGACACTACATTTGTTAAGAGCTATGAATTACATTCTCAGCTTCATTCAATCCCCACCCTATAAGAACTAGATGAGGAGAATCTACTCAGTGCCTTTATTTGTTTACCTCTTTTTGCTGACAGTGAAAAATTCCTTCTAATGGGGTAAAAAAAAAATCTACACTAGGTACATTAAGTTTTCATCTGATTTGTGCCCAGTACATGGGAAAAACATAGCAGATTGCATGTTGTGTTGACTAAAGAACATACACATGCATTTAAATCACTTACAGATTCCTTTTTTTATGATGCAATTGTGAATTATGTTCTTTTTGCACTTGTAATTAGAGGGCAGAACAGATGCGAAAGCTTAGTTTAAAGTGATATGTCCATTAAAGTAACCTATGCTGCCAAGTAATTGTTCACTATAACAGGGGAATATACCCCCTGTAATAGTGGTTTTGTTCCATTTAAATACACTGAAAGGACAAGCCTTCCGGAAACATTCCCCATATTGTGGAAGTCCCAAAAACAGGGTTGTGCTGGATTAGTTTGGATTTGTTTGCAGAGGAAAAATGGTGCCAATGACACCATTTCTGACTCTGGAATAGAGCAGAATGACTGCTCAAAATCACAAAGTCCTAAGCAGTTTAGTGCTTTTTCACAAAAGCTTTTGTTTTCATTAACTGAACTTTTACCCACTACAGAATATATAATCCAAAAATCTTTTAAAATATGAGCTATTGGGGTCTTCATTTTGAACCAAGACTAAACAAGGACTCATATTTTGATCAAAGACAGCTGCCTGGTAATCTGTAGTTATGCTTGATTGAGATAGGCTCTGACAGCCAACATAATAATAGACAGACCATTCTTTAACATATTAACCCTTGTGACCTAATTAGCCATCCAAAAAATGCAAATCAGAGCCTGTGCAACCTTTTTAACCATTCGGTTCTCAATGACATTTGATTTTCCTTTTGCAATGTCAATGCACTTGTGTTAAAATTTTAAAGACGTTTAGCCTTTTTGCAGAACAGATGCACACATTAAGCTCTTGCGCTGCTATAATTGGAAACCTCTGTCTTTAACCACCAGAGCTCACAGCAACATTCACAAGCTCAAGGTTGAAGATCTTAGTCTAAATAGAATATTAACCATCCACACTACATGGTTTGCACATTTTCTGATAATCAGTAACACATCTGAAATTGTAAGCTGGGAATGTGGGGAAGGCAGAGGAAAGGCTCAAACCGTTTGTTCTCTGTTTACTTTTCCGAAGGATCTCATATTTCTCTAAGTCTACGCCATTTCAGGTTTAAATGGAAATAAACATAGGATAATTCATGTGATATAAAATCTAATACATGAGAATATCTCCTTCCAACAAATTGTTATTTTTAACTGGCATTATATCACCAGTGCATGTCAAATGTGATACAGTCTCAGTGTCTCTCTCTCTAAGAACAAAGCCATGAAATCCACCATATATATCCATGGTTTTCTAGCCAAGGAGATTCAGATCAATAGCTGCAATGAAAGATTTGAATTCAAGTCAGAGAAATCCCAACATGGTTATGCTTAATTTTTTCCATTGTATTTCTCTAATAATATGATCATTTACAAATGCTGCTGAGCCCCTTGCAATTGCATGCAATTAAAGTATATTTGCATGTGCTGTTTGTCTGTCTCCTTTAGAGCTTCACCTCTCTGTGCCCTTCTGGTGTGCTCCCCCCTGCTTCTGTAAGAGTACAGGCAGTTCTGGGAAGCCATGAGTTAGGCTGGAAATCTTTCTATGTGTAGTACGCTTCAGTATCTAATCCTTTGTCATCTAAACCTGAATTTGCTGTGCAATAACATACAGGCCCATAACAACTAGGTGATGAACCTGATATTCACTCACCTTGCATTAAACTTGAGATGCTCGGCCACGGTAACAGAAATTTAAAAAATAATCTAAGTCGTTTTGGCCATCATGCAATTCCTTTTAATGCTCTTGAAGAAATATCTTTAAAAATTCTAGTATATGTAAAAATACATGAGAAAGCAACAGGGTAGAAAGCAATGCATAAAGGGGTATTATTTATAATATTTCCAAACCTAATTATTCAAAAATCATGAGTCAGGCCCCCCAAATTAACTGATTGGCCTAAAAATCATGAGATTTTTAAAAAAATACTAAAGTTTGCAGTTCTTTTCATTTGCCTTCTATTTTTTGAGATTTAGGGCATGCTCAGAACCAGCTCCAGTCTGTAACCATGAGGAGTAAAAACTTACTTTTTTTAAAAATGAAAGCTGAGATACTCATATAATCCAATGACTCCCTGAGGTGGGGCTTTAAGAGAAACACCAAATATGGTAAAACTAACAATAAAATCATGAGAGTTGGCAATACTGTCTCTTCACCTAACAGACCTGAGAGGGAAACTGGGAGTAGATGAGACCAGGCTTATGATGTTTACTCACTATAAGGAAAACTGGTGGTGATTCCAGGGTTATGTGAGGTAAAAATCTTAGTTAAAAGTTTGTTTTTTTACCTCAGTCCCTGAAATGAACAGAGCTTTCTCTTACAGTCCTTGGAAATTTTGGGTCAAGTACCAGACAGTGATCACAAAACCAGGGGCAGCTCTAGTTTTTTTGCCGCCCCAAGCACAGCAGGCAGGCTGCCTTCGGTGGCATGCCTGCGGGAGGTCCCGGTCCCATGGATTCGGCGTACCTGCCACCGAATTGCCACCAAATCCGCGGGACTGGCGGACCTCCCGCAGGCATGCCGCCGAAGGCAGCCTGACGGCCGCCCTCGCAAGAACCGGCAGGCCGCCACCCGTGACTTGCCGCCCCAGGTACACGCTTGGAGCGCTGGTACCTGGAGCCGCTGCTGCACAAAACATATGGTGGGATACATTTTATGTTCAGTGGTAAGTAAATTTACACTGTTTTTTAATAAATGGTAGAGGGGACCAGCATTTGCCAACAGCTGCCACATAGTGCTAGCTGAAATTAACAGCTTTTCCCTATGCTTAGGCGAGGTCTACACTAGGAGCATTTTGCCAGTATAGCTATATCCTATAGTGGCAAAGCACTCTTGGTGGGATGGCAACTTGTATCACAAAGCTGTGCTTTTACTGGTTGGCCTTATTCCACACACACACCCTCCCCCGCCCCAAACAAAACAAGCTATACAGGTAGAAATGCAGTTTTGTGCAGTATAACTGTGTGTGCACTGGGAGCTTTTGCCAGCACAGCTATGTCAGTCAGCTATCACATCCTGCCCACTGTACCTATCCCAGCAAAAAATCTGTAGTATAGACCTGGCCTTGGTGTCAGATGTGAATGGAGTGACTATGTGGTATCCACTGGCAATTGTTGACTTTTGAATGGTGACTACTCTGGTTTCAGAGCTCCTCACTTCTTCTTGTATAATTACAAATGTGAAATATTTAGAGTGACAGAGCATTAGCAAACTTCAGAGCCTATCTTGGTGGTGTACCTCAAAGGGGGTCGGGGTGGGAGGTTCATTTTCCCATTGGTGTATTGTTAGTGCATTTCACATGATAATCCCAAAAAGCATTCTGAACATATATGTCATAATTGGCGTGGTGTATGAGTGCAATGCAACATTCCCCACAGAGGGAGCGTGCCCTATGGCATAGCAATAGAGAATGGGCAACGAGATTAATTTTAAGACGGTAATAGGATTAGGTTTAGTTTTGTAGTATTGCCAGTCCTACCAGAACCAAACTCTACCATGACTCACTCACTTAATAATAGTACCATTTCCTTCCCCCTCCCCTCCTTTTTTTTTTTTTACCATGTTGATTTGAGTAAAATAAGGTGACCAGATGTCCCAATTTTATAGGGACAGTCCCGATTTTTGGGTCTTTTTCTTATATAGGCTCCTATTACTCCCCCCCCCCCCCACCCTCTGTCCCAATTTTTCACATTTGCTGTTTGGTCACCCTGACAATATTTTATTGTTTATAAAAAATATAACAAGGTCAAATTCTGCTCTCAGTGATACTGGTGAAAAATCAAAAGTAAGTCTATTGAAGTCAATGCAGTTATTCTTGAGCAATGTATTTACATAACTCGTGGCAAATTTAAACGTTATTGCAGGTGTAGTCTCCATGCCAATTTGGTGGCTCGAGAAACATGGATCCCAACAGCTCACATAGACAGCAGTAGACACTGGGGGAATTGAAAGTACCTGCCTCGTTTGTGCTTGAGCCTTGATATGCACAAACTGCTTGTGAGGCCAGACCAGGAGCTCAGCTGACAATCAGGGCAGGGCCAGCATATAGCTTGGGACTGCCCAGGTATGTGAACTGAGCCTGGACAGACACCATGTTTGGGAAAAGTTGTTACTGGGCCACAGCCTGATTGACATGCCTGGTTGACCAACTGCAGCCCTGGAGAACTTGCATGTGGCCGGGACAACTCCCCCATGTGGGTAGTGTTTGTGGAAAGAGCTGTCTCCAAGGAGTTGGGTTAGAGCGGTTGGAAGGGATACAGCCGAGGTGTTGCTTCCTGCAGCAGGAGGCGAGAGATGCAATTTTCTCTCTCTTGACCTGAGGGCTTGTGACGACCTAGAGCTTCCAGCTCCATAACGGGGATACTGATCCCCAGTACTCTGCTCTACATGTGAAGACTGACTGCTAGCTAAGCCCAGTAGGCCACCTCTGCACGGGAGCGAGGGGACAATGGGGGCTTGAGACAGCCTGGGGTCCCTCTCCAACTAGGAGGGAGAGAGAGTGGCTTTCCAGTGCAGGGCATCATGCCTCTCATTGATCTCCAGCTCCACCAGCCAGCTGAGGCTTGGGGGAGACTTTGGGGGCATTCTTCTTGTTGTTCCATACTTGTGGTATCTTAAGTGTTAAATTGTTGCTATGTGATTGGTTAGTCACTCATTTGTTTGTTATCCCTGATTCCCCTGCTTTTTCCTTTGTCCCTCCCCTTTCCTCCTCTTTTTTTACTTCCATCTTTTCTTGGAACAAATGTTTCTTTATCTTTAACTGCTGCTCCTTGATTTCCTGTAATTATCTGTAATAGCCTAGCATTCATAAGGGTTGTCTATTAGTTACTAGCCACAAGGTGGAGGCACTGAGCACACAGAACATAGGGGCCCAAAGTGGGTCATGAGTAGGAATATGGGACTTTACCACCTTTGGGATGACCCAGGAGGGGGGCTACACACGTATAAGATTATATTGTCATTCATCTTTTCTAATTTACCAGTGCTGTTATTGGCTTTCCCCAGGGGCCTCACTTACTGGACTGGGCTCAATAACTCTGCCTGATCTAAGGTTGGTTCTTGGACTATTGGCAGGCAGAGTCCAGGTTCTCGGCCGTGCTGTGCTCCACTGGCACAAAGTGACCATAAAACTGGCAGATCTACCATTGGAGGATTCCACTGTAGCCGTTACTATGCCACTAGAGTAACTTTTGTAACAGCTCCTAGGCCAGCCTCCTCCCACATTGGGGGTATAGGTAGGGAAAAGGGAGCATGGCCAGGGCATTCACATTATCCCAGTAATTCCTCACTGCAAGAAGAGCTCTTGGATGCCACTGGCAACTGGGGTAAAGTAGAGCAGGCTTGAGGCTGCTCTGTTTTATGCGGGGGACTGGCCTTGCACCTGAGCAATCCTAAAATAAGGGAACATGAAGATGGCTTAAAGCCACCTTTGTCTTCTCCTCCTCAGCTGCTCCAAGTGCAACTTGGCTAGATCTGGCCATCAGAGTTGAATAAGAAGTTTTCTCTTAAATAGCACAGATATTGAACCTGAAGCAGGAATTAATACAGGGAAGTCCTGTAGCTTTTATACTGGAGGTCAGGTTAGATGATCACAATGGTCTCTCCTAGCTTTAATATCTATGAATCTATTAATTTCTTTTTAAAATCAGTTTTGTAGGTATCATACTATGTTTCCTTTTTTCTTTTCTAATCTCCAAACGCTAAATGTATTAGAATGAAATAGTATTTAATACCTGCAAGGACAAGCACATCTGTAAGAGCAACTGGCAGTGGTAATACGAATTGAATTCTCTCTGTAACCTGTATAGCTATGAAGTTCAGTTCATTTTTATTAGACCAGATGGGTCAATTTGAGATTGCTGAAAGATTTTGTATTAAATTATTCCAACATCAAATAAAAATACTACCTTTAGAATGGATACTGAACTGAGTACCTGAAAGGGTAATATGTGCCTATTCTTCATTAGTAAATCCTTTCCTGACATGAATATAAAAAGGGGGTAGATTAAATATTAGCAGGGGCTGCTGCCATATAAAGATACATATTTGTATCAAGGCCCCTCTATAGCCACTGTTTGTTGAACACTTACATGTAATTATTTGGTCCCTTTAATTTATTTCTTCTCTTTGATTATTATCCTTTGACAATTTTTGTTGCTATGTTAGATATTTTCATCAACTTGACATTCCTCACTACAGCTAAAACTAAAGTAGTTTGTTCAAACTGTAGGGAATAGAGTGAATTAATAACTAATTACTTTTACCATATTCCTGTTAACTAAAAAGACAAGTATTTTTTTAAAAAATAATTAAACTCTGTTATGTTTCAAAAACCTAGCAGAAAAAGACAGGACAGTGCCGGACACCTACTGTCTCTCAACCATGGTGTGAGAGAGACATTATGATGAGAGAATCTCATACATCCTATATTCAATATGCTGCTGTCAGTCATTGGTGACTGAAGCTGTCTGAGGTTCATAATAATGCACAGCTGCTATGCAGAAGAAGTACCATAACTAAACAAACATGGTACAGCACTAATGGTTTGATTTGTTTTTAACGTCTTAAAAAGCTGATGATAATTTCCTAAAATATTAGACAGAATTTCGCTTTCCAATTTATTAAAGCAATTTCAGGGATTGTTTCTGCAAGTAGTCCGTATTCATGTGACTGGTACCATTCACTCCCAGGGTTCTCCTGCCAGTAAGGATTGCAGGATTGGGGCCTTAAGTATTATGCACTTTGATTGTTGCTAGCAAATTTGGAAATACACTGATAACATACTATTTTCATATTTCTCATGATAAATTCTACTATGAACCTTTTTTTTAAATCTCAGACCAGGGAAATATAGTTCCTAATCATCCAGCAAAATGAGAACTTAAGAAACTTGTTTTTGATTGGTATGCAATGTATTAATCAGCCCACTGGGCAAAGGTTACAGATTCAGAACAATACACGGGGAATTGCTTCAGGTCAGAGCACTGGAAATTTGATTGAAAACAACCAAAATAGGGACCACATATAGCCATCAGTTTTAAAGCAGAACTCCCCATTAAAGTCAAGCCTTTGAAATCAACACATTAATATTGATGGCACCAGAGGGTCCCCGAATTAAAAGACACAAAAAAGCACCCATTATTACCACCGCTGAGGAGTTTTCCATTGATTTCGATAGGAGCAGGATTAGGTCCTGACATATGAGAGGAGAAATATGTGTCTGCAAGAACAACAACTGATGAGGACTGACAGTCAAATTCTTTTGGGATGAAATCCTGGCCCCACTGAAGTCAATGGAAGTTTTTGCCATTGACTTCAATAAAGCCAGGATTTCACCGTTTGTATTTTTTAGACCATCTTCCATTTAAAAAAGCAATCCCTTTTTTTTAATACATTCATGCAATATGCACACATGCACATCAAGTGTTTTCAGTAACTCTTATTTCTTGCCTTTGGGCTTGCTTTCAAAATATTCAAATATATTTGGCTTTTGTAACTTTCACTAATTAAACCATCTAAAGCAGATGGAATTACAGAAATTACAGGGTTTAAAATATCATCCTAATTGGTTTACGATCTATGTGACACTGCAGTGCCATTCAGACTGTGTAATGTTTAAGGACTGCACAAAAGAGAAATCTTGCCAATTAATTTTCTTAAACTCCATTATCCACAATTTTCTCGTCTTTATAATCCTTTTTCCCTCAGCTTTGCTCAGAATAGACCTTGTTGTATAGAGGCACAAGTAACTCCACATCCATACTGGGAGGTTCTCCCCGTTTGCTGAGGAGGAAATTGCTTATTTTTCATGTGCAACAGTATATAAAAATAAGTGAACTTAAGGAAGCCCAACATAGATAGACACTGTGGAGATATATAGAGAATTATATATATATTAGAAATGTAAATGCTGCATTAGGCACTTCTGACACATCTTCAGATTATGGGAATTTGAAAACAGAGAGTAAAATGTTCCAATCTTGAGAGCTTAATCATGTGAAGTTCTACCAATATCATGATTTTCTTTTGCAGAGATAAAAAAAATCCGCTGTTTCTTTAAAGTATCTCATTTTGCCACTTAGAGATGATTTTAACTCACTATTCCCTTTTGTTGCTATGGTTACAGGTTTTGGCCCTCATGGTGACAGAAAAGTATCTCAGTCCTTGTTCTGTTTGAATGCATATGTTTCTGTGTATCACTGTACAGTGTAGGGAAGACAAGTCTGAGAAGATCACACCTTTCAGAGCAAGGTAACTACTTGTGCCAAATAAAACCTGCAACTGGAGAAATAGCCTCTAGCAGGCACAGATTTATCTCTTAGAGTCACTGCGTGGAGTAGTTCAGATTCCAGTTTTAATGATTCCAGAGAGGTTTGAGGTTTTTTACCCCCTCTCCTATGTGACATTTCAGGGACATTATATATATATATATATATATAGCAAATATTTAAACGAAGTGTGGTTTCAGAGATTTCTGTGGAGCTGGCTATAAGCATCTTTCAGCATTGCACGGGTCAGCTAAGAGAACCAATCATCTCATATTCGAACTTAAAAAGGAAAGAAAGAAAGAAAGAAAGAAAAAAAAGAAAAAGTGGGCAAAAAGTAATGTTAAATAGCATGGAGCATGACTAATGGCACAAGCATGTTAAAATCATTGGGAAAATGTCCTTGGAAGACAAATGAATTTTCAGCAGAATAATTAACTTAATTAACAAATTTGCATGCATATTCATCAGGCTATTGAAGTCTTTCCAGCACAGCTTGATGAGCATTGGTGTAATAATTGTCTCATTTACATTCTGCAATCTACTACAATTTGGGGCATGCAAAAAAAGCCGACCTCTTCCCTTTGACTTTCTTTAGGACCCTGACCCTCCTAATAAACACATGCAAACAACATGTAATGTCCATTCAGTAGCCCTTAGTTCAGCCCTTTTAGCAGAATCTTTCTCAGACTCTACCACGTTTTCCTCCTCTCTCGGTTCCTTTGCTTTATTTTTTTCCCTTTGGCCCAGGTTCTCTGTTTTGCCTCTGCTTGCTCTCCTGGGTAAATCTTGGCACCAGTTCTGACTTCAAATCTCCTGGGCCGCCAGACTGCATCATGTAAAAATTGCCATTTTCCTCTATCTCTGCAGGGCAATCTTTAAAGGCAGTAAGGTGTGACGCTCCAGACTGGCAGCTTGGCAAGAAAGAGCCCATGGATACCAGCACAGGAATCTGGAGGGCTCACTCTGACAGCCAGTCAGTACTGGGAACAAAAGGAATGTTTTTTTTAAAAGGGGGAAGCAAATGTATTTTTACATATTGTAGGCATATGGCCACAAGACCAGCAGAACAACATTTAATTACTAGTCTCGTGCATTACAGAAGAAAAACTATACAAACAGTAATAACGTGTCTGCATTTATTTTTTCCTTTAGATAAAAAAGTAATGAAAGGAGCCTTCCAGGGCAGAATTGGTCAGCTGTTTTAAATATAGGCCCATCCGCACTGTGGCTTGACCCTTTTACACCAGGCTTGACAACCATTTGTGAATACAATCTGTTAGTGTTATTCTAGGTTAGCTTGATTGTAGCATGATTTCCATGTCAAGTGTGGACAGTATGTTTTTTAATGCAACTTTGCTATTTAGCAATGGGATTCTTCCTATTGACTTCAGTGGGCTTTGGATCAGGTCCTTAAACCACGCTGCAAAGCCTTTCACCGCTAAGCAGTCCATACAATGTTTTCTTCATTCAGTTGGAACACAGTTGATAACTAAATTTGGTGTGGATGCAAACCAGGTTATCTCTGTGTTAGTCTGTAAGTCATTGTGTTGGAAGGAAATTTCAAATTTGATTACAACACAAGCCTTATTATGGTACGTATGTTTCCCTATTCCCCAATATAAGTCAGTTATATAAAAATGTAGCCCATGGCTGCTGACTAAATTGTTAAAATAAAAATGGTAAAAGAACAGAGAGAGAACAGTAGCTGTCATATAAAAAGCCAAAGTCAATACAAAGATATTGGCTCCAATTCAGCAAAACACTTAAGCACAGGCGTACCTTTAAGCATGTCCTCAATTGGTCCTAGATAACTATTTGCTTAAGTGCTTTGCTGAACAGTGGTGGGTATAGAGAGGAAAGATGCTCTTGCAGTTAAGGAACTGGACTGATATTTAGAAGCTCTGGGTTCAGTTCGCAGCTTTGCCACAGACTTCCGTGTAACCTTAGGCAAATCACTTAATGGCCCTGTCAAAGGGGATAATAGAACATCCTTCCTCCCACTTTGTCTGCTTGATTGATTTAGGATATGCGTACACAGCAGCTTGGAGGTGCAGCTCCCTGCTCGAGCTAGCACCTAAAAGTAGCAGTGTGTCTCCTGCTAGCTGTCTGAGTACAATCCTGCTCAAATCCTGGGTATTTGGATGGCTAGCTCATACTACCACAGCCATACGGCCATTTTCCTGAGCTGGAAATTATACCTCCCAATTACTGTGCAGATGTACGCCTAGATTGCAAACCCTCTTTGGAAGGGTCTGTCTCTTATTGTGTGTTTGTACAGCACCTAACACAAAGAGGTTTCACTCTCAACTGGGGAGCCTAGGCACTATTGTAACACAAAAAACATAACTATAATAGAGCTAAAGTAAAAAGCCCTTTTTGTAAATAGGATGTAAGTGGCTAATAAACCTTGTGCTGGCTTATTACACTGGGGTGCACCCCCCCTTCAAGTTACAATCTTTTGGATATGCCTATAGTGAGATAGTGGAAACATTTCCTCTTGATACATGCATTCAGCTGTATTTGATCTGACTTTCTAAAGTTTACATGATTCATTTTTCATACAACATACATATGAATATTGACTATATTAGCTAAATAAAAATGTGTACGACAGGCTTGCAATATTATCATTAGAATTTGTCAGTTCAGTCACCAGATCTGCTTGCCCATCCATTCTCATGTGGGTCATAATGAAAAATCACAAGATGTAAACTAATAATAATACTTAGTATAATGGAAACCACAGTCACAACTCCATAGTTAAGGCTTAGTGCTGTTTTGCACTTAAAAAGGGGATTCCACCTCTTTGTTTTGTATGAAAAATACAATTTAGAGCACTTTTTCTTTGAGTACAGAATTAATTCCTGAAAATTACAGATACATTCATTAATTAGTGTGGTTAAAAACTGTGTCCTTTAAGAAATTTAGCATCTATGCCAGTATTTTCCTTGTCCCAAATGACCTTAACAAAATAATAACACAGACACTTCAAACTTTCCATCTAAAGTTAATTGAAATCTTGTGTATAGGCTGCATTTGAAGAAACGATGTTTGTAATTAGGCTAAGTTATTTTTATCTAATTGTTGTTATTATATAGGCTATAGAGGGGCCTTGGTCAACAGTTTAGATAACTCTTAAGTGGGGCCTTTGTAACATCAGAGATAACTCAGTCAACCACTTCCCTTCCTCTACAGCAAATTTCCATGCAACAATTCTTTTGTTTGTAATGACTCTGTGGCATAAGGGAGATTGGGGCACATCTCAAGAGAGATTACTGTCACTGCCCTTTAAGATCAGTCCTTTAAAGGCTCCCCAGGGCTATTGCTACCTCTAGTCCAGTAAACATTGAGGTATCGCTGCTGGGGGTAACTGAAGAAAGAGTGGAGGGGATGTCTTTAAAAGAAAAATACATTGAGATTTAAGGTGTACGTTCCCTCCGGCACAGTTAAGGCATTTAAACAACCTTAACTCTGCCCTGTAGTGATGAATTAATGGAAAAAAGTTTAATGTGTCTTTAAAAATCAGTTAAATCTAATATGGACCACAAAGACTACAATGCCTATATCATGAACATATGGTTATTGCCTGATTTCACTATAGGGCAGAGATAAGGTTGTTGAAGTAACTGTATTTCTCACCTTGAAATGTTTGAATTTCTATTAAGTGTAACCTTAACACTGAATTTCCTGAGTTTGTAATGCTTGGTTTTGGGGTAACTGCATTATCCCTGTCATGATTTTTACCCTTAAGTTACTGATATGTACTCTCAACTTTAACTCCCTCTTAACTGTTTTTTTTTTTTTTTTTTTTGCGTGGGGGAGGATGTATGTTGCACTTATCTTCAAATTGTTTTACAAACATTAAGTAATTAATTAACCCTCACAAGAACATTGTAAGTATTAGATTTATTTTCAGATGTGGAAACTGAGGAGGATACATTTGCCTAAAGAAAGAGGGAAGGAGTTGGGAACTCAGGATTTTCTGGCACCTTGTCCCAGGCTCATAGCCACTAGATCAAGCCCCCCCCTCTTTCTCTGAACAGGCCTCACCTCATTCTCACAGCAAAAAGCAGACCTCTTCATTTGGTATGGTAAAGGGTTAAAGTATTGGCACATAGTTTTGCTGAAGTCTGCAAAATATAATTGATAAGAAGCCTAAACTAGGCAATATTACCCATCTCTTTTAGGCAGAAGGAAAAACAGCAAGTGTCTTAGGGAAGAAGAATGGCCAAGAGGAAGAGAGATGGAGAGACACTTACAGCAGGGCAAAATTATTTTGTCAGACATGCCAGAAAGATCATGGTTTGTCTCCAATAATCTGCTCCCTCTATGTGTGTTGATATCAACATGAGAGGTCCATACAATTAGGGAGAAAATAATATTGGAGTCAAGATTCCCTGTGTGGATCTGAGAGGAAATTTTTGCCTTTAATCTCTTTCAATGTTAATTCATTTGCTGCCCTCTGTCTACCAAAGGATTTTCATTTTGTTTTCTAGCTAATTAAAAAAAATCCACTTCATCACCATTAATGGCCTCATCTTCCTATGCACTTAATGAAATTAAGTTTTTGGAGAGTTAGAGAGGGTTTCATTTGTCCAATACATCATGTTTTCTAAAGTAATGTTTTTTTAAAGTGTGCAACATAAATTAATTAGCAAGAAAGTGAGACTATTTAGGGCTCACCTCTTTGTTAATTTTCTGAGAGAGAAAATGGGACTTCTTTGCATGGGTAAATGGTCTGAGTTGATGAATCAGTCTTCATGCATTTTAGTTCTTTATTTGAATTTGCCTTTCCTATAAAAAAAAAATCTGCATGAGCGCAAACACTTATTCAGTTGTTTTACAGTATGTTGGACAATTTTCATCTCCTTAAATGTGTGGCTGGCCAATGGGAAATGAACGAAGGAGAGAATACTGGGTCTTTTCCCACAAGTCAATCATCCATAGGGTGACCATCGGTCATCCTTACTTCTCAGGGATGTTGTAAGAATTAGCTAATGCTTGTAAAGCACTTTGAAGATGAAAAGTTCTGGGTAAATGCTCAGTATTACTGCAGTTTTCCCTGGTGAATAAGTTTTAAGATTGCACATCTTACAATATAGATATAGATTCATTTATTAACAGCAGACAATCTTGTTAGAGTTCTCATTACAGAATGGCCTTTTCCCAGAATCATCTTCTGAAGAACCCCTCATCTTTGCCACTCTCCATTGATTTGTAACCACAAATTTGCTTTGTTAAATGGATTCTGACTCCTCCTTTTCTGATACAGTTCCTCCTCCTTGCTGAACCTATGTAATATACTGCTCAGCTTTGTACATGTGATGTTTCAGGTCTTGAACTCGGGCCTGGGAACCAAAACAGCCACTAAATCCTGCCTTCCACCCAATGTCTGCTGAAACCTGGTAAGCTGAGAAGCCAGAAGGACTACAGCCTCAGCCAAGGTACTACCCATGGGAGCCCTGATTGGAGGATTGCCCAAGCTTCAGCAGTTGGTTCAACCATGCTATTTAAGCCAGAAGGAGGCACAGGAAGTTGTCAGAGCAACAAGGTGGTTTCCTGTTGTGGCTGCATTGGACCCTGCTTGTGCCTCCCTCCTGCACCAGCCCTGTTCCTGACTCTGGCTCTAATCCTGGCTCCTGCCTTACCTCTCTCTTTGCTCCTGTTCCCACTATGCTCCTGCTCCATGCTTGATCCCTGCCTCTCCTTCAGTTCTGCGCCTCACTTCCACCATCAATTACCAATCCTGTCTGTGACTCTGCCCTCTGACTTCTGACTCTGGCTTGACCCTTGGCTGACTCATGCTCTGACTACTAGGACAGACTGTCCACATTCTGGTCCATAAGAGTACATGACCTTTAAAAATACATCTTATTTCCAGGTTTTACACACTTGTTTTGACACAGCATTTGTGTTTTTAACTGTATTTTCTTTCCTGAATACATTCTGCCTATTTAATACCTGCAGGCCTGGAGTTGTGTCTCTGGTGATACATATTTTAATATCATCGGATAGGAGCATTTATTCTCCCCCTCCCCCCCCGCCCTGCAGGCACACATGCTCTGAAGCATCCCTCTTTATTTAGCACCAGGCTCACCTACATAATCCAGTAAATGTTCTCAACAGTCCTTGGCATGCTTAAGGATTGATTCTTGTATCACGCATAAGATTCAGGGTATATCATTACCTAACAAATAACAGCCACTTTATCGTTATTAGAAAGTTATTTATTTTGAGTGATGGATCCAGACTTCCTTCAGTTTCTCTGCCTGCGTGTCCTTTCCCCTCACCCTTGCCACCCAGCACTCAATTGTTAATAAATAACATTGACTTAGTCTTTGACTGAGCATTGTGTTCGGGAAGTGGCACCATCCTACCTGCTGGCTGGTTCTAAACATCTGTTGCAGCTGTGGTAGCCTATCTACATGACGTCTTAATTTATTCCAAGGATCATCCACACATGAAAAGCATGTGCACAACGTATTGAGAAGGCTCTGCCAATGTGCAAAGCTAGAAAAATGTATCTTTGAGCCACCTACCACAGAGTTTCTCAGATATATGATGTCTCCTGAAGGGGGTCCGCATAGATCCTGTAGTAAGGTAGAAGTGATCTGCCACTGGGCAATGCCCCAAAGTGGGATTCAATATCTAGGGGTTCCTTTCCATCGATACAACATAGAACTGGCTTGAGCCTCCACCCAGTAACCTGGGAAAATTACACACCACCCCTGGGCATCTCTGAGAGGCAATACTTCCCCACTCATAAGCACAGAGTCTGAGTGTAGAAAATAAACTTTTAATAAAAGGAGGGAAATAACTCAGCGTTAATTTGGGAAAACACCACAAACAGGGTTCATAAACATAAACCATGAGCAAAAGACCCACCCCCAAGTAAGTTGGGCAGTGTCCTTTTCCCCTCAGGTTCTTCACTCCAGCAACCCAAAAGTCCCTTTAGCGTGCCCATCCCTTCTTTGCACTCCACTCACAGTTGCTGTCCTTGGTCAGTGCAGACCCAGAGTTCAAAGATGCATCTGCAGAGTTCACCTCCCACCCTGGGTGGAGGTAAGAAGGCACCTTACTCACTCCACTGCTTGGGCACTCATCCGCTGCCCCTCTCTGCCAGCCACCCTGCTGGCCGCCCTGCTGGCTGCTTGCTCTGCCTGCCAACTGTCAGGCATCTCCTGATGCCATCTGCCTCTCTGCTCAGACCTCTGCACATCAGTCTCTTACTGATTTTCAGCTCTTTGCAGGCTGGGCAGAGATACTGCCCCATTTCAGGTGATTTCAGCTCTCAGTGTTGGAGTATTTAAAATAACAAAAGAGGCTCCTAATGAAATCTATTTAGCTCTTTCTTTAAACAGTGGGGAGAAACAGGTCAAACCAGTCTGGGGACTCCTAGGGAGAGACCACACACCTCCTGGCTGGGATATCTGTGCCCACCCCTCTTACTTTCATAGGGCTCTGGCATTCGAGCCCCTGGCTTAATGAGGTCCTTTCAGATGAAGGTGACCCCCCTCATTTAAGCACAGTCCTGCTTCCCTGTTTTCCTACAATAATTACAACATCTTGGTAACAGCATTTCACTACCACTGCATTCAATACTAAAGTGATTTGTACCCAACACCAGCCAAAATTGATTAATTTGACACCACTCTATTTGCTGAATATCTGAGCAGAGCAGGAGCAAACTGTATTTACATAAACACACGCAAAGTCTCTCCCCTTCCCAGCTAGCTGTCAGGGGAGCATTCATTCAGACCCTGCTTACACATCCAACATACCCGAGAGTAGTTAAAACAACATCTTTAGGTGCCTAAAGCAGAGTACAAGCATTATAATGACTGCCACCAACAGGAAATGCAGAGGGAACAAAGGTGTGGCTATTGGACAAACACCCCAAGACAGTCTGACCTATCTGCAAAGTAGACCACAGTACATGGACCCTTACCAAATGTGCAGACAAATCAACCCAGTGATGGTCAAGCTTTGGTTTCTCCAGTCCCTCAAGGTACATCCTGTATTTCATGTTTCCCTCCTGAAACCCTTCTCAGACAATCACTTTCCTAATCTATAACAACACCCCTGTCCCTCCACCCCCCCCCGCTGATTCAGAGTCAGGGACAAGAGGAGCATCTCATCCATGAGATCATGGATTCCCAGATATTACGAGAAAAGTTGTGATACATCATCGATTGGGAAGGATAGGGGCCTGAGGAGTGGATCTGGGAACCAGCTCACCATATACATGCCCCTGAAAAAAAACTCAGTGCCTTCCACAGGGCACACCCAGTGACCCCAAGGTCACTCCAAGAGGGCAGGGGAGGTTGATGTCAGGTTCTGGTATGAAACCTCTGGTCTTGAACCCAGGTGCATTGGGTTCTTGGGAAGCAGCATTTGTCATTGCCCCTAAAAGGAATGATGGGCGGAATAGCCCATCCCCTCATTATTTTATTCACAAATTAGGCCTAATTTCTGACACACCAGTTTGGTCCATTGATTTCCAGTCCTACATTTTTCTTGTTTACCAGACATGATCGTGACACAGCCCTTGAGTTATATCAGTAAACCTTCTTGTTTAGACTAATTCAGTCTTTCTGTCTCCCTTTTACATCTTGTCCCACCATCATTTATTGTTGTAGGTTATTGTGATATTTTATAAGCTTACATCCACTTTCCTGCCATTGAACTCACAATTAGGGTAAATTTGTAAGCCCAATTATTATAACAGTGTCTTATGGCTAATCCCATCCATTTCCTCTGTGAGAGGCTGCCACGTCATGCCTCCACTCTATAGTGCAACAGGTATCTTTTTAGGTTTGACAGCCAGCTTATGAGCCCTCTATTCTCCCAAAAGAGCAGTGGACAACAGTATAATCTTTTCCACGTTTCTAGCATTGGTCTCTGTGCCAGCAAATCCCAGGATCTCTTGTGAAGATGTTTCTAATAGACTTTTGCCCTTTTCATTGTGAAACAAGATCCAAATTTGGATCCAGCCTTCTTGTCCAGATTTGGTTAAAATTTGGAATCTTGACTTCTAATTTTGCCGGCATCGTGATCCATTGTTGGGTCAGCCCATTTCTAGCCTTAGTGCCAGTGCTGGGATGGTGAATGGTAAAATAAGTTATTAACCCGAATGAGCCACTTAAACTTGATTTCTGTGCATTTACCCATCACAATTTAAAATAGTAAACAGCACTGTCAACGAATGTAAAAATTATTGAGATGTGCGAATAGAAACTAAGTTTATGTTTGCAAGTAGAACTTCTGGGAGAATGGGTTTATTTTTCCTTCTATGGAAAATTTTTATTTTTCTATGGAAAATTTTGACTTTTTATCAAAAAACAAAACATTTTCAGGCTTTTGTTTTTTGACAAAAAGTCAAAATTTTCTATGTAAAGTAGACATTGTTGACAGAAAAATAATTGTAGTTGAAAATCCAATTTTCTTTTGAAAAACAGTTTGAGTGAAAAACATTTGAGCAGCCGTACTTGTTAACTAATACCAGTATGCAGTTTCAATAAATTCATGACAGAAATTAGCATGTCTGGTAATTGTTGTATCAAACATAGGTAGGCTTTTAAGAGTGTCAATGGACTGTTCTCATCAAAATGATTCACAGCCTTTTACAATGAGTATCCCGTGTTATATTGTTTGTATATAGAGAAGAATGAATTCCCCCCTCAGATGTGCTAAGTGAAAGGTATGCAGGAGAGCTCGTAGGTCAACAGCTAGGTTCCTCTGGCACAATTGAACTTTCTGCAATAAGAGTGAAACTCATCTCTGCAGTAGACAGAGGTTTTTGCAAGGGCCAACTTAAGATTGTGGAATGAACTCCCACAGGAACTAAGGGCCATCACAAATCTCACTAGTTTCTGCTCTAAGTGCTAGGTGCATTTCTTTTACCTTGCCTTCTGTAACATAAATATATAGAAGTAAGTATGTGTGTGTGTGTGTGTGTGTGTGTGTGTGTGTGTACAGAGAGAGAGAGAGAGAGAGAGTGAGCACAGGCACCAGCTTCCTCTGGGCTTGGGGGGTGCTCAACCCCTCGCTCCACCCCAGCCCCCCCTTCCTCCAAGCCCCTGCCCCACCTCTTCCTGCCCAGTTCCCCCCAGTGTGCCCCATCCCCACTCCTCTCCCTCCCTTCCAGAGCCTCCTGCATGTTGCAAAACTCAGCGGCAGGCGGAAGGGGCTGGAGGGAGGGGGAGATGCGGATCGACAGGGCAGCAGGCGGGCGGGAGGTGCTGGGGGAGAAGGGGAGGTGGCTTCCAGTGAGTGCTAAACACCCACTAATTCTAGAGCATCCACGGCGTCGGTGCCAATGTGAGAGAGAGAGAGACTTAGAATATCCAAAACAAACCACCCCACTGCACTCACTTCTCCCCCTGGGGAGAGGATGTGGGAACAAACATGGTACAGATGTGTAGTCACGTTGGTTAATGCACTACTGGAAGGTGCTCAGGTACTATCGTGATGTGTGTGGTATAAAAACCTATGTAGAATAGAAGTATTCTGGTGTAAAATGTATCATTGCTCTCCTTCTGGGATCATCACAAACATCAGATATATGAATCCTGTGACTGTCTCAATGAGCAAAATTAAATTAAGATTTTATCACTAAATTCATTCCACTAAATTGATCAATCTGTCACTGAGAATCAAGTGTATTTCTTTTAATATAGGATACGTTTTTATAGGAAGTGCAATTATCAGCCAATATTCTTATTAATTTCTGTGTTATAGGCTGTGTATTTACACTATACTGCTGTGCCCTCCAGTGCTGGATGAAGTTGCATATGTTTGCTTCTCGGGGTTTCATTTCAAAATTGTAGGGTTTGTAAACCCAATCCAATTTATTTTCCAGAATGATAACTTTTAAGGAGTGTTTGTTCCCTATATACCCACTCCATTCACACATGGATGCCTACCTGACTATGGTCCTAATTCAGCAAAGCGCTAAATACAGGGCTGATCTGGGGCCTATAGACCTTGTGTCTTTGGCGGCATGGTGGCCTTAGTTGGATATCTTGTGACGTGCTGCTGAGCACCTCCAATGCGGGGCAGAGTACTCTCAAATCACTGAGAATTGAGGGCACTCAACAGCTGGCAGGATATGCTCAACACCTCACAGGTTTGGGCCCCAAGTACCATGCCTTGGACCTCTACAGTATTGTGGTCTAAATCCTTCTTGCCTAAAACAAGTGTGTGGTCACAATGGGCCAAATTAATCTAATCCCGCCTGTGACTGCACTGAAGTTACATTAGGAATGAACTGAGCACATTGTCTTCAGTGGAGCTACTTGTGTGAGCAAGCCAAGCAGGATCACATTTTGCCTTTGATGCTACAGACTGCCTTCTGGCATTTCTCCATCGAAGATTGCTATAGTATAGAGGAAGAGTGAGTTTGAGTTCCATTAAGCACTGTGAAATTTCTTAATGCACCACAATTAAAGAAACCCTTGTGCTGGACAGAGTACGTTTTCTGCTGATTCTCTGGACTAGATTAATCAAGCAAGCATGCGTCATATATATTTTTTAATACTTTTAACAAATAAATGCCATCCATAGTTGTAATCTACTTTCTTTGGAAGCTTAACTGATAATTGCAGAACTACTTGTATTATTTATATATTTATGGGAGATGGGCAATTCATAAATATTAAATTGTGCTATTATCTGCCTATTTGCCATTTTAATAAAAATATAGCGCTAAATCTTAGAGATTTATTTAACATACACTGAGTTCTGCAGCTGTTAGTCAGGCAAAATTCCCATTGACTTTAATGGGAGTTATTGCTTGAGTAAGGACTGATGGATTTTTCCCCTTAGGAAATTGATAGCTATAGCTCATAAGTAACTGAATAAATCGTGTTCATAACATAAGAAAAAAATCTTGTGGCCCCTAGTGAATAATGAATTCACAATTAACACCACAGGTACCTGCATTAACACACACACACAATTAACACCACAGGTACCTGCACAGCTCTGCCTGTCTGGAGGAGAATTTTGGAGGTAAACCAGAGAAGCGGTCAGGGCAGTATATGCCCCAGCCATTCCCTTTGCATAAAAGGAGCACACTGGACAACAGTGGACATGGAGTGGCTATGTAACTTGGAGGAATGATTCCTTTCCCTGCCCTGGGTCTGCACTGAGAGCCTTGGCAGTTAGGAATGGCTTAAGGTCAAGTATTTGGGCCTCAGCACACTCATCCCCTTCTATAACTAAGCAGTCAAAAATATGTAACTTGAGGCCTTAATGTCTGCGTATAATTCACACTTAAATTTTGAGGATTTTTTTCTAGTATTTTGCCACTTTTTAATAGTTGTATAGATGAAGTATTTCAGCATGGGAAAGAAAGTTCCTGTCATTTTTTCTCAAGAATCAAAGACAGTTTGCTGCCATATATCAGTGCACTTGTCAAAAGCTTTGACACAGATGTCTAATTTTGGCAACCACTGAATTTGAATATCGTGGCCTAGTACATATCTATTCATAGAGTCAAATTCAGAACCTGTGTAGGTGGGTGCAACTTCATTGACTTGAATTGAAAGGCAGCCGCCTGCACTTGATCTGATTTTAGGCTTATCAAGTTTGCCTGAAAGCAATCTGGGGACTGTTCAAATGGTCCTCCGAGGCCAGCTCCATCTTTGCCTGAAAGTGAAATCATATCCAGGGCCAGCTCCGGGTTTTCTGCCGCCCCAAGTGGCGGAAGAAAAAAAAAAAGCCAATCGGCGGCAGGTCAATCGCGCCACTCCAGTCTTCAGCGGCAGTTCGGCGGCGGGTCCTTCACTCCCTATCTTCCTCTTCAGCGGCATCTCCAAGAGGAAGAGAGGGACTGAATTCCCACTGAAGACCTGGATGGGCCACCCCAACAGCGGACGGAGTGCCGTCCCTTTGTATTGGCCGCCCCAAGCACCTGCTTCCTTAGCTGGTGACTGGTGCTGGCCCTGATTATATCAAATGTATCTAGGCCTTGCGAAAACAGCAGCAGTTTGAGAAGGAATAAGATGCGGAAACAGATGGGTTCTTTACACCTGGTCTCATATGTAGCAGTGAGTCAGCTGTATTTAACACCCACATTTTTTAATTGAATCATCAAAGTATGTAGGAGCCTAAAGTGTGTAATCATGTGCTTTTACTGCCTGTCCCTCCATGCTCTGTAACCTCGTTACCACCCCCTCCCCCACCACTCAGTATGTCACCTCTAAAGTTAGAGCATAAGCAGGGATGGACTATATCTTTCCAGTTATTTTATGAAGTTCATGATGTATTTTGGGGTGCTATAAATATATTAAATAATTATAAGGACTCTGATGTCAGCTATTCCTATAGAGAGGGCAAGAATCTACACGATTTTTCATTTTGCAGAGTTTCCTACTAAACTTCAATGGGAGAGGAAGGTAGGATTGGGCTTTCACCCTTACAGAAGGAATAGCGTGTATGGCCATTCCAAAACATAAGAGAAATAGAAGCTAGGGACAGTGATGCAGAAGCCCTATGTCTCAGTGTCACCAGGCCGGAGCTTCTCCCCAGCTCCAAAGCATGTGCTACCATGCCCAGTCTTTTCAAGGAAGTTTATATCTTGCACGGAGCATAGCACAGAAAACAGTCTTAACTCAATCCTTGGCCCTAGGCTTCAGGCCACCCCTGCCAAGAGGTCTCTGGCACTTCCGTTCCTGGCAGCTTTCCAGCCTCAGTCAGTTCTGCTCCCTTCTTGGAGCAGCAACCGCAAGGCTGCTTCCCTGAGCCTCGACCCCTTGCCCCAGGGACCTAACACAGGAGCTAGCTCCAGTTCAGTGTAGCTTTCCTTCCCAAGGGCTCAGCCTGTCTCAGTCCTTCCTCCCTAGCTGCCCACTAGCAGCCCTTTGTAGGCTCAGGTGTAGCTCAGCCCTCTCTAGTTGGATTGGGCTCACTGGTCCAAGGGAGCGGCGTTTAGTCTATCCACAGGGACCAGCTACCCTGTGACACTCTGCAAGTGGTCCAACTCACCTCTGACCAGCCACTGTACTGCTAAGGAATATCCTGCTACCCACTGTCCCTGGAACCTCTTCCAAGAGAGTTTGACAGTGCAGAGAGGACAGACAGGAAAAGAATGCTGACAGGATGAGCCACAACGTACCTACTACTGCCACATGTTTGCGGTAGATGCTGCTGTCTCTGCAACTGTCACTCCCCTACTTATTGATCCTCCACACTGGAGCCTCCCTTGGGTGGCTAGCAATCCCCCTTACGTCCTGCCCAAACCAAGGTCCAGCAGGTTTTCCTCCTCTCCACCTGCAGAGGTAGAAAAGACAATAGGGCCCCATGACTGAACATTTTAATCTGGAGCATGAAAGCCAATATAGAATGAGTTAATATTCCCCAAGAGAATGTAATTTACTGCAAGTATCAGGATCTGACTCTTGACAATGATATAAGTGTAAGAGGGGAAAAAACCCACCCCAGTTTGTTGTAGATATATTTAGGATGGGAGCACAGGTGTCACAGTACATCCAAATGTGTCCCTGTATATCATGTCCAAAGAGGAGTCTCTTGAGATTGTTATAGAGGACTGATACTCAGTGTGTTAACATACTGTCTTAGCATAAACATCATGACTTTGAGCTGCATTGCTGGTATTAGCAATACAATGTAAAATACAGGATTATATTGCAGATATCCTATTTTACTTTGCTTGGAAGATGACAATGTTCTTGCACACCAACACCCACACTTGCACCTTAACAAGCCCCCAAACATTGATTACAATACGACCATAATACATCTTTCACACACCACCCCCTTTTGTTCACTAGCTATAAAATTGAACAACTGGGACTGAGAGACTTTGGCCAGGGTCCAAGAAGCTAGCTAGATGCATCCATACTTGGCTCTGTGCCCAAACATATAATATTCAAATGTGAGTTGTCCTTAATTTTTGTTTGAATCATCCTTTTTTTACTTGTTTTTTTTCTAGGGAGGGTGCAGTGCCTGAAACCTGCTTCCCTATGGCTGTGTCTGATTTTACTGCTATTTCTAGCTTCTTTTTTCCCCCTGCGGAATTCAGAAGAGATGAAACCAGCTGGATTGTATAGAAATTAAATAGGATCCTATCAAAATTACTCTTTTAAAAACACATAATGTCATAAACAATTATTTCATTTCTATAATTTATTTTAAGCCATCTACAGAATATACTAGAGATCATATCCCTGTGTAAAAATTTCTATATAAGGATTTCATTATCTATTACTTTCTGTAGGATTTTTCCAGACAAGCAGATTCCTTTAGCTGACAGAGAAGTAACTGACATATTGCCAATTAACAATTATAGCAATGGATTCACACCAAGGGCCTCCACCCTCACAGAAGAAATAGTGTGTATGGCCACCCCAAACCAGCAGAGTGATGGAAGATAGGGCCATTGGTACAGAAGTCCTATGTTGTAAGGGCCTAATCCAAAGCCCATTGAAGTGAATGGAAAGACCCCACTGATGTCAGGGCCCACTAGATTTTTGTCTGCAATTGAATTTTACTTGGACCATTCCTGTGCTACATAGCTTACGTTGCTTGAGACTGAATTAGGGAAGTACATAACATGTAACCTTTGAAAGTGTATCAGATATGAGGTCAATTCTGTGCTGATTTGCACCTCTTCTCACCATAGTCAAGTCATTGTGGGACAGAGGATAGGTCAACATTGAAGCTGATCCTTGGCCTTCAGCTGGGAAAAACATTTACCATATTCCCTGCGCTTTAGTGCAGTTATTAATGATAATAATGCTCAGCAGCAGTACCAATTATATCAGTGTAAATAACAGATTATAATGCGGTTAGGGATAATACAATTGACAATACCTGCATTTAGTAAACAAGACTGGCAGTATGTATAAAACATAAGCAACATGTTATAGCTTGATATTTCATAAGACAGAAGAGCATGGGGAGTGCTTTGAGACAGCAAGTTGAAAAAACATTTCATTTATAAATGAAACGTGTTTCAGTGTTATAAACCCCAGCAGGCAATTCGTTCATTGGGGCTAATCATTTAAGATCTGCTCTTCTATGGTAACCAGCTGAACACAAGAGAGAGAGAGAAACATTTTCAGAGATGTCAGTGGCTCTTTTTTATTTCCACAGGACTGAGATTTCTTTATTTTGATGATTTTCCTGTTGAAACATACTATGTTCTCTAGCTGCAGAATGGTGCTCAAAGTATTGATTTATTAATATTTTACACATCTACATGTATTTCATATGCAAATAATGAAAACTAAAAATACTCACTGGCATCAAGCAATTTCCCTTTTTTTATTGTGAACAAATTTAGTGGCATAGAAATATGTCTCCAATCTGATATCCTCCTTTACCCATTCCTCCGGCCTGTGCTCCTTCTATGCCTCTTGCCTGGACACTCCTTTTGTTCCCCTTCTCTCAGCATCCTCTCTGCAACTTCTTCCACGCCATTCCCTATATTTCGAACTCTTTATAACTCACAAATAAATTCTGTCCTCAAATTCAAGTCCTCTATTAAAAATGTGCTTCTCCCATCAAACATTTCGGTAATTACCTATCTTATATTATATACAGTTTTAATCGTCTGATAAAATGAAGTTTCAACCTTCATATAGGTATTGGGTTTGTCTTATGTGTTTATAATATATTTGAACTGGAGTGCTGGTGGCTCATTTTAGATTGCAAGATCTTTGGGGCACAGGTCATGTCTTCCATGTTTGGTACAGGTATGATCACACCTTTGGTATGTAATGGTTATTAATAAGGAGATGCAATTTTTCAACATCTTAGGGTTGCACATACCAATAGAACTGAACATTTTGGCTAGCTGATTTGTTCTGGGTAGTTCTGGTCTATTCACAATGTCGACTCTTTGATTTCTTTAGAGACAAATCCAGCCCCTCACACTATGCCTGAGTAGCCACACTGGGGAAAAGGTTCTTCTTCGGACAAACAACTCCTCCTGCAGCACTAATTGATCAGCATGTATTCCTGCAGCCCTCAGGCTGCAATAGCCCTTTTCCTCTTGTCCTTCCCCTTGAGATCATATGAGGTACAGAGCTCAACAGATTGCTGGGAGTGTGGGTCCCTGTATGACGTCTGCAAATCCGTTCTTAGCAGTACTGGCACTCCTAGGGACATCGGAGGCTGTAGAGATACTCATGTTATTCCAATCAAGGACAAACATAGATTGTCCATTGTAGAACGTGGCTACACTGTTCGATCAGAGTCCGAATGTGACATTTTAAAAATTGGTTTTAAGATTTAAAGTTATTATTAAGAAGAAACTGCTTATTCATTCAGCGTTTTGAATCTACGGCAAGATCACAATTTTTGATAAGCGTAATCTGTCTGTTTCTATAAACCTAAGGGTCTAATGCTATGAAATACCTCTTTTAACTGAGAGGGACACTGTGCCAGATATAAAGACTCATTACGTTTGGTTTCCTCTATCTATCTGTGGCAGGTTAGAGAGCTGTATGTTCTTTTGTCTGTGCCAGAGCCGGGGCACTGTTCTCTGCTGCCCTTCCACAGGAAAGTACATTCAGTCTCTCCCTTGTTTGAAGCACATGAGCAGCCTAAGCATTTCTAGACAGCCATCAGTAATAAGTAATACCCCCAAACAGGGAGATCTCTCTGTGCTGCTTCTTCAGCAACTCTAGGCAAAAGGGGTATTCCTGAACATGCCAACAGCTGAGCCTGGGCACGAGGGGATCAGGGCTGGAGTAGTATTGCTGGGGCATTCTTACACTGTAACTCCTTGTCCCTGTAAAGCTCCATCCATAGGGATCACTGAAATAGGAGCTAGCCCATGCAGCTGCTGACTAAGGGAGGTGTAAGCTGCATCCTCTTTGTACCTGCTTTGGTGCCAGCACAGGGACGGATCTGACTCTTAGGGTCCAGATGCTTGTCCTTTTTATCCCTAACAATCCATTTATATCACTTTACTCTTTCAAGGCAGTATCTGCTAGGAAAAGGGCCATGAAATCACTTTTTAAATGAAACTGAGAGTCTCTTTACACATCTGGTTCTCCCAAATCAGGGGAATCATAGGTCAGCTCTGCCATAGCACCTCGTTTCTCTTGCATTTTCTGTGTGTATCTCAGTCACTAGGTTAAATTTCAAAAGTACTTTAACGCTTCTTTATCACAGCTGACACTTAGCACTACGGCTGATACACAAGCATCTGACCATCACTTCATTTCTCTATTTTCTCTTTGATATTGGGATCCTACAGTCCATTTGGCTATTAAAGGGACCCTCAGACTGTAAAGGACGTTTTTCCTCTGTAAATCCAACCTCCCTTAATATTTCCACAAAGTGTGGCCTCAGAGTAGATTGTCACTCCAAGAGGAAGGTGGGGTTTAACTTTTCACAATCCAAATGGAGTATTATGAATGTTTGATAGGCGGTGTTCACTTGACTTTGTTTCTTAATTTACTTTAACACTGTGATGTACATTTTTCCCTCCAAAGCGGTGAGTGAGAGGTAAGAGTGCAAAAACCTAATAATGAAGCATTCACAAATCCACGGAAATCATTCACAAGTTTAGTGCCATGTAAGAATGAACTGTAGCTATGGGGGTTAGTCAGTGCAAGTATTCTGTGATACTCTCAAATGAGTGTGGGACTGGACACATTTAAGGTACATTCTCAAGGTTTCTAGGCCTAAAATGTCTGCATTGTGTCTCATCAGGGGTCCCAGCTACAAGGTGAGCATTCTTTCCTTGTATCTCTTTTTCAAAATGACCCATGCCAAGGGAATAAATGCCTTGGTTCATAATGGAACCTTTCACCTTTAGGCTGATACAAAAATAGCCTTATTGTGTGGTGACTAAAGCCTATTACCAACTCACTGTCTTCTATTAGGTTTAACTCATCAGCTGGGTAGTAAACATTAGTAAACATTTCTACCGCTGGTGGACTTGAATCCAGCTCATTCCTTAGTGTCTTGGCTCTGCATATTAACAGGGGTGAAAAAATTAAACACTTAATTTTGTTAAGAAAGTTTGCAGTTGTAATTGAAATAAAGGGAGAAGAGCTGATGATCAAGTAGTACCATTATTATATAATTAGTTTTCAAAATAGAATCCCACTTTAAGTCTGTTTTATTCCAGGAACTTCTAACCAACAAAGATTGTGCCACAAACAATCACATTATTATAACACTACCTCAGTGTGTTCTCTCTACCGCTAGCTAATGCCTAAAATAGCTAACATCACCACATATTCCCTCCTCTATGAAATACGCACTTCCCACAGGATAAATAATAGAATTTCATAATAACTCTGTTAAATTGTTTGCAGGTGTCAGTCATAAATACAGAAATGAATCAACCAGAATAATGGCTCATAATATTAAAGCTTCATAAAACAGCAAATACAGCATGAATAAAGTAAAACAGCCAGGGAGTTCATATACAGTCACAGTCTTTTGTCGCGTACAGTAACAATCTCTGGTCCATGCCGCTTCTAATGCCGCAGCAAGGTGGTACAACTTCATTTTGTTGGGGAGCAGCTGTAGGTGCTAAGCAAACACTAGAATCCAGTCCAACGAAAGAATCAAGAACATGATTCCTATGTTCTTGATATAAGAGTGTATGGGGGGGAAAAAGGGTACTATTCCTTTAAGGGATAGGCTGGAGGCTAAAGCCTGAGGATAATCAAGGAGGCCCTGACTTGCCTGGTGGGTAGGGTTACCATATTTTGTGCCTCCAAATGGAGGACACTCCCAGGGGCCCCGGCCCCGCCCCCAGCCCCGCCCCAACTCCGCCCCCTCCCAAAGTCTCCGCCCCCTCCCCTGCTTCCCGCGAACATTTGAGTCGTGGGAAGCCTGTAGCAGGTAAGGGGGGTGTGGGGGGAGGAGGCGCGGCCCAGGCTGGCCCCCCGGCGGCTCCAGCCTGGGTCGGCTCGGGCCCTGGGGTGCCGGCCCCGGCCCCCGGCCGACCACCCCCGGCCCGCCCAGCACTGCCGGCCCCCGGCGGCCCGGCGCACCCCGCGGCCCAGCGGACCTCCCGGCCCCGCGGACCCCCCCGCTCCCGGCCCCGCGGACCCCCCGGCCCAGTGGACCCCCCGGCTCGCGGCCCCCGCGGACCCCCCGGCCCAGCGGACCCCCCGGCTCGCAGCCCCGCGGACCCCGCGGACCCCCCAGCTCGCGGCCCCGCGGACCCCCCGCGGCTCCCGGCCCCGCGGGCCCGGACCGGCTCCCCGCCCGGCCCCGCACCCACCCCGGCCCGGCCCCGCGCTCCCGGCCCGGCACCATGCCCCCGGCCCCGGCCAAAGAGGCCCCGGCCGAGCCCTCCCGATTTTCCCGGACATGCCCGGCTTTTGGGGATTTCCCCCCGGACGGGGATTTGAGCCCCCAAAAGCCGGACATGTCCAAATTATGAGATAGTTAGTGCATCACCCAGGACAGACATTGCTTGCTTTCAGTAAATCACCAAATAGAGTTTAGATTTTGTAAGCTGTGTACTTTGAATCAATATCACTTCCATTCAGCAGACCAGCCATACATGTACAGAATTATACCCATCACCATAATACTTAATCACTTGGGTGAAAATGGTAATATAGTAGACTGTTCATGAACATGGGTGAGATGGACTGCAGCTATTTATGCTCAGGACAGGAATATCAGAGACCAGTGTAGCCTTTTATTTTATTTAAAGTGAATTTTGTAATGTGGTTCAGCTCTGGTGGCTACAGTTTCAAGCTCAACAGAGTGAAAGTCACCTCTGCTACTTGTTTCAGATTTAGAGTCTCTAGGAACAAATGAAGACCAAGGATAGTGACCACACATACATTTCACAAGTACAAGGTCTAGTCTATTTTACAAATTTTGTTAAAATTATGATTACTCAAGCATATAGAAATTCTATAAAGACCTATGCACAAGTTATAAATATAGTTATACTCACATCCTTAAGGATATTCTTAAGGTCTGGTGGGCTGCCTTGCCAATTGATCATCAGTAGAGGGATGCTTCCTGCTGGAGTTTCCCATAGGGAACTCAATTTTCCTAATCTGGGGACCCTCTTTTTATAATGTGATTCTGACTATAGCTGTTAGCATTTATGCATATAGTGCACCCTGCAGTTAGGGCATGTGTTAGAAAAATGTGACTACTGGGTATCTTGTAAGCAAAAAATTACTTACGGTTAATTTTTAGCAGTATCACCCATTGTAATCTTGTGGCATAGGGTCATTCTTTGGTCACTAACTTATGTCAAGCATTTCTTAAGGCTATGGCCTAGGATGGCTAAGCTAAAATCGTACAGGCCTCAGGTGTGGGCCTTGTGTTTCAGCCCTACTTACTTACATACCCAATATATAATTATCCCTTCTAACTACTAACCAATCTTATACTTCTATAATCCAACAATTTAACTCTGTTTAGCATACAATGATTATATATGACATAACATGTTAGTTAATCATAACATCACACAATAAATGAACAATAAACTGAAATCATTGGCTACAGCATAGAGCTAGATCCTCCAGCTCCCTGATGTGGAGCCAGCCCTGACCTCAGCGCAGATTAAACTTTTTGTCAGGAAGCTTTACATTCTCCCACTGATTTAAGGCCATTAATGGAACAAATGACATTGAAGGGTTGCTGTGGAGGTGCTCCGCTGTGCCACACGTCTTCCCTACTCCCAACATCCTTACTGCTCCTGAGAGGGCGAGGGAAGAAGCACACAGCAAACATGCACCAGCAGAGAGTTCCCCTCCAACAGGGCATTACCTGTTGGGCATTCACAACCAGATCACATTCCCTTTCTGCCACCTTTTGACACAAAGAGGCTGCAAAACAACTAGAGAATCTGGCCCAGAGATGTTGTTTCATGTACCTAATTTAAAGAGCGAGAACACTATTAAATGAAGTGTCCCTCTGTCCTCACTGATGACACTGGGAAGCTCTTGCAGGGCATCCTACTTAGATCCAGAACGGATCCACAGTGGAAGCACAACTTTGTTTTGATGTAATATAGAATGCTGAGATTCATGAAGCTTATTAGATGTGAGAATTGCTTACCATCCATCATATTGCCTGCCATTCCTATGCTGGTCTGGCATTTGCACTGTTAATGAAGTGACTCCTGGTAGGTTGTCTGTAGTCCTGCCTCTGCCAGAGCAGACTCAGTTTGGCCAGCAATAAAGATGGATTTCCGTAAAGTTAGTTCTGGTTTAAGCTGTGACTGCTGGTATATACGTAACATGGCTGTTGTTATCTCCTCAACTGGATCTCAGATAATCAAACTAAATTCCCCTAAAGCACCACTAATGTATTGGTCAATAGTTTAAATTGCATCTAGTGCATGATGTCAAATTACAGTACTTATTGTTCTGCTGCTTACATACTTGGTTGCTTCCTGTACGGAGAAGATATCTTTGCCTGGGGTAGAGGGCCAGAACTGATCTTCTCGCAGGGGCCTAGATAAAATAGTTTTTTTATTGCCAGGTGGCAGCCCTTAGGTCATGCGTGGCTTAGGGTGTTCTGTAGGTTTCAGTTAGAGCAGTCTGTTTCAAGGAAGAGGATTCTTCTTAGTGTTGCAACGACTTTTTAAATGTATGCGTTTCGACTAGTGCAGTGTTATTTGTAATAGTCCCTTTTGTGTGTGGCATTATGTAAATAAGACTGTGGCCTGCACCTCCCCATAATGGCATAGAGTGGAATTAATTTTTAAGGAGAGTCTGTGTAAGCATGCCACAGTTAAAGTTCTTGATGTAAAGAAAGTCACCAATTCACAAAGGAATTTGATTACCTCTATCCATTATACACACACAGTGAGTGATCGTGCTACTAACCATCTGTCATCTATTTCATTTGCATCATCAACACCTGCCCTGTTTATCTGCTGCATTCTTTTCTTCACTGAATTCTTACACTGCTTTAATAAAATACAGAAATGTTATTGTTAAAAACCAATTAATTTACAATCCTCCATAGAGATAGTATTACTTATAATTCAATTTTGCTTCTAATGACCTGCTTTCTTGCAAAATGACTTAATTCTTGTGTCAAAGATTAGTTATTAGACATTACCCTGCTGTACCAGTCATGTACTGCTGAGACAGGCAAAGCGGCTCTAGGTGTCCCTGCCCATTAATCAGAACTCGAAGACATTTTCCCTTTAACTCATTATAGAACCTGGTTTCACATCTACCACTCTTAACTCTTCACTCTGTAGGCTGTTTTGAATCTCTCTCTGCAGATGTTCTTAACTTCATTGTCTGGACTGTCAGAGCAGAGCCAAAAGCGTAAAATGTCAAAGAAATTGCCCACGGAAGGACATACCCTGAACTTTGTGCCGACCCTCCACTGTGGAATTCATTTTACATCTCAACCATTATGTGCATGGGGCATGAAAAGCATTACTCCTTTTTCCCTACATCAGATTTTTGGAAATTAACACGATTGGATTCTCCACACAATTATAGCGCTGGGTGTACTTTCCCTTCTTATTACAAGAAACTGTATTATAAACATACATCACAGAAGCCAACCTGCTCATGCGTTACTAGTTTGGCAAAGCATACTATCTCTAGCCACCGCCTTCCCAGGCTTAACAAAAGGAATCACTAAGCATATGGCCAAATCCGGCAAATTCTAGAAACATCAGCTTGGCCCACAGGCTTTCAGAAGAATATCTATTCTTATAGTTTTTTTCTACATTTGCTCATTTTTGTACAATACCTGGGTATTTTGCATGTAAAACTGACCCCCTTTTTTTGTTTTTTTCCAATAGTTTTGGCCAAATTCTTCCCTCACTTTACACCCCAGACAAGGTTTGGCCTCTCTAAAACGTCACTAATGGGACAGAATCTGCCACTCTTGCTCATGTGGGGTAGTACCTTACCTTGTGAGTAGACCCATTTGATTTCTACCGGGTATGTGCAGAGTAAGGTTTTATTGCATGCAAGTAAGGAGGCAGGATCTGGCCCTGTGCATTTAGGTTTTGGAAAATATTGCAAATTCTTTTTTCTACCTTCTTGCATTTTTTGATTCTGTGGTATGAGAGAGAAATACCTGCCACTAAACTAAATTAAGCCCCAAATTATTTCAGTGCCCCAGGAACATAAAATTCCATAGACAAGCAAGCTGATTTATGTAGAAAAAAAATCTAAACCTCTCAAACAATTTATATTGATAATTGCACACAGAATTTTATATGCATAAAAAAACCCCTCAAACCCCCTAACCTTCCTTAAAACTTGAATGTATTCTAAAAATGGACTCTAAACACATCCAGTTAGAATCTACATTGATGTATGTAGACAATAGAGATAGTTGTATTCTGATGTGGAAAAAGTTATTTTTTATGTTTGCAATTAAGTCCATATACTCCAGAGCTACTTCCATGAAATCTAATTTTTCACATATTGAACATTTTGCAACATGGATCTGCCAGCAATTTGTATTTTCATAAAATGCACTTGCTGATGGATTTGAAGCCATTCTGTAGAATGTGTGAAGCTACATGGTATTAAAAAAAGGTAGCTAAGGTCTGGTCCGACTTCTTGACAACTGCATGCCACACTGAAAGGATAAACGCTGCTCATTATTTTCCGAAAGCAAAAGAATTGGCTGTACGGTGTAGGTTGATGAATCTTGAACAGCTGTCTTCTAAGAAGCATTTTTTTTATAATAGATTATCAAGGGACATGCGAACAGTACACCAGACTAACTCTTAAACAACAGGCAGTCATACAAATGATCAAACTCAGCTACGTGTGCCTAAGAATAACCTTCTTTGGATTGCAGGGAAAGATGTTGATTTCAGTGCAGTGCAAATACTGAGGCAATATATAAAATATCTTGCTTGGTGAATTTTCTGCTTATATGATGTAGAATATTTACAGGTGAAATCCATTAGAAACATTAACATATTAAGTGTGGTGAGCTCTAGTCCTTTGGACAATATGGCAAATCTCTTTGTACGAGCATCCTTAACAGGAATGCTTTCAGAATGATGTACACTTGGGCTTCAATCAGATTAATAAATAATTTACATTTCTAAATGACTATTGTCTATGCCGGGTGACAAAGCTGAGTGTGGGGGTGGGGTGGGAAACATCCATGTCGAGCCAAAAATGTCTTAAAATGGAATCCTAAAATAATCTTGTTTTCGAATGGTAAAAGTTCATGCCTCCAGCTCCGGCAGCGCATCATCAGCAACCAGATCAGGAGTTATGCCAAAATAGCTGCAATCTAATATGGAAATGAGATGTTGGTCTTGATATTGTGTCATTCTTCTGAATGGGATCACCTGCACCCATCTCTCCTAGGAGGAAATTTCAAACAGAGTTAGCTCCTTAAACCTTCTAATTAAAATGAGAAATCCCTAGGCTTCCATGACTCAGCCTCAGAAAAAGATTATTAGGAATTTAATAGGGAAAATATCGCATCTCAGACCATCTGTGACCCAGTGCTCTGTGAGAATTTAAAGAAAACTGGAGGGAGGAGGCAGCACACTCCAATGCACGCTCTAGGAGTACTTTGTTGGAGCTGCAATAAATCAACATAGTTAGAGTACAGCCTTTTTCAGATTTAATTACTGTTACATAATTATTAGCAAAGCAGTCTCCTCTGAAACTGTAAAACTCATTACATCAAAAATCCCCTAGCTCCTGATGGAATTTATGAACTAGTTACTTTCTTTCTAGCTCTGGGAAAATGCAATGGAATATATTCCAGTTGTCTCCAGCTTTTTGCATGCTGAGCTATTTTATTATTATTATTACGTTTCGGTGAATGTTTCCTATGTGCCTTTCTTTCACTAGGAAAAGAGTTTCTTGTGTTCTTTTCTCGCTTCTGTCATGATAACTGGCTTATATAAAATAAACGCATTGGGCTGGACACACTCCTACTAGGGCAAGGTATTTAAATCACATCTCTCTATGCCCGGGGTAGCCACTGAACTAAAGAAGGGATTCACTCCCAGGGATAGCGAGCAGCAGCATTGTCACCACCCTTACCCAGAGGTTCTGCTAGGGGTGGGTAGCTTTAAAACCCAGCCAAGGTTCTGTTCAAACCCTGCCAGGGGAGGCTGTCTGGGCGAAGTGTCAAATCAGCATATCTCCCAGCCAACCTGACCCCCATTCTCTCCCTGGCTGGCCCTGCCTATTTGGAGAGCTGGGACAGCTGGCTTCTGGTTCTCCTCTGGAGTGGGGGCTGTGGGCAGTTTGCCCTGCCCAGTTGCACTCCTTGTTTACTTCTGCGGCCATGGGTTCTCAGCACAGATTCCACGGGCAGAAGCCAAATGAATGAGTCTAGCCCATAACATTTACAGAGAAAACCCATGGCACAGCACAACGCTAGGCTCAAGATTTCTGCCATTTAAATGAATATGACTATTATAGCTGTCTTCAAGAGGAAGCTGGACGGGACCAATCACAAGAAGACGGTGTAGACAGTCTCTCCACATCGCAAACGTAAATTCTCCAGCTCCCTTTCTCTCTGATGCAGTGTGGCTTCACATTTGGACAAATTGGTTTGCTGCTGCATGCAAAATTGCACAGCAGATCAGGGCAACTTTGGAGAGGTTGTTAACTGCACAGATGAAACCAGTGCAGTTTATGTACACACAAAATCTCTGTGATATAACTTTAATCCCAAGGTTTGAGCTGTATAACTTCATTTGTTTAAGTGGAGTTACATGGACAAATCTTAGAAAATTTGTTCAAGAAACTGCCTTAGATCAAGCAGACAGGGAAATTCAAATGCTTCCGCTCTGTCCTTAATTTCATCTAATTTTTCCTAGATATTACAGGACAATGGGGAATCTATGCAATACAATAAAATACTTCATTTAGCACTGCAACTTTCAGGTGATCTGAATCCTAAAATGCTTAGAGTTAAATTATATTATTACCGCAATAAGTAATAACAGGAAAATGAAATTGAGAGAGAGAGAGAAGTACGAGAGAATAGGTGCTTTCTCTGCTGAGGGAGTGGAGGGGTCAGGAAGGATGTCTCAGATAGCAGACTGGAGAGAAGAGGGCTCTTGCACTAACATTGCTGAGATTGGTACGCGATAGATGTGCAGATGGTTTTGGAGATCCAGGGTGGAAACAGATGAGGCAATTTTGAACTGGTTAATGAAATGAAAGAGGAGTTAGTTATATGAGGAGGAGATAAGGTTGAGTTTTTTGTATAGGAGAAATGGAGAGCTGGATCTTGGGGAGGCCATAGGAAGAAGAGATTTGAACTAATCAAGGTACATGGAAATAAGAGCATGAATAAAGAATCCCCCAGAATTGGATTGAAGGCAATGACACACACAAGCAGAACTGAAGATGTAGGAGGAAGATATAACCCCATCAAGGACAACGGTAATGTTGCAGGCAGAGAGGTGGGGGATATTGGTAAGGGACAGAGATGAAATTGTGTTTGAGGATCCACCTCTATATATACTGCTGCACTATAAGTGCTGAGTTACCTAAGACACAACAGCAATAGCAGCCCTTTCTCTGAAATTTCTTCCTTTTGAAATTGAACTCGATCCATATCTCCTGAATTAGAAAATATATAAATGAAACAATGATCTTTAGCACATTGATATGTTGGAAGATATGTCTGGAATATTTAATTGGACCGGCATGCCATTTGGCCAAGGAACCACAGGGAAAGGCAGACAATTTGGGAAGGCAATGTGGTCAGATGGGTAGGATACCAGATTCTGAGTGAGGAGTGACGATTGGACTGTGTTCAGGTGAAAGGTCACCAAATACTCAGTGTCTGACCTTGGGCAATCACTCCATCTCACCGGGCCTTAGTTTCCTCATGTGTAGAAGAGGAGTAATGATGTTAACTCACTTTTGTAAGATGCTTTGCTTTGCTATCCAGGCTCATACACACTCTGCTGCCGCGGCTTCGCTGCTATTGTTGTTCGAACCAGTTAGATCAAAGCTAGCTCAGGTCAGTCTATATGTGCTACCGTCACATCACTGATTGCAGGGAAGACAGATACTTTGTGTTTATTATTATTATCAAGTATAAATGGGGAGTATTTCAAGGACACAAGTGAACTTTGCCTATCTTTAATGACAAATTCTATTCTCATTCATACCTCTGTAATATTCCACTGAGTTTAAAAGGCACTGTATCAGTGTAAATTAGGGCAGGATTTTGCCCTAAGGATCTATCCTTCTGTTGATGAGTACACAGATCTTCCCCTTATATTTATGGCAATTCCTTGTGTGCACTGAGCAGAGCTTTCAGAAAAATGCGTTCTCTCCAACTTTTCCTCGTCACTTACATTTTCTTTGGGTGTACTTGAACGAACTGTGCATGTTCATAACCATCTGGTAAAGTTGCTAAATTGCCTATTTTTTATTACTGTATATTTATATACAATTTAATATTGAGAGGGTTTTTTTGTTTAAATTGAAGATGTTCCCCTATGGAAGGTCTTTTTATTTCATCTTTGTGTGTTGATCATAACATGTGGCACTCTAGACAGTCATTCTGTTCAGAACTGAAAAACGCAAAGCATTTTCTTTAATGCTACCAATAAGTATTTTTTTGGCTTTTTTCCCCTGCAAAGTGCTACTCTAAGCCCCATCCAGTTTTTCAAGTGACAGAATATTCTGGAGGATAAAGAAAAAAATGCCAGTCTTTACTAGTTACAATAAGTATTTCCAAACAATTTAAAAGGCACAAAGTCCTAAAATATTTACTAATGCACATCAGTTACAATACTCTGCAACCATGTATTGTAAATCACATAATAAATGTATCTCAGTTACTATTGCCATGACAATTACTGACGGAATCACTCCATAATTAAAAAAAACCACCCATTCATTGTATCCATCATATTAATGAAATATTTGCCAAATAAATTATGCTATACTAATGCAGGTGGTTCATATGTGTCATCCAAACATTTAAACCAGATAATTAAATGAATGCATTGCTATAAAATGGTCAGCATGGTATTTCAGTGATATTTTAAGAAGATACAGGAGATGCGATTCCTGTCCATTCACAATTGCTTTAGTGTCTTTTCTATCATGTCACAACTAGGTGCATCATGGCTTGTCCTGCCATTCACATATCGCAATGAGAAATTGCAAGAGATACAAATGTAGTCATGTAGTCTGCCAAAAATCTTGTAAATCTCCATAAAATCATCTGATATCATTATCTGTGTCTCTGGTAGATAACAATGTTCAGCAGCAGCACAAGAGCCAAAGATCTTAGTTTAAGTGTCTTGCCCCCAAAATATAGGCAGTCTCTAGTTATTCATCAGATTAAAGATTTTCAACAGAGCACAGCTACCCCCATCGGCTACTGCTGCTGGGCTGGCAGTAGCAGATGTCTCTTACCATTATGCCCTCAGGAAGCAATGGCATTTGCCAGCAAACTCCCTCTGTGTCTAACTCATTTCCTACATTCCCTTCTTTCATTTGCATAGTCAACTGGTCCTTATGCCTCAAGAAATTCAGGAGAGCATCTGAGGAATAAGTTGTTAGAAATGAAGTTTTAAAACATCACACCAGGAGGTGCATGCACAAAGCCTCATTATATTCCCAACGGCCTGCCAACTCATGAGAACATAACAGAAAAGTGAGACTCTATGTACCAACTGACAATGCTAGAACAGAAAGGGCAGCTTCCTCCCTCATATTTCAGGAAATTAGTATATAAAACTCAGTGAAATATTTCTGCAAGCCCACTTTCCCTTACAGCATGCTCACAGTTGGGCAGGCACTTTCTCACACCACAAGTGCTAGAAGGAACAGGATTTTAAAAATAAGAGCTGCCTGCCTCTATTGTTTTCTTTCCTCCATTTCCTTCCCCTCTTCCCTACTAGAGTATGCTGGGGAGCCTCAATTGGTCAAAATAACCAGACATTCATAGGAAATGTTAGGGCTGAGGACTTCTCCAGGGAACCCTTTTTGGCATGAAGGCTTTTGTGTAATCGTTGCATTTGATCACTTGTCCGTGCTCAGTTTGGCATCCCCAGCTGGGAGAGCTGTGCAGCTCTCAAGGGCAGCGTTGTACTTCAGCCATTGTTGCTCTGCAAAGATCTGACACAGCTTGTCTTCTTTAAAGGATTGGTTGACACTAGGCACCACAGAGTAATAGCAACCATTAGCCGCTGGAACCCCGCAAATATGGCAGTGGGTCAAGTGCCTGCATCTTTGCACAGGCTAGTTCAGTAAAAGGGTGGTTGTAGAGGTTGGTTGCTTTTGATTTTTGTTAGTCTTGGCCTCCTATTTACAGCTGATGATGTGCTCGTGGTTCTGCCGGTACTGCTGCTCTCCTTCACCTAAAGTTATACTTACTTGCCTTGGCACACTGTGGTTTGGTGATGAGGAAGTCTCCCTTCCATCTGAGTCATGTTACTTCTTACCTTGGATTTTCTGAGTATATACAGCACTCGGATTGTGGTTGATGTAGTTTCCCAGCAATATGAGGAACCCATCCATCGATGATCAATTCTGCACCTAACCAGCTGTCAACTTGTCAGGCAAGTAGCATAAGTTCAACCACTGATGTAAATGGAAAAAAATACTCTCACATCCATGATTTTGTCCTTATTTGTTGTTCCAGGTGTTGCACACTGTTCTACAGCTGGTGTTGGTTGCCTGTTTGCAGCAATACAAAAAGCACTCTGGGAATTTCCTACAATCTCTCTAGTCCCCGTAGCCTTTCTTATCCCACTGATAGAACTAGCTTCTTTCCCCCTCCCAGAAGGTATGTTAACTCTCACAAACTGGCCCAGTCACCCCGTCTGGATTGGCACCAGCCTTTTGTGAGCAGACCCAACTGCTGGATCCCATGCGTTCCTAAGCCAATGGGGTCTAGGCAGCATTGGGGCATTGTTTCTCACTCTGATTCGCTAAGGGTATGTCTACACTGCAATCAGGAGATGTGATTGCAGCATGTGTAGACTAACTAGATCAAAGCTAGCTCAAGTGACAACAGCAGTGAAGTCACTGAAGCATGAGTGGTGGATGCTTAAGTATGTACTCAGGGTCCTGGTAGGGTTAGTCGTGATGCCTTGGCGTCACTGCTGTTGTTATTTGAGTTACTTTAGGCTAGCTAGATCAAAGCTAGCTCGGGTATGTCTACAGGAGCCACAGTCACTCCTCCCAAATGCAGTGAAAATATGCTCTTCGGGTATGTCTAGAGTGCCAGGTGTGATTGTAGCCCAATTAGGCATAGCCATGCCAGCCTTAGTCCAGGTAGCACAGGTAACAATAGTAGTGTAGATGTGGCAGCATGAACTAGCAACCTGAGTACATACCCAGGCTCCCCAACAGACTTGTACAGGGGTTGTTAACCCATGCCATCACGTCTACATTACTATTGTTACAAGAGCTAGCTAAATCAAAGATGGCATGGGTATGCCTAAGCATGCTATAATCACACCTTCACTTGCAGTGTAGACATACCCAGCGTCACACTCCCAGATGCAGTCTGTGTGTCTCTGTATCCTTCCTTGGGATATCGGGCTCCAGAGCTCAGCCGCCTTTACCCCGACTGGGCAAAGGAATTTCTTAACCACAGATACTTCAATCTTAAGCTGCACCAAAGAGTTCCAGATCTTTGGAAAATAACAAACAGTCCTGAATACAATCTCCCAAGTCTGATTTCATCCCTCCCGTGAGTCCATAGGCTAAGCAGCCATTTCAGCCTTCTCTCTCCTACAGCCCTTTTCTTCTGGCATGTGGCAGTTGACTCTCTCGTGCTTAGAAAAGCAGCCAGCTTTTGAAACAGTCTCTGTCCCTCCCATTACCCATGTGCTTTTGCTGAGGAAATAACAGGCTTCTCCCCTGGGTACAGAGTCATTCAAAATCAATGGTCCTACCAGTTGAAAACCCATTGTTCCAGAAGGGAAAAGTTTTCAATGTAGATAGCTTTGATCGGCATTTGACAGCTTCTCAGACATAGTCTGATTACTAGGTGTAAAACCCCCATCACAAACCGGATGCTCAAATTCACAATGTAAGTCACAATACACCATGAATGTTACAATCTAAAATGAAGCCCCTGGAACAAAATGGCATTCACAAAAAAAGATGGAGTTCACAGTCTGCCACAGACATACCCCCAATCTGTCACATGTAGCTTTTGGAACACTCTGAAAATAAGATGTGATGTCAGCAGCATATCCTCCTTGCCCTCTGTCTATGGAATTGCTCTACCTGTCAGCATTTCCACACTACATAGTTACCTGAGGGAGAGTCTCTTTCCCCATGTTATACTGCCGCAGCAGAGGCAGGGCCGGCTCTACGATTTTTGCCGCCCAAAGCAAAAACAATTTTGGCTGCCCCCACCCTTATTTAATTACCCCACCCCCGGCCCTGCCTCAACTCCGCCCCTTCCCCAAATCCCCAGCCCTGCCTCCTCCCCCCAGGCTCTCAAGCCTAGGAGGGAGGGGGAGAAGCGGCGCCGTGCGGCGGCCACTCGGAGTCTCCCCCTCCCTCCCAGGTTTGAGAGCCTGGGAGGGAGGGGGAGACTCCGAGTGGCTGCGGCGCGGGCGCCGCTTCTCCCCCTCCCTCCCAGGCGCCCAAGCCTGGGAGAGAGGGCGAGCAGCGGCGCGCGAAACGGCCGCTTGGGATCTTCCCCTCCCTCCCAGGTTTGAGAGCCTGGGAGGGAGGGCGAGTAGCGGCGCGCAAATCAGCTGTTTCGTGCGCCATGGCAGCAGCAGCGGAGGTGAGTTAGGGTGGCCGGGGCACATTTTTAGGGGCCATGCCGCCCCTAAAAATGTGCGGCCCCAAGCACCAGCTTGTTTTGCTGGTCCTAGAGCTGGCCCTGAGCAGAGGCACTCAAGCTGGATCCCCCTCCTTATAAAAGAGAGGGGGCGGCTGGAAGGAGATACTCTGTGAGGGCTCTGGGACTTTGGAACTTCCTCCCTCCCCACCCCCCCAACTCCCTCTGCCCACTCTGAAATAGCCTGAATCTGGTGACCTTTAGGTACACAGCAAAAGGGCTGAGGGCATGCATCCCACAACAAGGAAGGAATGGAAAGGAGATTTTGTAGGTGGCTGGCTGAGTTCTTGGTTGAAATGACTATTGTATTGCTGCCAGGATTTTGTATTATTAGTTACTTGTGAGGCCGCCTAGAGCCTGGGATAGGCAGCTTTTTATTATTTCAATCTAAATACATGCACTGCCAGTCCCTACCGTGGTATTTAGGTGTTCTACAAGGGTTCCAAAACCTCACGAGTCCTCCCTTCTCTTCTTGTACCATCTGCCACTCCACAGGAAATGTGATGGCATTAATTTATTTACTCTGTCGTTATGGTCATCATTATCTTCACCTTTGCCGTCTTCTCTCTTAGGAGAAGGAAAACCCGTCTGTGTGTCACCCTCCTCTCCAGCTTCACTGACCCCTGCATCTCCCCATGGTAACACAAGACCACTGCCCACATCAGCTTTCACTTCTACCATTTTTACACTGCCTTACATGCTTAGAGTGCTTTACGTTAGCTACTGCAGTCTCACAACTCCCCCGTAGTGGAACGTAATGCAGAGTGGGGCCAAGTACCTTCCTAGAATATATGTATATTAAAATTGTTGTTGCGAGGCAGTTAAGTTATTCAGTCCAATTCTCACAAGTACTTTTTCAGCCTCAATTTGTATAAAGCATATTAGTTAGAACGTAGCCTTCTGCAATGCTTTTAAAATAAAACCAAGAGAGACATGGTTTCGATGACACACTACCATCAATTAAAAAGTAACAAAGCCCTGCACTTTGCCAATTAAGAATTAATGGGTTATATAAGATACTGCACATGACAAGAAAACGTCTTCCAAATTACTGCTGAATTTTCAAAGTGTGACGTGTGTGTATGTTTTGTGTAACATACGTACGTACAACAGCCTCGATTTTTAAATGATTGCCTAAATTTAGGATCCGAAGTCCATATTTAGGCACCTAACTAAATGGCCTGATTTTCAGAGGTGCTGAACAACCAGTAGCGCTCACCGAGTTCGAAAGGAGGTATGGGGTCCTCAGCAGTCTTGAATATCTGCCTCCTTATTTAGGTGACTCAATGTGGATTTAGGAGCTTAATGTTAGGTGCTTACTTTTGAAAATATTGGCTAGCTAAATGTATATAATGGCATTAGCTATACCTACACACCACACAATAGCTGAAGGATATTTTTATTTTACATTTTTATGTTGTGGTGCATATACAGATAACATCTCTTTATTTTTATTCTTTGTAATTGGCTATGCAGTCCAACAGTCCATTCCAGATGTGGCACCAAGTCATCTGTAGTGTCAATAACATTCTGTGAACTTTGAACAGGTGGAGTTTAATCCAAACCCCACTGAAGTCAATGGAAAGACAACCACTGACTTCAGTGGGCTTTAGATCAGGCCTGTGGTGCTTACAATTCTGGAAGAAAAAATAAATGGAGTCTTTCTTTTTATGGTTTTTAAACATTTATTTTAAACCGTTATTTCAGTAAACACTAGCTGACTTCACATGCCTACAGAGCATTCTGCAAGTGATTCTGTGGATTGACCGGGATCCTAAAATTGAAGCCATATGGAAACTTACTGTGCATATTAAATGGCATGCAGCCGTGTTAACAGCATTTTGATTTGTGGCTGCAAGTAATAAATGAATTATATTAATTTTGTAGCTGCAAGCTAATTTCTCCAGAATTACTTTTTAATAACCAGCACTATGTTCACTAGTAAGATTTAAATACATTTATGAACAAATCTGTGGATTTTTTGCAAAAAAAAGTAATGCTAGATTATCATTTTGAGACTCTGAGTTTGTTTAATAATTCCCTCTTCTCCAAAACAGTTTTAGAGAAACTGCTGTACCTCAATGGAGTGACTTAGGGCCAAATTACCTACATGTGTTGCAGGAACAGAAGTAACCCATGTGTGTGGTGGATAAACTAAGCAAAGAAGGTAAATTTAGGTATACTCCACATTCTGTACCACTGCAGCTACACCTTTCAGTCTTAGTGAAGCTATCGAGCTGGCTGAAGGGGCATGTGGGTTTATCCCCCACGTGGATAGTACTCTTTGAACCAATGACCCATCCTTCCTAGTGTATTGGCAGCTTACCAGGCACATAGACCTTGGCTACAAAGGAGGGCATTTAGTAATGCACTTGCAGTTTGGAATTGCTACTGCCTGAAATATAGTCTCAAGTATCTTATCTGAGCATGCCTTAGTCACATGGGAACAGGATTAATATTTTATCAGTCTTATAACTTATAACTTGCACAGAACTAGGTTGAATGTGAGGGAGAACTTATGTTCTGCTAGTCTGGCACAAGAAGAAAATGCAGTGCATGACCCCTGTATAAGGAAGCTACTGCATTTGGGCAGATCTCATTGTCAGGCTCTCATGGAGGCACTAAGTAGTTAAACTAAACAACTGAAGAGCTTTTGCATAAGGCTATGCCTGTTGTAGAGGCCATTACTCATGGAGGATCCGCCATCTTATAGAACATGCTGACATCTGTGTGAGTACCTGAGGGTACAGGAACTCCATGATTGAGTAGGATGCAGATGTATTGTACAGCTACATGTCTCCTCTAGGGCATCTTTTGCAGGCTCAGCTGTGGTGAAATGCCGGCTACTCCAGCATGAAGGCTGAAGTAACTGTTATAGGCTGGATGACCTGTTGTGCAAATCAAGTGTTTGGTACTGTGACGGGGTGCTGTTAACAGCTTCAAATTGGGCTCTATGGAAGCCAGCACCATGGTCATTTAGAACATGTAGGGCACTGGGTGTGGTTAAGGTAGAAGGGAGTACTTACACACGCTGGTAGCCTGCTGAGTTAATGAAGTAATTAGTTCACCAGCTGGAGAACCCAGGAAGGAAAAGGGGCTGTATAAAAGGCTAACCCAGGGAGGGGCTCCTCATAAATTCTGCTAATATGGTTGTATTGTACCTGGAGTGTAAGAAGGAGACAAACAATAAACTCGTGTGGTGAAGGTACTGGTGTGCACTGCATAATTCCCCAAGAGGGCTTACCAGCCAGAGGTTTTCTGGAGAGGAAGGGGGAACCTGTATACACATACATAATAAGGAATGGGGAGAGGGATGGCCAGGACATGCCTGCTGTCCATGCAGGACCCACCGAATATTCAGCCTGTGTACCTTGCAGCATTTGCTTCTGTGAATGCTGCAGAGATGGAGCTGTGTGCCTATGAAGCAGCTCTGACCGCACACACCCAAATTGCTTTGTTATTGGAAGTGATGAGCAGTGACTCTGCCTAGAGCTTTCACGGGGGCATTGGGTACATTCCAGCATTGAACTCCACTGGCATCTAGTCACCTCCCAGTTATAGAGTCATTGTTTTTTGATGGGCCCATAGTGATGGTTGCAACCCGTTTCCATCTCAATTCCTGTTTTTAATCATTCTGAACAACCACCAGAAATCACCTGTTGGCCTGAATTTATTTTCTGCCTCTTCATAGGGCAGGAGTGATATTATATTCTTACAGTTCTGTTCTATCTCTAAAAATAAATGTTAGGAAGAGAAGGCCTGAGAGGCTGCTGTGATCATGATGGGTTGGTTATAATTCTCTTGCTGTCAGTCTTTGTAGCTGAACTCTGGGTGGCTGGTGGCTAGGCATGCTCCAGGGAGAGATTTCGCTTTATTAAAATGGTTCTAACTCTCCTTCTATCAGGCTCTCAGATTAGTGCCCTTCAGGCACCAAAATTGGTGTAAGTGCATTTACTCAGTCAAACATTTTCCTGACTTTTGGTTGGGCTTTCCTATCTGCGTGGGATCTGCTTACTGGTGTTGGTAAGGTGAAGGCAGCCCAGTTGATTTGATTTGTTTATCTATTCTGGGAAGCATTTCTCTCTGTGTTAATTTTTCTAAAATTATGCCCAGATGCCAAGGCAAAGGGCATCTAATACATTTTAATTAAGGGTGAAAATTGGGTTCCCTTTGCAAAAACAGTGAGAAGGCTTTGCATGGGTGATTGACACAGCATCCTCCCTCAAAATCTGGAGACAGAATGTGGGTCACCTATAGTACTTAGACAAGCTGTACCACCATTATATCAGTCTATGGACAGTAGTAGCTTCTCTGTCTGCTGTATCTCCCTTTGCATGGAGTTGTAAGTCCAATGTCTCCTGCCCATTCCCCAGCCCACTCACAGACATACTCCTCTTCTGGTCTCTGAGGGAGACCCCAGAGTAGGCTCTCTGTTTTCCAGCCGTCTGCCCAGCACAAATGTCATTTCAGCTGCATTTGAACATTATGTAGCTACTCACGTGTCTGTGAATAATTGACATCAAAGGTAAGGGAAAGTTTACCTTCCCGCCTGCTTTAGGACCTGGCTGAAATCACTGGCAAAACTCCCACTGACTTCAGCAGGACCGGGCCTTTAGTTTCTTCATCTTGTATGTCACAATTTACATTCTAAACCAGGGGTAGGCAACCTATGGCATGCGTGACAAAGGCGGCACGCAAGCTGATTTTCAGTGGCACTCACACTGCCCAGGTCCTGCCACTGGTCCGGGGAGCTCTACATTTTAATTTAATTTTAAATGAAGCTTCTTAAATATTTTGAAACCTTATTTACTTTACATGCAACAATAGTTTAGTTATATATTATAGGCTTAAATAAAGACACCTTCTAAAAAGGTTAAAATATATTACTGGCACGCAGAACCTTAAATCAGAGTGAATAAATGAAGTCTCAGCACACTACTTCTGAAAGGTTGCTGACCCCTGTTCTAAACCCTGGTTTTCAAGGGCTTATAAATCAGTATTTTGGGCTTAGCTTCCATTGATTATTGCCCTTTTGTTTTTCAAAAATACTATTTTGATCTAATAAAGCACCAAAAAACTTAACACTTCAGGCTTTACATTTAGACCAGTAAATTACTTCATGTGAAAAAATATAATTTGGTAAGTTAATAAGCTCCAATTCAGGAAAAATATCTGCTTGGCATCTACTCTGCAAACAAATGATTTTTCAAGGCTTCTGTGTGTTTGGTGCTGGTGGTGGGGCTTTCATGTTCCAGAGAAAAAGATGGATTTTAAAAATCGGTTTGTTGTTCCCAATATCAGATGCTTTAAAAACTTCCCCAAATACCTCCAAGTCTCAATGGACACCAAAAACAGAATATGATATAGGTGACAATCCAGCTTGGTTTTGTATGGTGTCTTCAATACTAATGGCATCCTAGAATTAAGTAGTGTGTGTAGTGCAGTCGCAAAGATAAATACAAACATAATAGTATAGGGCAAGATTAATTAAGAGGAACATCTTTGGAGAAAAGCCTTCCTGGAGAAGCTCTATGTGCAACTATGTAACAACTTTTGTGGATGTGACTGAGACAATAGCCCACCTTAGGGCATAGATCATATGGCCATCGTTTGGTTGCATGGGGTGCCCCTCTCATTCCTCATTCTTGGCATAAATAAATAATTAATTATTCACAGGCTGTGTTGCTAACAAACTTGGCTTCCCCACTCCCTCCACATTATTCTTGCATATCCTTGGAAAAGGCTCTGGCCAAAGGGGCCAGCCTTTTACTGGCATGATGTGACAGAATTTTGAGAGCAGACCTGGCCATGTCTGTCTTGGAACACTAAAGGGTCAGGAACTGGGAACCTTGATCCTAACCCCTTATAATTTAGTTCAGCTTTGATTGGGTGAGACGTGGCAGGGCTGTCATTGAGATTCAGTGATATTGTGCCAATTGTCCTCTGGGCTGGCCTGTTTCCCTCTCGGGTAAAACTGAACCCGCCTCTATTGTTTAGTTCTGGGTCAGATCCAAATTCATGTTTTTTGACTCTGATGAAATTTCATACAGAGTGATGGCCTCACAAATGTCAGGCCAAGATTTCTGTTGTGTTGTCCTGACATTTTGTGAGGCCATCTTGTAAGCTTTTGATGTGGTCAAATAAAAAATGATTTGACCTTGACCATGGACTATAAAACAAAACCATAAGCTAAATGTAATTCAGATCATAATCCAGCACCTAAACCCACACAGCTAGCCTCTAATTTAGGGAGAGATCAGGTATTTGCTTCTGAGTTGAAGGATTCTGCCATGTATTTCAGTGGGATTTTCAGTCTCATTTAATTTGCTGCCATTTGAGAGCCCTAAGGGCAAAGGGGATAAGAGGAGAGTAAAGCAAGTACAAGTGAGAAAGGGAATCACTGGTATGAAAAAACTTTGCCTTTCTTTGTGTGTGTGTGTGTGTGTGTGCGTGTGTGTGTGTGTTCTCTCTATGCCTTTTAAAGATCTCCTTGCATGTATCTATGAAGAGAAAGAGCACAGAAACGTCCGAAGAGAGTAAAGCCAGGAGGTTTCCCAAAATGGGTGCATGACCACGGGAGTGTGACGTGGGTCTAGACTCCATTCAGAGTTTGGCAAGGGAGGGATTAACCCTCTTTTTCTGACTAGAAGAGTGCAGGGTAGGCCAGCTGTGGGGCACTAATTAAATCTCACCCCAGCACACTGAGAGCTTGTCAACACGGTGGGGTAATGGGCCCTATGGGGGTCTGAGATCTAAAGTGACTAATGTGTCGTGCGTTAATCATTCCACGTACCCTGCTGGTCACATTAAAAGTTCCCTGGTGTGCTTTCAAGAAGTGATGTTTAAAGCAGTACCATGTTAAAGAGCACTAGGGAACCTTTAGTGCACACCAGCAGGGTCTACACAGACCAATCAAAGTGCAACACAATAGTGTGCTTTATAAATCAGATCCCCATAGTGCGCATAACCCCACTGTATAGACATGCCCTATAAGAAGGATGTTAGAGGTAAAGGATTTTGGGAACACAGAAATTGCCATACAGAAACAGACCTGTGGTCCATCTAGGCCAGCATGCCATCTCTGACAGCAGCCAGTACCAAGGGGGAAGGGATAGCTCAGTGGCTTGAGCATTGGCCTCCTAAATCCAGGGTTGTGCATTCTATCCTTGAGGGGGCCGATTTGGGGCAAAAATCAGTACTTGGTCCTGCTAGTGAAGGCAGGGGGCTGGACTTGATGACCTTTGGGGGTCCCTTCCAGTTCTATGAGATAGGTATATCTCCATTTATTATATTATTATTAAGTGCTTCAGAGCAAGGTGTTAGAAGAACCTTGCAGTAGGTAGATGTGTGGATTATCCATCCCCTATATTAATGTGTATATGTGTAGGAGAGAGAGTCGAATCAAGGGAATTCCTTCCCCCAATATCTCTAGTCATTCAGTAACTTACCAGCCAGGGAAAGTGTTTTTCTGCTCCGCTTAGTATTCTTCTACGACTTGCTTTATCATTTACTGAGCCTTGGTTTTACAATTTGCAGTGCCTTGAGGAAGAGTGGTGCCCTCACAGAGCTACTAGAATGAGTAATCTGGCTGTGAGTTGCCTCTCCTCTGGTCCTGCTATGGAGTTGACTGAGAAGAACTGGGACTGGCATTGATTTTTCTCCCTCCCTCCCAGTTCTGTGGCCAGAAGGAAAGATGAACTGTCCCCTGAGTTATTGAGTTAACATAGGACTGGCCCCGCATTTGCTAAGTATACTGTGGCAGTCATTTATTTCCCATAGCTTCGGGGCATTTTTGTAACTTTCCCCACAACTTACACACATACAAATTTTCACAAATACACCACTGTGGAAAGTGCACTTTGTAGTGCTTCCCTCTGTCTCTTTGCTGGTGAAGACAAACACTTGAAAATCTAAATGCATAAGGCTGCTGCTTCCACCCAGCAGGCGAACACTCCATAAAGGTCATGTGTTTCTGGGTTCTTCTGCTCCTGGCACAGTGTAAATTGTGGGTGCCTTTTCCTAGCTCCTGCCCTGCTGTGCAGTGGCAGGATGATACCTAGACATTGTGCCAATAACTGTGTTTCTCTCCTCCTTGCATTCAGCTCATTCTTCCTCAAATGTCCTTCTGTCACCTGCTTGCATTTTGTAGTTGTTAAATATTATTTGGTGTTCTTTATATATACAGAAACAGCTACCAGACAAAGGGTAGCTTCTCCCTCCCCTATTTCCCAAACCTCTAGTATATTCAATGCAAATTACCTCAATGTGATTTTTGAGGTGGTAAGAAAACAAAATCTTTTTTGGCACTTGGTCCAATATAAAAAGCTGCTCTCTGCCATTTTCCCTGTTTCCTGTCACTGATAAAAGATTGAAATGGGCCCTAACCAAAACTGTGGAACCAACAACCCTGAACTAAGGGGAGGTTTGGACTGCATCTCTACATCTATAATGGTAGGATACCTATCTCTATTATGGATTCTGACAAAGCAGAACCCTGGATCTAAACCATGCTCCAATTTCAGATTTTAGGGCACTTGGATCCAGATCCAAACTTTGTGGTTTGGGTCCATTTCTAATTAAAGAGAAGCATCTAGCATTTAGCAGAGATCAGCCTAGACCAGTAATTGGGCATGTTAACAACTAGAGCTAGTTGTGAAATTAGGCATGAGGCAAACAGTGCAGATAGCAGGAGAAATCAGCCTGCTCCCTCCTTTTGGGAGCGGCATAATAAAGTGAGGGTCCAAAGTTCATCAGCCATTACCAAACCATTATCTAGGGCTGTGGTTCAGTCTCTGGTTGTTCTTGTAACTTGCTTGTGGTGTTTATATATGTATAGGATTTTTTATTTATATATGTATAGGATTTTTTATTTTCAATAACGATTCCTCACAACTCCTCATGTACACTGTACCAAGCAAAGTCATTCTGGTCCCATAGAAGTGAATGCTTGTCAGTAGAGTTTGTATTTACACCTTTAAAATCAGAGGCCTTGTCTACAGGCAGAAACTGCACTGGTTTAATTTCAATCAGTTTTTAAACCCGGTTAGCTAATCCAGTGCAAACTGCTGTGCTGACACTTAGTTCAATTTAAAAAGGTTTTCTTTCATGCCATCTGAAACCTATTCTTAATTGACTTAGCTAAAGTGAAATAAACCTGGTTTAAACAGAGCTAAGAGTATCCACACAGCCTTTTGCACCAGTTTAACTAAATCAATGTAAAATTGCACTTTTAGTTAAACCAATACAACTTTCTCATTAAATAAACCCTGAGTTTAACAGCAAGCAGTGGTCAGGGAATCTGTCAATCTATAGACCCTTCCCCGCCCTCTATTCCCAACATTAATTCCAGATGCCAGAGTTGCTAAAAGACACCTCAGTACTATTTGTTCACTCAACATCCTTTGTATGTTTTAAGATCTGTCCCTGCATTGTACTAGGCTAGAAAGTTGTCTGGAAATACTACAGTTTACTATCTTTAATGAACATAGTTGCTTCTGTTTAAGGATATCTAAGGTGTGCCTACATGCTGGTAAAGTATGTGTTTGAATGTGGTATATAGTAAACCCTGATAATTGTCCATCGTTTCAAAACCCAAATGTAATCAGTAAGACTGTCCAGAAAATAATGCTGTGCAAGAAAAAACAAAGGCACCTGTGTACTGTGCAATAATAAGTATCAGGCAAAATACAGTATCACAGCTAATAGATGTACTTTATGACTGGAAACATCTATGTTTAATTGCATTTAAAATATGTAGTGAAAAAACCACAGTAATACATTGTTATAACAAACCCTTACATCTGAAGTCAGAATAATACAAAAAAGTGCTGATACCATTGTATTATTATGTTAAAGTAACTGATGCAAAATTTTGACAACCTCTTCTAAAATGTTATGTAGCCCCTATCAGCAAACACTCCAAATTTTATGCAGAATAATTCTCACCTATAATGATCACCTATATTTTTCTTACCCAAGAACAAAACAACCCCACCAAATCAAAGAAAATATTTTTTTTGCATAGCTTTAAATATTGCTGCACTAACTCCCCTGCATCTTGCAAGACCATCTCAGTTTAGGGACAGTTCTTTTAAAATTCTGAATAATTTTTTAAAATCCAGTTCTTCTCAAATACATAATATATAATTTCTAATAATTATAAATACATCATTTTTACTCATCTGATTTTAATAACATGCATTTGTATAGTTACTGTACAATTGAAACAGACATTGACTTTAGACAGTGTGTATGCGTTTATGTCAATTATATTGTTTAGACACACTGTTCAATAAATCAAGCGAATAGGGTGGGAAAAAAAGAATAAGCCTCTGGTAAGAAACAATCTCACAGTGTTTACAGACAAAAAAACAAAAGGAAAAATATGTATAAGAAAAAGGATTTATTAGTACATAGAAAATTCCCACAATATTTGAAACACACTTTAGAAACTAGTAAACACGTTAAATAGAGTTGTGCCCATTATGCAGTGCACAAGCATCTGCTTTGTCTTAATTAGACGGGGAGGTGAATGACCACTGTTTATTTTCATTTTCCTCATTAATTATGAAAAACTGCATTTAATTCATCTTGCATGGTGAGAGACTGGCTGCGCAGATGTAAGTCGTAAGGGAAGTGGCTCTCGGTAGGCAACCTGAACATGGAGCTCTGCCCAAGGGGACCCCTGGGTGGCACTGCACAGTAATGCATGCCATAATTGTAATTTTTGCCATAGTCCAAGGCATCTTCTTGCTTCAGGGAAAATATCCCATTATAGTTAATTGGGGGAGGACTTAAGGGACCTTCAAACTGTGGGCTGGCACACTCAGGGGAAGTGCTTTCATAAAAAGATTCGTAAGCACTGCAGTAATTGTAGGGTTTCATAGACTTGGAATTGTCAAGAGTTCCATGCCCCGGGGGAGTACTGAGCTCAGGACTGTGATAGGGAGGATAGAAGCTGGAATATGGTGACCTTGTGTGATGGGCACTTTCCCCCGTCTGACCCATCAAGAAACTTCTGGCATTCAGCTGCAGGCACCCTGCCACCAAGTTTGTAGTTGGCTGGGATAGACCTTTGCACAAGTTTTGGACGAACGTGAGCAGGTCAGGTCTCTTGCCAATACGCAGGATTTCAGAAAGAGCCCAAATATAGTTTTTGGCTAGTCTTAAAGTTTCTATTTTAGACAGTTTTTGTGTTTTTGAATAACAAGGGACCACTTTTCTTAAATTGTCCAGAGCATCATTAAGGCCATGCATCCTGTTCCTTTCTCTAGCATTGGCTTCTTGCCGCCTGAATTTGACCCTTTCCACTCTTATCTTGGTTGTCTTTTTTTTCCTAAGGCCCCTCCTTCTAGGCAAACCATTCTCATCCTCCTCCTCTCTGTCTTCTTCCTCCTCTTCTTTTTCTGTGTCTTCTCCAGTGGCCCTTTTGATATTCTTTCCTCGGAGTACAATCTGCTTTGAAAAGCTTTCTGGCTTCTTAATTTGCTTTTGGTCCTCACTTTCTCTGGAAAACTTTCTGCACATCTGGGATTCTGGCATTACAACAGACTCATCAAATGGTAGTGTTAACATGGTTCTATAATCTTAAGTTACCTGAAAGAATGCCAGCACAATGTTTAAATGTTTCCATTTGTAAAGCTTGTATAGTTACACAAACAGCGTCACATACCATTCACTTGTGTATATACACACGTACATGTATACAATACACAACACAATTTTCTAATAAAATATGTTTATAACTTGCAAATGTTTTTTCTATTTAGTTTTTTAAAAAATTTAGCTGCCAAAATTATAAAAACATCAAAACATGCATTATATCATCATTAATCTAAGCAAATTTAGTACAAGTAAATAAAGAGTAAAACTATGTTTAATAGTCATAATCAACTCCCTGCACATTTGTATTTTTTTAAACAAGCTTTTAGAATCCCCAACACTGTGGAATTTAAGCAAATGCAAAACGTGATAAAGCAATGCGGAAATTTCATTAATCCAAATTCCCCTGGGTAAAAAATGAGAAGGGAGAGACCAGCCTTAAAAATGAAAAGTGCTATATCTCTATTAACTGACAAATATTTTTTTAATCACCTATTAACTTTTATTTTGAAGTTTGTCCAAATGCATTCTTTCATGAATTTATACATTTAAGTCCAATAAATTGGAATGGGTTAGAAAGAATTTAAATGGGAAAAACCCTAAGACAAATGAATCATTCAGTGACTTAATTAAAATGAAGTGAGGTTTTCTAATGATCAATGTGAAAATATATGAAACAGAGTATTTATTTCCTATTAGAAAAAAAAAACAGGAATGATCTAATCCTAAACGTATTCACATAAAAAAGAGTTAGAAAATAAAATCTTTCTCTCTCATTTTTTAAAGGAAAGATTCTAAATTAATAGTACAATTTTGTGGTTGGAATTAACTTGTTTTCTTTTCTTTTTCAATCAATCAGAGTTAAAAAACCCAACCACCAAAAACAAAAACAAAAAACCCCTCCACGCGTTAGCAGTGTTTATGTTCTGCAAGAATCAGACATCTCCCTCTAGCTAATATCTGACAGGAATGGGCTGTGGATTCTGACTGCAATTGTGCACGTGTGTTTAGAATCCAGAATGAAATGAAGAAATAATTTTCTTTTTGAATTGTTGTTTTTGTTTTCAGTCTTGAAGCAGCAAATACTTGGATCCACTGTCCTCAGAGACAAGCACAAACGAATGCAGAGACTTTTTAATAAAACAAAACTAAACAAAACCTCCTAATAAAAGACTAACTCTCTTAGTATTGCCTATACACTTGCAGTATTGCATAATCCCAGTGAAAGTATGCAATTACATCATAAGAATGGAATGCTAGGAGAAGTTATAAGTGGTAAATAGCATACATAAAATACAAGACAATGATACTGTATCTTTAAACACTTGCATGCACACACAGCCCCAACTGAAATATATCTTTATTTATATTACCTTAGCTTTTTATTTCATTCAATACTCAGTTTTCATTTTTTGCCTTCCAAATCTTTTCAGTCTGAATGTCGCATCGTCTCCTGGAGTCTAGATCTGTGTATCTCTGCACTATCTCATTGATCTCTAAAAAGTGACATTGATGCCAACTGCCAGAGCTGGTACCCATGCCATCTGCTAGTGACGTCACAGGGCAGAGAAAATCATGTGATCCTTTCTCCTGGGACCTTCATTCTGCACTGATCATCTGGCATCCCTGTAAGTGGGTACCAGCATTCATGTATCAACACAGAAGGTTAGACTGATAGGGGGAAAAAAAATCTGTACCAGCATTTTACATACAGTAGGTGCATTTCTACTAGATCTGCTTTTATTTAACGGGCAATCTATATAGATAGCTATGCCAACATTCAGTTTTATCTATACCTTCAGGTACAGCTACTCCATAGTTGTTAATACTGTATTTCTTATAAAAAAAGGGCTGTTTCATATTGATCAGAATCCCCTCTGTGCCCCGGGTACCCATGAAAAAGCAATTAAGGGACAGCTGAAATCAGAAAGAAATGTATGTACTATGACCCACCTAAGCAGGTTTAGCTCAAGTGCAAGAAGTCACAAAAGTAGTTCTTGTTAATATTATTGCGAGCAATCTATGTGTGTGGTTCAAATTAATGTGTGCTGCTCGAGAACACAAAATAACTGAAGAGTGTGTCCATCTGGGGTCTGTGTGAGAAATCCTCCGTTTTTTTTCTTCAGGAACTTTTTGCAATAATCCTGAAAAAAAAAAAATTGAAATCAGAATTATATTCTGAATATTTCAAAAATATAATATTCCAATGCAATGCATGCTCCCCACAACATCAGAAATTAGTATGTTGCCAAACACACACACTCACTTTTCTCACCTCTGATAAAATGCACTAACTGTTTTGATTGTGATCCTTTTGTAGTCTTTCAGGATAATCAGAAGATTTTCCCCCTTTGCTTACTTTCTGTATGTCTTGCCTCCTACTAAATATTTCCTTTGAAAATTAAGAAGTCTTTTCTGTCTTAAAATTTTAATTACAATTTTGTTCTTCTTTCCTGACTCTCTTACCTGTTTTTCCAACTGCCTCTTTTTCTACTTTTATTCATTCTCATGTTCTCTCTCTCTCTCTCTCTTCTTTCTCGCCTCCTGTCAGCTGTCTCTCCTGCTATCTGCTCTTTCTCCCTTTAACCCTTTTGTCTCTCTCATCAACAACAGACAAGAAACTATTAAATAAAGCTGACAAAGCCTCTCAGCTAAGCCTTGCTATAGCGCTTGTGACAAACTCTACCTCATTTTTAGGAGAGAGATGACACACACAAGCAAAATGTTATCAAGACTTAAAATAAGAACGGACTGTCTTATGTAGTATTTAGTCTTTACTATTATCACATTTTGTTGCTTTTAGTGACTAAGTAAGCTAAAAAGTGAGATACTGAGTATGCTTTTAGTATTAAAGTAATCTCTAGCAGGGCTGCTATTGTTACGGGTCTGTGTCAGCATTTCCATTATAAATCCTGTATTTGAAGGGTTTATAACTCCTCTGCTTTAATTCACATTGGGCCCAAGCTTGGCATTAATGTTCTCAGCCCTGATCCAATTATTTTTGTTTTCACAAAGTTTCATTTAAATCTGTTTCAGACTTTTTTTTTTTTAAAGAAGAAGGCAGAAAAATTATGTGTGTGTATGTGTGTGTGTCAGTCAATTTCAGGAACCCTTTTATTTTCCCTCCAATTACAAAAAAACCCAAAACAAGACAAAACAAAAAAAACACAAGCAAACTTTTCTTTTTTATTGCTGCGAGAAATTGCAGGCCATTAGTTCTTAATTTTGAGTAGGCCTATTTTTAAAAATAAATATATTTGAAGTGGCGAAGGTCTTAAAACATAAGTAGCTATTGCAGAAGCGCAGCAAGTGATGTACTATTCACACACTCATTTAATTCTATATTGACTATTACAATCTGTATAATAGATCAGAGTGTAGCATCCCTTTATTCTCAATTGTAATTTATATATTAAGATTTATATTGTGAAAGGTCCTAGGTATTGTTAACCTTTTCACAAATTTTGCATACTGAGATTATTACACAATGCACACTAAAAATACTAGATCAAATCTAAGAAAAGGTTGACATTGTAACAGCTGCGTGTTAGTGGAAGAACTGTAAAATTTCCGGTCACATCATCTAGTCTCCAAAACACACATTGTATATGATATTTTGCACCTCTTCTCTCTGTTACACTATTTAATAATAATAAAAGAAACCCTTAAAATGTAAAATCTATTTTTGGATGTATTTTATGCTACCACTCAAATTAAAATAACTGAATTAAGGTGTGGGGAAGGATTCAGTTTTGCAGATGCTTTATCCATCATTTGACCTCTTTAATATTTTCAAACAAATTGTTAAGAAACAAAATAGCTGTGATTCCAAGGTTTAAAAAGCATCCACTGTGTGTACAGAATAACTTTTCCTAAGGATTTTTACTGTGCATTTTGTATAATGGTTCTATGATATGCAAATGTGTACTGGTGTTAATATGCATTCACAGCATACACCATAACTGCTGCGTTGCTGTCTATTGAGAATGCCTGTTAAGAATAATAGGCTTGTACGTGGTGCTAAGGCTAACATATCTACTTCTGAGCAATATAGACTTTTTCGTCCTTTTGCTGGTTTAACCTATCCCTTTTCCTCTGGGATTCCAAAGAACCAAGAGGTGTTTCTATAAGAAACAGTCATGTGGTTATGCCATTTTTAGAAACTGTAGTGGTGTGATGAGGATGTACAAACCCTACACTGGGCCCAGAAGGGTTAAAGGACAGAATTGCCCCTCCAGGCCTACAGAGCATGCTCCAGTTGGAGACGAAGCTTAAAAGGGAACCACTTATCTCAGAAGGGTGAAGGCTGGCAAGGATGACAGACCTATCCTGAGGTAGGGTGACCAGATGTCCCGATATTTGAGGCTTTTTTTAATATGGGCTCCTATTACCTCCCACCCTGTCCCAATTTTTCACACTTGCTATCTGGTCACCCTATCCTGGGGGCTCCTGGAGGGCTACCTGCTCAGCCTGGTTGGGGCTAATGGTTTAGTTGTCTTTTCTTTTGTTTTGTTTTTTTATATTGGACTTGGAGACTTTGTGGGAGAAGGATGGTAGGAAGTGACCCAGGGAGGCAGCTCCTCAGGGTGGTCCAGAGTGCCCAATGTTGCTGTCTCTCATAGGGACATGGGTTGGAGCACGGTGGAGTGGGAGGGCCCAGGCTTCCCTACAAACTGTCCTTATTGCAGAAGGTTTCCACCCCACCCCTCTAGCAGGGAGAGGGTAAGGATGTTGAAAACCCTCAGATGAGGATAAGCCACATATAAAAGTTAGGAACTGAACTGAAGGCCCTTCCTGCTGAGAGGCGAGAGACTGGAAACCAGGTGCACTCACCACTAGGCCACCTGGCTCTCTGGGGACGCTACTACAAGGGAATTAATATCGTTACTCATTGTTTGTCATGGTACATTTGGAATTTGTTTTTTCCTTTCATACTCCCCAACTGGGGTTGTCATATTTTTGTTATTGTAGCTTACTGATACACTCAGAGCAGCGGGTGCCCATAAAAAGAAAGCCGTTTTCAGAGGTGTGGTGCAAACACTTTGCTACGGCAGACACTGTAAATATATAGGTGACACTCTGATCAAATTAGCATTACAGGACAGTCAATGTTCACTTTGTAATGGCAATCAGTGTTGAAGAATTTAAATAATTGGAAACCTTAGTTGTATTTTTCACATTATTTTCACCTTAATTCATACAGTATTTCCAGTCTCACTGACTTGTTTACTCTGTGTACCCATTTGGCTATTTCTCTCCTTCTTTTAGGGTCTCAATTTTTTATGATTAGACAGAGTCTTTGCTCATTGCCCATTATAAGAAGAGCTGTGTAGCTGCAAACCCACGGAGGAGCCCTGGGATGGAATGGTGACTTCCTTTTCCAGCAGAAGTAATTAGTACAGCCCTATAATGGTGCCGGCTAATTGTTGGTATGGAGCCACGACACTGCCCAGTCTCTGCCACCTCCTGCTCAAGGTGAAGGAGAAGAGTATAAGACATGCAGCTCCATCTCATCCACTATGCTTCAGCCGCAGTGTAGAGAGCAGTAATGTGGCCACACAAAGGTGTGTGTGAATAGATCTTACTCCCCTTTACTCTGTGGCATTGCTACATTAGGGCCACACAATTTGCCCCTAAGTTTTTTTGAAGATTCAATAGTATGTTGGTGGTGTAATAAACATAAAGAGAGAATCTTCTAAGGCACTGATTGGCTAGGCCCAATTATCCCCACTGTTTATTCAAGCAGAGGGAACCATGGAGGGGGCAGGCTTCTGATGAGATGCCTCTTCCTCCATAAAACTGGAGCACTCATTCCCTGTGGATTCCCAAGAGCTGTGGGGCTGGCAAGCCACATTCCCTGCTTTTGGAAACATCTCCCACCTGATAGGAAAATTACTTGGAAACTCAGCAAGGTCCAGATGTTGGTTTTCCTAACCCTTCCTGTTGACTTCTCTGTGGGAGAGGATCATCCATTCCCTAATGACTGACCACACACTAAGGACCAAATCTGGCGTCTGCACTTAGGCAAAGCGCCCCATTGGAATCAATGGGAGAGTTGACTGAGTAAGGACTGCAGGATTTGCCTAGAAGAGCACAACAGCACATGCTGAGATGAACAGCTTATTTAGAACTGCACAGCGTGCTCTAAATTAAATGCAAGACACAAGGCTATAGAGCAGTTAAATTAACATTGAATTGATAGAACCACAGAATAAAACCTAACGAAAACATGACTGATGTCAGCTTCTGTTGGACAGGCCCATTTTAGGAGATTGTCTTGTTCATCGTGGGTGAGCTGGTAGCACCCCTATATTTAGATTTTCATTTTACACTTTCCATTATAAACGATTCTTGCAAACTCTTTTGAGAAGTTCTGACATTTCCATTATTTGCATCTGACCTTTGAAATTCAGGAGGGAGAAAATTCTCAGGCTAGAGAAGTGACTTTTCTTTATGCCCTGTAATTCCATTCAAGTTTAGCTGAGCAGTAAACTGTTAAACTGCCATTTCCTTCTATTCCTCAGGTAGCATGCTGAAATACTAACTGAACACCTAGGAAATAACATTTTTAAAAACTCTATGTTAAAAGAATGCTATGTAAGTTACTAAGTAAAGCACTGGAAAGTTAGCAAAAGTCAGATTTACGATTACCCATTCAACCTTAATTCTGCCCCTTGGGTGTGTGTGTGTACACTATGATACTCCCCCAACAAGTGAGATCAGCTGAGGTGTTTCTGTTTACAGACCCACAATTTTAAGTCTAGGATAGTGGGCTTCAGGGCATAAAGAATCCCTACACTTTGGTTGTCTTTGGTTGTCTTCAAATGTCTTCTGAAATTTGTGACATTTTGGGCAAAATCATGTGTTTCCTGAATTTTCAGCACACTGGTTTGATGAAGATGGGTTCAGTTTCCTTATAAAGAGCAGGAAAGTTATGGGACCAGGTAACAAGAAGGGTTTCTACACGTATGTTAGCAACAAGAAAAAGGTCAGGGAAAGTGTGGGACCCTTAATGAATGGGGGAGGCAACCTAGTGACAGATGATGTGGAAAAAGCTGAAGTAGTCAATGCTTTTTTTGCCTCAGTCTTCACAGGCAAGGTTACCTCCCACACTGCTGTCCTGGGCAACCCAGTATGGGGAGGAAGTGAGCAGCCCTCAGTGGTGAAAGAACAGGTTAAGGACTATTTAGAAAAGCTAGACACTGCACAAGTCCATGGGTCCAGATCTAATGCATCCGAGGGTGCTGAGGGAATTGGCTGATGTGATTGCAAAGCCATTGACCATTATCTTTGAAAACACGTGGCGAGCAGGGGAGGTCCTGGACAATTGGAAAAAGGCAAATATAGTGCCCATCTTTAAAAAAAGGGAAGAAGGAGAACCCAGGAAACTACAGACCGGTCACCCTCACCTTAGTCCCCAGAAAAATCATGGAGCAGGTCCTCAAGGAAACCATTTTGAAGTGGATAGGAAGGTGATCAGGAACAGTCAACATGGATTCACCAAGGGCAAGTCATGACTGACCAACCTGATTGCCTTCTATGATGAGATAACTGGCTCTGTGGATATGGGGAAAGCAGTGGACGTGATCTATCTTGACTTTAGCAAAGCTTTTGATACAATCTCCCACAGTATTCTTGCCAACAAGTTAAAAAAGTATGGATTGGATGAATGGACTACAAGGTGGATAGAAAGCTGGATTGGCTAGATTGTCGGGCTCAACGGGTAGTGATCAATGGCTCGATGTCTAGTTGGCAGCCGGTATCAAGCAGAGTGTCCAAGGGGTCGGTTCTGGGTCTAGTTTTGTTCAACATCTTTATTAATGATCTGGACAATGGGATAGATTGCACCCTCAGCAAGTTCATAGATGACACTAAGCTGGGGGAGAGGTAAATATGCTGGAGGGTAGGGATAGGGTCCAGAGTGACCTAGACAAATTGGAGGATTGGACCACAAGAAATCTGATGAGGTTCAACAAGGACAAGTGCAGAGTCCTGCATTTAGGACGTAAAAATCCCATGCGCCGCTACAGGCTGGGGATCAACTGGCTAAGTGGCAGTTCTGCAGAAAAGGACCTGGGGATTACAGTGGATTAGAAACTGGATATGAGTCAGCAGTGTGCCCTTGTTGCCAAGAAGGCTAACGGCATATTGGGCTGCATTAGTAGGGACATTGCCAGCAGATTGAGGGAAGTGATTATTCCGCTCTATTCGGCACTAATGAGTATGAGTACATATGGAGTATTGCATCCAGTTTTGGGCCCCCCACTACAGAAAGGATGTGGACAAATTGGAGAGAGTCCAGTGGAGTAAAACAAAAATGATCAGGGGGCTGGGGCACATGACTTATGAGGAGAGGCTGAGGGAACTAGGCTTGTTTCATCGGCAGAAGAGAAGAGAGAGGGGGGATTTGATAGCAGCCTTCAATTACCTGAAGGGGGGTTCCAAAGAGGATGGAGCTAGGCTGTTCTCAGTGGTGGCAGATGACAGAACAAGGAGCAATAGTCTCAAGTTGCAGTGGGGGAGGTCTAGTTTGGATATTAGGAAACACTATTTCACTAGGAGGGTGGTGAAGCACTGGAATGGGTTACTGAGGACGGTGGAATCTCCATCCTTAGAGATTTTTAAGGCCCGGCTTGACAAAGCCCTGGCTTGGATGATTTAAATAAATTAAAATATATCTATCTATCTCCTAGAACTGGAAGGGACCCCGAAAGGTCATTGAGTCCAGCCCCCTGCCTTCACTAGCAAGACCAAGTACTGATTTTTGCCCCAGATTCCTAAGTGGCCCCCTCAAGGATTGAACTCACAACCCTGGGTTTAGCAGGCCAATGCTCATACCACTGAGCTCAGGGGGTTGGACTAGATGACTGCCTGAGGTCTCTGCCAACCCTAATATTCTATGATTCCATGAGTCTAACTTGTCCCAATAGAAATACTATTACCCCCATTTTACAGGGGATACAGAGGATATGGGAACAGACACACATGGAGATTAAGTGACTTGCCCAAAATTACACAGAAAGCCTGTGCCAGAGCAGGGATTTTAACCCCGATCTTCTAAATCCCAGTCTAGTGTTTTTCTACCAGACCATCCTTCCTCCTCCCTCCATAGCTGTGATCTAATGGTGCAATTCCATCATAACTAGAACAGCTTTTCTAAAAGCCTTAGTCAAAAAGCCTCCCAGAAAGTGAAAGACAAGATCAAGTTCAGCTCTGGTGTAGACTGATGTTGAAGTCAATAGCAGTTGGGCCACTTTTGCCAATGGTGAGAGAGAGCTAAGGAGACTTGGCCATGGCATAAGATTTGAAGCCCAAGTAGTACTTTTCCAATGATGAGTTAATGATGCTATTCTTAGGCAATTATGTGATCCATTGTATCCTTCCATCTATCTGCCAGTGTCCGAAGTTTCATACCTTAAAAGGGAATTTATGTAATGTGTTTTTCATTAGATTTCTTGCAAGTCCACAAACTCATTCAGCAGGATTGTAAATTTCACATGTCCCCATTCAAAGAGTCATAATTTCCCTAGAAATGCCTGAGAGGCAGTGGCATGCCATGACATTCTCAGTAAAGCAGGGGTGGGCAAACTATGGCCCGTGGGCTGGATCTGGCCTGCCAGCCATTTAAATCCAGACCTTGAACTCCTGCCGGGGAGCAGGGTCTGGGGCTTGCCCCGCTCTGGCACTCCAGCTGGGGAGCAGGGTTGGGGGCCACTCCGCGCAGCTTCCGGAAGCAGCAACATGTCCCCCCTCTGGCTCCTACATGTAGGGGCAGCCAGGAGCTCCACACACTGTCCCCACCACAAGCGCCGCCCCCACAGCTCTCACTGGCTGGAAAACGCGGCCAATGGGAGCTGCAGGAGTGGTGCCTGCTGACGGGGCAGTGCGCAGCAGAGCCGCCGGAGGGGTGGGGACACGCCGCTGCTTCTGGGAGCCGCTTGAATTAAGTGCTGCCCAGAGCCTGCACCCCCGAGACCCCCTTCTTGCCCCAAGCCCTTTGCCCCAGCTCTGATTGCCCTGTGAAGCCCTCGGTCCCAGCCCAGAGCACCTTCCTGTACCCCAAACCCCTCATCCCTGGCCCCACCCCAGAGCCCACTGCCCCAGCAAGAGACCCGCACCTCACCCTTCCTGCCCCAGCCCGGAGCCCCCTCCCACACCATGAACTCAGCATTTCTGGCCTCACCCCGGAGCCTGCACCCCCAGCCAGAGCCCTCACTCCCCCCTGCAGCCCAACCCCAATTTCGTGAGCATTCATGGCCCACCATACAATTTCTATACCCAGATGTGGCCCTCAGGCCAAAAAATTTGCCCACCCCTGCAGTAAGGCATGCAATTCTACACTTGCAGGCAAGACATGACCGCTCACGTACGGTGCGTATGATGTCATGCTGTGCTGAGGATGGCGGTGCGTTCGGGAGTTGTACAGAATTGTCCTGAGAGAACAGCTAGTCCTAGGGCATGCAGTGCAGGTATTGCATACATACACGGCCCACTACTGCTGAGAGGAAAAAACTGCGATGGGGGAGAATACTCTAAAGTATCTTCTTCAAATGTATGGTTTTTGTTGTTGTCTGTGTTCAAAATATCTACAGGAGAAAGTCCTTTTTATTTTTATTCTATAGGATCTAGACAAAGATCCCCAAAGAGGGTGTTATTTGATAACAATTCAGTGATATTAGCTAAAATCAGCAGCAGATCCTATTGCTGTCCAAAAGAGAGAAACAGTTATCAAATATTTGGCATTCAAGCTAATGCCAACCCTACCTGCAGTAATCTATGCCCTTTAGCGGGTGTGTTCAAATAATCCCTATGGGAATTGTCTAGACACCATAGTTTGTAAACCTCCTCATACATGGGTTCTAGTCTCGACCAGAGATGACTGTCTTTGGCTATCTCACTCAGTAAAGTTGAATTGATAACAGTTCTCTACAAAAGGGCATTACATTACATTATGGGCTGGATTCTCATCTGTGCTAGACTAACACTTGGAAGGCAGTCATGGCTATATGCTGCCCTTATTTCCCACTTGAATGCAGGTGATGGCCAGGGGCCAGTCTGTTTCCCAGCACAGTTTAGAGCAGCATTAGGTCAGCGACAATGACTAATTTAATGATCAACAGGAATAGACAACACTGAAGATACTAGATTTACACGTCTTTGCAAATTAGGAAAAATGTTTTGCAGTGTTTTAATGGCAAGTTTGCGTAAGTAATTTTCTCAATTTCAACCAGCTAAGTCTGGGGTTTGTTTTACTTTGTGTCTTTGTAATCATCTTTGATTAAATTTTCATTCCAAGCAAGCTGTTTCTTTGATCTCATCTGCAGAAAAAGTCCACAGCAAATTTTCAGAATATCAACACGCAAGCCTAATAAGGAAAAAAGTAGGCTTGCCTTCCAGAATCCCATTTTCCTATCCGATTTAGTGAGCAGATAGATGAAAGTGTAATTTAGAGCTAACTTCCAGGAAGCTCTCTCATGAAATGTTCTCTTGAAGGTGCTAGAGTGGACTGTGTCTTTGCAGTGAGTAGTGGAAGAAATATTTACCAGGGACAAGGTTGTGTGACAGTGAAGGATATTCAACAGAAAGAACCTGGATATATACAGTGTTTTGTTCTTTGCTTCTTTCTGTCCTGTCAGTCATCCTCAAACCCTGGGAAATTGCAAAACAGAAGGAATTATCAATTGGGCAGAACCACTTCTAGGGATGTGCAAAGAATGCCATCCCATGTGGGGTTGGGAGGGACAATGATTCAAGCATGTGTTTTTTTTCTAAATAGTAATAGGGTGGAGGGGTGAGAACATACATTACATTGTCAGCCTCTGCGCTACTTGGGTCTTATCCTGAGAAGAGCTGAATGCATTCAACCCACACTGAAGTCAATAAGTGTTAAGAGTCTTTAACACCTAGCTCCTTAAGATCTTGGAATGCCACGGCAATCCTATCCATTGGTTTTTAGTTAGTGTGGGAGATTAATTATTTTCTTGTACCACACATGGAACTCTTGTAGTATCAATAAGAGTTTGTTCAAAGATTTTTGCACGGCGTCTGCTTCAATGCACAGGCTTCAGTAATGGCAGAAATCTTTGATAATGTGATGTGGGATTTGACCTTGAAGCTAGAGCTGGTTGAAGATGTTCCAATGGAATGTTTCTGTTGGCAAATGCCACTTCATTGAAATTTAAACTTTTTTGCAGGACTGTGACGACTTAGACAAAATTTGGTTCAGAAAAAAAAGTCGAATAAAAAAAGTATTTAGAAACAAACCATTTTGATTTTTCATTTCAAAACAACTTTTTGTTTTGAAAATTTGTTTTATGTAACATTTTTAAAAGCTGCCTTTAGAACAAAATGTGTAGATTTTATCAAAATGAAATGTTTTCATTGAGCCAAAATTTTAAAAAAAATGAATTTTTTTTCCATTGGAAATTTTAAAAATGTTTGTTTTTGTTTCAGATCAGAATGAAAACAAATTTCAAAATGTTGAAATAGAAATTACGATTTTTCAGCAGCTCTATAAGAAATCTTGTGCCGCTTGTGCTGAATCAGGGTTCGACAAAGGATAATTGTCAAACTTTTAGCCATTTATTTCTGGATTTGTCGTGGTCATTTATTAACATGTTCTGTATCACTTCATGTATCACAAAATGACTCCAGTGTACTACTATTTAGCTACAAATATAAAAGCTACTATATTCCCCCCAACCCTCCCCCTTTTTAATTTAATCATCAGTATTTCTCAGTAGTACAAGTTCAGTCTCCCCCAGTCTCAAATCCATTATACACCACACAGCACAAAAAAATAGCCTTTGTTAAAAAGTTTAATGTTCTTAATTAGTAGAATTGTCAGACTAATTAGAATACCAATTAGAATTGGCAGGGCTATCGTTAATTTAGAAGTGCTGTGGTCTACTGTTAATCGCTATTAAACCTTATAGTTTGTGAAAGAAAGAGAGCAAGGAGATGAATACACACACACAGTCCTTCCCTCCCCTCCCACGTTAAATGTTAAGGGTCCATAACTATAATGATCTGTGCTGTCAATGTGTACTTAGGGAGTGTTTAATCCATAAAGACATTGATGAAAAGTTAATAACTACTTACGCACAATCGCACCACTTCCAAATAAAAACCTTGAACTTTTTGCCTATATCAAAAGAACAAAATCAGACTAATAGTTGCAAGATTCAGTTTCATGATACTAATGTAAAGTCACTTTGAGATCTTTGTCTGAAAAATCCCAAGAGAAATGCAAAGGCATATTATTGCTTATAGTATTGTTAATAATACTTTGCAGTTTTATACCCCCTTTCAGACAAAGATCTGACAGTCATAGGTGCTGGAACTAGGGGTGCTGGAGGTGCTGCCACACCTCCTGGCTTGACGTGGTTTCCATCATATCCAGGGTTTACAGTTTGGTTCAATGGCTCTCAGCACCCCCACAATACAAATAGTTCCAGCACCTCTGCTCAAAGTGCTATGTAAACACAAATTATGCTTCACATCACTCTTGTAAGATGGATAAGTATGATTATACCCATCTTAGTGATAGGGAAGCTGCCCAAGTTCACACTGGGGAGTCAGTGGCACAGCTGGAAATAGATTTGAGAACTCTAGATCTAACCACTAGAACACATTCCCTTCCAATCAATCCACTTTTCACTTATTCAAAATTATTTTTGTCACTTATGAGACTTTTCTTTCCCTTTGCAAAATGTAGACTTGTTCAAAATGTGTATTAAGAACATCTATTCCTGACTGAAACCTTCTAGAACAGGTTTCCAGTGGTGGGTACAATGAATGCACCAGTGAAATGTATGTGCACCAATTTCACATACAAGAACACATTTGCATCCCCCAGAAAACGAGTGCACAGGTGACTGCTGTGGCATGCTTTGTGTACATTACAGGCCCAAATGTGTTTTCCAGGCACAACTATGTTCTCATCTTTGAACTGGGCCAAATTCTGTTCTGAATCTATAAATGCAGTGCCTGTTGGTGATAAGGGGAACTGTGATGAGAATGTAATGCTTTTCACTACATGGTTATGTTACCTAGCCTGATTTTGAAGATACATATATCTTAGTTTTGTGCACCTTAGGTCTTACATTTGTGCACCTTACAAATTGCATTACAGTCAAGGACCCCTTGTCTCATCCATTGTGAATCTTGTATATTAAGGACTTATGTAGTCTCTTTTGTAGTAGCCAGTAGTAGAATATGCTACATGTGAGTCTAAGGTTATAGAGGGAGGGCGGAATAAAAAACATGTGATTATATGAGAAGAGGGCAGAGTTAAGGTTGCAGATAACCTTAACCTTGGTATTTCTTGCCTTTTTAATGCTTAAAGCCAAATTTGATCCGAAGAGAGTAAAAATCTTAAAAATAAAAGTTAGTTAAGAAGTGAAAAAATAAATGTACTGAAATCAAAATGAATCATCCAAACAAATATTTTAATTAAATTTTTCAGAAGTAAATTTGAATTCATTAATTGTGCACATTCATTCCTTTATTCTATCTTTGCTGTTTAAGTTATAGATTCAGTTCAAATGTGAAAATATCCAGGAGAGCTAAAAATCAGGAATGGGAAAACAAAATTAAGCCTTCATCCTAAACCAAACACTTTTGCAGATTTGAAAAAGATTAGTTAAGTTCATAGGAGGGTTTTAATAGTTCTATTTGTTTTTTGTTTTGTTTGTTTTAATACTAATATACTTGCATGTCTAGGTTTTGGTTGGGAAGAGTCTGTATATCATATGAAATACTGTCAACAACCCAGTATTTTCAGCAAAGTTGAATCTATTAAGAAAACTGATTCTCAAATTTTCAAGCCCCCTTTTCAGCTACGTGAGCTCTGCAGATTCCATTTCTGATTAAGGAAAGGTGAAGGATGCTATTAGCCTGGAAACTCTGCTGGGTCTTTTATTTTCCAGTCACATTTCTGGTGCTGCTTGTGCTAATTTAAGAACTAATGCACAGATTCTACAAACTCTTAAGCAACCTCATAACTTTTTAATTCTGTGAGGTTAGTTCCTTTTCACTGCACTGTTAAATTGGTACTTATATTTATATGGAAACTTGTAAAGTACATAGTGGATGATAGGAGTACACACGTATTAAGTTATGCATATGTTTAAGTGTTCACATGTTCGGGACAGCAGTTGGTTGGGAATTTCTGCAAAATCAAAATTTTCTGAGGGAAAATTTCAGTTTTGTCCCCCCAAAACTAGGAAATCCAAAACAAAATTATTGGACACAAATTGGAATATTTCAGTTTGCTGAACAGAAATGAAACATTGTTTAGAGTCAGTACAACATTACACTGCATTTCCCTATTGTGGCACATTGCCTCATGGGAGTTGTAGTTTGGGCTCCTATTTATCCCTATGGACTGAGTGCCATGGCTTGACTACATCTCCCATAATTGAATGTAGTTTCCTCTGATTGTATGACATTTACAGAGTCTCACGGCTGCAGGTGCATCATGGGAGATGTAGTCCAACCAGGAAGCCTGGCCCAGGTGGGAGAATGAATGGGTACATTAGGCTCCTTAACTACAACTCCCATGAGGCAATGTGACATCATAGAGGAATGCAGTTTAATGCTGAAGTGATTTGAAATGCTTTGCTTTTGGTGAGTTCAAGAATCTAAAATGAACATTTAGATTCAGGAATATAAAAATATTTAATTTTATTTGAAAATGTGGAAAAGAAATACTTTAACATTTCCAAATCAAAGAACGTTGGAACTATTCATTCCCTGAAAAATTTGGGTATTTTAACATTTTGTCATGATTTCAGATGAAAAGAAATGTCAAATTATCAGAATTTTCTCCAGGAGAGAAATTCTGATTTTTCTCTCAGCTGTCTTCAGGACCTAATAGTCAGAACCTAAGAAGCGCCAGCAACACAACTCCCTTTTTAACATACCACCTGTCGAGATCAAACCCTTCTCCTCGGTAGGACATGTGGTACCAGCAACAGGGCTGTGAAGAATTTTAAAAAATTAGAGTTGAAAAAGAAAGAAGCCTGCTCTACCCTGGGCTTTTATTTTGCATAGATGTAGCTACACTGATTTGACCTGCACTGATGCAAGCCCCTAGTGTAGCTACTGGACCAGTGTAAACAGTGACTTGCACCGGTTCTGTTTACTCCATTTTGAAACCAAAATATCACTAGGATTGGTTACTTTTTACACTGATGCTGTGCATCTATAGTAGTGCTTTGCAGGGTTTCAACTATGCTGGTGTAGCTACAGCGGTACAAAGCAAAACAAAGCAAACCCCTTGCAAGTGTAAACAAGGCCAGAGGGAGAGAGAGAGAGAGAGAGAAACACCCATTCTGTTTCTCCAGATATCTTACTACTAGGGCAAGAAGGTGCCCTTCTTGTCGGAGTGCCTGAAGGCGAAGAGCTGTGGTCATGGAGCTGCTCTATAGACAAATGATTTTTTCATTTTACTGCAATTTGCCCAATCATTATTTTTATTTTTTGCTTAGGTGGTTTGCAGTTACCATATTTATTCATTCTATTGTTTGCCTTTAGGGGGTTTTGTGTGTTGTCTCCACCATTAGTCTGTTCGCTTTTTATTTTCTCCCCCCAGTGATTTTATGAAGTCTATTTTTTTAATCTAGCTTTTTTAATCTGTCCTCTTGTCCATTGTACATGCAATCGTTTCTAAAGTGATGGACATTATTCATTAATTTCATTTTTGTACAAAATGCCTCATGTATTGCAGCACCTCTTCCTCAGGCGATCAAAGAGTTTTTTGTTTGTTTTATTTTGCAAAAGGTTAGTTGGGAGAGAACAAGCCAAATTTCAAAATCCACCTACTTCCATGAGCGAGAGGAGAGTTTAAGGATAGACTCCATAGTTAGGAGCACAGGAATTGTTACAGTGTGCCGCTATGCCTCCATATATCTGAGCCCATTCCATCGGGGTGGGGGGGTCTATCAAGTACATCCAATCTTTTGCCTCCTTCTCCATGGAGCCCTTTATGTCACTGATCTTTGGACAAAGAGGAATGAATAGGACTCTCATCAGAGCCCATAATTATCGTTGAAGAATTGGATAGCTAGAGTCAATTTACAGCACATTTCCTATTCCTGACCCTATTCCCAGATCTTACTTGTGTAATGGGCATTTGAGGACAAGTCTGCAACTCCAATTCATTGTGTTATACCGTGTGCTGCATCTTTGCCATTGGATCAGTGCAAAGGAACCAGGCTTGGCCCAGGGTATTATTTCTGGCTGACCAATTCTTTGAAAATAGGAGAATAACAAATGCTGAATAGTAAATAACAATTAGCAAAATACTGCTAATAATAAATAGCAAATACTCTTGCTCATTCATAAAAAAAATTGACATGTGAATATGGCTATTTGTATGAAGAACAACCATTATCCTAATGCATTCTGCAAACCCATTTAAGTAAATAGCTAATTATAGGGGGTACAAACATGGTCAATCCAAACAGTAATCTGAAATTCATGGTCAAATGCCGAATGGATCTTGCAATGTTAAAACTGAAGAAAAATCTTGAGTTCACAGCATTTGTAGACAAAGCAAATGTCATTTGAAAGCAATTGCAGGAACATAAATATGGAAAACGATTATTTAATTTTTCAGTCACGTTTCTGACCATAAACACTTTTTAAAAACCTGCTAACATCCTTTGGAAACAAATGGCAACAAGCCCTCTCTCTCACCCGCCCGGAAACTTTATAAGCTAGATCAAAACATTTAAGAAGTTACTTTTATTTGCAGTCTCTGCTGCAGTTAAACTTGTTGTAATTTGCTGCTAATGAAAATGCTCTCATAGGTTTTTTCAATCAAAATCAAAAATTCAAAGGTTAAACAGATTTTGCCAAATTGGTCTTAAGTTATATCTCATGTTCAGATGCAGGGGCTTTGATTGGCATTCATGTCGTACTCCCCATCAGTACATGGCCTGGGCTGGGGAAGCTAATGATCCACCCAGCAGACCAAATTCAGTGCTGAATCCTGATCATGTGCCTCCTGAGGCACATTGCGCATACGTTAAGAAGATTTGAAATTAATGTTTTGAAGAACACTTCCAACAGCCAGTACGGAGCCCTATTACCATCTAGTATCTATTAATTATGAAATAGTTACCTGTTGAGTTTTGTCAAAAGCTTGACATATTAGTCAATGCAAACTTGTAGTATTGCAAAGAAAGCCATTTGCTAATCGCAGGCAAATATCACTGCAGGTGGGGGCGACTGTAATGTAGAACAAACAGTCTGGGTCCCTTGTGATTCTGAGAGCTTTCAAACTTGGAAAGAGCACAAAACCTTTTAGAAATGATGCAAATTAAAATATTTATTTAAACAGTTAAATCATGCTTGTGCATTAGACATTTAAGCAAAGAAGGAAAAGTTCATACAACTTTAATCCAATACTTCCCTAAAATCTTCCCTCTCTATTGCTATTTAGACCCCTTTCCCAGGAGCTAAAAATCTGCACCAGACCTAAGGTTCTACAGCACCTTAGATCAATGTGTAGATAAGAGGTGTTGGAATCAGAAAACCCTCTCCCACGGCTGGAAATTATATGAAAAATATACAGATCAAGTTCTGGTTAAACCTAGCATGATAAAGGCTTTTGGAATTTAATTACCTGTAAACCTCATTTGTTGTTTCAATTTAAAGCACATAATTTAAAGCATAATGCAAAATGTTTGCTAATGGCTTCTTTATTTTTTATTTCAGATTAATTGTAAATGTTGGATGTCTGATGCTCCAGATATTAAACCACAACACTGTTGACTCTTTGAATCTGTAGCTCTATCTATTTTGCAGCCTACATCCACAATGTGGATTATCAAGGCTGACAATGTATAAACTCTCAAGAAGAAGCTCAGAATGTGTTATCCAAATGTATCCAAATAATGGTATGTAACAGTGAAAGGGAAGTAAGAATAGGGGGGAAATATTCCTCTGGTTGCAGTAGAGGAGAGCATGAATGAACAACACCATTCCTGATTAGTTATTTTTAATCTCATACAAATATACTATGGTGAATCTTCTCCCATAGCTTTCCAAACCCTTTATGAAAGAATCCAGGCACTATATGCTTGAGATGAACTGTGCACCACAGTACTGCATAACGAGGAGCCATATCTTCAGGTGATGTAAATTGGTGTAGCTCCATTGACTTCAACTGAGCGATGCTGATTTACGCCATCTGGTGATCTGGCTCATTGATTCTGCTGTTGTAGTCCTGTGCTGCTGAATAGTTTGCAATACTGTGGTGAATAGAAGCTCATTCTAGGTATATAGTACCTGGATTTTTTTCACAAAGGGTTTGGAACAGTGCTTAATTTGTGCCAGGTTGAGCCCCAGCATTCTAGGCTGGGCAGTTCATAGCCTCAGCACCTCTGGGCTTGCTGCATCAGTTATGAATGTAAAAAAAAATTGCTTGAGCCCCGGTACCTCTTTCATTGCAAATTAAGCCCTGGTTTGGAAAGATATGAAAGAAGCTTCACTATCATCTTCATCAACTTCAAGGGAGTTATGCTGATTTGCAGCACTTGAGGATGTTGCTCAATGTGTGGAGAAATTTAATGATAGCGAACTCAGACAGTATTACTGTGGGATGAGAACTGCACTGAAAACTAGACTACTATACATTTCAAACTTCAACAGCTGAATAATCTGTGGGTGGAAGGGATAGGAGAATGAAGAGTCTGGAAACCAAGAGTGGCCCCACAGTGGGACTGGGAGAACAGGACTCAGTAGCATGTTGGTCATGATGGTGGCTATATGCAGGAAAGGAGGAAAAAAAGGAGTAAGAAGTGATATCAAAATGAAGAGCAAAGTCAGAAGTTCCCCAACTATGTCAGCTTTGAAGTGTGGGCCAGGGCTGGGGAGGAGGAGTGTCCAATCAGCATCGTTTGAATTCCTTTCACTGCCTCTCTTCCCCTCTCCTGACAGTTCACTGAAATGGATATCTCCTAGCATTTAGTGAGACTCCAAGATAAAAGGGCATAGATCTGTAATGACTTCAGCATAAATGGCCTCTTGAGATCCAATTCTGATCCCATGGGGTCCACTGAGGTAAAGTGAACTGAATGCTTTCCTCCAGATAGTTATCTTTATTTTTATTATATATATAAAGAAGCATTTGCTGCAAAATGTGTGAACTACTGAGCTCGGAGTCACAGCCTGCAGCACAGCAAACTGGCTTTTTCTGAAGCTCATAATGTGATAATTAAATTGCTAACAGGCACCTTAGTGATGGCATTTGCTGAAGATGTGAAAGCCTTCTCACAATTGTACCTTTCTGTAGGGGACTCATCAGTAGAAGCAAAGTGATCAGAATAGATTTTATATATATATATATATTATTTTTTTTCCCTTCAATGAGTACATTAAATTTTTATGTAAAGTGAAATGGGACAGGACTTGTTTCCCTTCCACTGCACAATGATTTATTACCCAAAAAAGACCGCAGAACTAATTAGCAGAGTAATTAATTAATATAAATTTGCATATTTGCATTTGCAATTAGTGCAGCCGACTGATTAGTCTGAAAATGGGAAGTTTGACTCATTAGATGTTAGTGTCTGCTGGACTGGAAAACGGTTGCCAGATGAGGCGAAAAAGGGTGGAATAAGCGTGTGTGTGTGTGTGTGTGAGAGAGAGAGAGAGAGAGAGAGAGAGAGAGTGTGCACTCGTGTCTTTTGTTAGAAGAATGGATGATGTGCGAATATCTGGCCTTCGACATCAGAGCTTGCTGATATTTTTTTCTTTTTTAATCACTTTTGCATCTATTTGTCCCACTCACATGTTCCCTAGCTCTTTCCTGCAGTGAGCTACCCCAGCTATGAAATCCAGTAACGCTTCTTAAACAATAATGTTTAAAGAAGGAGAGCACCCATAGAATGGCTGTCTGGTTTTGGTGTGGATAGGGGAACTGAGGGGATCCCTTTGTCTTGCGAAAGACTGAAACAGAATATTGCCCCTGGCCTTAGTGATAATGTCTAACCAATTGCTAATGCTAGAAAATCAGGCTCAATGGTTCTCAGGAAAAACAGCGTCTGTGGGTAGCTTTCCAGGTTGTTCTGTGGTGTTTTTCCCATTAGATTTTACCCTAATAATAGGAAACCTTGGTCCCTAAAATATATTTTCATGTATGTCTCTTCTAAATGTTCTTTCTGATTTACACAGTAGTACAGTACTTACTGAGAACTACAAATATGTGCACATCAAGGGGGAATGTAATTTTCCTTAACTTTAAGGAGACTTTTGAGAACATATTGAGGTGATCTATGTATCTATCTAATTTCTGAAGTACCTAGTTGCTGCCATAATATCATAATATCTAGATGATGACTACCTTTAGGTGACTTGCCCATGGGGGCAACAAGAGGTAGTGCATTTGGAAAATAGAAACAAAGAAGTCTAGTTTGAATTTAACACAGAAAAATAGGCCAAATCCAGAGCATTTGCAATTCATATTGGAGGTGACTGAGTTTCTGAGCACCTCAAAACCCGCAGGAATCAGGAGTTTTGGAATCTACTCCCAGCTCTGCTACGAATTCACCTTGGGCACATCACTTAGCTTGCCTTTGTCTCAGGCTTGTTCTACAGTTAAAGATTTTGCCAGCATCACTATGTTGGGTAGGAGTGTGCAAAAAAAAAATCTCACCTATAACCAGCATAGCTATGCTGGTGAAAGCCTTAATGTAGATGCAGTTATAATGGCAACAAAGTCCTTCACTGCCATTTAGAGAACTGGTTTAAGCTATATCAGCAAAAGAATTTTTGTTTGTAGGTATAAGCTGTGTCTCCACAAGGGAGGGGGTTGCCAGTATAGCTACACCAATATATCTATACTGGCCAGCCCTTTTCAGTGTAGATAAGGCCCCAGTCAATGGGAAGTGAGAATGATCAGTGCCTCAGAGGGCTGGATCCATTGATTTCAGTGGAAGTTGCAGGTCTGAGTAGCACCACTCGGAACTGGATACATTGGAATGTTTCATCTCAAAATGACACAAGCAAATTCACAATTAAATCACACCTGATAAACAAAAGAAATCGTATTTTTCAATTCACCTCATACAAGTACTGTAGTGCAATCTCTTTATCATGAAAGTGAAACTTACAAATGTAGATTTTTTTTGTTACATAACTGCACTCAAAAACAATGTAAAAATTCAGAGCTTGTAAGTCCACTCAGTCCTACTTCTTGTTTAGCCAATCGCTAAGACAAACAAGTTTGTTTACATTGACAGGAGATACTGCTGCCTGCTTCTTATTTACAATGTCACCTGAAAGTGAGAACAGACATTTGCATGGCACTTTTGTAGCCGGCGTTACAAGGTATTTATGTGCCAGATATGCTAAACATTCATATGCCCCTTCATGCTTCGGCCACCATTCCAGACAACATGCTTCCATGCTTATGACGCTTGTTTAAAAAATAATGCGTCAATTAAATTTGTGACTGAACTCCTTGGGGAAAAATTTTATGTTCCCTGCTCTGTTTTACCCACATTCTACCATATATTTCATGTTATAGCAGTCTTGGATGATGACCCAGCACATGTTGTTCATTTTGAGAACACTTTCACTGCAGATTTCAGAAAACACAAAGAAGGTAGACACAAAGAAATGTGAGATTTCTAAAGATAGCTACAGCACTCAACCCAAGGTTTAAGAATCTAAAATGCCTTCCAAAATCTGAGAGGTACGAGGTGTGGAGCATGTTTTTAGATGTCTTAGAAGACCAATACTCCAATGTGGAAACTACAGAACCCGAACCACCAAAAAAGAAAATCAATCGTCTGCTGGTGGCATCTGACTCAGATAATGAAAGTGAACATGCATCAGTCTGCTTTGCTTTGGATTGTTATCAAGCAGAACCTGTTATCAGCATGGACGCATGTCCCCTGGAATGGTGGTTGAAGCATGAAGGGACATATGAATCTTTAGCACAGCTGGCACGTAAATATCTTGCGACACTGGCTACAACAGTGCCATGAGAATGCCTGTTCTCACTTTCAGGTGACATTGTAAACAAGAAGTGGGCAGCATTATCTCCTGGAAATGTAAACAAACTTGTTTGTCTGAGTGATTGGCTGAACAAGAAGTAGGACTGAGTGACTTTCAGGTTCTAAAATTTGTTTTATTTTTGAGTGCAGGTTTTTTTTGTACATAATTCTATATTTGTAAGTTCAACTTTTATGATAAAGATATTGCACTACAGTACTTGTATTAGGTGAATTGAAAAATGCTATTTCTTTTGTTTTCTGATAGTGCAAATACTTGTAATCAAAAATAAATATAAAGTGAGCACTGTACACTTTGTATTCTGTTCGTAATTGAAATCAATATATTTGAAAATGTTGAAAATATCCATTTTTAAAAAATAAATGGTATTCTATTATTGTTTAACAGTGCAATTAATCGCGATTAATTTTTTTAATCACTTGACAGCCCTAATATATATCTATATCAATCGATCTAGCTTTCTGTGATTTTAATGTGTGTCTAACTACATATAGATGGAAAATACAATACAAAAAAAATAACTTTGTTTGCTATTCGTCATTAAATTTAAGCTAGATTTTTACCAAGCAAAATTACAAAGAAAGAAACAAATCCTCTACATGTATGGAAAGATCACATTTTCCAAATACAGAACACACTCATAATGTTCTGGGCAGCATGAAGAGTAGAGCTGGACAAATAGTGAAAATATTTGTTTGTAAATGTTGTTTGATGAGGAAATGGCAAAATATTCAATGAATATTATTTGCAGGATATTATTAAATAGCTTAATAATGAGAAAAAGTATTTATGAAGTTAATCAACAAAAAAGAACCAAATGTGTGACAAATATTATTTACAGCAAATTATTCAACCATCTCTAAAAAGGATTAGAATTTTTAATTTTGGGGCAATTAATTATCTTTTTAAAAGAATGTATTTTAAAAATTCTGTGTCTTAAGCACAGTTTGGAGAAAATACTTTACTAATAAAATTAACATAAACATTATTTTTCATGCATTGTTGTCTTGGGTTAAAATTTTCAAAAGTGCCTTAGTGACTTCTAAATCCTATTTTTAAAAGTGACTTTGGGCCAGATTTTAACAAGTATTTAGGTGCCTAAAGATCAGATATTCACATAGTGGGATTTTCAAAAATCTCTAGGCACTTAATTCCATTGACTTCTGTATCTGCATCAGCATCTTTAGGCACGTCACTTATTTAGGAGCCTAAAGTTCCATTTTCAAAAGCAACGTAGGCACTTGGGAATCCCACTGAGACATAGGCCCCTAAATCACTGCAGTGTTTTTGAAAATGCTACCCTTTGTCTACAGCTAAAGATGGGTCTGTGACAGCTCTTTGACTTGGATTCAAATAGTCATTCAGTAGTGATCCTTAACATCCACTGCTCAGTGTGTGTTACACATCCCCCTCTGTACTCAATCCACAGAGCAAGTGAGTTTGTTACAGCTCTCAGTTTGAGAGACTGGCTCTCTGTCGAGCTGTAGAAAGTCATGCTGTTAGCTCTAGAGGTTCCTTGGTTCATTCCAAGATGGAGGTCACACTTAAACTATCAATTTGTGGGTCATTAACATTGTTCTGGTACTTGCAGTATTCCGACAAATACTGCAGTAATATTAATGGGCAAAAGGCAAAGCTGAAAAGATTTGAATTGTGTGCACTCTACAGTACTTCACCAACTCCAGACAGATAACTCTGAGATCAGAGTTAGTGCCCTGCCCGTTCTATTGGCTCTCAGCTCCTGAACATACACACAGATTCATCCAAATGTCAAATTCATAAAATTACCACCTATGTTCACTCATTTTCTGCAGCAAATCTCTTCCGCAACTCAGGGAGAAGCATCACACTGGCCAGACTTGTGTGGGACAGGGAAACATTAATTAAGGAGGCAGATCAAGATATGTATCTTCTGACCACAAGATATCCCCTATGGAGTCCTCCTCCCACAACAACAACGTAGATAAGAGGACTTCCAAACAAGAGGAAACCTCTATGAAGTTGTCTTGCAACTTGTAAGGATTCATGGGACTAGACCCCATGCAGTTCTGCAGAGCATGGGACAGCTGACATACCCATATAACCACTGGGAGGCCATGTAAAGCTATATCCAAGGAGCACTCTAGTGATTAGGCGCTGCAGGAAATACCGCCCAAAGGGTTTAGAGTGACAGCACTCTGTGGCCACACAGACATCTGGCCTGCTGTGACTGCAGACAGAACCTTGCTTTCTGATCTCTGGCCTCCAACCCCAGCCTGACTGACTCCTGCTTATCTATCCTGGCTCTAGCAATTTCTCCGACCCCTGCTTACAGACTACTGCTCCATGGCCATCCTTGGTTTGTGGACACCACCCCAGCCATGATCGCTAAGCCAGACTGCCTATGCCCCAGTCCCTGACAGTTTGCCCAGACTCATTTTTGACCCTTTCTGCAGAAGCACCTTAGTAGACATATGGAAGGGGTGGCTCTACCAGGACCCACTGGACCCCATGGGCACTTGATCTTCAGGAGTGGATCACTCAATTCCAAACTGAGATCCATGTGCTGCAATCCCAAGTGCAGCTCCTAGCAGAAAATCAGACACTCTGCGAGCTGATAGCATGGTCCCAGGAAGAGAAGTCTATCTCCAGTAGCTGCCCTCTGAACAAGATCCTTCAGTACCACTACCCCAAGTATGTCATCAAGATGGATGACTACCGACTGGCCCAGGATGTCTCTAAATACGTTGTTCATGAAGTGTTGAAAGGTCATGGGACTGTTGGTCAGACCGAATGGCATTACTAAATATTTGAAGTGCCCATAGAGGGTTCAAAAGGCAGTCTTCCATTTGTCTCCTGACCTAATGGGCACTAGGTTGTATGCCATCCTGGAGGCATGCATGCAGACAGGCCCTTCAGCAATGTTCAGAGATGAAACTGATCCTCTTGTCTCTCCAGGAGATGCAAGGACTCTGCTGCGCCAGCCAGATGATGCCAAGAATCAGGGGAAGCATGGAGAATGGATCACATTGAATTGTAGCACTTCCCAATGACCCTGGAGTATGGCATCTAGGAGTACTGTTTCCTGTGCCAGTGGCCCTAAGGACATGAGTGACCCATTTATTGTCTCCATGAGAACAGATATAGGCTTTAAATGGAGGGGGATTTGTAGTGCTTGAGATGCTTCAGCATCTATGAAATTATCTCTGGGAGGGCATACAACCTAGTGACAAATGGAAGACTTCTCACCATAAGAACATTAAATATCTGCTCAAGCCTTAACCCAAAGACAGCTCAGGTGGGTATTCTCTTGGTTCGATTTCATCATCACCTGTTGCCCAGGAACCAGGAAAAGAAAAGCTGATGCCTTATCTTGAAAGGAGGAACACTACCAAGAGGCCAAGGAGCCTGTCTGCTAAAACCTCACAACTTCCTTGGTGCCGCAGTACGCCAAGACCTGATTGAGCTAATTGATCTACTTTGTGGGGTGATCCATGAGCCCAGGAGGTGATGGAACAGCCTGAGCAAATGAGAGCCAGAACCAAAATGCAATGCTCCACACAGGATGGGATCACATACCTCAGTGGGCACATATATGTTCCCCCAGGTGGCCCCAGCTATAAGTGCTTCATCTCTGCCATGATGCTCCATTGGCAGGCCATTTTGGCTGCCTTAAGACTTTCCACACAATTTCCTGTTTCTTCTGGTGGCCCTGTATGCAAGCTGAAATCTAGCATAACATTTACTCTTGTGAACTGTGTGCACAAGATGCCCCATGATAAGTCCATAAACAGTCTAGTAACTCTGGATACCCCATCTAGACCCTGGCCCTCGATCACCCTGGATTTCATAGTGGAACTCCTTGACTGATGGCCATACGGTGGTCTTGACCATTGTAGACCAACTGACCAAAATAGTGCACTTCATCACCTGTGACTGCCTGCCGTCTGCTGAAACAACGGCTCAACTCCTGGTGGTACATGTTATCTATCTTCATGGGCTTCCAAATCGTATCACCTCGGACCGAGACCCACAGTTTGTCTCATGCTTTTGGCATGAAATGCTCTGGTTACTGGTTGTTTGGACTTTTACCTCATTTATCTACCACTTCCAGACTGATGGGCAGACAGAGAGGGTGAACTAGAGTAATACCTACAGTGCTTTTTCAACTACCATCAAGATAACTGGTTCTCCCTCCTACCTTTTGCCAAGTTCTCATAAAACAACTCCTCCAAGGGGCAGAGTCCCTTTTTTCCACCTGCCTTCCTGGCTGCCCCTCTGAACCCAGGAGCCACCAACTGTATCCAACCAATTCATCATATCCGGGGGGGAGCTTAAGGACCACCTCAAAGATGCAAAAAAGGACGACAAACGTTATGCAGACTGTCAACACCAGGAAGGCCCAGCTCTCAGAGTGGACCAAAAGGTCTGGACCATGGCAAAACGCCTCCATATGAACAGGCAATCCTGCAAGCTAGATTACCAGTTCCTCAGACCATTTCAGTTTTGTCAGCAAATCACCCCCATCACCTTCAAATTTCAGCTGCCTTGATCTCTTAAGATAATCCTGTTTTCCATGGATCCTTTCCGAAGCCTTACACAGATAATCCCTTTCCCTTTTGGTTTCAGCAGTCAGCCCCACCAGTCCAGATCCAAGGGCATGAGAAATATATAGTCCACGCTATTGTCAACTCTACTTATGGGGGGGAGACTGTACTACCTCATTGACTGGGAGGGCTATGATCCTGAAGGTCACTTCTGGGAACCTGCCGCCCATGTTCATGCCCCTGAACTGGTAAAAAAGTTTCATCAAGCCCATCCAGACAACCAGCCCCAGTGCCAACCCAGAGGAAGGCATCCCTGAAGATGGTGGTGGGAGATAATGTAAGGATCCAGGGGACTAGAACAAAGGTCTGCAGGGCCTGGGACAGCTGATGTTACCACATCACCACCAGGCAGCCACACAGAGCCATCTCCAAGGAGCACTGTAGTGACTGGGCACCACAGGAAGTGCTGCCCAAACAGACCTGAGTGACAGCACCCAGCAACCCTCTGATTGGTCCATGCACACTATTTAACCCTGGAGGGTGCCCCAGGAAGATGTTTGGGCAATCACACAGGCTTCTGTACTCCTGTGACTCCAGACTGCAACTTGCTTTTTGATCTCTGGTGCCTGACCCCAGCCTGACTCTGACCCTGACTCTTGCCTCCTGATTCCAGCCTGGTAACTACTCTGACCTCTGGTCTCCAACCCTGGCTTGACTTTGATCCGGACTCTTGTTTATTGATCCTGGTTCTAAAATTATTTCAGTCCCTACTCACTGACACCCACCTCATGGCCATTATTGACTTGTGGACACCAGCCCAAGGGTGACCACCTGTACCCTGGTCCTTTACACTATCACAGCACCAAACATCACAGTGGTTCAGGAAGGAAAAAGAGACAAGGCACTCAAATTCAAAGACAGTCCAGCAAAGAAGAATTGCTCGGGAGAATGTTGGCAATGGGATAAAGAGACTTTTCTCCACTGGGCTGCTTGTTTTTATCACACCCAGATTGGGATTGGTCAACAGGTGTTACAGAACCATCTGATGGCTATTTGGCATCCAATGTGAAATGCAATAGTTTCCACTAAATGGGGGACCTGACAAAATAACAAAAATCATTACTGCAACTGGCACTTATTGGCATCTCTGGTGATTGTTTCAGCAGAGATGCTTCACATTGAATGGGAATGGACAATAAGGGAATAGGGAATGGAGACTGAACTACCTTCTCACTGTTGGAGGTGTCTACTTTCAATTGGGATGAGTCTCATTGGTGATGCAGGGGAAACAGGTTTTGAAGCTTGAGCCTTGAACTTGTGTGGACCTTTTTCTGTGGCTAAATACACAACTTCAGCTTCCAGTACTTACAATTCTGGCCTCTTTCATGAGCCAAAAAAACTGAACCAAAAAAAGCGATGTGAGGCCAAGTAGTGTTGAATTTATATTTTCCTTTAGGATAAGGACATCTTTTCCCCTACATTCCATATGAATGAAACACACATTCTACTGATTGCAGAGTGAAAATCTAGGCTGTGAGGATAAAAATGTAGAGTTTAATGAAAGAAATGACCACTTTATTGAAAAAACAAAGTGAAAGTTTGAAAAAATATCCAGCATACACATCTCCTCCTAGGACAAAGGAAGTGTTCAGAGGCCTTGGGGGACCATTAGATCATGCTGATAAAATAAATTAACACATTTTTAAGCTATTGTACCTACTTTGTGTATTTGTGTAGTGGGGACTAGTTGTAAATATTCACAGTGAATAATTATTGTACTGTGAAATGCAAAGTACATTTAGAATTGAAAATAGTACAGTTTAGAGACCAATCCAGTGTCCCTGCTTAGATTTTGTGTTAAAGGCGCAAACCAGCATCACTGACAGCTCCAAAAATGTACTTTGTTAAACCTTCCATAGGAGTCCACCAATGAAGCAAGCTATTATCATAGAGGTGCTTGCAGTTCTAGTGTTAATATTGTGTTTCATATAATAATCTCCATGGTCCGAGATATGGAACATGGTTGTAAACATTTGATTTGAACTAGAACTTGATAAACAAGGTCGTGGTATGGTAGCAAGTGCTAGCTGTGAGAAGGATTTTTAGAGAGAGATTGAGTTGTATCTTTCTCCTACTTTAAATGGAAGGTGGGAGTTTTGTAACGCATCTTCAAATGCTGCAGTCCCATTTCACATTTTGTTCAGTCTAAGCACTTTTCTATTATGTTATGTTCTCTGACACAGGAGGTCTGATTCTCCACTGACTTGCAGCTTGTGTAATCTTTTACATGTGTGCGATGAGAATACAAAGTGGGTAGAAAATACAAACGTTCTGACTTGGTAATGTTTGACACTCACAAGGGTAAATATCTATGCAAGGAGAAGCAGGCCCATGATAGTAGAGACAAATATTTCTACATATATTGCAAACCTACCTTGAAATAAACTTCGCAGCATCAAGGTAATTAATTAATATTCACTATTTGTTTCTGGTAACAACCATAACATGTTAGGTATTGTACTAATGCAAAAGGAGACATGGACTAATGTTTTCAAAAATGCCTCAGTAAATTAGCAACAGAGGGTCCTGTGGCACCTTTAAGACTAACAGAAGTATTGGGAGCATAAGCTTCGTGGGTAAGAACCTCACTTCTTCAGATGCAAGTAATGGAAATCTCCTTAGGCAGGTATAAATCAGTAAATTAGGCTCCTAAATCCATTTTCAAAAGTAACGTAGGCATTTAGGAGCTTAAGTTCCATTGACTTTCATTGAGATTTAGGCTCTGAAGGGTCAGGTTTTTTTAAAGGCATTTTGACACCTAAGGATGCAGATAGGCATTTAGCAGGATCTTCAAAAGCACCTCGGTGCTTAACTTGCAGTGGGAATTAGGTGCCTAGGAATTTTTGAATATTCCAGTAGGTACCTATCTGAATCTTTAGGTGACTAAATACCTTAGGGTAAGATTTTCAAAGGGCCTGTGATTTTTCAAAATGGCACTTAGGTTCCTCAGTCACTGAGGAGGCACTTTTGAAAATTTTACCCATAGTGCTTACCCTGAAGAGCCTTACATTCTGTAAAGACAGAACAGACAAGAGACAGAGGAAAGGACAATAACACATATGTAAAAAATTGGGTGACAATTGTCTATGTCCTGATAAAAACAATTTAAGAAAATGTATCTCACACTCTTGACGTGATGAGCAGGTTAGTTTCTTGTAGGTATCACAGCAGATGTGGGTCTTCTGGACTGATTTTAATACAGAGACAATTTGAGGGAGAGCTTAGAAAGAGGATTCCACACACAATGATGGCACAAAGAAAGAGCAGAGATGTTTGTGAGATTTATAGGCAATTATACTGCTCTACAGCCAAAATGCTTCTCAAATAAATGTAGTCAAACTTTACTAATTCTGGGTCACTGAGAACGAAAATGATGCTTAAAATTGTTGATTGGCTCTAGTTTTCAAGATATGCTATTGGGTCAGTATATATGACCCTTGACTTGGGAATGGCGGAGGATAAGTGAGTTATAAAGGGAAGGGATATCAATTTAAACCAGAAATGACTAAAATACATCTTTGACTGGATCTATGAATAAATCTATGACTGGGTTTGGACAGTACTTGCTTTTTAGGCAAAACAATGAATGATGCAATCTGAAGCTGGTATTGCGTCATACATGATATGAATTGCATCATGTTATTCCTAGACGTCATGGATGATGCAATCATAACTAAGCTTACTTCACTCTGCTGAACAAATTGCCCTATATCAGCTCTAGAAATCATACAGTGTTGTGCCCTCTTATTTGTCAGTGTTTGATTTTGCAAAGGGACACATTTCTGTTTAGCCAAAGTGAGCAGAGATGCCTCATACTTGTGTGAACAGTGCAGATAACTTCTGCTATGTTTGTGGTGAAGTGACTTTTGCATCACAAAAGCGCAGTATAATCACTATGATTAATAAAGCCTATCACCTTTATTTTGGCTGCAAAATTGGAGATCAGGACAAGAGATGGGCCCCACACATATGCTGCAACACTTGTGCAACAAATCTTTGCCAGTGGTTGAACAGGAAAAGGAAATCTATGCATTTTGCAGTGCCAATGATTTGGAGAGAGCCAACAGATCATACCAGCAATTGTTACTTCTGCATGGTGCCTCCAGTTGGGAAAGGTGTGTCAAAGAAGAAAAAGTGGACTGTGCATTATCCAAACATTCCATCAGCTATACGCCCAGTACCCCACGGAGAAGGACTGCTGGTTCCTGATGCACCAGAATCATTCTCACTTGAGTCAGATGAGGAAGAGGAAGAGGATGAAACTTCTGGTCCTGAACCATCAGTGTCACAGGACCTACATTTTCTCCCATCCTCCTCCTCTGAACCACACCTCATAACACAAGGTGAACTGAATGACCTTGTCAGGGATTTGGAACTGCCCAAGAGTAAGGCAGAGCTTTTGGGCTCCAGACTACAGCAGTGGAATCTCCTGGCAGGTGATGTTGGGGTTTCCATGTTCCATGACCGTCAAAATTCTTCTTCATGGAAGGTGATCTTGTAGCCTGCAACAACCTCGAAGGTGTGATGGCAGCCCTCAACATCGTTCACGATCCAGATGAGTGGAGACTGTTCATTGATTCATCGAAGACGAGTCTTAAAGCTGTTTTACTGCATAATGGCAATGTTTTGCCATCAATTCCAGTTGGTCATGCAGTCCATATGAAGGAAACCTATGACAACATGAAACAACTTTTGAGGTGCATAAACTATGACCAACATCAGTGGTATCTTTGTGGTGATTTGAAGATTGTTGCTCTCTTGCTTGGTCTGCAGACTGGATACACAAAGTACTGCTGTTTTCTCTGAGAATGGGATAGTCGTGCAAGAGATTCCCACTACATCAAGAAAGATTGGTCACTCCGACAGTCATTGGAGCCTGGGAGGAAAAGTGTTCAGCATCCACCACTTGTTGAATCAAGGAAGATTTTGTTACCACCCTTACACATCAATCTGGGTCTGATGAAGAACTTTATCAAGGCCATTGACAAAACACAAGCAGCTTTCAAGTACCTCCATGGAAAATTTCCAAGGTTAAGTGAAGCTAAGATAAAGGAAGGTGTGTTTGTTGGTCCTCAGATTTGTGAACTTCTTCGAGATGATGCATTTGACCATGCACTGCATGGCAAGGAAAAGACGGCATGGAAAGCCTTCCAGTTAGTGGCAATAAATTTTCTCGGAAACAAGGCAGACAGCTACAGGTTGTTGGTGGAAAACCTCCTCAAGGCATACAAAAGCCTTGGTTGCAACATGTCACTAAAGATACATTTTTTGCACTCTCATCTAGATTTTTTTCCACCAAACTGCAGAGCATTGAGCGACAAGCACGGCGAGCGCTTTCACCAGGACATTGCAACAATGGAGAAACGCTATCAGGGCAAATGGAGCCCATCAATGCTTGCAGATTATTGCTGGACAGTGACAAGAGATGCTCCATTTAATGAATACAAGAGACAAGCCAAGAAGCGCCGAGTAGATACTGAATAGGACTAAACTATGTACATAATAGTTTTTTGCCTTTTGTTTCACAATAAATTTTATTTATATAACCCTTTTGCTGATTTTTAAAGTGTTACATAAACAGGACAGGTGAAATATTATTATGTAAAACAACCATAAACACATGAAAAGACCTAGGTTTACAATTTATGATTAAAACTCTACTATCTACACAATATACATAGACATAAAATGTAAAAACTTAAATATCTTAGAAACAGTAGCCAATCAGTTGTTTGAATTGTCATATTTGAATTCAGCACATCAAAATACATAATAAATAGCACATTTTATCTCTGAAGCAGACGACTTCTCAAAAATTGTAGACCAGTGTTATCCATCTCATTCATGTCACAAGTCAAAACCCCAAAATATATGGGGACAGGAGGATCCAATGGGTGTCACAAATCCACATAAACATTCCTGACTTCTTATGGAGCACAAACTTGCATGTGAGAAGCGCTGCACCCATGAGCAGTCCCATTGGAGCAAATGGGAAAACTGGTATTATGAGTAAAAATAAAGCACATAATTAGAATAGTAGGGTTAGAAGGGACCACAAGGGGCATCCAGTCTAACCCCCTGCCAAGATGCAGGATTTGTTTGTGTCTAAACCCGTGATACTCAGACTGAGGCTTGTGAGCTGCAGGTGGCTCTTTAATGTGTCTCCTGCAGCTCTTTGCAGCACATAATACTGTGTGATTTAATTATTAACCAATCAGGAAGCTTTTACTATGTTACTAACCAATTGTAATTGATAAAATAATAATACCTGGTCACTGTGTATATACTGTGTAAATATGAATATATAGTACTATAGTAAATGAAACAATGAATTCACACAACTGTGGCTTTTTTGGGTTATGTTGATCGCTAATTTGGCTCCTGAACCACTGAGGTCTGAGTATCACTAAATTATCCAAAACAGACGGCTATCCAGCCTCCTTTTGAAAGCCTCCCATGAAGGAGCTTCCACCACCTCCCTAGGCGGTCTGTTCCATTGTCCTACTGTTCTTATAGGTAGGAAGTTTGTCCTGAGATTTAATCTAAATCTGCTATGTTGTAGTTTGAACCCATTGCTTCTTGTCTTGCCTTCTGTGATAAGAGAGAACAACTTTTCTCCATTGTTTTTATGGCAGCCTTTCAAGTATTTGAAGATTGCTGTCATGGTCCCATATTTTCTATTTGTAGCTCTAAGGGTACATCTACACTACCTGCCACATCGGCGGGTAGCACTCAATCTATCGGGGATCGTTTTATTGCATGTAGGGTAGACGCGATAAATTGATCCCTGATCGCTCTCCGGTCGACTGCTGAATTCCAGCTCAGCGAGAGGCAGAAGAAAAGTCGACGGGGGAGCCGCGGCCATTGATCCCGCGCCTCAAGGACAGGAAGTAAGTAATTTTAATTCGATCTAAGATACGTCGACTTCAGCTACACTATTCTCGTAGCTGAAATTGCGTATCTTAGATCGACCTCCCCCCTAGTGTAGACCAGGCCTGAGTTAGCTGAAAATGAACTCTCAAATACAGGAAGACTGAACCTTTTGACTGTGCATCTGGGCCCTGAGCCAAAGCCCAGTGAAGTCAGCGGGAGTCTTTTCATTGTCTTCAATGAACTTTGGATCCAGGACCTTGAAGAGGATTGTGTACATTGTTTGTTTTAGCAACCATATGGGATATATTGCACTTGTGAAACATGTTCCTGATACACCCGTTTCAGAGAGTAAGGTACAATAGAACTGCACTGAAATTAATAAATAAACTAATAAAAAAAGTTCCATGAATACTAATTGTGCTTGGATTGTGTTTGCAATCATCTTCAATAGATACTGTAGCAAACAAGTTACTAATACAGAGGTGGGCAAACTAAGGCCCACATCCTGCCCACGGGACTGTCCTGCCCGGCCCTTGAGCTCCCAGCAGGGGAGGCTAGCCCCCGGGCCCTCCCCTGCTGTTCCCCCTCCCCTGCAGCCTCAGCTCGTCATGCCGCCAGTGCTCTGGGCGGCGGGGCTGTGAGCTCCTGCCAGGCAACGTGGCTGCGAGAGCCACCGGCCTGCCCTTTTGCTCTAGACTGCGTGGCAGCGCGGCTGCCAGTCCTGGTTCTCTAAGCAGCATGGTAAGGGGACGGGGAGCAGGGGGATTGGATAAGGGGCAGAGGGCGCCAGGGGGGCAGTCAAGGGGCAGGGGGCAGTTGGATAGGGGGTGGGGTTCTGGGGGGGCATTTAGGGGCGGGGGGGTCCCGGGAGGGGGCGGTCAGGGGACAAGGAGCAGGGAGGGTTGGATAGGGCAGGGGTTCTGAGGGGGGCAGGGAAGTGGGAGGGGGCGGATAGGGGTCGGGGGCTAGGCTGTTTGGGGAAGCACAGCCTTCCCTACCTGGCCCTCCATACAGTTGCGCAACCGCGATGTGGCCCTCGGGCCAAAAAGTTTGCCCACCCCTGTGCTAACAGGAATGTTTTTGGCAAACTGGTAGATTTTAAGCATCTATTCTAGACTATCCACAGAAACTGATTTTTGAATATGCAATAGTGAGCATAACGAAGAGTTAGTTATATAGACAGAGAAGAGACACGTGCCAGGTGTCCTATGTATCCAATCAAAGCAGCAAGACTTTCATATATTTATTTTATTTATTTTATATATTTCCACAATGAAATGCTCACAAACGAACTTGACAAGAATTATTCACAGAAATTATTGTGGTGAATAATTTTGAATAAATTGCACTGAAAAAAGAGATGGAATAAAATTTGTAATTACAAAAGAGTTCTCGATATAAGTAACTGTTCCTCTACACACTCTTGGTCAAATCACACAGCCCTTCATGTAAGATCTCTGCCCCCGCCCCCACAGCTTGTTTATAGCACCCACTTGCAATGTCGTCAGGACAAATCTTCTACCTGAATAGGTCGGCCTGGTCTGTGGCTGGTTGTGTGTCCTATGTTGTCTGCTGATAGGGCCAATTGTGTTTAGAAACTGCAGCACTGATATGGTATGTAAAATCTCTGATCTGTAACATTTACCCAACCTCTAGGTAAAACAGTATCTTCTGAGGTCTAAGTGATATTCATACCTCTAAATTGCCTTTTTTTAAATTGTTTACAGTATTGCCAGCCCCAAGTGTTCAAAAATCAGGCATCAGCCATCATGAGACTGGCTTAAATATCAGCCTGCAAGGGGAGCTAGGGATGAGAAGAGGACTGTGGCACCAGGCCCAGCTGCTAGAAGGTGCTCAGGAGGTGAGTGCCCCACCTCCGTCCCTCCCATCACAGTAGCCTGGAGGCCTTCAGATCCTACAGTGTAAGTGAAGATGACCATGTAGCATCAATGCTTCATAAACTAGAGAAATATGTTATAGGGAATTATTTTGCATTGGCTGGGAAATGGACAGGCTGATCTCATAGGTCTTGTGCATCTGTAACTTCTGTGATACCACGATAAACTTACTCCAGTATCACAATGAGAGCAGAAGAAAAATCTGTCCTAGTAATTGAAACTTTACATCAGGCAATCATTCATTTCAATGTGTCATATGTACATATAACATGAAACTATCGAGAAACCCAGACTGGAAAACCCCAGGCCAAACCATGTATCTCAAGATTGAAACCATTTAAATTCCAAGAATAAGTAGCTGACAAAACTAATTTTCGGAGATTAACATTTTTCACCTGGGTTTTATATTTCTGCAAGAAATATACACTGTGTTGGTTATGCATTGATCAAACTTTTATTGTGCCAGCTGTACTTCATAGACCTGAAAAAGTGATTCAAGCAAAACAAAAGAGAACATAAAAGCACAACTATAATGGTTTTAAATCCCAAAGAGGCAATTACAAGTTTGATTCCAGTGATGCAGCTGGACTACATTGGAAAACTAAACACTTTACACATATTAAGTAGATCTGAAGGCTAGGATAGAAGTTTAAATAATAAATCCACTCTGCAGTTACATTTGTAAAGTACAGCCCTTTTAATAAGTTGGGAAAATACGACAATAAGATTCACACTAATTCATATGCAAAAGATAGTTTTTACAAAGCTGAGATGTTAAAACAGGTTGGAAAAGACGGTAAGTTACACAATAACTAATCATTTAGATAAAACAAGTGGAAAGAAGATAAGAATACTGTGCAATGAGAATGAATTGTAATTCTTTAGTCACTAAGCATGTCAGCATGTTATAATGCAGCTTTTTGTATGCGGAGTGTTTCTTTGCCTGTTTGTAAGAAAAAGGAAGGTAATCAGGGCAGCGTGTACTGTCTCTCTCTCTCAAAAGGAAAAAAGAAGGCAAAGGAAAAGAGGGAACCCAGGGCAGGGTATCATGTGCCAAACCACACAATAAAAAGTAAGATGAGTTTGAGGGTTAGAAACACATAGGTCCAGATTGCAACAGGCCTTACCCAAGTGCACAGAGAGGGACTGCCCAAGTAGCCACCTTCCACTTAAGCAGCCACTCACAATGACAGTCTTCAGAGTAGCAGCCGTGTTAGTCTGTATCCGCAAAAAAAACAGGAGTACTTGTGGCACCTTAGAGACTAACAAATTTATTTGAGCATAAGCTTTCATGGGCTGTAGCTCCTGTTCTAATGGAAGTCTTGGAGATCAGAGATATGCAAGGGACAGCTCCCTTAGTGTGCCTTTAAGGGGGCGGAGCCATCACCCCACCTCTTCTCTGCACCTGCTCATGGAACAGGTGAACCACATTGGGTGAGAGCAGAATGCACCATCCTGAAGGATGGAAGAGCTTGTGCAGGTCACCTAGCCACTTGGAAAAGATTTGTGTCTACCTGAAGTAAAATCCTTCCCTGAATGCTCCATGGGTAGGGTGGCTGTTTAACCATGACTCTTAAGGGCCAGTGAGTGGCAAACACCACAGCTTTGCTGAATGCATTTTTATTCACAGGACAAGTGTACTCTTAGATTTGTTGGGTGCCAGAAATAACATAAAACAAGAAAGAAAAACTAAAACCCTGAATGAAGGGAAATGAAGGAACAGGCAAGCAAGGAAGGTGGGGAAAGGCCTTTAAGTCCAAACAGGTTTTGGTTCAGACACCCCTCTTTGTCTTATGAGTTCACATAAGATTTGGCCATAGCTGGGTTTGGGGTTCTTGCATGCTCCCATGGGAGTCTAGTGGGTTTGCTGGCTCTCTGGGACCAGAGGTGAGACTAATGAGCATAGTGAAAAATGCCATGCGGTGTTATCCATGTGACCTTTCCCCACAAACATAACTTTGATATTTGTGAGCAATCTGCAGCCTTGGCATGTTGATGGATAGCCATATAATGCCAAAACATTCATATCCAACACCATTATCCTAATTGGTGGATATGAATATAATGTGTTTGCACAACTTCTGGTTCATGAGCACAGGTTGAATTTGGATGTGGGATGATTTTTAAATGCATGTGAAGTTCTAGTCTAATATCTCTAGTGGAAGCCAAGAGGAAACTAAAGATAGATGGTCCCAAAAATAAAATGTGAAAAGATATTTTTCTTGGGAAATACTAACTGAATTATTAATAAAACTAGTGCCACCTATAGGGAAAACTGAACAGGCTGTTTGCTGATTTGCATATGAAGGGCACAGGAGGAATGGCTTCTATATTTTGATGGTATTTGTTGATCTAATTTTAAAAGTTTATAAATTAGTTATATTTGTTTGATTTACCTCTGGAAAGAACATGTATTTTGCTAGAGTTGGTTACCCTAACCTTTGGAGAAATGCAGGAGGATCAAATGAGAAGCTTTCATACGAGTCGCTTTCCTTAAGAGGAACTTGTGTTTCTGATCTCTTTCTCTATAACGCAAGGTTAATGAAGCTGAAGCAGTCTGGAACCATCCTGCACTGAGGCAGATATGACAAGGCTTATCACCCAGAGCTAGAGTGGGACCAGAGTAGGGTTGTGAGGAGAGGCTGGATTGGGACTTGCTAAGGAGGGAAACTAGACCATCCTACGGCCATCCTGACAGAAGCCAGACCATGTCAGGATGTTTGTATGGTAAGTTTCTGAAGAAAGTGATCAAGGACCTTCTGTCAGCGTAGTGGGGATTCAATAGCAGTTCTAAAGAGATCTGCAGTCTGATATTCCTTTCCTCTGTTGTTTGTGATGATTATTTTAAACAAAATGCGCTTTTAGAATACTCAAGCCAGTGGTATAAAATTGCCCTTCAGAATAAAGTCGGAACAGTTAAAGGGCCATCGTCAACTTGAAATCTAGTCAAGTTTCAAAAAACAAATTAAAACAGCTTGAGGTCTATTCCTGTCCCTGAATCTGAGCCCTACCAAGGTATGTGATTTAAATGACCATTTTCCTATTATATCCAAATGCTTCTTCACCTCCGTGGTGCTATATGGAAGACCCTGGTAATAAACAGGGGTCAGTGACTAAGGCACAGATCCTGAAGTTAAACCTGAGAAAGTGGCCACTTGTGCCTGCGCTGAGACCCTTGGAAGGTTGCATTAAAACTCAAGGGGTCAAATGCATGGATCAGTTGCAGTAACAGGGCCTACTTTGCTGTTCAGGAGAAAGTATACAGCCAGTTTTATTCTTTCTTGCTAGATGCTAGTACAGTTTTTAGAATTGTTTTGCAATGTTCTTCTACTGGCTTAGTATTGTTGCTGGATTATAATTAACTCTAACTCAGGTGTGTGTGTGTGTGTGTGTGTGTGATCTATCTATCTCTCTATCTGGAATGTGTTGTTCCTTCCTATGGAATTTTATGTTATCTTTCTTTGCTTCCTGATACTAATCTCTGGGGTTTTCCATTACACTGTTTTTGGGGAGGGTTGTATTTTGTTTTTCTGCTGCCTTTTGTTGATGTGTATATCTCATGCTTCATATTACTAGGAATAAAGATAAAAGATATTTCAGTTTTCTAAACCTCAGGACATCCTTTCTGTCTGATTCTTTGTGTGTTGTTGGCCTTTTATTATAAACTTGAAGTGAGTTAGTCGCCTAGGAATTAGTAGGAAGACAGAACCAGTGTGGCAAACTTCTTGCAGACCTCAAAGGCTCTGTTCTCTGTGTATCTTCTGTTCACCTCTGTCCCATGCTGATGAAGGTCCTAAAATTATTTTTCTAGCTTTTTAAAAAAAAACAAATCGAGCTATTATTTTGTTGCTGATGTTAATAAAATGTATGGTTTCTAATTTCCCAAATAATGAAGGGAAAACCTGGCTATCTGCAACGGCCATCAGTAATAATTTAAATACTGCTACCATTAAGTACCACTTCCTAAAAGCACCGAATTGAAATTTTGGACTAAGACTAGCCAACAGTACAAGAGGTAGCATATTGGAATATTTAACTTAGATTTATCAGCTCTTCGGGACAGAGACTGCCTTTTTATTATGTGCTTGTACCAGCACAAGGAGTCCCTGATTCCTTACTGGAGCTGCTAGGTGTTAATCAACACAGTTATTAAATAATCAATGGTACAGCTAGGTGGGAAATGGTTTTCACATCCTGGGAATTTTTTTCAAGATTTTAACAAATTTTCCTATCTCAAATTGGGACAAAGAGTTAAAATCTTGACATTTTTTTGTGAACTAACAACAAAACTTCATTTTGCGTCAATTAAAAATTATTGTTTTGATGATTTTGAAACACTTGATTTTGATTTTGACTGTTTTTTCACTATTAGGGTTACCATTCGTCCGGATTTACCCGGACATGTCCTCCTTTTTGTGCTAAAAATAGCGTCCGGGGGGAATTTGTAAAGCACTCACAATGTCCGGGATTTCCCCCTCCCCCGGCACAGCAGAGCGAGCGGCTGGGAGGGCTGCAGGAAAGTCCCGGGCTGGACTCCGGAGCAGCTGGAGAGGAGCTCCGCCCTGCATTCTGAGCAAGTGTCTCAGCACAAAGTGCAGCCCTCCCCTTTTGCAACTGGGAGCAGTTTCTGCCATGCAGGGTAGCAAAACGGGAGCGAGAGCACTTTGTGCTGATACAAGGGCAGCTCTCCCCTGCAACCCGGTCCGGACCAGGGACCGGGTTTTGTTGTGCAGGGCCAGGGACCGGGTTTTGTTGTGCTGGGGAGCTCAGCCACGTGTCCGGCTCGCACAGAGCCCAACACCCTGTTCTGAGCAGCAGGGTAAGGGGGGGCAGGAGAAGGGGCAGGGAGGTTCTGGAGGGGGCAGTCAAGAAACGGGGGGGGGGCTTTTTGGGGGGAGTGGAGAAAGTTTTGGGCAGTCAGGGTACAGGTAGGGGGTAGGGTCCTGGTGGGCAGTTGGGGGGGGGGTCTTAGGAGGGGGCAGTTAGGGGACAAGGAACAGGGAGTCTTAGGTAGGGGGTGGGGTTCTGGAGGGCAGTTAGGAGCAGGGGTCCCAGGAGGGGGCAGTCAGGGGACAAGGAGCGGGGGGGGTAGGGGGCTGGGAGTTCTGGGGGGGAGCTGTCAGGGGGCAGGGGTGGGGAGAGGGATCGGAGCAGTCAGGGGACAGGGAGCAGAGGGGTTTAGATGGGTTGGGAGTTCTGGGGGGGGCTGTCAGGGGGCAGGAGTGCGGAGAGGGATCGGAGCAGTCAGGGGACAGGGAGCAGAGGGGTTTAGATGGGTTGGGAGTTCTGGGGGGGGCTGTCAGGGGGTGGGGAGTGGTTGGATGGGGCGTGGGAGTCCCAGGGGTCTGTCTGGGGGTGGGGGTGTGGATAAAGGTTGGGGCAGTCAGGGGACAAGAGGCAGGGAGGCTTAGATAGTCCTGGGGGGCAGTTAGTGGCAGGGGTCCCAGGAGGGGGTAGTCAGGGGACAAGGAACGGGGGGAGGGTTGGGAGGTCAGGGGGGGCGGGAAGTGGGAGGGGCAGGGGCGGGGCTAGGGCGGGGCTCCTCCCGTCCTCTTTTTTGCTCGCTGAAATATGGTAACCCTATTCACTATAATAAGCTTAACTTTCTAACCAGAAAATTGTTTTGAACCAAACCAATTTGTTTGAATCAAACCAAACTACAGGTTGTTTTTAAACTTTTTTCTGCCAAACTTTTTCAAAATGAAAAATTCATAGAAACTGACCCTTTCCTACAAAGCGTTGCAGTTTCAATAAGTTGGCATTTTCCGACCCCCCCAAAAAAAAGTTGTCAAAAAATACCTGACCAGCTCTAATCACTGGGAACTACTAAGCAACCAGAAAGAAATCAGACTCACTTATATACTATAGCATTTGGCGATTTGCTCGGTCATCATTAGGATACACAGGAGTGTGGATAATTGCGGGAATTACTGGACAAGTGATGCGCATCTTGGGGCATGATCAAGATTCAAATAAGAGGAAGTCTTAAACAAGGTTTGGATATGGAGATTTGTACTTTATACTCTTTTTAAATGTAAACTGTCTGTAAAATAGAGTCTACAGTTTCCAAAGACATCAGCGTGTGTAGTAGCACTTAGCCACTAGGGCTGACATGATCTCTAACATACTTGAGCTGGTCGGAATGACCTCCTACCAAGTAGCAGGACAAAAGAGATACACATTTTAGTGTTTATTGTACAGATAAAAGTCTAACAAATAGTTAAACATCTGAGGGTAGTGGAACTATGATTGTAAGATGTGAAAACTCCGGAACAGGTCAGTTGAGAATAGTGCTTATGCTTGCGCACATGTGCTCTCTCTCTCACTGTACACTGCAGAACAGTCCAACTGACAATAATATTGCTAGGTGGACATGTTACACTATATCAGGAACAAGTGATGCAAAAGACCATGTTGTGAAATCTGAGGCCCTGTTTAGGTCCCAGTTCTTAATTTTAACTGTTACCCCTCCATAGAAAAGGGCTGAGGACTCACCCCCAAATTTGGCAGATCCATATACAGATCCCGAGGGATTCACATAAGGTCAACCTTGTGGAACTCCTATACCTCTGCACCAATTCTTGCTCTCAGCATACCCCTTCCCCCTTCCGTGCTCGCTGGCACTATGCTTCCTCTGGTACCATATTACTAAGGGCTGGAGCTGTAGTCTCTTCTTTTACTAGTTTCTGCAAGGCCAGAAAGGGGCTGATGTACCTCCTCCTCCCTGGCCTACCCACTCTGCTTCAAGTGGCCCAATATCTAACCACTCCCCAGCACTGACCTGGATTGCTTGAAGATGCTTCTGCAATGTGAAGGGTGGGGGGAAGATGGTACTGTGAAGGCCACTAAGTCATCCTTTGGCATGGACAGGGGAAAATCCATGTGTCCAATTGTTGGGCTAGAAACAGTGGGATGGAAGACTGGATTGACAGGGTTTTACCCCATTGATTTAGTTTAAAATGAAAGCGTAGATGCAAACATTTCCAGCAGCTTTCATGCCCATTGAAAAGTGCTTTGATCAAAGCACCAAGCCTAGTGCAAAATCTGCACAAGTCTTATTCTTCATCCAAAAAATAAATACAGAAAGCCACAGGCCCTGTCCACACTGGGCTCAGAATTGGGCTATCTGCAACCATGTTGCTACTGATAAAACCCAACAGGGAAACATCTGCAGCCTCTGTTCACTCTTAATCCATGTAATAATGTATTTAATTATAGTACTGCAAATGTGCAGTAAATGACATTTTTTACCTTTATATTAATAATAGGTATTATTTATCCTTTATTGCCCTGAAACATTTTAGGGACCGTTGTTAATATTTTGTAGAAATAAATGTTTATAGAATCATTAACTCTGGTTTTATTGACCATATTTCTTGAAAAGATTCTGAGTCATGCCTTCAAGTCTGCTAGAATTTGTGAGCCTGTTTTTTGTTTGGTTTATATGTTTTGTCTGATTATGTAATTTGAAGAGAGAATTGTACAGTGTAAGGTGGAGGCAAGTATTCTTTATTTTAATTAAAATGCTAACATAAGAAATTATCTTATTGAGTGATTGTATTATAGTAGAGCCACTTGTTCTGACATACAGTAGTTAAGTGTGATTTGATGCTTCCATTAGAAACCTCTATTCTCTGGGGCTTATAGAGTAGCCAAAAAAAATTATCTTCAGGCTGAAACTTGGCACACAAAATCTCAGCCTAACTTCAACCGTTTGTGTTTGAAATTTAAACTCCCAAACTTTGTTTTTCCTATTTTTGAGCTACTTGGGAAATGGCATGTGAAGGTCTTCAAATCATTTTTGGGTTAACTGCATGGCTCAGAAGTGGTTCTGATATTAAACGTGCAATGTTGCTAGTTCATGATGTGAATGAATCGTTGCTGATGGAGACAAAAAGAAATCAACAACTGGCTGAGTTATTGATGGTTACAAATGATATCCTGGCATGTGGGGTAAAAATTATGGCAAATTCTTTGGCAAATGATAACGGCATTGTTGGGCCTGATTTTCCTCTCATTGGTTTACACTGATTGAGTTCAATGGAATTACTACTGATTTACACATGGATGTGAGAGGGGAATCAGGCCCATTATAATTTGAGGATACTCAGAGATTGAAGTCTCCATGCAGAGAGATTGTAGGACAGGGGCCAATATATGTATCGAACTCTTTTCAATCAATTGTGTTTGTGACTCATTTCCTTTCCTTTTGGTAACATCTCTTCCCCATCCCACTAATATAAATATGATAGTTAGACCTGATGTTTTGAGTACACTTGACATGGTGCAGAACTTACATGCAAGAACAGCCCTTTGCAGTGCCAAGAGACCCGTGTGGACCTTTCTGACCCTTTCTCTCTGTGCCCTGCCTTCACTGTGGTATCTGAGTGCAATACAAAGCTATATAAATCTAAAAGGAAACCTGACTTTAGGTTCTCACCCCTCCACCCTTGCACAGGTAGTGGAGTCCTTTCTCCTTTCTATCCAAAGTGTTTGGATGAGTAACTGTCTCCATTCTTATGGCATGATCCCGCAATGTGCTGAGCACCGTGGCCCCAGTCCAGTGAAGTGCTTTCCCATGTGCTTAATTTTAAGCACATCAGTAGTTTCATTGATTTCAATGCGAAAGTTAAGCATGTGCTTTGCAGGATCAGAGCAGGGTGTTCAGCGTCTTGCAAAAGCAAGCCTTTAGTTTTCACCCTGTCTGGTGTGGGGAGGTGACCAGAAACCAAAGGGGTACATAAGATGGTAAAAGGATGTTAAGGTAGCATCCTTCTTCAGCATGAAGCAGATAGAGTCCTGGACGTGACTTCTCACAGGGCCTTGCAGAACTTGGGATCTTGCCTCATTGACGTTGCTCAGCTGCATATGAGGAATGGGTTGTCAAATGCTGCAGCAGATCTAGTGGTGTTTGGAGGCCAGAAAAGAGAACTCTGAAAGTGACATTAGTGGCCAGATTTTCCAAATGGGAAAAGAATCCAACATGCTGAGCTCTTCTGTGAATCTAGCCAGAAGTATCACCCTGGGAGCTGCGAGGTGCTGAGCACGTCTGAAAATCTGACCCTAGCAGTCTTGCTGAACCTCCAGCGCCATGATTCATGTATTTTAAGTCAACCTCTGCAATTCACAGAAAAAAAGCACATGAATTAGCTATTTCTTTTCCTACTGTGATGCTGACAGACCAGCTCAGGCCAGAGCTGTAGGCCAATTCACGTGTGTGTTAATGAAGATCAAAGGAGATGTTAATTGTATTGTCTGCACCTATTTATAACCTGTTGCTTACTATTACATTATATTTACATTATGCATGCCTGGTAATTAAATAACCCTAGATCAAAGTGTGTGTTAATGTAACAGTGTAGTCAGGTGTCAGAACTTCATGAAAACGAATGGAATGTTACTTGTATTGTTTTCACACATCTATTCCTATTATAATTTAATGACAGGCATTTACATTATGTACATGCCTGACTAAAACAACAAGGAGTCCGGTGGCACCTTAAAGACTAACAGATTTATTTGGGCATAAGCTTTCATGGGTAAAACATTTTCTTTCTTCAGATGCATCTGAAGAAGTGGTTTTTTACCCATGAAAGCTTATGCCCAAATAAATCTGTTAGTTTTTAAGGTGCCACCAGACTCCTTGTTGTTTTTGTGAATACGGACTAACACGGCCACCCCGATACTTGATGCCTGACTAAATAACTCATTGAATGCAAATGAAGAAGAATGCTAAATTCAAACCAATTGGTCATTGTGTGGGTACAAACACTTAGATGGCTGTCTGGAAAAGAAGAAGCTATAAGTACTGAATCAAAGGAAGATCCTTTATCTCTCAACTGTTTGGATCCTAACAGGGCAGAATAACTGAACGAGAAGATGGAGATCCCCAGAATTATTCTGGGTAGCCCTGGCAAAAACTGTTGGGAAACTATCAGATTACTTTCAGAGTAACAGCCGTGTTAGTCTGTATCCGCAAAAAGAAGAACAGGAGTACTTGTGGCACCTTAGAGACTAACAAATTTATTAGAGCATAAGCTTTCGTGGACTACAGCCCACTTCTTCGGATGCATAAGAAGTGGGCTGTAGTCCACGAAAGCTTATGCTCTAATAAATTTGTTAGTCTCTAAGGTGCCACAAGTACTCCTGTTCTTCTTTTTATCAGATTACTACATCTCTGCTATCATTTTGGACTTGCAAACTTTGACTCATTGGTTACAGTTGACGCTTGTTAGTAGCAATAGCTCTTTGGCTACGTTGCTCCTAAGCAGCTGTTGCTGTTATAGGGAGTGTTGTCTGGCCAAAGGCAGCCTGCTTTTTTTGATACATAAAACAACTACGTCTCATTCTAACAATGCTAATCCATAATTGTAACAGTGCGATGTATGTTTATTATCACTGCTACATCATTAAATTAGTATACCTACTGTACATTTTAAACATGGGCTTTGGTCTGCATTTGTAGCCTACTACCATCTTGTATCGAGAAAGCGGTATTTAATTGATTTAATGTTATAAAAGAATCAAGTTTTATATTTTATGTTTCAAGAACAAACATCAGCCATGACAACAAACACAACCTCTTCTCTTACGTGAAAACATTTTTTGAACACGCACTTAACTGTAATATTTTATATGCACTGTAAGGATGTTTGCTAAGCAAATGAATAATAATAATACTGTAATAACCTAAATTAAAGTATTATTCCAAAGTGTATTCTATTTATACAGTATCAACATGTAAATTAATTAAGAATAGTTAAACTCACTCATTTCAGGTGAAAGAAATCTGTTAATTTGCTCTGCTTCTTCTCAGTCACAATTTTGTTTTGAAGCTGGGATTCAATGTCCCAACGAGGCCCATAGAACCTGTCACCAAGTCCTTCTAGCAGTGAAAAGTGCCAAAGTGTGTTCAAAGCCTTCAATGGCTCTGAGTTTGTCAGAGGTGAAACTTCATCAAAATCATCCTCCCTCTCTTGATAGCTTCTCGATTATGATACGTTTAATCAACAGAAGCTCATTTCTCTGACCTTGCAGCAACTGCAGCCCTCAGTAATTCCTCATCGGTTAGCACTCCACATGTGAGCAAATCCTCATCCGCAGCAGCTATTAAGTCCTCTTTTTCTATGTTAACTAGAAATGGATCATCATTCAGGGGGTCCTCAAATTCTTCAATATCCTTGTCTTGCACACCTTCCTCTGGCACAACAAATTTGCCTTTCTTGAAACAGTTGGAATTTATTGTCGGCTTTACCTCTTGCCAGGCCTCGGCAACAAGATGAATCTAGCAATCTAGCAAATTCACAGTTTTCAGGAGCATCTGAACATCTGTGTCAGGGTTCGCATCAAGAGCAACAATAATCCAGTAGTTTGCGATTTTTGATTGGTAATGTCCCTTCATGTTCTTAATCACACCTTGATCCATAATTAGTATCAAAGATGCAGTGTTAGGGGGTAAGAATTTGAGCTGGTCAGAACCAGTCCTTGAGGGTGTGTGGAGCAGTTATCCAGGAAGAGGCATATTTTATGGCTCTGCTACTGAAGCTGGCAATCCCACTTTTTTAGCCAGTGGATGAAAATCTCACCTGTCATCCATGCATTCGCTGAACTGACATAACTGAGGGGAAGTTTACTGAAATCCTTCAGAAAGCATCTGGGTCATTTTGACTTCCCAATCATGAACACCAGGGGTTTGTCACTCCCATCCATGCTAGCACAGATGAGCACAGTTACCCTGTCTTTTGAAGCTTTTCCTCCTTCTAGCTTTTCATTTTTTCCCTCCTACATGTCCTCTGTCATAGAGTCCTTTCATATAAAGTCCTGTTTCATCAGCACTGTAGATGTCAGCTGGGAAAAACTTTTTAAGAATGTGAGGAAGTTTTTCGCATTGCCACTGCTCAGCCGCTGGTTTGTCTGCTGTATGTTTTTTGCCATGCTCTTTTTTGTAAGCGACATTGAAGCGTTTCTCCCATCTGGTAAACCAACTGTCACTTGCTTTAAAATCGTTTAATCCAAGTGAAACGGCAAGCTGAAGGGCTTTTTCCTTGATTGCGGGTCCAGCAAGCAGTGGTCCCTGCACCCTCTTCTCCTTGAACTGTATAAAGAGAGTCTGGGAGATATCAGGGGCTTTTCCTTCGCGCCTGTACTTAAGGCAGCTATTCGACTGTCCATCTTCATATTTAGCCAAAAGCTTATCCTTCTGCTTCCACATTCTGCATACAGCCAACCTGTGCAACTCCCACTTGAGTTCAACTTGAGTAGCCCCTAGAGTTTGACAGTCTTGGATAGTCTGTACTTTTTCTTTCAGTGAGAGATTTCTTGGTCAAAAAGACAAAAATGTCACTGTTATGTGGCGGTTATGCTGATGTTACCGAGTGGACAATTCACGGTAGGGAAAGTGTTCCCAGGGGAAATGTTGCTCATAAGTGGCAGTTGCTCTTACAAGGTGTTGCTGCAAATAAGTGTCTACTAGATTATATTTTACCTGCTTTAACCTCTCAATAACTCACATTCTTTTTCTTAGCTAATAAGCCTATAGTTAGTTTACTATAGAATTGGCTGCCAGCATTGTCTTTGGTATGAGATCTGGTGTATCAATTGATGTGGGGTAAGTGACTGGTCCCTTTGGACTCAGACACACCTGATGTGGCATGATTTTCAGTTTTAATAACCTTTTATCACATAGTTCAGTTTGTCTAGGTAGCAAGATAGACTGGAGAGGCTCAGGGGACTGTCCGTGACTCCATGATAAGACTGATATAGTGATCTAGGAGTTCACATTTGTTACTGGTTTGGTGAAATCTAATTATAGAGCATACCACCAGTTTGGGGTGTCTGCCCTTTTTTTCTAACGGTCTGCCCTGAGAGTGACACAGTTGTGAGCCACTCCAGACAGTGTGACACCTACCATCAGGCCACTGTCTAACATGTTGTTCTGGAAACACCAAGAATTTCTCACCACTGTGTTTCCTCCCAGTTCTGCTGCTGGGGCTGTGGATAGCATTTGCTATCCTTCGGCTATGCCCTATGAAAAAATCCTGTGGAATTTAACAGACAATTATAAGTTTCCTGTAGACTTTTTATGTTATTTCCTCATTTAGAAGATACTTTGGGACTCTTTCCTTATTTTGTCCCTTGTTCGTGCATTAAAAGTTGTCTTTATGTTGTATATTTAATGACTGTTCATGGATAGCCATGTGATCTGTGATCTCATTGCATTTTTCAAACTAAGCAGAGGCAGTCAGGATAGGTCAGTGCTAAAATAGGTGATCTCCACCTAGGTGCTAATCAAAGGAGCACTGGTGTTTCAGGAGGTGGAACTCTTATTTCTGAGTCAATACTGAGCCTGGCATGGCATCACTGTTCTGCTGGGGTTGCCATCTTGCAGAAGAGAGAGAAAACAGAAGATCTGTCTACTAGTGGTCATTAACAATCATATGACACTAAATATATGTTTTACTCATTGTTATTGTTATCTGCATGATGGACAGTAGGTACCCTTTGGGACTCATAGACAGACCTTCATGGACATATTATACCATATCCCAGATTTCCTAAAGAAGGGAGGCAACTCGAGAAGTTCCATGAGCTCGAATGAAGGACGTAACACAGCTGCACCTAGAGTCTGATCCAAAGCCTACTGAAGTCAATTGAGTATTTCCACTGACTTCAATGGGCTTTGGATCAGGGCCATAAAGAGGGCAGCCTCCTAGGAAGGCTGCTGTTGCTAGGAAAATGACAACTCACCACTCCCAAAGAGATTGGTTAAACATATGCACTTTTGGTAAGCGGATTGATGAATTGTAAGACCAGAAGGGACTATTATGATCATCTAGTCTGATTTCTTGCATAAGGCAGGCCATCAAATTTCACCCAGGGATTCCTGCACCTAGTTCAGAGCTTGTGGTTGAACTAAAGTATATCTTTTAGAAAGACAGAAAAAAGTGTACTTATTTCTTGTTATGAACCTTGTTTTGAATGTGCAGACTGAGAAACCTTTATGAAGGGACTTTTATTTTGTGCTGTCTTTTTAAAAAGAAAAAAGTTTGTTTTCCATACCAAAAAGTCTTCTGCTGATTTGGGAAGGATTTTACAACCAGGCCCAGCCACAATCTCGTTGTTTTTATGTATATTTTTTTGGAAAAGACAGACTAACATAAATAACTTGCTGTTATTGTTTGTGCTAAAATTGTGCACTATGATTTTACTGAAGATGAGTTAAGCACTTGTACATGGAAAAAGGATAGATGTTAAGTAATAAAGCCAAAAAGCCTGATTCTGATCCCAGTTACTGAGTAAACCAGGAGTAATTCAACAGAAGTCCATGGAGTGACATGTAGAACTGGCTAAGGGTACGTCTATACTTACCCGCTGGTTCGGCGGCAAGCAATCGATCTTCTGGGATCGATTTATCGCGTCTTGTCTAGATGCGATAAATCGATCCCGGAAGTGCTCGCCGTTGACGCCGGTAATCCTACTCCGCGAGAGGAGTAGGCGGAATCGACGGGGGAGCCTGCCTGCCGCGTGTGGACCTGCGGTAAGTACCTTTAAGTTCAAACTAAGATACTTCGACTTCAGCTACGTTATTCACGTAGCTGAAGTTGCGTATCTTAGTTCGAACTGGGGGCTTAGTGTGGACCAGCCTTAAGTGAGGTCAGAATCTGGCTCACAGGTTTTACTTCTTTAGTATTTCCTTATTTTTGCAAGCAGAGTGAGTGAACAAGGTGTGTCAATAGTACATAAGTAAAATTGAAGCCTACAGCAATTTAAATTAAAAGCTAAAAAGATTTGGAATGATAAAACTGAATACATTTTAATTGAACATAATTTTATTGAAGACTATTAAATTACCACAGTGGAATAGAAGCAGAAAAAAACATAATAATGAGCTACCAAATGAAATTTTTAAATGGATAAACTGAAAAATTACAGGTACCCCGGTGTAAGACATGCAGAGTGCTCATGATATGAACATATGAATTATTTATATCATCTTTAAAATGTAGAATGTAAATTTGTGTTGAATTAATTTCTGTTGGGAAATCACTACACAGTAAAACTGTCTGTCTCCTAGGACAATATTTTTTCCTTCTAATTATTATTGTTATTATTTTATTTGATCATATTGTTTGGGGAGGAGAGGAAAATGGAAAAATGTATGGTAATCTACAATTAGGTTATGGTTAGATTGGAAAATTAAGCACTTTATTTCTTGGCAAAGTTAATCAGAATCTAGACAAGCATAAGGTAACTTAAGAGCCAGATTCTTAACTATGACTTGTTCCCATTGCACAGCTCTGGTGGCACAAAAGTGCAAGAAATTAGTTACATCTTCCCAGCGGCAGAAAGCTAGTATAGCCACACGCTGTAGGGGGCATCTTAAGGATAGAAAGGGTCTGTCCAGAGCTCTGCTGCTTCTCTGATCCCTGGGTGGTAGACAGCTCCTTAGGAACCAAAGCCAGGTGGCATAATTTAGAGCAACCTGAAGTCTGCTGTAAATTATGCTGAGGCCAGCGCAAGCACAGAACTGGCCCTAGAATTAGGGAGCCTTTGAGACACTGACCCTCATCACTGTAATGACTGATTTATTCGTATATTTATTTGTATTATGGTAGCACCTAGAGGCCATGGTCCTATTGTGCTAGGTGTTGTACGAACATATAACAGAGATAATCCCAGCCTCGAAGAGTTTACAATCTAGCTAGCTAACTGTTAGGGACAAACAGTCTTCCACACAGCTTATGTTCTAGCTTTGTCTTCATTGTTTACCAAGGACCACACACTGTCTGGGATATTCTATACACTGAGTGAAATGGCCGGAGCAGCATAAAAAGGCCCTAAAAGACCTGGTTTCTGCTGGGGGAGTATTCCCCTGGCACAGAAAATTTGGAAGACATCCATAATTCTGCCTTCCAATGACTCCCCACAAGCCCTGGCTGGGGTTGGGGGTGGGAGAGGCATGTTGGGAGTGGGGTTGCAATGTGTAATGTTGCAGGGATTTTCATCAGCGCTGCAGCCCATAGGACAGCCTCAGGAGGCTGGCGTAATTTATGCAGGTTGCCAGGGCTATTTTTTACAGCTTACCAGGGATTCTGGTAGAGTCTCCATCACTGACCATTTTAAAATCAAGATTGGATGTTTTTCTAAAAGACATGCTCTAGGAATTATTTTGGTGAAATTCTATGGCTTGGATTATACAGCAGGTCAGACTAGATGATCACAATGGTTCCTTCTAGCCTTAGAATCCATGAACCTCTGAACTGCAATATCTCAGCCTATAATTGTATCCTGAAAGCAGTGACTTAAGACCACATTTGAATGGAAAGCTCGTATTGGATTTTCACTAGGCATTTTCTGTACCATAGTATTAACCCATCTTTCCCGTTTCTTTGCATGCATTGCCTCGACAGTGATTGTACAGTAAAATTCTGACTTTAAGTTGAAAACAGTAGATTTATATATATAATTTTGTTTTATAAACTGCACTAATTCTTTACGCTATTTCTAGCTTTGACTGATGACCCATCTGGATGTGAAGCTCATTGCTAGCTTTAAAGCATGCTCTGCCCATTCTCAGTCCTCTGACAACGGGGAAGATGATGAGCTAAAGATGTAAAGATTTTTGTTCTTATTATTTTGGAACAACTGTTCTTCTGTTTTCTGCTGTTTTCTTTTCATGGACCATTAGCAGCTTCCAAAGGCAATATCCTTTCACTGTCACACTATGCCATAGGGTGCCATTTCAACAACTTCAGATGAGGGCATTAAGTACAATTCTGGATGAGAGTCAGAGCATAACCAAATAAAAATAATAAAGGAAAGCTTGTACGAGTAATTTGGAATGCTGTCCTGTGCTGAATTCATTTGCAACTTAGCAGAGAGCTACCAATCACGGATGATCAGCACAATACTCCACAGCACCTTATTTAATTGTAAAGTATTTCATATCCTAAGAAACATCACTGCTCATTTGCTTTTCCTCTTTCAGTGATCATCTTTGCTGAATATTGAGCCACGAATCAGTGGGAGGGGAAGAAAATTTGTGTTTCTAATTCGAGGAGAAAAAAATTGACTTCTTATTGCTCTTCTTTCCTTCCCTTGCATGAAATCTAGAGTCACCCATTCCTTAGAATAGCTTTAAAAAAAAAACAGGGGGAAAAACAACCCCACATAATCTTTCAGTTAAACTTTTAATGCCTAAGGGCTGAATTCTGGCAGGTGCTGCATAGAGGTACGTGCCAGATAATCCTCCCGATCCCTGCCCAGCAGTGGAAGTGTGGAGCAGAAGCTATATGATCAATCCTGTCCCCCATCAAAACTCAGGAAGGGACCATTCTACAGGTCCTTCACAGCAGCCTAGGGGTTGGGGAGGGCATGGGCTGCATGTGTATACTCAAATGCCCCATGACTTGGCATTGCTGATTTGGCATCAATTTCTGTATACAGCCCTCTACACAGATCATTCACGCTCCTAGCAGGGAAAATCTGTGAGGTGCACTATGAATGGACTGCTCAGAGCTACAACATAGGCAGACATTGACTCTGATTTTGCAGTGCCTCCCTGCACCTATTTGGAGGTTACAGATATGCCGTTTCCTGGCTGGAATTTGGATGCAGGGATCTATATATAGCATAGCAGCTGGAGAGCAGATCAGTTGAGAGGGTTACATATAGACCTGGGAGACAACAAACCTGGGTTCCAGTCCTGGCTCTGCCACTAACTCATTTTGTGGAAGTTACTTAACATTTCACTTTCAGTGTCCTTAAAATGGGGATAGTAATCTACCATCTGATATCAGAGGGGTAGCCGTGTTAGTCTGAATCTGTAAAAAGCAACAGAGGGTCCTGTGGCACCTTTGAGACTAACAGAAGTACTGGGAGCATAAGCTTTCGTGGGTCAGAACCTCACTTCTTCAGATGCAAGAATACCATTTGATGTATTTTAGGGTTTTCTCTAGCACCAGTCACTGTGCTTAGCTATCTTAGCTCCAACACTGAGGGCATGGTGAGGATTAATTAGTTAATGTTTGTAAAGTACTACAAATATTCTTTGATCTATGTGTTATTTATTATTAACAATGCATTAGCTTCTTGCCATAGGATAATTTAAATTTGATTTGAGTCATATGTAAGATGTGGTTTTGTACTCACCTCCTGTCCATTGATCACCATTAATCTCTCAACATTTGCCCAATATTACAAAACCTTCATTCAGCCTGGCATGACAATTGAAGTCTTTGTAATGGAAAGGTCTAGGGCTAAAATAAAACTGGCATTGCAGACCAAGATGCAATGGAATGTGCAGAGCTGTATGAAGAAAGCTTGCAAAAATAAGGGCAGGGATTGTCATTAACTATGTCTGTACTGTCCCTAGTATGATGGGGCCCTGAGCTGGCTGGGTTGTAGGCACTACTATACTATAAAAGTTAAATCATAATGAAGCTCTGGACAACACCACATTTAGCGGCCTTAGCTGTGCTGTATATATGGAAATTTCTGATATATTTGACCTTAGCTGTGCTGTATATATGGAAATTTCTGATACACTGGTATTGTGAGTGTCTTTCATAGTTACTGTGGGCAGAGTTGGGCGACATTTTTCAGTTGAATAGTAAATTTGACAAAACAATTCAGAAACTATTTGTGAATTTGAGTCAGCTTTGGCAGTTTGGGCCAAACAAAAATGAGGAACATTTCCCCTCCCCCCCCCCCGTCAAAACGGTTCATTTTGACATTTTGTTTTGAAAATGTTAATTAAAATAGACATTTTGTTTAAAAACATGTGAATTTTTTTTTTTCATTTCAGCAAGAAAAACAAAAAAAATTCAGTTTGGGTTCAAAACTAATCAGTTATTTTTTGGAGGGGGGGTGGGGGGTGGGGAAGGTTGGTTCGGCCACCCAAATGAAAAGTCATTTATTTGCTCAGCTCTAATTGTGGGCTAAACTAAATTGTGGTGTTTAGCTGCACCACTTCTAAGGGGGGGGGTCTTCCATCCCTTCAGACTGTGACTGTGGCTAGTCCTTCTTGGGTTTGCAAGTGGGATGCAGGGAAGTCTGCTTGCACCATTGCCTGTGCTAGGGCTGGAGACAGATTGACCCTGTGGGTCTTGCATCACAGAATCATAAACCATTGTGTCAGTCATGGAAATAACATAGCAGCTGTGACTGGCGTAAATGGGGATTAGTGGCATCCTATTTTCAGGTGACAACGCTGTAATTAATCCATATAACCACTTTATGTACATGCATGAAAACAAGGAGCTGTCCAGACTAGTGCCGCTTCCTCTCTGTTCTGCTTCTAGTTTGCCTCTATGCCTGCTTTATGACACCCCACATTTTATTTGACACCTTCAGTCATTTTCCTCTTATTGTACATTCGCTGGAAAAGCAAAAAAAACCTCTCTAAAACTGCTGGACTGAAAATGAAATATGCGATGGCTGCAGGCTATGTTTTTCTTTGCTGCAAAGCACTGCCATCATAATTGTTTCTACAAAAAGAAACTACTACTATGGCAAAAACAAAACAAAATAAAAAACAACCAACAACAGGCATCCTCTGTTTGCTTGAACCAACCATAAACTATTATGCTAGTAATTATAGAAGCCAATTGCACAACAGCTTAGTTTGACTTAATTGGCTTTTTTTTAAAGGCTGAATCACAATAAATAGTCCACAAACTCAGTACACAGGTTCCAGAGATGGTAAATTTCACTTTAGTGAAAAGCCATAGATCTCTGTACTTGACTGAAGGTGTTGGATTGTAAATCACTTTAGTCAGATATAATGTTTAAAACACCCTCTTATTTCTTTTTCCTCTGCAATAAATGGAAATGTATAGAGGTCTCTGAAAGCAGACTAAGCTTTGTTTATCACTTTGAATACTGGTTTCTAAAAAGAAAGAAATATTGCATTGTGAAAGATCAGTCGGGGGGGGGGGGAGGGAGTTCATTTGTCAACTTTATTATTAGTTTGTTTGTGGCCTGCTTTTCCAAAAGTGACTAGTTTTGGGTGCCTAGACGGAGAAAACTTACAGCAGCAGGATTTTCAGAGGGTAGGGGCTTTGTGCCTTCTGAAAAGCAGCCCCTTTTAACAGGTCTCAAAGCGGGGCACCCGAAAACATTAACCACTTTTGAAAATTTCGGCCTATCTTCAAACAGCAAAGGTGGCCCAGTCCTTATCCTGAGGAGCTCACAATCTACAGACAGGCATGCAGACCTATAGACCTATCGGCTAGGGGGAAACGGTACAACATATGAGTGGTCAAGGTTGTGTTTGGTCAAGTCTGAGTTATGACTAGAGGACTGAGTGAGTCAATATTGTATTTGTATAATCACAGCTTTGGTAGTAGGAAGTATGGTAATACTTTACATACTTTGGAAGTATGGTAAAATGTAAAATGCTGGATTTTTGTGAAGATTAAATGTATAAAAACTGTACAATTTTACCCTGATTAACCATGCAAAGCAGGTAATTGGGCCTGCCAATAGCTAATTAGCTGTATACCTGGTTCAGACAATGCTGGGGCCAGAGTTATGTAATAGAATTCAATAGGATGTTTAGCAATCTTTAAAAAGGATCTCAGTATCTGTTAAATTCTACAAATTTGTAATTTCTATAGGACCATAATTGGTTGCATCCCTATTATATTCTATAGGGCTTTCCTGTATGCTTTTTTAACCATTAAACAGGTATTTTTAAAATAGTTTTAAATGATCTTCCTTAAGGAAAACCAGAACATTGAGAAATAAATCAAGGGGAATGGATGGCAATTGTGTTGCAATCTTAGGCCCAATCCTGCAAACTATTCACCGAGGTGGTCCCCTGCACTTACATAGCATACCAATGACGTCACTACTGAAGGTAGTATAAGGGTCAACCCACATGGCTGAGCCTGCAGCACTGGGCTTTAAATAGCACACACACACATAGTTTTAACCCATGATTAATTTCTGTCAGGAATACTAAGAGTTAGACATTTAACTCCAGGGGTGCTGGAAGTAAGAGTGCTGGGGGTGTGGCAGTAATTACAATCAAAGACATGGTTTCCATTTTTAGTACCCCTACTATAAAAATTGTTCCAGCACCCCTTGTTCAGTGTTTCCATTGTATACAGGGTTTACCGTTTTGTTCAATGGCTTTCAGCACCTGACTTGACATGGCCAAGTTGCACGGTTCTGGTGGAATGGGGACACACTGAACAGCGCACACAAACTCGTCACTACACTGGGACTGGATTCTTGATTTGATGGCTCACCCAAAAGATGGAAGCCCCAGGGTTTAGTACTGAGTCAGAGAGAAATGTGGCACCTGAAACAACAATATCATTCCTCAGTTCTAAAGGCATAGGCTATGGCATTTGAGGTGGGGGGAGGCATTACAGGACAATGACCCTAGTCTCTCTCCATCCCCTTGGTTGGAGGCCTGATTCCTGGTGGATGTAGAAGGGGCCATGCCCTGCACTCCACCTAACACAGAGGCTGTAATTACCAGAGGCTCTTGTGCAGCCACACAGGAGAGAAAGCATCTTGTTCATCATCCATCCCTCTGTTTGAAATTCCCTATGTTAAGTCAAAGTAGAAAGAAATGCAAATAGCTGTGGTCAGTTTAGGAGTTCATCATCTTGGAGCATGAGCATCTTTAAAGTTAGAAAACAAACTGACAAGTATATTTATCTGCCACTCATGCTGTCTATGCACAGATTTCTTTGGAATGATCACACTGTTCCTCACATATTATTATTAATATTGCAAAAGATTAAATGCCATGAGTCAGACAAAACTAGCATTGTTTCATTTCAGCGGTTTTGTGTAGCATTGTTTCCTAACCCGCTATACTATAATGAGGTGGCACTGCTTTAAACAAAGGCATGGCTTATTTTTGAGCTTAACTGCAAATGCTGGATCTCCGACTAACAGGGCTGCCCAGAGGATTCAGGAGGCCTGGGGCAAAGCAAATTTGGGGGCCCCTTCCATAAAAAAAAAAGTTGCAATACTATAGAATACTACATTCTCATGGGGGCCCCTGCAGGGCCTGGGGCCAGGGGCAAATTGCCCCCCCACCCTCACCCCCCGGGCAGCCCTGCCCACTAACAACTGAGAGGGCTGACAAGTTAGCACCAAAATTACCAGTAAAAGCTGGTGGTGTTGGAAGCATGTAAAGCTGATTTAATGTTGGTGTTTGGCTGGCCTTGGAAGAAGAACTATTTGATTTCTCCATATTGTAGGTAAATTCTGACATCATGTGGTGAAACATACATATGTACATTATTGCTCTTTTTAAAAAAAACATATTATCTTCATATGGAGACAAGAACCATCATCAGACTGTGGATGAGCATAATCTTGCCACCCATTCAACATTTTAAATAAGCCAGATTTCTCTAATGCTTTCACCTCGTGTAATCACTTAGACCAGGGCAAAGTGGCATGAAACATTAAATCAAAATGGCAGCATTTTGCACTCACTTTGCACTTGTTTAAATGATACAAAGTGCAGGGTATTGGAGAATCTGGTGCAGTGTGAAGCTACAATGAAATACTAGTACAGGAAATGAGAAAGAGAGAGAGAGAGAGAAGGTTGCACCTGGCTAATCACTTTGAACAATAAATCTTAGGTCTACTCCAAGTTCTCTTTCAAATTGTGATGTCAGTGTGAGCAAAATTAGGCCTTTAAAGTCACTAAAACTCCCATTGTCACACTTACTACTGTTATGAGAGCATTGGACTTGACATAACTTGCACCCATCTTGTGTCCTTAGCTACCATAAGCTGGAAGCGAGGACACCACGTAGCCAAAGAATTTGTCCTTGCTTTTTAGGCAGACAAAAACAACTGCACAGTTAGTAACCATGTGTTACTAACAAGGATAGATAGAGTGAAGTGACAGATTCATGGGAAAGGAAGGCAGTGTGGCTAACTGACCTTGAGTCTCTGTAAGTAGCCAAGAAGGCTAACGGCATTTTGGGCTGTATAAGTAGGGGCATTGCCAGCAGATCAAGGAACGTGATCGTTCCCCTTTATTCGACATTGGTGAGGCCTCATCTAGAATACTGTGTCCAGTTTTGGGCCCCACACTACAAGAAGGATGTGGAAAAATTGGAAAGAGTCCAGCGGAGGGCAACAAAAATGATTAGGGGTCTGGAGCACATGACTTATGAGGAGAGGCTGAGGGAACTGGGATTGTTTAGTCTCCAGAAGAGAAGAATGAGGGGGGATTTGATAGCAGCCTTCAACTACCTGAAGGGGGGTTCCAAAGAGGATGGAGCTCGGCTGTTCTCAGTGGTGGCAGATGACAGAACAAGGAGCAATGGTCTCAAGTTGCAGTGGGGGAGGTCCAGGTTGGATATTAGGAAACACTATTTCACTAGGAGGGTGATGAAGCACTGGAATGCGTTACCTAGGGAGATGGTGGAGTCTCCTTCCTTGGAGATTTTTAAGGCCCGGCTTGACAAAGCCCTGTCTGGGATGATTTAGTTGGGAATTGGTCCTGCTTTGAGCAGGGGGTTGGACTAGATGACCTCTTGAGGTCCCTCCCTACCCTGATATTCTATGATTCTATGATTCTATGAAGTAGAATAATGAATTATTATTTGCTGTTGCTAGGGAAATTGTTAGCTTGTTAGGAGCCATTATGAGTTATGTGCCTATGTCTGGAAAAAAAACGATAAAGAGTTTAGTGATAGTGTGTACTTCAGAGAAGCTTGGGAGAGAAGTTTGAGAGGATTTCTATGAACTAGGAGACTGGCATCAAACTCCAGATGAAGGCTGGCCACCAGAACCCTGTTTCAAACTCACTCGACACCATCTCAGACTTTGGGTAACTATATCTATCTGGGGTGCACTAGACTACTGCTATTTTGATGTGTGCTTGGTACTCAATAAAAACAAGGATCTCTGAGTGGAAGCACTCTTTTGTGTACCAATCCTTATCAGACGGAGGTTCTATGTTGCCCACTGATTTATTTCCTGACATTGCCTGGAAAACAGAGATTAGTTACCATAGCTTTGGGTTCAGGTAACACTACTTCCCATAAGCCAATCAAACCAACAGCAAAGTGAGATTCCAGGCAGCGCTTAAGATGATTGGCCATCTGGTATCCTCACTTGCAGCTGTTCAAATCTGACACACAGGGGTATGTGATCAAATGAGGAAACTCAAAACTTTAGCATGGAATTAAATGGAGGGGCCCACTTCACAGTCTTTCTTGAAATGTTTCTGAGGACAGTTCCATATGTTAATGGTATTGTAGTGAAATTAAATTTCTGCGAAGTGCATGGATAGAACAGCACAGAGTAGCACCTTTGATAGTGCAGTCACATTGTGAAAAGTATCTTTATTGAGCCTGTGAAGGGACTCAGCCAGCGAAAACCCTAATTTATCAAAACTATACCTTCTGCCAAGAGTCTGATCCTGACCCCTGCTTTGGCCCCACTCTAGAGGCAAAAGGGGACAGAAGACTACTTTAAACACCAGATTGGGACTCCCCAGGTGACAGAGAGCTGATGTAGCCACTTAAATCTCCCCTTCATCCCAAGTCACAATGCTTTTTAATGTGATTTCTAATCTTCCTTTCTTCCAGGCTGGAAGTACTGTGAGACCTGAAACTAGGAAATGTAGGGGCACACAAAAAGAAGTAAATAGTTATCTGAACTTTCTCAAGCCTCATGAAAAGTGCTGTTTTAGTTTTGAGTAAAGGTATATGTGAGTTTCATTTGATCTGAATTGGCTTTCCTATCCATAGCAGGAATATTCTAATTCCTACACAAGGGCAACATTGGAATTCGGGTTCATGAAGGGCTTCATAGTCACTGAAGACTAATTTACATATTGATTTGCATAGTTTTACTCTTATTTCCCATTATATTTGTCTTTGAAAAGTCCTTTTTGTGTGTGTGGCTCCCTTAGCCTAAGTACTCATTTCTTTCCCCTGTATGTTGACATTGCCTTTGGCTAAGGTAACAACTGCATAACACCAATGTGCACACAGAGAGGCATACAGAAGGTCTTGACTTCCTGGTTGAGATTTTTTTCACACTTAGGGTTATATTTTCTTTTCTGACAGGAGTTACATGCATGTGTTAAAGGAAGAGTATAACCCTAACTGTCGTAATTTTGCTGAAGCATTATCAGGTTTTATGTACACCTATCCAAAACCCCTAGAATTCCATAGTGTCTAGCCATTATGGGCCAGATCCTCAGCTGGTGTAAATTAGCATAGCATTATTATCTTAATGGAGCTATGCCAATTTATACCAGCTGAGGAGACAATCTTGCCCTCAATGGAGCTACACTGATTTGTACCTACCAAGGATCTGACCCTAACCTTCTAGACGAAAATTCTTTCAAGATGGTCCAACTTTTACTTCTGTCAGTGAATAACAAGCACTGTGAATAACATTCTGGAAACAAAGCACCAGTGTCATCCTTTTTGGGCCCTATAGAATCGACCCTGAGTGGTGGTCATGCGTAACCTGCTATGGGTGGCATAGTTGTTATCTTGCCAGGTTATCATCCTCTTTCTTGTTGAAATCCACTCCTCTCTCCCACTTGCAGTGAGAGTAACCGTTTGACTTTCTTGCTGTGCTTCTGTTCTAGTTTCCTGACATATTGCTCTTCTGTAAGTACTTCAGGGTTAATAGTCCTCGGCTTAAGAAGTTTGTTTGATTTTTGGCATTCAGGTTTTGGCCGTCTGCCCAAAATTTCTGAACTGATTTTCAGAATAAAGCACAGTTATGATAGATACCTTGAATCCTCTGGGACTTTTTTAAAAATCAAGTTGTTTGCTGTTTGCATTGACGTTTTGCTGACCCATTTGACTATACATAGGACTTGACATAATGTGTCTGAACTGATGTATCAAAGAGAATCTCTGCAAGAAGTCACTTGTGAATTGTGGACTCTTCTCTGTTGTTACCACACTTGGAATCCCCTAGTAAGGCAACTGCAATTTAAATATGTTATTACACTGTAACAGTGCAAGAGCTCAATTTACAAGAATTTGGAGAAGCAGTCCATCAGCAAGAGCTAACCTTTCCCATTTAATTCAAATAGCTATCCACCAAGCTTGGACCAAGAATGATCAGGAATGTCATGTGGCTTCAGTGGTGGTTTTGCACTCTTCTTGCTGTATTTTTAGATTTCACACCTTGAGTAATTTATCTGAGATTGCAGAATTCCTGCCTGGTCAGAATAGGTCAGCTCTGGTTAATGTTTTAAATTTCTCTTTATCCAGATGGGCAGCACAGGAGATAATTTGTAGACTTTCCTAACTCATGCTGTGTGGTGTTATGACATGATGTCCTTTTTCCAGAACCTGTCATTTGTCACATATCTCCTCAATAGTACCAACCTATTTTCATGCTTGAGATGTCTGGACTTTTTCTGCTGGCCATCTATCTAGAATTGTGCTCTCAAGACATAGTAAGTTTGAATAATTTTGCATTTCTCACTTGAGCTTGCCAAATTTTGTGCTGGAAATGAGTAGTTCTTGCATCATATTTACTTCCAGCTGTTCTTTGTATCGCTCCTTGCTCTCACTACTTACAGGAACTCATGAAAGCATGGCCGCTATATGAAGTTTCTTATTATGCTTGTATCTCACATTTAACGAGTACTTTTGCAATTTCATGATTATTTTCTGGCATGTAGGTGGTGCTCTGCATAATGGTTTCTGTACGGTGGCTTCCAACAGTTTATGGGTGATTTCTGTCTTGACCAGCTTCTGCCCATAAACATATTTACTAATCTGCTCCCCACAGAAACAAGTGCGAGCATTCCTTTTGCAATCTGAGCATCATTCTGTTCTGTTTTAGCAGTCCATTGTAAGCATATGCTTTGAGGTGGTTAGTATCTTGCAGACACAATACATTGGGGCACCACCTCAGATTCTGAATCTATGAAAAAGGGGAGTTGCTTAAAATGTGTCTGATAAAGTGGGAGCCAAAACTGCAGTGTGGTGCATTTTCTTGTATCAGGGCAGGTCATCCCATATCCTAGATTGAAACAAAAATTGAAAATACTCTTATATTTTGAAGTCTGGACTTGAGCTCCTCAGCTGTTCTATGGGGAAATGCTCATGATTGATGGCCTTATTCAACTCTTTTTAGTAGGGCTGTTGATTAATTACAGTTAACTCACATGATTAACTCAAAAAAATTAATCACGATTAAAAAATTAATCGCGATTAATTGCACTGTTAAACAATAGAATCTCAGTTGAAATTTATTAAATATTTTTGAATGTTTTTCTACATTTTAAAATATATTGACTTTAGTTACAACACGAAATACAAAGTGTACAGTGCTCACTTTATATTATTATTTTTATTATTTTAATATTTGCACTGTAAAAATGATAGACAAAAGAAATAGTATTTTTTAATTCACCTCATACAAGTACCGTAGTGCAATATCTTTGTCGTGAAAGTGCAATTTACAAACGTAGATTTTTTTTTGTTACATAACTGCACTCAAAAACAAAATAATGTAAAACTTTAGAGCCTATAAGCACAGTTGCCAACTTTCACATGGTAAATAAGCATCCCGACTTTCACAATAAGCCAAAAATCAAGCTAATCCCATTTCAAAACAAGGCCAAAACAAGCCAATCCCTAAGAATCCGAACACTCAATGTGACTAGATCCCCGCCGGCATGCCATCTGGGACTGTGATGGGCCCGCTGCGCACTCCTGAATCTCTCCCCCCGCATTGCTCCTGCTTGCCCCCCCTTGCCCCTGCTTGCCAGGAGCCAATCAAGAAAAAGCTACAAGCGAAACAAGCAACGAGCTACAAGTCGAAAACTAGCCAACAAGCAACTCACAAGCCAATTAAACCAAAACAAACCCAATTTCTCAGGTTTTTTTTTGCAGTTTTGGCATGCCTGCCTACAAGTCCACTCAGTCCTACTTCTTGTTCAGCCAACCGCTAAGACAAACAAGTTTGTTTACATTTATGGGAGATAATGCTGCCCGCTTCCTATTTACAATGTCACCTGAAAGTGAGAACAGACGTTCACTTGGAACTTTTGTAGCTGGCATTGCAAGGTATTTACGTGCCAGATATGCTAAACATTCATATGCCCCTTCATGCTTCGGCCACCATTCCAGAGGGCATGCTTTCATGCTGATGATGCTCATTAAAAAGATAATGTGTTAATTAAATTTGTGACTGAACTCCTTGGGGAGAGAATTGTATGTCTCCTGCTCTGTTTTACTCACATTCTGCCATATATTTCATGTTATAGCAGTCTCAGATGATGACCCAGAACATGTTCATTTTAAGAACACTTTTCACGTCAGAGTTCACAAAATGCAAAGAAGGTACCAATGTGAGATTTCTAAAGATAGATACAGCACTCAACCCAAGATTTAAGAATCTGAAGTGCCTTCCAAAATCTGAGAGGGACGAGGTGTGGCGCATGCTTTCAGATGTCTTAAAAGAGCAACACTCCGATGCAGAAACTACAGAACCTGAAACAACAAAAAAGAAAATCCATTCTTCTGCTGGTGGTGTCTGACTCAGATGATGAAAATGAACATGCATCGGTCCACACTGTTTTGGATCGTTATCAAGCAGAGCCCATCATCATCATGGACGTGTGTCCTCTGGAATGATGGCTGAAGCATGAAGGGACATATGAATATTTAGCACATCTGGAACATAAATATCTTACAATGCGGGTGCCATCCAAACCCCTATTCTCACTTGTTTGTCTGAGCAATTGGCTGAACATGAAGTAGGACTGAATGGACTTGTAGGCTCTAAAGTTTTACATTGTTTTATTTTTGAATGCAGATTTTTTTGTATATAATTCTACATTTGTAAGTTCAACTTTCATGATAAAGAGATTGCATTACAGTACTTGTAATGGGGGAATTGAAAAATACTATTTCTTTTGTTTTTTTACAGTGCTAATATTTGTAATCAAAAATAAATCTAAAGTACATTTTGTATTCTGTGTTGTAACTGAAATCACTATATTTGAAAATGTAGAAAAAATCCAAAAATATTTAAATAAATGGTGTTCTATTATTGTTTAACAGTGTGATTAATTGTGCAATTAATTTTTTTAATCGCTTGACAACCCTACTTTTTAGAACTATACAAATCTTTCATGAGTTTTTGTGTTTTTCATGGTGGCCATACTGTTAACCAAGTCAGTTAGTAGTATCTTAATAGCATCTGATTTTACCATCTGATCAAGTTCAGCTTTTACTTCATTTCTTATTGCTAATGAGATTTTGTACAGTGCCTGTATTTTGCAAATCCATATCACTGTGATGTATATCCTTAATGCATTCCTGTCTGCTAAACATCTCATAAATTCATTAAGAATATATTTTTCATCCTGCTCTGTGGACAAGTGTAATAAGATATACCTGGCCCTTCAAAGCCCCCTTCTGGAGGCCCTGCAATCCTACCACACCCTACCCCATGAAAGGAGTAGTGAAGGTGGGTCCTCCAGGGCTGCCTAGAGAGGCTGCATAGAAGCAGCCAACCAGAGCTCATCAGGCTTAGATAAAATGAGCTGTAGGGTCTGAGCAGGACAGTTCCTGACTGAGACCAGAGGATGGAGGGAGCAAGCTAACTAACTAACTAACTTCCTGTTGGGCACAGGAGCTCTAGAGAGAATCAGAAGATGCGTCCAGATGGTATTTGCAGTCAGTGAGGAGGAAGAGGATCTGAGAACTTCAGCCCTGAGGTCAGGGTGAAGATAAAGAGGCTAGGTGAGAAAAGACCCAGGGAATAGCAGCAGTGAACTGGAGGCAGTGGTATGTAGCTGCTCTTGGTAGGGTCCCTGGATTGGGACCTGAAGTAGTAGGCCCGGGTTCCCCCAACTGGCCACTGCAAAGTGGCCCAAGAACCAAGAAGGGGATAAGACTTAATTAGAAGCACAAGCAAAGAGCAAGGGTTAAAGGGCCCAGAGGCGGGACTGAAGACCCTGGTGAGGGCAGATAGTTCTGTTGGACTTTTGCTACCCCTGAATGGGCTTATCCATTTAGCTATGTGACTTGGTCAGAGGACTGAGCCACTAAAGACCTGACTAATGAGGTTGACAACCTACAGGGGTGCCAGGAGAAAACAGATTGCAGCACCACACCCAGCCCACAGGAGGCACTCAGGAGAAGTTATACACAAGAAGTTATACATGTTTGATCATTTGCATTTGCTGACCATTTTTCAACTCAAGCACACATGGATCTAACGGTTCTACTGTTTCAAACTTTACTAAGTGGCATTTGGCTTTATGCAGAGAGGCCAATGTTTCTTTTGTCACATGGGTTCATTTACTGTCATTTACTGTCTGCTATATGAAAGAAGCTTAGTTTATATTTTAATAACAGATGGACACTAATTGTGTTGTATATGCCTGCTGCGGTTAGGATGCACTCAGTTCTAGTATCTATTTGAAATTCTTTTTGTACATTTAAGTCCATTATTACAAACAAAAAGAAGAACAGGAGTACTTGTGGCACCTTAGAGACTAACAAATTTATTAGAGCATAAGCTTTCGTGGACTACAGCCCACTTCTTCGGATGCATATAGAATGGAACATATAATGAGGAGATATATATACACACATACAGAGAGCATAAACAGGTGGGAGTTGTCTTACCAACTCTGAGAGGCCAATTAATTAAGAGAAAAAAAACTTTTGAAGTGATAATCAAGCTAGCCGAGTACAGACAGTGTGATAAGAAGTGTGAGAGTACTTACAAGGGGAGATAGAGTCAATGTTTGTAATGGCTCCCCTACTCTACTTGCGCTACATTGATGACATCTTCATCATCTGAACCCATGGAAAAGAAGCCCTTGAGGAATTTCACCATGATTTCAATAATTTCCATCCCACCATCAACCTCAGCCTAGATCAATCCACACAAGCGGTCCATTTCCTGGACACTACTGTGCTAATAAGCGATGGTCACATCAATACCACCCTATACCGGAAACCTACTGACCGCTACACTTACCTACATGCCTCCAGCTTCCATCCAGGACACACCACACGATCCATTGTCTACAGCCAAGCTCTAAGATATAACCGCATTTGCTCCAATCCCTCGGATAGAGACAAGCACCTACAAGATCTCTATCAAGCATTCTTAAAACTACAATACCCACCTGCTGAAGTGAAAAAACAGATTGACAGAGCCAGACGAGTACCCAGAAGTCACCTCCTACAAGACAGGCCCAACAAAGAAAATAACAGAACACCACTAGCTGTCACCTTCAGCCCCCAACTAAAACCTCTCCAGCGCATCATCAGAGATCTACAACCTATCCTGAAAGATGATCCTTTACTCTCACAGATCTTGGGAGACAGACCTGTCCTCGCTTACAGACAACCCCCCAACCTAAAGCAAATACTCACCAGCAACCACACATCACTGAACAAAACCACTAACCCAGGAACCTATCCTTGTAACAAACCCCGATGCCAACTCTGTCCACATATCTATTCAAGTGACATCATCATAGGACCTAATCACATCAGCCATACCATCAGGGGCTCGTTCACCTGCACATCTACCAATGTGATATATGCCATCATGTGCCAGCAATGCCCCTCTGCCATGTACATTGGCCAAACCGGACAGTCTCTACGCAAAAGAATTAATGGACACAAATCTGACATCAGGAATCAAAATACTCAAAAACCAGTGGGAGAACACTTTAACCTGTCTGGTCATTCAGTGACAGACCTGCGGGTGGCTATATTACAACAGAAAAACTTCAAAAACAGACTCCAAAGAGAGACTGCAGAGCTAGAATTGATATGCAAACTAGACACAATCAACTCCGGTTTGAATAAGGACTGGGAATGGCTGAGCCATTACAAACATTGACTCTATCTCCCCTTGTAAGTACTCTCACACTTCTTATCACACTGTCTGTACTCGGCTAGCTTGATTATCACTTCAAAAGTTTTTTTTCTCTTAATTAATTGGCCTCTCAGAGTTGGTAAGACAACTCCCACCTGTTTATGCTCTCTGTATGTGTGTATATATATCTCCTCATTATATGTTCCATTCTATATGCATCCGAAGAAGTGGGCTGTAGTCCACGAAAGCTTATGCTCTAATAAATTTGTTAGTCTCTAAGGTGCCACAAGTACTCCTGTTCTTCTTTTTGCGGATACAGACTAACACGGCTGTTACTCTGAAACTTGTTATTACAAACAAATCTCTTGTTGAACCCACCTTGTCACTGTATTGAGAGACCCAATCAACAATTTTAAAAAAATGAAACCTACTATATTCTAAGTTCCACATGGTTAGACAGTATCAACTTTGGGTTTCAAAGGAAGTTGTCTAGCTTTCTTACCTGAGCTATATGTTTCAGAACAGATAGGTTCTGCAGATGCACTTTTGTTACTTATATATCCTGGAAGACATCTCTTTGGGTTTATAGTCTCTAGGACCTTCATGAAGCCCCCACAGGTTCAAATGTTTGCATCTAACTCAAAAAATGTTCACCCCTTTTGTTAAAAATAACTCTGTGTGTACTGCTCATTGACAACTAATGCAGAAAACAAAGATGAAGGTTTCATATCAAGGTTCTTTTGAGATATAATTTGAAGAAATTAAAGGATTTTTCCAAGTGTTAAAAACCAACTGTGAAGCTGCAAGTGGGAAAGCAGTTCTGTTCAGAAAGTTTGGGGGTATGTGAGTCAAAATCAATCTCCAATAGGAACCATGGCTCTGTTAACTACAGAAGAAATATGATCATAATTCCAAACTATTGGTATTATACATGCAATATTTTGTCAGAGTACTAAACTACCTTTATTCTTCACAGTTTATGGTAATGACACTGTGAAGACTATACCCTGCAGCAGTAGCAGAGTGTATACTATAGCAAGTATTAATGAAGTGGTGAAATATGAGGGGGAAATGAATCAGATAAGAGGATGGCAGTCTTGTGGTTAAGTTACTGAACTAGGACTTGGAAGACCTTGGTTTAGTTCCTGGCTCTACCACAGACTTCTTGCGTGACCTTGGGCAAGTCGCTTGATCTCTCTGTGCCTCTGTTCCTCACCTGTAGTGTAGGGACAATGCTCCTTTTCTTCTGCCCTTTGTCTATCTCTCTTGTCCATTTAGAATGTAAATTCTATGAGATAGGAACTGTCTCTTACTGTGTGTTTGTACATTGCATAGCACAATGTGGGAACTCCATCTCTGCTGGATGCTCTATGCACTATTATAATGCTACTCGTAATAACATAACCAAACTCTAGATTTGCCATTTCCTAAAACCTCACTCAATTAAATGAACTACACCTTGAATTCTAAAGGATACACACATCATGACTCTGTGTGTGATCTGAAATCTTGTGCAGAGACCAGGGGCAGCTCTAGCTTTTTTGCTGCCCCAAGCATGGCAGGTAGGCCGCCTTCGGCGGCTTGCCTGCGGGAGGTCCGCCGGTCCCGCGGCTTCGGCGTACCCACCGCCGAATTGCCACCAAATCTGCGGGACCGGCGGACCTCCCCAAGGCGTGCTGCCGAAAGCCGCCTACCAGCTACCCTCACAGCGACCGGCAGGCCGCCCCCCCGCAGCTTGCCACCCCAGGCACGCGCTTGGAGCGCTGGTGCCTGGAGCCACCGCTGGCAGAGACAGACTGAAAAATTGATATTTTAATGAAACTTTAGATATGAGGAATAATACATTGTCATATCAAATGGCTTGATAGTGAATTATTTCACTGATTTGCAAGTTGCCATAATACTGCAAACAAAACTAAAACCTTTCACTCATAGAAGCCTTTGAAAAAGACTGAATCACAAAAAAACCTTGTGTATTTGAGACTAACCCACATATAAGTGTTGCAATGTTATCACAATGATTTCAAAGTAAAAGGATGAAGAAAGGAAGCCAAGTATTTCATAATGAATGCAGCATATAGCTTTTAAACAGGAGTAACATATGGTCCACTAATGTGAATGTGAATGCAAATTAGATACTTTTGATTGCTTTGAAATAAAGTCAGCAGATTCCAAGCTTCAAAAAGCAAATTGTGCAGATTTAACCACCTGAGTGCCACATCCAGAATACTGTTCATACAACATTTCCATATGAAACAGGGTAATTAAACTAATTTTTTAAAGGAAACCTGCCCTAGGTAACTTGAAGTGTTTGCTTTCTCTGGAAATATCTATTTTTGGTTTATCTGGTTTTGTAACCCCTGTTTCTTTAAACGTTGGTAGGCTACACTGCAGGAATTTCACTGTGCATATCTGCAGCCGTTCCATACATTAGCTGTCATTTGAAGAGGCTGTGCAGTGCAGCTTGCTTTTGAGAAGAAGCAGCACAACTGGTGTGTAGCTGGAAGTAGCAGTTGCTGGGAACCCTTCAGTCAATGCAGTTGGAGAAGAACGTAGCAGATGTTATGCTAGGGATTTTAACATAGTCTGATTTAGATGACTAATGGAAAGTCAGAGGCTAGCACAAAAATCTTGGAATTGCAGATGCAACATGGATCAGCACGAAGCAATGACAATTCACTACACACTTAATGTTTCTACCAGAAGGAGTAGGGAAACCTCAAGTCATTGCTGTCCTTGAGAAAACAGTTGATTTGTTCTTGATGAAAAGGAAAAACAACAGGGCTGCCCAGGTGTCATGTCTGCGGCATGACATCCACAAATGGGGCAGCCCTGTCAAGTCTGCTTGCATCTCAACCTGAATCTCTTGCCATTGGCAGAACGGCAGGCAGGAACTGCAGTTCCAACTGTGGCTGCTAGATGCTGCTGTGAAGCTTGGCTTCAGGCAGCCTGGCCACATGTCTGCCTGGCCTCTGGCTGCTCTCCCTGCTGGATCTCAGGGGGAAGAAGCAGCAGCAGCAGTCAGGGGATGCCCCAACCCCAGTGAGAACAGAAGGTGAGAGGGCTCACAATCTTGGCTCCAGCCTTATAGCTGCCAAGTGATGTGTCACTCAGTGTCTGATCTCCCCCATTGCTTGGGAAGGCTGTACTGACCATAAGTTGAAGTTTACAGCCAGATGCAAATTATTTAATCAGCTAATTTCCACATTTGCAAATATTTAAATTCACTCATTAAATGATTTGCATAAATGGTCACACCTGTGCAAAATTTGGCAGCTATGACAAGAAGATTCTTTTTCAAATTAATAATTGAAGAAAAAGGAAAGTAAGCAGAACACAAATACCTTTGCAGTTAAATTAGGGGTGGGGAAAGCAATTTTGAACTCACTTTAACATGGTTGGACAAATTTAAAACCTGGCATAAACACATGCAGTCCCATCAATGTCAATAGCATGCTACCCATTTATATCATGGTTAAATTTGGTTTCATGCTTCAAAACCTTGACTTGAATGTTACTGAAGTAGCACTCTGCTGAGGGGAGACTATTCAAAAGAGGGGCAGAGAGGAAGAGCGAGAAATTCTAATGAAAAAAGAAAAAGGAAAAAAGGAAATGCACAGGGTAGGGCTATTTGAACATTTGGGGGCGGTTCTATCCTTTAAACCTACTACAGGCTTTAGCCAAGTCTCTGTGGATGTATCTACACACCAGCTCAGGCGGAGATTCACATGCGAACTCTGCTCAAGCTAGCGTCTAAAAATAGCAATGTGGCCTCAGCAGCACAGGTGGCAGCTCAGGCTAGCCACCTAAAATATGCATTGTACTTGGATGGCTAGCCTGAGCCCCGCTCATGTAGCCCTGGCTACACAGATAATTTTAGTATGCTGGCTTGAGCAGAGCTAGCGCATGCATGTCTACCTCAGCTGGGAGTGACGCTTCCCAGCTGCTGTGTAGATATACTCCTGTGTGTTCCACAGCCACAGTAACCATGTCAACTTGTAAACTGAGAGTATGTCTACACTACCCGCTGGATCAGCGGGCAGCGATCGATCCAGCGGGGTCGATTTATCACGTCTACATGATAAATCGATCCCCAAGCGCTCTCCTGTTGACTCCTGTACTTCACCGCCACGAGAGGCACAGGCAGAGTCAACAGGGGAGCAGCCAGGGCTGGCTCTAGGCACCAGCTAAGGAAGCAGGTGCCTGGGGTGGCAAATCTGAAGGGGCGGCACTCCGTCCGTTCTTGGGGCGGCACTCCGATTTTTTCTTTTTTTCTTTTCTTCTTCAGCGGCAGTTCGGCAGCAGCTTTTTCGTTTTTTTCTTTTTCGGCGGCACTGCTGTGGCCACTTTTTTTTTTCTTTGCTTCGCCTCTTGGGGCGGCAAAAAAGGTAGAGCCGGCCCTGGGAGCGGCAGCAGTCCACTCACCATGGTGAAGACACCACGATAAGTCGATCTAAGTACGTCTACTTCAGCTACGTCATTCACGTAGCTGAAGTTGCGTAACTTAGATCGATTCCCCCCTCCCGTGTAGACCAGGGCTGAGTGTAACCTACATGGTTGTGGAAAAAAGCCTTCAAAGTATAAACCAAGTGTAAATTAATGCAGTGCCGTCTTCATGAATCTGTAGACAGACTGAAACAGCAGCTCTGAGAATGGCCTCATTCATCTAATAGGGTTTTAACTCTGAAACTGAAATATTACACACTAAGGCTACATCTACACTACGAGCTAGGGATGTGATTCCCAGCTTGCCTACTCATACCAGTGCTAGCTTGATGAGAGCTAGTGTAAATATAAATAGTAGTGGAGCCATGATAGCACAGGCAGCAAGCATGCCAAGTACGTACCCATGGGGTTCAGGCAGAGATGAAAGTAAGCTGATACACCCCGGTACAGTGTACTGGCAAGAGCTGGTTTGCCGTACCGGGGCGGCCCAGCTTCCCCAGGGGGCAATTTAAAGGGCCTGGGGCTCCCAGCAAGGGCTGGAGCCCCAGACCCTTTAAATTGCCACCAGAGCCCCACTGCTGGAGCCCTGGGGTAGGGCTGCAGGGCTCTGGGGGCTATTTAAAGGGCCTAGGGCTCCAGCTGCCTCTGCTGCCCTGGTCCTTTAAATAGCTGCGGTAGCTCCGCCACTTCCCCAGGGCTCCCGTGGCTATTTACAGGGCCAGGGCGGTAGAAATAGGGGAGCCCCGGGCCCTATAAATAGCCCCGAGAGCCCTGGGCTGCTGCTGCTACCCCGGTGGGGAGGGGCACTTACCTTACAGGGTAGGCTGGTTCTGACTCCCTCAGTCCCGCCCCTTCCGCCCTAGGCCCCACCCCTTCCAGGGGCCAGAGCTGGCCCCAGCGTACTGGTAAGTCACTGGACTTACTTTCACCCCTCAGTTCAGGCCACTGCCCGACTGAGTCGGCAGTATTGTGGCTACATTACTTTTTAAGGCCTCACTAGTTCTCATCAAGCTAACACCAGTATGAGTACCTTAAGCAAGAGAATCACACCTCTAGCACATAGCGTAGAAGTAGCCTAAATATCTACACCTGTCCCTATTTCACTGCTGATCATTTGAGCACAAACATCCAGCTAATGTGCTTATTCCTACAATTAGGAACTCCTTTTTATGCCTTCCATGGTGACAAAAGCTCCATCTATCCACTACCCAGTGACCAAAACCATAAACGTCCCCCAACAGCTTCTATGGTTCAGGCCAGGTCTACACTACAGACTTTTGCTGGCATAGCCATATCAGTGAGGGGTGTGCTGAGGTGTGATTTGTGACCGACATAGCCCTGCAGGGAAAGCCACCAATATAGCTACAGCTATACTGGTAAATCTGTGTTTTTATTGGGATAGCTTATTTTGCTCAGGAAGACTAGAATAAGCTATGCCAGCAAAGTGAGAAAAAGCCGTGTCCACAGTAGGAGTGCTTTGTTGGTATAACACACTGATATGGCTAGATGGGCAACTTGCTCTTAGTGTAGACCTGGCCTCAGTTATTCTTTGTCAGCACAAAATTCTGTGGCATAATTGAGAACTGAAAAGGTGGAAGCATGGAAAATAAAGTTAATTTTAATATCTAAATTAGATCTGGTCAAAACATTTCCATTGAAACTGTTTTTTGACAAAACGTGGGTTTTTGCCAAAACAAAGATGATCATTTTGGTTGAAATGTTCTGTTTTTTTCCCAGGGAAGGCAGGAAACCAGTGAAAAATGCAGCTTTTTATGTAAAAATAAAATAGAATAAAAATTCAACTTTTTTGGTTAAAGGTTTTTTTGGTTTATGTCGACCTAAATTTCAAATGGAGCCCAGGCCTAGAACTAGTTCTGTCTACCTGCAAAATATCCAAAGAGGCTTGCAACCCTCAAGCTCCCAAAGGTTCTCTCCACACTGATTTAAATGTCATCCAGTGTGCTGAGTACTTTTGGGTGTTACTGACTACATTGTAGTCGGCAGTAATTAATTTATTTGCGTTCCCCTTGGCATGAAGGATACAATTGGAAATCTGACCAGGTAGAGGAAAAAAATGTCCAGAGTAAAAAAAAAAACAAATAAAAAAAGGTGACCCAGGCCTGCTCCAATTTCACAGAATTTAATGCCAGAAGGGACCATTGTGAGGGACCATCCAATCTGACCTCAATTTCAAAGTAAAGAAAATGAAAAGAACTGCAACAAGGAATCAAGAAACGGTGGCAGAAAAATATTTCTTCTCTTCAGGAATAGCAGGGTTGTGTTCCTCTATGTCAGCACAATTCTTTGTTTTATTTACTTATATTTTATATTTAGAATCTCCAGTGAACAAAAGCACAATAGTTCAAATATTGGCAATACCACTAGGGAAAAATATTTACATTGCATGTCCAGCATTGTGTGTTGAATTCAGAAGCACGCACTATGTTTTCACATCGTCACTTGCCCGTATCACTGCTGGAGTGTACCTGAGTAAAACTCACTTGTAGTCAAATTCACTTTGTTTGAACATGCATGTGATGTTTGGTGAATATAATTCTATTGTGTGTGGGCACCAGTGACAGAGCTCAGTCATGCTAAGAGTCAGCTGTTCCTGTAAGGTACTGAGCACTCTCAACTCCAGGTCAATGGGAGTTCAGGGTATGCAACACCTTGCAGGTTCAGGCCCATACTATGTAAAATTGTGCTTGCAAAGTGGGATGGCCACATTTTGAGAATTTGGCCCTGTACATCTTGCATATCTGGATAGATTCGCTACTATTCAGAGGGAGAGGAAGTATGACCTAGTGGTTCTGGCAGTAGCTTAGAACTGGAGAAACCCAGCTTCAATTCTCTGCTCCAGCATGGACTTCCTGTTGGACCTTGGGCAAGTCCTTTTAGCTTCTTTGTTGCTTCAGTTGCCTATTTGTAAAAGGGGGACAATGGTATTTCCTTGCCTCACAGGGGTGTTGTGAGGAGAAATACATTAAAGACTGAAAAGTGGCAATGGAGGCCATATAAGTACCTGAGATATAGAAGATTATATATAAAACTTAGTACCTATGTAATGCAAACTTCCTAGTTTACCTTTCAGGTATCATGATTTCTGGCCCAATTTCTAGAGCAAATAGGTTTGTATGTATAAGTTTAGCTCAGCTTCCAGATTTCGGGATGCTTTTCAGAACTGTACTGATTCTCCAAGCCTCTTGCGTTGTGTCTATCACTCATCACACAGGATGTCTTCTATACTTAGGTCAGGATTGGGCCCAATCTTCCAATGATGTATGCGGTAGATGTGCAGCTGCTATGTCATAATCTCAGAATTCTGATCTATAATAATTTTATGAATATTGTATGTGACCTCATCAGCGAGGTAGAGTTACTGTATATTTGTACTGAGTCATTAGACTTTTCTGTATGGATGTATTGATCTAGCTTAATGGGGGCGATGGGGGAGGGGAGAGAACAAGCAGGAAAGCAATGCAATGAATCTAGATAAGCAATCTCCCAACAAACACTTGGAGGACAATTACTAGAAAATGGCTTACTTCCAGTTTCCAACCTGAAGGCACATCGTTGTTTTGCTGAGGTTGGGAGCCTACAGGTCAAAGGGCTGTACACAGTGACTTTTTCTCTGAAAATGGAGGTGATCAAAAAGACTGAGCAACTTTTAGAGATGACCCCCTGAACGGGGGTGAGGGGGGCAGAAAGGGGGAATGGTTTTGAGTTAAAGAAAGAAATACAGATCTTAGCAGTCTTCTTAGGGTGCCTGTAGTTAGCTTAGACCTATCAGGATCCACATGTGGAAGATGGATAGACGCCTTGCACACTAGATATGCATGTCGTCTGTTTTGTTGTTTTAAGACCTATGTTCTCTTAAATGTCTTTGCTCTAAATAAATCATACATTACTGTAAGAAGGCTGTTTCGTTGCTGTGTTCACCACTGGTCACTGCTCCCAGAGGGGACAGAACTGCAGGTACTGAACGCAAGTCCGGTCTGATGAGCTAATCACAGTTAGCACCCGGCACTGCAAAATTGAGAGAATCATGTGTGTGACAGAGAAGTGACAGTCTGAGGCCCGAAAGGGGGTGCACGCAAAGAGACCAGTGGTGTCCTGTACAGTACTTATCACAGAGGAGTTTGATAATGTTTCTGGTACTTCATGGTTCTTGCTTAGTCAGAACCACTACAAGAGTTGGTTTTTGCATGCATGTCAGTGCTGGCCCTTCCAATCTTGGCCACGGGCAGAAAATGCTGCAAATAATGAAAACAAAAACAGAAAAAAAAAACCACCACCAAATCTTTTGCGCTTCCTAGAAGGTACATTTTCAGATTTAGTTCAAGTTTTGGGTGAAAATTTTAGTCATTTCTTATTTTAGCAGAACTGGCTTTCCCATGACTACTTAGAATGAATGCATTATGGAGGCAGAACTGTCTTTGTATCCTTGATCATATTTTATCCTGTTTATGTGATGTACACTACTGCGGTGATGTTTAATGATACGTACATTTGTCTTGAGACTAATGGGATATTGAATTTATCATCTTTGTTCTCTAGAGTGAATTTGTAGTTACTCTATGCATGGTTTCTGTGCATCAAAGGTAGGCCAGATAATGACAATTGCCCTGATTTGGGAAAGAATCTCTGTTCAGGACAGTACTTAAGCACATGCTTCAATCCCAAATCTAAGCACAAGTCTTAAAGTTAGGGTGACCAGACAGCAAATGTGAAAAATCGGGACGGGGGTGGGAGGTAATAGGAGCCTATAAAAGACAAAGACCCAAAAATGGGGACTGTTCCTATAAAATTGGGACATCTGGTCACCCTACTTAAAGTTAACCATGTGCTTATATGCTGTCATTAATAGGGATGAACTTAAGCCCATTTGTATGTGGTTTTCTGAGCTGGAGCAATGGCAGATGATACTACTCAAAATTTAGAGTTTGCTTCAGTTTTGTTACAAACGCGTCTGGGTCTATGTTTGTTGAAAAATAAGTTATTGAAAGATGAAACTGGGCCTATTTGCTAAGCAAAGATGACTTTCCTAGCAAAACTATACAAAAACACATGTTAACAGAAAGCACAAATTCAGTGTAAGAAGTAATGAGAAATGAAATAGGGCAACAAGTTTGTTTGTGCAGCTCCATTGTCTGCTCTTCTGATTACACTAATGCAATTTTAACCCTAGTTCACGTCTTTTAATTTCTGCTAAGAACAAATGTAGAATAAAAAAAAAAAATCCAGTGTATGTTGAGAACTAAAGATGCACAGGGATTCTGTACCCTTCAGAAAGAGTCCCTGAGGGTCCTATGGGGCAGAATCAGTGCGGCTATTGCTAGCATTGCTAGAGGAAGCTATGAGTGTCACTAGCACACAGCGTTGAGGGGTTTTTCAAAAACAGGCAAAAATGTATTATTACCTATGCAGCATCCAAAATGTGCAACTGTAGATGATTTACAGGAACAAAGACAATGTTTCTCCTCTGATGGTCTTTCAATCTACCTAGAATCTAAAACTGCACATGTGGGTGCAGGCAGGCACAGTATGCAGTGGAATGGATCGAATGAGTGACTGTACATACAAACAGGAACCATTACTTATTTTATGCACTCAGCTGCATATCTCCCCCACATAAATATTGGATGCATGAAAGCATATTTTGCATACGCAGCTTGGGTACCCTTTTTTCCCACAATCCACCACTGAAAGTCTGACATTGGAGAATAGTTTGCAATGAAAGTGACTCTCTTACTAGACATTACCTTACCTCACAGCTATAACACGCATTTTTGTCCTCTACAAAATTCCACAAATGAAATCTATTTCCTTGTTAAGCCTTCAGTAGAGCAAGCTCAGAATGGTCACATGCAGCTATGAAGTTTGGTATAATATGTGAAAACTGCCGTGTTTCATATTTGTTTACTCGTGTACTTCATTTATGTAGGTGTAGCAACCTCCAAACTCTACACACATGAACATTCCATTCTATTCAATTATCAAAACACACTGTTATGAAAAAACCCACATTGATACGGCTGACAATGAGAAACATTCTCCAACTTACACAACCCAGAACCTTCCCACCCCAGGCCTACCGCATCAGAGACAGTCTGGGAAAAGAGAGTGTTTACAATAGGCCCTAAAGGTCAGCAAACTCAGCTTCTGTCAGACCAAGGGTGTGTAGGCAGGTAGCTGGGTTGCCAACAGTCCCTTAGTGCAAGAGATGTCCCTTATTTTTTCATCTCTGTACAGCAAAGTCTGGAGTTGCTGAGTGCTGCAGAAAGCATCAAGAAATGCCCCTGGTGAATGTAGGTGAGTGCAGATTATTATTATTATTTTATGTATTAATGATAATAATTATAATAATATTGGGAGGAGTGGTGGGGCAGGGGGTGCTAAGAAAAAAGTCCCTTATTTTTGAAATACAATATTGTTAATCCTAGTGGGTAGAGAGTAAGTGACAGAGCCAAGAGCCAGTTACTGAGAAAGCCCTGCACTCCCTTGTATAGGAGTGAGTGGGCTGGATCCTGAACTCTGCACAGGGCAGGTGTGGGGGGCAGAGGCAGAAGTGAGATAAAGCTCACCTTTGCACTCCCCAACCCTGAGGATGCTCTGTGTAGGGCCAGTTCCCTAGCCTACAAGATGGTATTGCCAACCCCAAGGATTCAAAAATCATAAGTCTGGCCCCAAAAAACTCACGAGACTGATTTAAAAATAACAAAGTTGGGTTCTTTTTATATAATTTCTAGATTTTGAGCTTAGAGGGGTCTATTTTCCTAGCTTTTCTCTGCAACCATGACGATTAGAAACTTTCTTTTTTAAATAAAAGCTTTGTTTCTCACATATTCATGTGACTCCATGTGCTGGGGCTTTAAGAAAAATACCAAATATCACAAGATTCATCAGAATATCACAGGAGTTAGCAACCCTGACATGAAGCAGCTCAATGAACTGAAATTGTAGTGTAGGAGCATCCCAGCCACCCCCACTTTCCTCCAGCCTTCCCCTCCGGTTATCAGAGGATTTGCCCTGCGTGGAGATGATTGCTCAGGTTTTTGGGCCAAATTTTGCCAGTGGTTCAGCAAAAAGTGTTCCCATTTTAGCAGAGGATCTTGTCCACACTCTGTACATGTGACAAAGGCAAAGCTGTTCTTACAGATACAATGTTCAAAAGTGTCTTCTAAATTTATACTTGCAAAATTAGGTGTGCCAAACCTGCCTTTGCACAAGTAAACATGTATTCAGATCAGGTAATCAGACAGTGATTTGCTTGGGCAAATGCAGATGTTGCACGCACAGATTGGTACCCATGCACTATAGCAAGAGCAAATTTACCAGCCCCCTTTGGAAACGTGCACATGTAAGAGGTAATCACTGAACAGCAATGAAAATTGTGGGCATAATTACTCTCATACCATGATGACCATTTACTTTTTATGACAAGATCTCTCTGCAGAATTAATTATCAGCTTTGGGGAAATATGGGTAGCTTTTTATAGTTTGATAATTTATCAGCTTCTCTCCCACATTCCTTTGCTGGCTGGCTGCTCTAAAAGCACACAGTCAACAAGAGAGCAGCGAACAGAAATATTTTCAAGAGCAGATGGGATGTACCTTCAAAAACCAGGATTGTCCCAGTGCAACTGGGACATCTGGCGATCCTAAAAAAAAAAAAAAAAACTAGATGAAATAAAAATTATGAGATGGCGGAGCAGAAAAATATGTCTTTGCCTTGATTCGCAGGCAATGTAATTAATCTCCTTCAATTCCCTTTTCAGTCCTTGGACTAAAATGAGGAGAAATAGGGACCTTATTGCTTTACCAAGCATTAATTATCATATAGTAATTTCAAAGCAATAAGAGTTTTAAAACTTAGAAGAAGGCATCATTCATTTATTTTTTCTTCCAAACATTTACTGTAAAGTGCCTGCCACCGTTTTAAGAAATAAAAACAACACCTTTGTATCCAGAGCCCATGTAGTCTTTCCATGGATTTCAATCCACTTTGGATCAGGCTTATATGGAACAAACAAAAATACATGGCTGTTCGGAGAGAGATTGTAAAATAGCACTAGCTGCTCCTTAGTTAAACATGAAACCGGCATCGCATTCTGAGACTGATTTTCAACTGGCCCAAATCCATCCCTCGGAAATTTCATATGCCACATCTCACCCCAGGGTAGTCTTTTTTCTGGGAAATTTACAAAACTATAGAAAGGGAGTTTTTAAGTTGTAAAACACACAAATCAGTCACTCCAAGTCATTCATACTCCACTGACACATCACACAATGGGAATTTCTAGAACTCTGATGTAATTGAATGTGTCCTTGGACTTTAATAATTTTGAAATATTTATTATACATATAGGATGCAATGTATACATGTAACAATCTACATCCATTATGTTTGTACAATGTTTAGCACAGTGGTAAACCTGAGTGGAGTGCTATCATAATTGAATGTTGACCTTTGAATGTAAGCTCTTTGGGGCAGGACCCATCTTTCTATTCAGTGTTTGTACAGGGCCTAGCACAGTGAGGTCCTGATCTGTGAGCGGGACTCCTAAGCACTACCACAATACAAATAATAATACAGAGGATAAAGATATGTTTGGTTAGGCAGTGCAAACTTCTGAGGATGTTTGTAATAATGGAAATATGGGAGGGGAAAGTAGACCTCTTTAGACATCATCATGGCACAATACATTTTTATATACTACAACCAGAATAATCAAAACTCCCTGTGATCCTAAATGCATCTATGTGTCCCAAAGTGATTGTATAAGAGTCAATCGTTACCCGTCTCCCTTATGACCCAAGCTTCTGTTTATCCAAGTAGTTTTGATGCTCCCAACATCCATTTTGGATAAATGAGTTTGTGCTATATTATTGGGCTCTATAGCTTTTCTCTATTTTTTTTCTTATGGTCAGCTGCTTATACTTCCCCAACTTCATCCAGCAACTGCACTTTACAGTCCTTTCTGGATTTTTCATATCTGATTCCCTTTTAAATGTACATTCTCACCTTTTCTAAAGCTAATAATAAAGAAAACCCTCCCATAAATCTAAGTATCTATCAATTGCACAGGGGCACCTTGGGATGAACAGAATATATTTCTGAGAAAGAACATTTATGTCTGTGTGTCTGCAGGCATACAGTATATGTGCCAAACGCTGTCATCAGTGACACCCACACAACTTAGGTGATGTAATGGAAGCCAGGATTTGGCCCTCAATGAAGGGACTCACAGACAATGGTGCTGGAAACATCCAGGGAAAGAGGGGACACAGATGGATCCCATTTAACCATAGCATTTATACTGAGATTTATAAGATGCTTTACTATCGTATGGACAAATTTGCTTAAGAGAAATGTAACTTCTCAGCACAAATATTCAGACTGTCCTGGTTGCTTAACAACTAAACTATGCCATATGCACTAACAACATAAACAATGGAATATTGTTGATACTTCACAGCACATATTGAATTTGTTTGACCAAACAAGTATAGTTTAGTAACCCTTTTTTAGCATTCTTCTTCACCCATCCCAGGGCTATTATCTTTGGTCTGGAATAGTCAAATCATTCATACAGTGTATCAAGATGTTTCCTTAGATAAAAGCAGGCCTTTCACGAAGCTACTTAACTCATTCTTGGGCCAAAATGACCTCTGCTGGTGGAATTTTGCATATCTGTTCAATTGATAAAGTATCAAATCACATGAAAATCTTCTCATGAATATTTGCCTCAAAATGTATTGTGTATGTTTTTAGTATATTTCCATTATGATGTGCTTGAATATTTTAGAGGCAGAAAATTGTAGACTATCAACTGTCCTTAGTACCAAAAATGTACAGGATAGAATAGGTGTGAGATAAAACTTGACTGCTTGAAAGTCAGATCAGGAGGTTATTAAAGAGAACACTTGGAACACAGACTGATTTGTAACCGATGTCCAAGACTGACTCATGATATTTTTATCAATTTTTAAAAATAGCTGATTACATCCCAGCTTTTCAACAAAATCCTGCAACAATGACTCCCACTCCAGTGATAACCTCTCACATGCATCAGAGTAGCAGCCGTGTTAGTCTGTATCCGCAAAAAGAAGAACAGGAGTATTTGTGGCACCTTAGAGACTAACAAATTTATTAGAGCATAAGCTTTCGTGGACTACAGCCCACTTCTTCGGATGCATATAGCTATATATATGCCACAAATACTCCTGTTCTTCTTCTCACATGCATGTTAATTTATGTGTATAATTAATAAGCACTAGTATCACTGGATTTAGATCAAGGATGATTTTGGCCCAGTTAGATCAGCTATGTTAGAATATAATCAGTGTAACACTGTCTATATAGTGGATGAATTTCATATGAAATAATATTATATTACATTTACTAATTTATAGCGCACTTCATTCCACAGCACCACAACACATTTTCTAGTCTTAGAGCCTGATTCTTATTTACACTTAATCCACTTTACACCACTTTGGAATCTAAAGGGCCCTTAAATTGAAAATAATAAAATGCAGCCACCTTTGGATGTAGGGTGGCAATCACCCAAAGCACAGCACATCATATAACGATGGAAGAATAGAAAATGTTGGCCAATGATACCAGGCAAAACTTTATTCTTACAAAAAGTGTCACATCATCTTTAGTCCCCAAGCAGAGCAGACAGGGCCTCAGGTTTAAAGCTTTCATCTGAAAGGAACAAAAGACAACTCCTTTATTAACATATATAATCATAATGAATAACAGTGACACTCACATGATGCCTTTCCTCTGAGGATCTCATAACTCTTTACACACACTAAGTAAGCCTTACAACTCCCCTATGAAGTACAGCAGGTATTATTCTCCCCATTATACAGGTGAAGTAACTGTATGGTGGTTCTCACAGAGCATTTGTATTTACCATTGAAATTATTTTTTTTAAATGCTAGAGAACACAGCAACCAGAGGCTGCTATAATCGGCAGTCAGCACTGTCTGTTCGGCCCCCTGCAGTCCAGAACTTGCCTTCCAAAATGGTGGATGGCCTTGAGGCCTTGCCTACACTGGTAGCAGGATGTAGGATATGTATAGCTACAAGCTGCATTGAGAAGCAGGCTGTATCCTCACGGCAGTGAAAGGCTTTGGCATGGCATGGGAGACTCTGGCAGCATGGAGTTGCCAGAGCCTGTCCCCACTGCCGGAGTCTTTCCTTGAAATGGGGAAAGGCTCCAGCAGCAGGATGCTATACTGCTGAAAATAGCAGTGTAGACGTGGGAGGCACCCCATGGGCATGCAGAGAGCATTTCGTACTGGTACGCTGCACCAGCTAAGGGGGGGGGGGACACGTGACCCCCCCCACATGACTTTTCACATGACCTCTGCCCCACCCCCAGCCCGGGGCCCCGCGCTGTCCACCTTCCCTCCCCATGATCCATCCTGTATTACTGCGGGGAGGGGCCGTGCTCCCAGTGGGTGGACACGGCACAGCTGCTGTGTGGGCTGCTAAGAGAAGAGGAGGGCTTGCTCTCTGGAACAACAGCCAGTTTACAGTCACACCTGCTTTGGGAATTGCCAGCAGAAGAGCTTCAAACCAGCTCCCTCTGACAGCAGAGAATATTTTTTTCAGACACATTGGCAACCGAGCCCCGCGCTGGCCAGAGCTGGCTCTAGGCACCAGCCAAGGAAGCAGGGGCCTGGGGCAGCAAATCTGAAGGGGCGGCACCCCGTCCGTTCTTGGGACTCTGACTTTTTCCCCCCCCTTCTTTGGCGGCACTTCGGCGGCAGCTTTTTCTTTTTTCTTCTTCTGCGTCACTGCTGCGGCCACTTTTTTTTTTTCCTTTGCTTCACCGCTTGGGGCAGCAAAAAAGGTAGAGCTGGCCCTGGCGCTGGCAGCTCCTCCGGTGCGGCTGTGCCACCCCCAATCCCGCCACGCAGCTGCGTCTCCTGAGTCCTGTCTGGGGTCTGTACAGAAGTCCTGCTGGAGGACAGGCTGGAGTGGGGCAGTAAAGTCGTGCCAGAAGAGCTGCCGGCGTGGTGTTCTGCTCCTTTTGCCGCTGCAGTTTCGGGGAGAGCCCTGAACCACAGAGCTCTCCCGGGAGCCACAGTGGCAAAAGGAGCAGAACATGGGGCAGCTGGGCGACCCCACGCCGGCAGCTCCTCCGGCGTGGCTGTACCGCCCCCAGCCCTGTCCTCCGGTGGGAGGACAGGCCCCGGACAGGAGATGCAGGAATGCAGCCGGGTGGAAGGGCTGGAGGCAGTACAGCCACGCTGGAGGAGCTGCTGGCGTGCGGCCGTTCAGCTGCCCCACATTCTGCTCCTCCTGTGTCTTTCCAGTACGTCGTACTGGCTATAAATAGCTTACTGGTATGATGTACTGGACCATACGGCCTACTCACCGGTAGAGAGCCATGTAGGGAGCATATTCTACGATTTCCGTGCGTCTTTACTCTCCTAAGCTGTACCTCGCTGTCTACACTACTGGGAGTGTGCAGTGTATGTACTCTACACACTGCCTTAAGTGACATAGTCTGAGTCACCTTCACATCCTCACATTACAATTGCAGCTGCTTCACATAGTAGCCTTTGTCTACACTAGAAAGTTGTACCATTTTAACTATACCGGTATAGTTCCAGCAGTACAATCGCCTGAATGTAGATGCAGTGTTTATATTGTTACAATTGATTGCTGTAAATTTGGGAAAATAGCTGAACTGATATGCTTTCATACTGGTTATAACAGGGTACTGGCCCTTTAAGGCCAAAGGGGTAGTGAAAGAGGTGAGTTATCCTGTTCCATGGGTCCAGGGAGGCAGAGGACAGGCACAAAATAATTGATGCAGTAATTAGGAGAGAAGAAGATGGTCCCAGGGAGCAGTCAGTGGCTGGCAGAGGGAAGGTATGGGGCCATGCCAGACCATTGTTCCTTTAAGGGCCTAGGATCTGGAGCCTGGTACAATGGGCAGGGCAAGGCTCCCCTCTCTCCCAACCAGTATGGACAGATTTGGGGGGTTATCAGACCCACCTGGGAAGCATTGAGAGCCCGATTAGATGATTGGGCAGGAGAATTCAAAAGACTGTCCAAGCCCAGCTACAGAGAACGGCTGAAGGGGAAGCTGCTGAAGCTAGCTAGGAAGAAGAACTCAGCCAGGACACAGCCCCAGAAAGGATGGCTGTGAAAAACCTGAACTTTAGGGGGGAATGTTCAGAGGCTGAGACTTGAAAGCAAAGCACACCATCCAGGGAAGGGGAGCTCTGCAACCCCTGAGTTTGCTGGGGAGAGTCTACAGGCCATGGAGACCAGGACTGAGGAACACAAGTTTCAAGAAGGAGGTCTGTGAAAGCCCTGAACTTAAGGAGAAAAGTACAGTCCCTAGAAGGAGGACTGTGAAAGCCTGAACCTGAGGGGGGAGGGCATTTGGGGCTCTTTGGGGAGCCAGATGCTGTTTAATAAATTAGACCCTGGAGAGGGGGAAATTTTAGAAATTTTGGGTGTAAGTGGAGTTGTTTTTAAAACCTCAGTGGGAAACGGAGGCAGAGTTCCTGTGAAGCCAGCCTAGGCCATGAAGGGATGCAATGGGAAGGCACCTGTTTACACCAACATAACTGTATCCACATTACGGGTTGAACTAGTATACCTAGTCTGATGAAAAACATCACACTCCTAAGTGAAATAGTTATACCAATACACAACTGTGTGTAGAAACCAAGCTTAACTTCGGCACAGGAAGACTGTTACACATGTGTGTCAATGGCAGAGCTGGGAATAGAGCTAGGGTCAGATTTTCAAAGATATTTAGATATCTGAAGATGCAGATAAGTGCCTACCTTTGAAAATCTGGCACCTAGAACTAGAACTGGTTGGAAAGTGGAGGGAGAGGGAAATCCAGCAAATTTACGGGGGGGGGGGGAGGGAAGGGGGGTCTGAAATGTTGGGATTGAAAAATTATAAATTGCTGTTGTGACTTTTGAAGCAAAAGGTACATTTTCTTTCATTGCAAATCCCCATCCCTAAATGAAATATTTTTTTAATTTTATTTCAACTACAAGTGTTCTCTTTTGATTTTTCTAACCCCCACCCCAGTTTTTTTAAATTGGAGTCCCCCCCCTTTTTTGTGTTTTTTTTTCCTATTGAAGGAAAAAAAGGAAGAAAAGGCAAAAATGAGGGGAATACCCATCTACTTATTTGCATTTCTTTTCAACAGTAAAAAGGTGTGAAGAAGGCAGACTTTCCTCCACTTTCTCATGTTTTCTTGTAGAACCTTAACTTCTGCCCATGTTGAAAGTGTTACTTCACTTCCAACACTTAGCAGGATCTGCACATTTTGCCACTCTTTTCCAAGGAACAGAAGTCAGGAAACAGGCAGAAAGTGGGGGGGGGGAAAAGTTACTTTTCCATACTTTCTGCCTATTTACCAACTTGTGCCAGTTAGAGAATAGTAACAGTGAGGAGAAAGCCTATTATATCAAAATGAAAAATTTAGGGTTTCTATCTGAAAAAAAAATTTAAATTGAAAAATGTTGAAATTGACATTTTCCTTTAAAAAATGCCACTATTTTCTGATTGAAAAAAGTTTCTTTGAAAATTTTCTCACCAGCTCTATCTAGAGCTCTTTAACGGGATTGGGCTCATTGTCTGTATATTTTTTTTTTCTTTCTTTTGCCTTGGTCATGAGACTGTGTCCTATATAACAGAGATGGGGGGAGGGAGGAAGGAACAGAGGATTCACAAAGAATTCTTTGTGACATAGGTGGCAAGAGTAAAATATTACTCTTCTGAATTATGTTCGTCACCATTTTCCGGCTAAAGTCATTCAGGACACAGGAGAAATACAGCTTCAACAGTACCACGTAAATTTCCACACAGTCACACAAACGTGCCTACATGCACACACGTTCTCAAATCCCTTCCTTATTAATGACTGCCTTGTTGAAAAATGTTCTCTTGTTTTTTGCATAGTGTTCCAGAAATAGCTCTGTCAGGAACAGTTTTGCTTGAAAGCCATACATCATCAATGGGACTTTCATTTATTATTTGTATAGAAGGTGTATGTGTCCTTAAATTCTCTATGCAGCAACCAGCCTATTTGCATTTTTGAAAGGGAGGAGGGAGGAAGTTTGCTTTACTTGAAATATGTTGTTCAAGAAAATTTAACAGGCTGATTCTCAGATTAAAGCCCCAATTCATGCTTAATTTTAAGCATGAGCTTAGGTCTAGCTCTAGCCAGCAAAATACTTAAGCACGAGGGCTAGCCAGAAAACAAGAATTCTGTGTTGAGAAAAATCTGAAGATTTTGAAATGTCTTTTCATTCTGCATTGGAAGAAAACTGAAACCTTTAGAAACTTTTGTGAAAAAACAGAGAAAGACCCACCCCCCAGCACACACCCCGAAGAGCCACTAGTCTGGTGGCTAGGGCACCGTGGCGGGAGATGCAGCACCCAGGTGCAAGTCCTTGCTGTACCTGATTTGGAGCAGGAACTTGAACCTGGGTCTCCCACATTGTATGTGAGTGCCTCAGCCCCCAGGCTGTCGGCTAGTTGGGTGGGTTCCCTCTCCTGTTTTGATCAGAAATTCCATCCTGGATTTGAGAAACCTTGAAAATGAAAGTTGTGTGTGAAACCAGTATGTTGCTGGGAGATGTTTCAGTTCCTATGAGGGGCGGTGGGAAACATTTTGTCCAAAACGTTAACTGTGTCGTCTGCTGAATCAGAGCCTAAATCCTGTCCTCAGTTACCTCAGTGCACCCAGTGTAAGAGAGCAGAATTTGGCCATGCATGTTTAAGGGAACACCATATCTACTGATCTTTCTCATGGTCATATCAACAACAAAACTCTCATTGACTTCAGTGTGAGTGGGCATGAACTGTTATTGCACCCATTGTGCTGCCAGTATTTTAACATGGGGCTCCCACAAAAACTCTTCCCTAGCTTGTGTGAAACACCTCTGTTGCAGTTGTGTGCTCTTGGGGTGAAATTCACTGCTGTGCAGAGTGCCAGCAGATGGGCTAGGCACCACTTAATCCCACTTAAACCATACTTTGAGAAGAGGGAAAGAATGTATGTCGGGGAGGGGGGGATTTCATTCCTTTGTGGTTTTGTTTCCATTTACACAAAGATTTCCTTGTAACCATAATGAAGAAAGGAGGCTGCAATGGTTGGCAAGAACACTGCTATTAAGTATATTTGCTGGAAATGTTTATACTTTCCAATGCACTTGTTCAGGTACAAGTATGAGACTCTGTCCAACTTGTGTAAAGTAAGATTGACAGGTGGGCACTGGGCGGGGAAGCTGGTAGCTGTTTTGAGAGGAGCCTAAGGGAACCTTTCTCTAGGAAAGCTTATTTTAAATCTCTGCTATTTGAACTAATCAGGTGCATTCCAAAGGAGAAATATGACTCTCCAAAATTACTTTTAGGAGCCCCAAAAATAGATCATGGCAGGGATGAGTTAGAATTATCCAGAAAGGAGGTGAGCTGTATTACGCAGGGAAATCAGCCCAAACTTCCTTCCACTTGGTGGTAGATGTTTAGGAAGCATTACTGAGAACTTCTTCCTGCAAACCACCTTTGACTCATCATTTTATGGGTTACTGGTTCCTTAAAATTATTTAATCAGGTTGCAAAACCCCTCCAAGTTTCAAAATATCTTATCAGCAACAAATAAAGAAGAGAATGAAACAGTAGCCATCCGCTTTATGTAACACACAGCAAAAAATATTGAGCCAGTTTCTCAGTGGATGTAATTTGGCATAGCTCCACTAAAATCAATGAAGCTGCACTGATTTATACTAGTTGAAAATCTGCCCCAGTGTCGGAGGTTCCTTCTGTTGGGTTGACAGCAGCAAACAAAGACACACTGGCCCTCATCATGAATCATGTATCACCGGGAGTTTAGTATGATCATGCACCATTGTGTCAATGTGAGCAGGATCGTGTCCATTGTCCCTAAATGTTTGCCCATGTCATTGATGATATGGTGAGGCTGATATCAAAGAGATTTTGCAGCACAAGTGCACACTGCTAATCCATTGCTGTAGTTGTGTGTTGTGTACATCTATCGTCTCGAGGGTTGGATTTCTGGCTTTGGGTGGCAGAGGATTCTCAACGTTGGAATTCATTCCCTTTTGCTTCTAATCAAAGCCCATGTCTGGCAATCTTTGAGATGCAATGTAATTCCACCTGGCTTTTTTCCGGTTTTGGTCACTAGCTGGGAGACTGCTGGTGGGTAGGAGTGGCAGAGGTCGGATAGACTGAGTTTACTGGGAATTGATTGGACTTAAATGGCTTTAAATTCTGTCTCTTTATTCCTGGTTCCCTCCCCATAATGGCCATAAATATCTCTTATCCATAATGGCATCCACTAGAAGACTATACATGGATTTGTCACATGTCTAGTTAGTTTTGTGTGTGTAACATATTTATAAAACAATGTTAAAAGAACATTATTGAGATTGCAAAGTCAAGCATGCCAAATGCCAAAATGCCTATGCCACCTTAATTTAGCCACTTGCCCATGTGTATCCATTACGATAGTCTTTAATTACATGATCACATACTACTTGTTTCACATGCCCCTGCCTCATTCAGTGGCTTCTTGCCCAAGTCTTTTTGCCCATCTACTTCCAGTTCTCCCCATGGAAGCAGCTCCTTGTCAGATCTGTCTCCCCTCCTGCCTCATCTCTCTTCCCCGGTCCCAACCACTGATTTCCTCATCCCTGTCTCCTAGTCAGCCATTCCCTTCTTCCAGCTCCCTCAGTTGCTCCCAGGCCTCTAGCAGCCAACTGGGTCCCAGTCCCCCACCCCCACCCCCACCCCACATAGCTCTAAATCCCAATCTCATTACCCTACCTTTCCCAGACTCCTTGTCCAAACAGTCCTGGCCTCCTCTTCCTCACAGCTCAAATCTTGTGACCCAACCTGTCCCACTCTCCTCCCTAACTCCTAGTCACAGTCTTTCTCCCTCTCCAATCCCAGTCTCACCAGAATGCTTGTCCCAGTCTACCCTTTTCCCTCACTCATCCAGCTGTTGTCCCCTCTGCATTTGCATCATTATTACTGTAAGCCAGAGTCTGAATGAGCTCTCCTGGCCATCTATTGATAAATTGGGAGGAAAGACTTTAGGAGCAGACAGTTTGTCTAGTGACACCTACCTAGGTAATCAGCAGACAAATCTGCTTTGCCAGTGTTTTGGGTTAAAATTCACTTCAGTTTTGAGTGCAGGGGTAATAAAATGTTACCCTTCGCTTATACAATAAGGATAATAACAGAACTGAACTTAACATACCCTAATTGAGGGGCTCACCCTAACTTTAACCTCACCCACTCAGCCGAATCCATGTGAGAGTCAGCGGTGGCATGGGCTCTGTTTAAAGAGTCCTAGATACCATGTGTCTGTCCCTTTCTAGAGTTTCAAGATGGAACTGATATGACCTTGTTTTTGTTCAGTGATCACTACAGTTGAAATCCTTAATGAGCAGGTCTAGGGGGCTAAGCCTTAGATGTGTTGCAGTGAAAAACAATGCAGAGGGTTCAGCAGTGTACTTGTTCATGCTTTTCTCGTATGGCTAAAAGGGAGCAGAGATTGAAAGTCAGATCTTTATAGGATTCCAACAGCGTTATATCTTTGTGAGCTTTACCCCTCTCTCCTTCATATTCACCTGCTCCTTTGTTTTCAGCAGGCCTGTCTACTCCCTTTGGAAAATGTTCTTACAAATGGATGTAACATACACATAAATTGCTTCACAACAATTTAGGGCCTAATTGTCATGTACAATAAGCTCCATTCCACCACTCTGGCACTGTAAATGGCAATTAAGCCCATCGTCTGACTGGATTAGACAGTTGCTGAGAAGAAGCTGGTTTATTGGTGGCCACCTGTTTAATTTGAATTTTTCATTTAATCACTTTACTACAACACGAAGGGTGGGTTCATGAAGGGACTTAGATGCCTAACTGCCACTTTAGGCACCGCAGTCCACCATTCCGGCGCCACTGGCATTCACAAAACCCCAGCTCAGCTGCCACTTAACCCCGTAGGCACCTAAAGTGCCTGGGCACATAAGTTTCTACTGTAAAAGTCCCCAAGGAACCTAAATTTTGGCAGCTGGGTGTTCACACAGCTGCCTAAGTTCTGGCACTACCAGGTAGCTCAGCACATAACTCATGCCTAAGCCCCAGAGGGATTCACAAACTAAGGGGTTGTCATCACCTGAAATACTACATCAGCATAGCTGCACCTCTGTAGTGCTTCCATCGGTGTAGGTAATCCACCTCCCCGGAGGCAGTAGCTAGGTCAACCGAAGAATTCTTCTGTGGACATAGCGCTATCTCTGCTGAGGGGTAGGTCAACTTAACTACACCAGGCAGAGGTGTGGATTTTTCTAGTGTAGACCCTAGCCTAAGTGCTCCCCCGCTTATCTTACCTTGGGGACTGATCCAGTAGACATGCTCAGAGCTACACCCACACAAAAGATGCTGCCAATGCTACCAGAGAAGGTGATGCCTCCACTCCCTTTATAACTTGTAGCCCAGTGATTAGGACACACCCCTGCATAGCTGGTGGGAAACCTAGATTCTAGTCCTACTACTCTCATGAATATCCAATAATTTATACATAGGGCACCAGCTCCTATAGGAGAGCTTGAGAGAGCCTTGCCCTGGAATATTCTGTAGACCAGTGGCTAGAGCACGGTGATGGGAAACCCAGGTTCAAGTCCCCACTCCACATCAGGCAGAGTGGGGATTTGAACCCACCTTTCCCACATCCAGGATGAGCACTCTAATTCCTCAGATAAGGTTTATGGGGGGTGAGGGGAAGGGCATCTCCTTCCTATTTCTCATGAAAAACCACTAACCTGACTTAAGCATCTAACTCCAGAAGAGGATTCATGTTGTGAATCCTGAGCAGAGGCAGCATGGAGCTAGGCATCTAATTTCCTTTGGGGGTGAGAGCTTGGGCCACACCTCTGTCCTCAGTATTGCTTACTCGCTAGTTTAGCGGCTTCCTTGCTCAGCCTGCTGCCAACTCTCCCCATGTATTATATAGGGGCCTGGGCACCTAACTTGGCTGTGAATTCCAGTGAGTGGCAGGGTATCTAAAAATTAGGCACAGGAACACTTTGCATTGCAGCTCCTAAATCCTCCCTGTGCATGCCACCCTGATGGTGAGATTGCCTGTACCATAAACTACAATTCACTTGGTGAACTCATCCTGGCCATCTTAGAGGCTTAGGAGGATAACAGGATTTTGAAACACAAAAGTCATGACAGATAGGAGCTGGAATTGGAGAGGCAGTGAAACTTAGAACCTCCAAAACCAGAGGCTGTGTTTGTGAACTGCTATTTGAGGAAAAGGGTCAAAGGGATATACTTTGAAAGACTGGGGCCTGGTCTACACTACGACTTTAGGTCGACTTTAGCAGGGTTAAATCGAATTAAGCCTGGACACGTCCACACGACGAAGCCCTTTCTTTCGACTTAAAGGGCCCTTTAAACCGGTTTCTTTACTCCACCTCCGACGAGGGGATTAGTGCTAAAATCGGCCTTTGCGGGTCGGATTTGGGGTAGTGTGGATGGAATTCGACGTTATTGGCCTCCGGGAGCTATCCCACAGTGCTTCATTGTGACCACTCTGGACAGCACTCTCAACAGATGCACTGACCAGGTAGACAGGAAAAGCCCCGCAAACTTTTGAATTTCATTTCCTGGTTGCCCAGCGTGGAGAGCACAGGTGACCACGCAGAGCTCATCAGCACAGGTAACCATGACTGAGTCCCAGGATCGCAAAAGAGCTCCAGCATGGACAGAACGGGAGATATGGGATCTGCTCGCCATATGGGGAGACGAATCAGCTGAACTCCGTAGCAGTAAATGAAATGGCAAAATATTAGAAAAGGTCTCAAAGGCCATGAAGGACAGAGACCATAACAGGGACGCACAGCAGTGCCGCGTGAAAATTAAGGAGCTAAGGCAAGCCTACCACAAAGCCAGAGAGGCAAACAGAAGGTCTGGGGCAGAGCCGCAAACATGCCGGTTCTACGCGGAGCTGCATGCCATTCTAGCCACCACTACCCCAATCGTGTGCTTTGACTCCGTCAATGGAGAAACATGCAACAGGGAAGCAGGTTCAGGGTATGCGGAAGATGATGATGAAGATGAAGAAGAAGAAGAAGATAGCTCACAGCAAGGAAGCGGAGAAACCGGTTTCCCCAACAGCCAGGATATGTTTATCACCCTGGACCTGGAACCAGTAACCCCGAACTCACCCAAGGCGTGCTCCTAGACCCTGAGGGCACACAAGGGACCTCTGGTGAGTGTACCTTTGTAAATATCACACATGGTTTAAAAGCAAGCGTGATTAATTTGCCCTGGAAATCGCGGCCAGTACAGCTACTGGAAAAGTCTGTTAACGTGTATGGGGATGGAGCGGAAATCCTCCAGGGACATCTCCAGAAAGCACTCCTTATGTACTCCCAAAGCCTTTGCAAAAGGTTTGCGGGGAGGGCTGCCTTATCCCGTCCACCATGGTAGGACACTTTACCACGCCAGGCCAGTAGCACGTACTCTGGAATCATTGCATAACAAAGCATGGCAGCGTATGGTCCCGGTGTTTGCTGGCATGCAGACAACATCCATTCCTTATCTCTCTTTGTTATCCTCAGGAGAGTGATATCATTCACGGTCACCTGGTTGAAATGGGGTGATTTTATTAAGGGGGCATTCAGAGGTGCCCGTTCCTGCTCGGCTGAACAGAAATGTTCCCCGCTGTTAGCCACGCGGTGTAGGGGGGAGGGGTGAAGGGATCATCCCAGAGAATTGGGGGTGTGTGTGTGGGGGGGGTTAGTCGGGTTTGTGCTGCATGTTAACCCGGAAACCCCAGCCCCTCCTTTTACATTGCAAACCCATTTTAAATGGCCAACCCAACGGGTCCTTGGTATGGGAAATGAGGGCGCTACTGTTTGAAACCATTCCCACATGTTATGAGGGTTTAAAAAGCTAAAAGACTGTGGCTTACCATGGCTGCCTGCAAGCCGAATTCTGTTGCCTGGCACCGCGTGAGTGATCTCTCACACCAAACCGGCAGGCCCTCAATATAAGAGGAAAAATGCGACCTTGTAATGAAAGCACATGTGCTGTGTAATGTGAACAGCAAAATTTAACGTGAAAGAGTGTACCCATTGTTCTCTAAAATGTGTCTTTTTTTTAAACCACCTCTCCCTTGTCCTCCACCAGCTGCAAATGTTTCTCCTTCGCAGAGGCTAGCAAAGATTAGAAGGAGAAAACGGCGGACTCGGGATGATATGTTCACGGAGCTCCAGATGTCCTCCCATGCTGAAAGAGCACAGCAGAATGCGTGGAGGCAGTCAATGTCAGACTACAGAAAAGCACAATATGAAAGAGAGGAGAGGTGGTGGGCTGAATCGTGGGATGAACAGAGCAAGTGGCGGGCTGAAGATGATAGGTGGCGTCAGCTTGCAGACAGAAGGCAAGAGTCGATGCTCCGGCTGCTGGAGCATCAAACTGATATGCTCCAGCGTATGGTTGAGCTGCAGGAAAGGCAGCAGGAGCAGAGACCGCCGCTACAGCCCCTGTGTAACCAACAGCCCTCCTCCCCAAGTCCCACTGCCTCCTCAACCAGACACCCAAGAACACGGTGGGGGGGGCCTCCGGACACCCAGTCACTCCACCCCAGATGATTACCCGAGCATCGGAAGGCTGGCCTTCAATAAGTGTTAAAGTTTTAAAGTTTTAAACTGCAGTGTGTCCTTTTCCTTCCCTCCTCCCCCACCCCTCTCGGGCTACCTTGGCAATTATCCCCCTAGTTGTGTGATGAATTAATAAAGAATGCATGAATGTGAAGTAACAATAACTTTATTGCCTCTGCAAGCGGTGCTCGAAGGGGGGAGGGGAGGGTGGGGTGGTTGGTTTACAGGGAAGTAGAGTGAACCGGGTGTGGGGGGTGGAGGGTTCATCAAGGAGAAACAAACAGAAGTTTCACACCGTAGCCTGGCCAGTCACAAAACTCGTTTTCAAAGCTTCTCTGATGTGCACCACGCCCTGCTGTACTCTTCTAACCACCCTGGTGTCTGGCTGCACGTAATCAGCAGCCAGGCGATTTGCCTCAACCTCCCACCCCGCCATAAATGTCTCCCCCTTACTCTCACAGATATTGTGGAGTGCACAGCAAGCAGCAATAACAATGGGGATATTCTTTTCGCTGAGGTCTGAGCGAGTCAGTAAGCTGCGCCAGCGTGCTTTTAAACGTCCAAATGCACATTCCACCACTATTCAGCACTTGCTCAGCCTGTAATTGAACAGGTCCTGACTACTGTCCAGGCTGCCTGTGTACGGCTTCATGAGCCATGGCATTAAGGGGTAGGCTGGGTCCCCAAGGATCACGATAGGCATTTCAACATCCCCAATGGTTATTTTCTGGTCCGGGAAGAAAGTCCCTTCCTCCAGCTTTCGAAACAGACCAGAGTGCCTGAAGACGCGAGCATCATGTACCTTTCCCAGCCATCCCACATTGATGTTGGTGAAACGTCCCTTGTGATCCACCAGGGCTTGCAGCAGCATTGGAAAGTACCCCTTGCGGTTTATGTACTCGGTGGCTTGGTGCTCCAGTGCCAAGATAGGGATATGGGTTCCGTCTATGGCCCCACCACAGTTTGGGAATCCCATTTCAGCAAAACCATCCACTATTGCCTGCACGTTGCCCAGAGTCACTACCCTTGATATCACCAGGTCTTTCATTGCCCTGGCAAATTGGATCACAGCAGCCCCCACCGTAGATTTGCCCACTCCAAATTGATTCCCGACTGACTGGTAGCTGTCTGGCGTTGCAAGCTTCCACAGGGCTATCGCCACTTGCTTCTCAACTGTGAGGGCTGCTCTCATCCTGGTATTCTGACATTTCAGGGCAGGGGACAGCAAGTCACAAAGTTCCATGAAAGTGCCCTTACGCATGCGAAAGTTTCGCAGCCACTGGGAATCGTCCCACACCTGCAGTCCCACCAGTCTGTGCTTGTTTCCCGGGCCCAGAATCGGCGTTCCACGGCATGAACCTGCTCCAGTAGCACCATGATTTGCACATTGCTGGGGCCCGTACCTTGTGTGAGGGCTGTGTCCATGTCAATTTCCTTATCACTCTCGTCGCTGCACTGCAATCGCCTCATCGGCTGGTCCTGGTTTTGCTTTGGCATGTCCTGGCTCTGCATATACTCCAGGGCAATGCGCGTAGTGTTCATAGTGCTCATAATTGCCACGGTGATCTGAGCAGGCTCCATGATCCCAGTGCTATGGCGTCTGGTCTGAAAAAAGGCGCGAAACTGACAGAGGGAGGGAGGGGCGACTGACAACATGGCGTACAGGTACAGGGAATTAAAATCAACAAAGGTGGCTGTGCATCAGGGAGAAACACAAACAACTGTCACACAGAATGGCCCCCCCAAAGATTGAACTCAAAACCCCGGGTTTAGCAGGCCGTTGATTTCACGGAGGGAGGGGGAAGCAAATGAATACAGAACAAATCTGGTCCATCTATTTTTTACATCTTAAGCTGGCAGCAGACGGTGCAGCATCACTGATAGCCCTCGGCATCTTCTGGGTGCTTGGCAGAAGATACTGTACTACGACTGCTAGTCATCATCGTCAAGACGGTTCAATAGGACTGCCGGCAGGACTGAGTCTCCAGGAGACAAAGCATGTCTGCCCAGGTGCCTATGATTGAACTGGAATACGACAACGACGGATACTAGTCATAATACACCATCTACTGCCAAAAGGCAATTAGCTGCTGCTGTGTAGCAATGCAGTACCACGTCTCCCGGCACCCAGATGACATATGGTGACGGTGAGCTGAGCTGAGCGGGCTCCATGCTTGCCATGGTATGTTGTCTGCACAGGTAACCCAGATAAAAAGGTGCCAATCAATTGTCTGCCGTTGCTCTGACGGAGGGGGAGGGGCCTGACGGCATATAACCAGAACCCCCCGCGACACTGTTTTGCATCATCAGGCATTGGGATCTCAACCCAGAATTCCAATGGGCGGCGGGAACTGTGGGATAGCTACCCACAGTGCAATGCTCCGGAAGTCGATGCTAGCCTCGGTACTGTGGACGCGGTCTGCCGGCTTCATGCACTTAGAGCATTTTATGTGGGGACACACACAATCGACTGTATAAAACCGATATCTATAAAGCCAGCTTCTATAAATTCAACTTAATTTCGTAGTGTAGACATACGCTGGGAGTCAGAGAGGGGAAAAGGATAAATTACTCCCAACAAAAGCACCTTTTATGTGTGTCCCCCCGCCCAAATTCATTGTAACTAGACTTAAGGTGAACCTATCTGCATAAGCTTTTACAGACTGTGAGACTAGGCTCTTTTGTTTGCATCTAATCTTCTTCTTCTCTTGTTGTTCTTCATTGTGTTTTTAATTAGACCCTTGAGCCTTAGCATGTGATTTGGGAATTTCACACGGACCATCCTGGAGAGGTTGCAACCACCTTCAGCCTTTAAGATGAAGTAGAAAAGGAAGAGAGGCAGGAATCTGGGTCAGAAAGGCTGGCCTATGGAGTGGCTTCTCACAGGTGCATTGTGCACAGGGCTTTCGGCCTCTGATTGCAGAGAAAATGCCTCACCACAAACAAGACTTGAGTTTAAGGGGGTACAGGTAACAATTTACATAATGTATTGCCACTTTCAAGTGCTACAAATACATTAACAAACCAATCCTCAAAACACCCTTTTAAGATAAGTAAAGTATTATAGACTATTTTTACAGGTGGTGAAATGGAGATACAGAGAAGTCAAGTGATTGCCAAGTCCACAGAGGGAATCAGCAGCAGAGCCAGGTTTAGAAATGCCTCCCACCCACACCAGCAGGTGGGGGAAATTGATGGGGCTGGTGGTGAAAGGGGGGGGACAGTCCCCATGGGAGTCTCTGGCGCCCATTGGCTAACTGGGGGAGAGGGGTGCTGGTTGGCCAGCATTCCCCAGCTCCCAGGATTTAGCCCAGTGCCAGGGCCATGTGGAGCCTCTTTTGGCTCCATTCCAGCAGCACACCCTACCCACCTGAACTAGGAATGAGAACCCCGCCTGGCAGAGGCTGTGGAGCCGACGGCCTGTTTAGGGGGTGTAAGAAGGTCCGGACTCACCCCTGCGGCGCCCCCTACTGGTTGCTTCGGGGAATCAGCCCTCCAGCCTCTGGAGCGCCCTCTGCAGGCCAGTGATCCACCTGTCCTTCTCAGCTCCCGTATCCCGCCCAGGACCAGCTCCCGGTGCCCCTTGCTCTGGGTGCTGCCCCCTGGCAGTACCCACACGCTAGGTCTCCCCTCCCAGGGGAACCCCCACCCACTATCCCCACATTGCCTCAGCACTAGGCCACTGCCAGTAACCAACTAGCCCCCGCTCCCTGGGGCAGACTGCAGTATAGGCCACTCATCACTGGCAAGGAGGGTTTGGACCTGCTGCCTTGGCCTAGCCCTGGGCTGCCCTCTACAACCCCTAGTACCCCTTGGCCTCCTGCTAGGCCACAGCCTGGGCCTATCCAGGCTGGAGCTCCCCAGCCTGTCCGTAGCCCTGCTCCACTCAGGTACACTATCCCTCGCTTGCTGCAGCCAGGCCCTTCTCTCTCTGCACTCAGCGAGAGACTGCTAAGCTTCTGGCTGCCCTGGCCTTTATAGGGCCAGCTGAGTCTGTTTGGGGCATGGCCCCAGCTGCAGCCGCTTCCCCCAATCAGCTCAGCCTAAGAGCTGCTTTCTCCAGCCACAGTCCCCTCTGGACCGGAGCGGGGTTACCATCCCGCTACACAGGGTCAGGAAGAAATTTTTTCTCCTAGAGGCAAAATTGGCAGAGGAGCAGGGAGTTTTTTGCCTTTCTCGCAGCATCAGCAAGCTGCAGTGGGCTAAGGAGAAATGTGCATGGTGCCTAACTGAGGCACTGGGGTTGTGTTGCTTACACGTCACAACTCACGGCTGGTTTCTTCTGTGGTTAAGAAAATAAAATGAATGGTTCCAAGAGATAAAAGACCTGGGATTTTGGTGATGGGACTTGTGCTTATATGGCCTTTGCTGGCTGAGGTCAGACCTTGTGACCCACGTGGGCTGAGATCCCTGCTCTGCTGTACCCTCTGTCCCATGTGTGTGTGTGTGCGCATTTGTGCGCTAGGACTCAGAGAGAGCTGAGTCTTGGGGAGTAGATTGAGGAGAGTCTACCCCGCATTGTGGGTTATATGGTAAGGAGCCCTGTAACCTCCCATTCCCTGCACTAGAACCAATTAAATTCCTGGTGTAAGGTTGTATGGGTGATGGGCAGGTAGTGCCCCGCCCTTGAATGGCATATCTGTTCACACATATGTATTTTATAATATTGTATTACTGAGAGTAGGTTTGTGTGCTCTGGTTTTGTCGTTGGTCTGGCTGTTTTTTTTTTTAAGTCTGATGAGAGCAGCTTTGTATGCTTTGGCTTTGTTGTTATTTTCAAGGGCTGGGTCTGTTTTTGTGATCTTGTCTGTTTTAAAAGTCTTGTTTGTTCTTCTGATTGATGTTTGAGAGAGCCGAGTGTAATTTACAAGTGTCATGAAGGCATCAGGATTTTTTGTCCCTCAATGAACTCTCTCCAGTGCTTGGCTGACAGTTCCCCAGGAGGTTATTGTCTTTTTGGGAGTATACAGATCTTTGTGCCTCTAGGAGATGGTGTTGATTTTTCAAAGACAAACTCTTGGGCATACGTGACAAGATAGTGTGTGTGTGTGTCATCATACTGCCAAGGATTATTCTAAGATCTTGATACTATAAATATCCTGATTTTCCTTGAGGAGTTAAGTATAATAAAATCATATTTTAAATTAAGTTTTTCAGCCATAAACTTTATAGACATGTAAATGTTATGCAGAAGGCCCTACTTGAATTGTGGGATGATTGTCAAAAAATTGCGGCTGAGTTGCGGACAAGCCATGGAAAATTGTAGAAACATAATAATGAACCTTATTATTTGTGATAATAAAGTCCATTATTACTTTTCCGTGATTTTCCACTGTCGGCTGCATGGGGCTGAGAGTGGGGGCCCCCTCTGTCAAGACTGCGGTGGAAACCGCAATTTCTGCAACATCGCAAGTTAAGTAGGGCCTTACTTACGCACAGTTAGGTCATCCTAACAATTTTAACTTTGCTGACAAGGAAGGGAGAGAAAACAACAATATCCTAATGGGCCTTTAAAAATCAGTTTAATGCAATTTGGGACCACAAACTCTACAATGCCTTAATAGTAACCATATGGTTGTTGCATGGTGTCATAAGAGGGCAGTGTTAATGGAAATGCTAACCATGCCATTGCTCAATATGTCTGGGTTTCTTTAAAGTTTAACCTTAACTCTGGATATTTTTGTGGTTGGAGGGAGAGGAAAAGAGGGGAAAGATAATTGCAACATCCCTGTAATTGTATTTTACCCTAAACTATTGATAACACTGCTCTACAGCCAAAATGCTTCTGAAATAAATGTAGTCAAACTTTACTAATTCTGGGTCACTGAAAATGAAAATGATGATTAAAATTGTTGATTGGCTCTAGTTTTCAAGATATGCTATTGGGTCAGTATATACGACCCTTGACTTGGGAATGGCGGAGGATAAGTGAGTTATAAAGGGAAGGGATCTCAATTTAAACCAGAAATGACTAAAATACATCTTTGACTGGATCTATGAATAAATCTATGACTGGGTTTGGACAGTACTTGCTTTTTAGCCAAAACAATGAATGATGCAATCTGAAGCTGGTATTGCGTCAAACATGATATGAATTGCATCATGTTATTCCTAGAAGTCATTGATGATGCAATCATAATGAAGCTTACATCACTCTGCTGAACAAATTGCCCTATATCAGCTCTAGAAATCAGTGTCGTGCTCTCTTATTTGTCAGTCTTTGATTTTGCAAAGGGCCACATTTCTGTTTAGCCAAAGTGAGCAGAGATGCCTCGTACTTGTGTGAACAGTGCAGATAACTTCTGCTATGTTTGTGGTGAAGTGACTTTTGCATCACAAAAGCGCAGTATAACCACTATGGTTAAGAAAGCCTATCACCTTTATTTTGACTGCAAAATTGGAGATCAGGACAAGAGGTGTGCCCCACACATATGCTGCAACACTTGTGCAACAAATCTTCGCCAGTGGTTGAACAGGAAAAGGAAATCTATGCCTTTTGCAGTGCCAATTACTTGGAGAGAGCCAATAGATCATACCAGCAATTGTTACTTCTGCATGGTGCCTCCAGTTGGGAAAGGTGTGTCAAAGAAGAAAAAGTGGACTGTGCATTATCCAAACATTCCATCAGCTATACGCCCAGTACCCCACGGAGAAGGACTGCTGGTTCCTGATGCACCAGAATCATTCTCACTTGAGTCAGATGAGGAAGAGGATGAAACTTCTGGTCCTGAACCATCAGTGTCACAGGACCCACAGTTTCTCCCATCCTCCTCCTGTGAACCACACCTCATAACACAAGGTGAACTGAATGACCTTGTCAGGGATTTGGAACTACACAAGAGTAAGGCAGAGCTGTTGGGCTCCAGACTACAGCAGTGGAATCTCCTGGAAGGTGATGTTAGGGTTTCCATGTTCCGTGACCGTCAAAAGGATCTTGTCCCATTCTTCTTCATGGAAGGTGATCTTGTAGCCTGCAACAACATCGATGGTGTGATGGCAGCCCTCAACATCGTTCACGATCCAGATGAGTGGAGACTGTTCATTGATTCATCGAAGACGAGTCTTAAAGCTGTTTTACTGCATAATGGCAATGTTTTGCCATCAATTCCAGTTAGTCATGCAGTCCATATGAAGGAAACCTATGACAACATGAAACAACTTTTGAGGTGCATAAACTATGACCAACATCAGTGGCAGTTTTGTGGCAATTTGAAGGTTGTTGCTCTCTTGCTTGGTCTGCAGACTGGATACACAAAGTACTGCTGTTTTCTCTGCGAATGGGATAGTCGTGCAAGAGATTCCCACTACATCAAGAAAGATTGGCCACTCCGACAATCATTGGAGCCTGGGAGGAAAAGTGTTCGGCATCCACCACTTGTTGAATCAAGGAAGATTTTGTTACCACCCTTACACATCAAGCTGGGTCTGTTGAAGAACTTTGTCAAGGCCATTGACAAAACACAAGCAGCTTTCAAGTACCTCCGTGGAAAATTTCCAAGGTTAAGTGAAGCTAAGATAAAGGAAGGTGTCTTTGTTGGTCCTCAGATTCGTGAACTTCTTCAAGATGATGCATTTGACCAGACACTGTGTGGCAAGGAAAAGACGGCATGGAAAGCCTTCCAGTTAGTGGCAATAAATTTTCTCGGAAACAACAAGGCAGACAACTACAGGTTGTTGGTGGAAAAACTACTCAAGGCATACAAAAGCCTTGGTTGCAACATGTCACTAAAGATACATTTTTTGCACTCTCATCTAGATTTTTTTTCCACCGAACTGCGGAGCAGTGAGCGATGAGCACGGCGAGCGATTTCACCAGGACATTGCAACAATGGAGAAACGCTATCAGGGCAAATGGAGCCCATCAATGCTTGCAGACTATTGCTGGACAGTGACAAGAGATGCTCCATTTAATGAATACAAGAGACAAGCCAAGAAGTGCCGAGTAGACACTGAATAGGACTAAACTATGTACATAATAGTTTTTTGCCTTTTGTTTCACAATAAATTTTATTTATCTAACCCTTTTCCTGATTTTTCAAGTGTTACATAAACAGGACAGGTGAAATATTATCATGTAAAGCAACCATAAACACATGAAAAGACCTAGGTTTACAATTTATGATTAAAACTCTACTATCTACACAATATACATAGACATAAAATGTAAAAACTTAAATATCTTAGAAACAGTAGCCAATCAGTTGTTTTAATTGTCATATTTGAATTCAGCACATCAAAATACATAATAAATAGCACATTTTATCTCTGAAGCAGACGACTTCTCAAAAATTGTAGACCAGTGTAATGGCATCAAACTTAACTCCATCTTGACACCACTTTGTCTGGGGATATAAAATATGTCCTCTCTTGTACTTTATTATAATCACATGCTACATAAATGATTATAGTGTAACTGAAATTACAGGTGGAAAAGGTGTACTAAACTGCTCCTGCTCCCACACGTGCAGGATAGACCCAGTCAGAGGATGTATTGGATAATAAAGGGCTACTATATTTGATCTTAGCCAAAAGGTAAGAATTCACTGGAAGATACTGCCAGAGTCTAGCTGGATATAAGAATGCATTTTTAAAAATCTGCAAAACCAATTTTTACTTTTTCCTTCCTTTATTCCAGTGCTTTTATACAAAATCTTGTCATCATCACCTGAGAGAACACACTCACAGAAGTCAGCCTCTGGGCACACCTCCTCCTTTATTCCTCCTTGTTTTCAATCTGCCCCCCTGCCTAAGACAATTCTGAACAGGGATTGATAGGTCACAACAGTTTTTTTTTTTTTCCCTCCCCTCTCCAGTTTGCATGTTGAACAGTTTAGTTAGCTCACTGAACACACCATCCCTTCCTGAGAACACTTGTGTGACAGTAGGAGCAGATAAGGTGTATCTGAAAAACAGGTTTCTCTTTAGAATGAATGGGTGGGGATATGAAAATGTCAACATAGATTAGGCAAATATTTGTCCTTTCTCCTTTCTTCCATTAGGAACTGTTAAAGCTGTGTCAAGGATTTTTAAAGCGTGAAAGCTGTTGAGCTAAAATGGGAAATTCTGCTGGAGAGCTTTATCTGTTAGTTTTCTGCTTCTGGATGAGCTTTAGAAAGTGGTTTCTGGATTTCATACTTCCATAGGTAAGGCTATTTCTCACTCTCTCTGTATATATATTATTTAACTATTATAACCTTCTGGTGTAGGACTATAAAAATGAGTGAGCCTCGCAGTAATGTTTTACTACTTTCCCCTAACCTTTATTAAAGCCATGTTTGTCTTACAAATATATTATAGATATCCCACAGCTGGCAGAAAGGTGATCAGGGCCGGCTCCAGGCACCAGCTTAACAAGCAGGTGCTTGGGGCGGCCAAGGGAGAGGGGCGGCACCTGCGGCAATTTGCCGGCGGCAGTTCCCTCACTCCCTCTAGGAGCGAAGGACCTGCCGCTGAACTGCTGCCGCCGATCACGGCTTTTTTTTTTTTTTCCAATTGCAGCCGGCGATCGCAGCTTTTTTTTTTTTTTTTTTTTTGCTTGGGGCGGCAGAAATGCTGGAGCCGGCCCTGAAGGTGATGCCAAGGAAAATACTTTTTGAAAGACCAAATCCTTTGTACACTAAAGTGTGTTATGCATCTAATGGTGCAACCAACTCACTAGTGATGGGAAAGACTGACTCACTAGTGATCTCACATGCTGTCAATTAGTTGTGTCTATTGGAAATTGTTTATTGTTGTTTCTATCTCAGATCTCTTTGACTGAGAAAACTGCGTCGCCTAGTGATTAACTCATGGTGCTAGTAATCAAGCACACAGATTTTTTGACTCTCCAGCAATGCATTATTCCTTTTTTATATAGCAGGTCAAATCCTAAATCAAACCTGTCTATTGTACTATTTTTTCTCAGTTTCCATTCAGTCCTCACTCAGGCAAATTCTCACTGACATCAATGGACATTTGACTGAGTGAGGGATGCCCATAATATGGAAGATGTAAGCAAAGTTGATTAGACTATACATATCAAAACAGAATAAAACCCTTGCCCTAAGAATTTGCGATATAAATTCACAGACAGCAGAGTTCTATAGAGTCATTAGCACATGTGGGGCCTGATGCAATGAAATGTACAGCAACGGGCAGCTTTCCACTGACTTCAATAGGCTTTGGATCAGGCCTGTAGTCTCTCAGATAAACTGGGAATGATTTAGGGAAAAATCCTATCTACTTCCTCACTTAAACTCAAAAGGACTTTTGCATGTGTAAGATGAGCAGAAGTTTGACCCCTGAGGGGGAAGAGGGAAGGTGCTCGTTAAATATTCACGAGAACAAATCTACCACATAACTGTAGTATTTAACATCTGATTCTGCCACTCTTACTCACGTGGAGTAGGGGATTAGTCCAAGGACTGAATAATTCTATCCTTATTCAGATAGCCTTGCTTAGACTGAAAAGTATCAGAATTCAGATAAGGCTATCTTGTTCCACATACTCTTATTGAAGCCAGTGGAGCTGCTTGTGAACTGGGGTGCATGAGTAAGATCAGAATCAGGCCCAGTATGAGTAAGGATGGCAGAAACTGAGCGTACATTTCCTGCCTTATTCATTTTGGACACCAATCAAAAATAGTTATATTCACATAGCCAATGCTGATTTTGTATTGGAGATATAAGCCAGTGTTTGCATGCAATGGGGCAGTGGGAATAGACGTTGGCAAGGAAATAGAATACTTTCCAAAAGTTTATTATTATAAATATTAATGAGTGCAAAAATATTTTAAAATTAAGTTCTACTTTGAAAAGCAGCCCTATAAAAATGACATTGCAGGGTTCTACGTTTATCTCACCGTACTTACTGGATTCAATTTTATTTTTCAGTTCTGTGAATTTAGCTTGGGCTCTGAGAGTCAAATTGGGTTCTTTCTGACTCTGGCAGCACTAAAAATAAAAATAACAGGCCAAATCTTCAGCTGGTGTAAATGTGTTTAGCTCCAATGAAGTTAATGAAACTACAGTGATTTATACCAGCTGGGAACATGGCTCTCTGCATGTAGAATTTAGCAAGTGCGTCGATTTCAGAGAGACTAGAATACAGTGACAAAGAGTCCTGTGGCACCTTATAGACTAACAGAAGTATTGAAGCATAAGCTTTAATATTAAAGCTTATGCTCCAATACTTCCGTTAGTCTATAAGGTGCCACAGGACTCTTTGTCGCTTTTTACAGATCCAGACTAACACAGCTACCCCTCTGATAGAATACAGCCTTTCCCATAGAAGTGATGCCTCTGCAGGACTAACAGAATTAAAAAGAACCAAACATTTTTTTTCCTCACTCAAGTAAGTGGATATATCTCTGAATACATACAGGGAACTGATCTATTGGGTGGAGGATCTAGACGAAAGTTATTTCAGAGGTGTTGGGGTAACACCTCTCTCAATGGATTATTCACTCAGAATGACTATTTCATTTAACTAATTTGCCATGCTACTAGAGTTTGAAAAGTTTGTGCTACCATCTGGTAAATTTGCCATTTAAAAAAAAATGCCTGCAGGAGCATTTCAAAATTAATTGCATAGCAATGGAAAATGGGGAGGAAGGAAAGGACTCTGCTTTTGGGACAGGAGTAATGGAACTGAAAAGTTGAAAGTATGAGCCCAATAAATTTTCAAGCACCTATGTTAGAGGGCCAGGTTCTGCCTTTGCAGACAACAGTCAACACTTGCCAATTTTGCCTGCGCTATATTGAAAAGTTTACCTCAGTATTTGCTATACTTCCCTGTCCTTGCTAGAGGGAATACCTGGAATGCTAAAAACACTGGACTAGACATGCCTGCTAGACCTAGCTGTGCACTGGGGGTGGAAGCTCTGCTGCACTGCATTGGGGGAGAATGGGGAAGCATTGTGCAATAGGGAACCCCTTCGTAGGCAGGGGGAGCTCTTGTCCTGCTGCTGTACCCCTTTATAGAGTCCAGCCTGCCTTCCTCTGCTGTCTTGTCCCGATTTATGGGCCAGTGTGAAGGGAAAGGAGGGCCATGTCCTCTTTGCAGTGCTGTGTGCCTTGGAAGAGTAGCAACAGAGTAACTACCCTGAATGCAGTGTCTAATTGTGCTTTACTCAGGCCACACAAGGATGGAGGAAGGGTCTTTGGGCCCATTCTTCTGCACACAGTGTGCTCATCTAAGGGCCTGGCAGAGGGAAAGTCCTACTGAGGGGAAGTTATCACTAAGGCCATGGGAGGTGCCTAAAATGGGCACAGGGGTATCTGAAAGTCTTGGTCCTGTAAAGTGCCAAGCACCTCTTGAAAATGGCACTCAGCATCTCATGAGGGATATTCAACACCTCACTGGATCAGGCCCTAAAGTGAATGTTTCAGCAACCAGGTAGATGCTCACATCTGAGAACTGGGCCCACAATGTAAAGTAAGAGGTCAGCTAAAAAACAAACAATAAAACCCCAATCCTTTCGCAAAGCTTCCTGCTCTTTATTTTCTTGCTGTATTTTCTCAGTAATACAATAGCAGTTGACTTTAGCTTTCTGCAAATATAGTTTTAAAAACACATGCTGGGCTAGGCATGGTGCCAGCTCCCAGGTTTAGAAGAAAATGAAAAGCAAAACGTATCTGGATGGGGCGGAGGAAGAAACATATTGGGTCTGATTCTCCTCTCACTTGCACCAATATAAACAGGGAGCAAATCCCCAGAAGTCACTGGAGCTACACTAGTGTAAAACTGGTTCCTGTGAGCGGAGAATCAGACCCACTCTTTATATACCAAGCAATTCTCTCCTTTCCCCTTTCTAGCTTTTTCCATGTCAAATCTCAGTAGACTTGCTGGTCTGGATGAGAAAACTCAGTTGTTGCAGATAGTGGTGATCTGGATTCAGTTGTGGTACTGGGGACTGTGTGTTTGAGGGCTAAGCTTCCCAGACAGACCATACAGTAAGTGGCACTCTGCCCCAAGGCAGTATGGAATTAATGTCCTAGCATGGAATTAGGGGTCCTATTCTCTCTTGGCATATTCATCAAACTGGAATCCTGACCTCTTCTGCTCACTGAAGATCCAATGACTCATTTTATTCAAGTCAGGATGTCTATGCCTCGTGTCCTGGTCAATTTCCAAGTCTGGTAATTATATTTTACCTCCCTGAATCTCCCCAGGAGTTTCACATGTACACAACAGTCCTCCTTATCTGTCCTAAATTGTTATTCCTGGGAGGAATTCTGCGCCACTGAGCATGCACAGAATTTGTCCCCTGCAGATTTCTTTGCTTCCCCACAGAAAAATGACTTTCTGATGGGGAAGCAAAGGGAAGCCACAATAGCAGTCACGCGACCCTCCCCAGAAGTATGTTTTGGGTGCCCAGGGCAGCAAGCGGAGAGGTAAATCACTGTGGGGCAGGGAACGGGACTGGGGAAGACCTGGCTGATGACTCCTACCCTGCGCTGGGCTCAGCTGCTAGTCCCAGCTGGGCTGGGGAGGAAGGGACTTCCTCTTCCCCTGCACAATATCTAGGGCCAGTTCAGACCCACCCCCAGATTTCTTCCCCAACTTCAGGAAGCTTCCTGCATCCATAACTCCTCAGCTGCAGGGGGAGGGATCCCTCTGCAGGGCGCTGCTCCCCCATCCACCCAACCCCGTGCATCCAGACCACTCATACACAGACCCTCACACTCAGTACTTATCCATGAGCCCCATTCCCCATGTACCTGGACTACCCTGATGAGCCACCCAGATTCCCCCGCCCCCATCAAGTCCCAACCAGCTGCACCTGGATCCCCACCCCACTAAGCCCCACTCCTTCATCTGGACCGCCCCCACACTCAGACCCCCCTGCTGAGCTCTATCCCCCGATACCCAGATCCCCCTAGCTGAGCCTCAACCACCTTCGCGTGGACCCCCCTGCAGAGTCCCATTACCATTACCATTGCACCCAGAACCCCTGAATGAGCCTGTTCATCCAGATCCCCCCCATACCCAGATCCCCCACTGAGCTGCCCACACCTAGATTGCCTCACACAGAACCCTGTCAATTCACACCTGGATCCCCCCACACTTGGACCCTGCCTTGCTGAGCCTGCCTGCCCATACTTGGTGCACCTGGCATAGAGGGGCAGGGCTCTGGGGTGTTTCTGGGACAGGCCCAGTCCTTGTATTGTGTCAGGGTTGGGTGCAGCCTCACCGCTGAGTCCGTGTGCCAGGGGAGAGCTGCACAGTGATCTCCAACCTCTGTGCAGTCAGTGGCCTGTGCTCCCCAATGCCATGCTGGCGCCTCCACATTTATTTGACAAATAAAATTTGCAGAATTTTAAAATATTGTGCACAGAATTTTTGTTTTTTTTGGTACAGAATTTTTAACTTTTTGGTGCAGAATGCCCTCAGGAGTAAATAATTGTGATATAGTCTTGCTTTACATTCTGAATCAGCTGTTCTTTCTCCAGGGCTAGATTCTGCACAGCTCTTCTGTGGCTCCAATGGTGTATCTGAGAGGGAGGGAGGAAGGAAGGCGCCTCCTCTGCCTTGCATGGCATATGTAAGGCTTGGGCTGAATTGCAGCCCTAATTTACTCCTCTGGGGGAAGACAGTACCTCAAATGGTGCAGGGAAGGGGTAGGGATTAGGCAGCCATGGCTCTGCCCTCCTTGCTCCACCTACATTTAGGTGACCAGACAGCAAGTGTGAAAAATCACACAGTGGGTGGGGGGGGTAATAGGAGCCTATATAAGAAAAAGACCCACAAATCGGGACTGTCCCTATAAAATCAGGACATCTGGTCACCCTACCTACATTGGCAAAGCTGGCTGGCCATGCAAAGGAGATCATGCTGCAGTTATTAGTGATGCAACAGTTTGTGTGCTCCCCTATACATTGGGGAACTCAGGGAGGCCCCCTTACTTTCTGCTTCCTTTGGGGTGATCTGACTGCTGTGTTCCCAGTGCAAAGACAGCACGATCCAACCCCAAGTGATTAAACAGCATTTTTAGCCAAATGTCTTTATAAAGTTCCTTTTTAAACTGTATCAGATCCTTTGAAATGAGAAACCCTTAATAGGTTCTTGTAATAACTGACATGGACTGACAAATTTGGGACCCAGTTCTGCTCCGGCTGAAATCTATCGGAATTTGGCTATTTACATCAATGGGAGCAGGATTGGACCATTTGTATCTGGTATCACATGGAATAAAAATGATGTGCTGGACTTAATGACTATAATGATGGCTACATTTTAGTTAATAAACAGAATTACTAGTAATCAATTATGTGCCGTTCCTTTTTGGGGCAAATGACACAGTTTTTCACTTTGCTATTTGCTACTATGCATTCAGATTGGATCCATGTAGCTCTGTTTAAGGGATTTTGCATTTATTCTTTTAGCTCGCACAGCATCTTGCACACTGGGGTCTTGGTCTATCCCTAGGGCTCCTAGGCATGATGTTAATACCAATAACAAATAACAATAATAAAAATACAACTTTGCCACTTTCATTTCCATTCCAGTATTGATAGAAATCTAGTACTTTGAAAATATCAAATGATTTATATAACCTTGGTGCCAAGTAGCTACTAAATTGGGGGAAAAAAACAACCTGAAACTACAGTTCAAAACTAGATATCAGTAGAAATGTCATTTGCTGGTTACAGAGTCTCAAGCACGATCGAATGTACCCGTTACTTAAGAACCTGAAACCTAAATCCTTTATTTCAACTTTTGTATTCTAAGTACCAATGCAGGTCTACAGGTCTGGCTTTTTTTACTTGTGAGCTTTTACAGGGAGGTTCAGGTGCTCTGCATCCTGAATATCAAGTTCTGTGTCCTTCATTGCTTGTGATTGTTTGCAATGCAAATGGAAGGGTTTGTATCAAAGAGAACCATATCCATGGTAACCAAATGAAGACAAGTTTGCATTACTTCCTTAGTAAAGTGTAATCCTTCCCCTTGTGCATATGCCAAAGGGTCACACTGTGTTAAAGAGACAGGAATACATTTCTTAAAAATAAAGGCAAATAAAGCAGTTTCTACTTTTTTTATTTGTCTCAGTTCTCTCTCACACCCCCCTTCACTCTGTGATTTTTTTTTTTTAAGTCTTCTCATCATTAGAACCTAAACTAGACATTGTTCCTACGTTCCTTTGGCAGGGAGGATAAGCAAACAATCATCCATCTTAACTGTCAACTCAAACACCACTTGTTGGCAAACAGCCTTTCTTGGCCCTTCATGTTGGTTTTTTTGTTTGTTTGTTTGTTTTGTTTTTTTAGTTTAATGGGGGCTGGAGAGCTGACCCATGAGCACAAGTTCCTGTATCTTGGTTTTTCAGTCTTTGAGGGAGTAGCACAGCACAGATGTAGATGCACCCAGACACCAATTCCATTTTATTAACAGCTGGAGCAAGCAATACAGGTTAGATCGCAGCTAACTGTTTTTATTATACTACAAAATGCCTTCTGTTCTTCCAATGTAATGGAAAAAATGCTGTTTTGTTTTTATTTTTCTGGTTTATGTTCCAGTTAAAAGAACTGTAGCCTTGATTTCTTTAGCTTTTTCCCAGCCTTGTAGCTTGTACTTGTTTGACCAAGAAATGTTATTAATGAAGGCAATGGAATCTGGTCAAATGGAATGAACTGCTAGACCTTTGAGGTTGTTGCTTTTGTATAAGTTGTTCTAGTTAACAGGTTGTATCAAGTTTCACGAGTGATGAGCTCTGTGCTAAATTTTCAAACTTTCCCTTTTGTGACAATATTAAAGAGGTTTAAAATTCAACTATTTCTCTCTGTACAGTTTTACATTGTGTTTCAAATGGAAAATTTTGGGGAGTGAGGGTGCTGTTGGTTCTTATCATCTGCTATGCTTCGTTTTCTCAATTAAGAGCTAAATCATTATGATTAAAATTTAACATTATGATATGATTCAGCTTCCGTCACAGAATTCATTCACAAAGAGCCGCATTAATTGTCTTACATTGCACTAGTACTTCTACTTTAATAAGAACAGGAGTGAAATCCTGGCCCTACTGAAGTCAATGGAAGTTTTGCCATTGACTTCACTGTGACCTGTAATTCACAGCAGATTTTTATCTACAAAATCATGATAAAAATAAGGCATTATTTGAACTTTTTTTCCATTTTGAGTAACTGCTGTATTTTTAAAAAGTTTTCTATTTCATACCATGGAATTATTTCATATTATTATTATTTTAGTCCCCAGTATATATTTTACACTTCTACACCAGCATCACATAGTGATTGCAATATGCTTAACAAACAATTAATTTAGCCCCACAATGTCTCTGTAAAACAGTTTAGTATACATGGGGAAATCGAGGCACAGAGGGCTAGATTCACAAAAAGACATATTATCTAACTGCCGCTTTAGGTGCCTAAACCACAGAATCAGGCCCCCACTGGGAATCTCATAGCCCCTGCTCAGGTGCCCCTGAATCTTGTAGGCATCTAAAATCACTGAGCCTAAATTTTTGTAGTAAACAGTCCTTAGACACCTACTTTTCTGCCTCTGAGCGTGTGCGCTGCAGACCACACCAGGTATCCGGACACCTAAATCCCAGAGTGATGCACAAACTGGGAGAAGATAGGTGTTCCTATGCCTAACTCACTTGTGGGACAGACCTGATCACTGTGCTGTGAGCTCACCTACTGGATCAGGCCCCTGAAGGCGAGCGTACACAAAATGGCCTAAAGGTTGGGGGAAACAAGGAGGAGTCGTCCCTCATAACTTTTAGCCCAGTGGTTAGGGTACTCACATGGGATGTGGGAGATTCCAGATTCAAATACCCCTTCTGCCAGAGGGAGAGAATGGATTGGAACAAGGATCTGCCACCCCTCAGGGATATTCTGATGTTGGGCTCCCTTAGCCTCTCCTTCTAAAATTGTTCCACTGTGTATGTAGATTGGCTGTTGTCACAAGATTTCCACCATCTTGGTCCACCTCCAAACAGGGAACAGGTTCCAGAAAATGAATCCCTTCCAGTTTTAGATATGAACCAAAACTGTAATCGTGGGTTCAAATCCAGAAATTTGAAGCTGAAACCCTCTTCCAATTCAAATTTGGCAGAGGGAGGCTTGAATTTGAGATTCCAGTGTGATCCCGTCTCTAGGGCTAGATTGTGACCAGTTCTGCACAGGTGCCTGGGGTGGGAGGGGAAAGAGGGTGCAAGAAATCTTTTTTTACCCCCACCCTCCTGGGACTGGTCACTGCTGGTGCTCACCTCCCTGGAGCTGGCAGGGCTTTGGTAGAGGAAAGTGCATGCTACAACCTATGTCGCTCCCCTTCTACTCCTGACGTTGTGCATCCTGTGTCTTCTTTCTTTTTTTACTAGGTTATGTATATTGTGCTCCATTCACCTGATGGAGCTATATATTGGTATATAGAGAAGAGAGAAGACTCAGGATGATGACCGTGATTCTATTCTACAAATACTTTCAAAGTAATAATAGCAAAGGCCATCTTTGTGTGGGGGTTTCTCTTTTTTTTTTTAATCCTTCCTAAATGCAGGTGATCAGTTTAGAACTATATATAGTATTCCACTTACACATCCCAGGATATACATAACTTGTTGTGCAATCCCAATACATATGTCTGAAAATAGCATTGGCTTTTTCCACAATGGTGTTGGATTGCAACAGTAGGCTTAGTTTGCTCTTATAATACATAAATCATTCTGGCCCCAAGAACATGCTCGAGTGCTTTGCTGAATGGAGATGGAATTACTAATGTGTTTAAAGTTAAGCCTGTCCTTAAGTGCTTAGCTGAACTGGAGCATCTATGAATTGCTGCTGTTTTCTAATCTGTATCTGTGTGATGTATGTCACTTTCCTAGGAGCTTAGCTTTACATTTATCAGTACTGATTTTCATTATGTACAAGCCACTGAGTTTCTCTTGTCCTGTAATTTGTTTCTGTCCTCCTGTGTTTTATTCAAACCTCTCCATTTTACTGTTATCAGTTGATTTGATGATTGTTGAATTCTATCCTTTCTCTGGATGGTTAATAAAAACATTAAATGATATCCATTCCAGAGACTGACCCTTCCGGCACATTACTTTTCCATTTGGAGATCTTTACATTAATAATTAGTTTCTATTTGTCAACTAATTTCTAGTTTTCATACCTGGCAAGTATTTATCTAATTCCTTTAAATGTTTGTTAACGTGTGCATATCGCACACCATGATGAATGTGGTGTGATGAAAGGAATTCCAGAGTAACTTGTTTTTGTGAAATAAACATTTAAATATTTCAGTGGCAAGAAGAATGGGGTTGCTAAGTGCTGGCAACTTTAAGTGAGACTGATCATTCTGAAAACTTGCCATAAATTGTCTACATCTTATTTCAGATGTATTTATTTGTTTATTTATTTACTTTGTGTAGTTAAGAACCTGTGTACATAGCTCATTCACAAGAGTCTTTAACTTCTACCTTGTTGCCTTCCTTGTGAATAGAGCCTCCAAGATGTTCCCAATGTGTTTATTAAATGAACAAAATACACAGAACATGGAAACTAGCCAGTCATTCATTTCATCGACAGATTTGCAGAGCTAAATTTACTTCTGGAGATCAATTAAATTAAAACACACAGATGATGAGTGGCTCTGGCACCCAAACTGTGATCAAGAGGACAGTCTTGTCTGAAAAGATGTATCTTATCAGATTAATTATTATGTCTTATAATTAATATGAAATCAAAAGGAGCTCTTGAGTTGTGAGTTCAATCCTTGAGAGGGCCATTTAGAGAACTGGGGTAAAAATCTGTCTGGGGATTGGTCCTGCTTTGAGCAAGGGGTTGGACTAGATGACCTCCTGAGGTCCCTTCCAACCCTGATATTCTATGACTCATTCTATGACTCTATGACTCACTATCCATGGAAAATAAGTTAATGTTGCTAAAAATAATTAAGGCTAATGGGAGTTACCTATGTACATCTCCAGATGTAGGGCTTGATTCTCTATTGCCCTGCACCTTGTGTAGTCATTTACACCAGGGGGAAATGGGTACAATACACTCCAGTTTGGATTTGGTAGTATTTTACACCCATTTTGCCCAGGTAAAAAGGACAACACAAGGTGCAGGAGAATCAGGCCCCCAGATACAAAACTTGAAAATAGGCACATTAAACTAAGCTATATCTGAATGTTTGTCCTTCGTCCTCAGACATTCCGTGTCACAGCATCTCACCTTCTGTTTCTGCTGAAAATGGTGAGAAAAAGGAGATCTCCTTTCCACATTGTAAAAGGTGTGGATTTGCATCCTTTGTGTGTCCTACTTTCCAAGCATTTTTCACAGTATTTTTTTTCCTGATAAGCATAAGATTCCACTTCCTTGCAGGCAGTAGTTCCTGTAGTCCCATATCTTCACTATGGGCTCAATAGCGAGGCAGGCTGTGTAGCCTTGCATGAGTGTAAGGAGAAGTTAGATCTCCCTGCCTTATACGCTGGCACAGCCTCTATGGAGGTTGGGCCTGTAGGCATAGGGCTAAGGGGGCACTCCATGCCCTCTTCTCTGCCTCTGCCTCTTCCCCTGCCTAGCAGGTAAGCAGAGATGGAAAGGCATACATAGCTCTGTCCTTCACCCTTGTCTCCCTGCAATGTGTTGGCCAAAACTGCTCACATAGAGAAGACCTCACATGTATCCCCCCCGGACACTGCTATGTTTCCAAGTAGAGAGAGAGGGAGGTCACGCTGTACCCTCTCACAGAGTGCCAGGACTGGGACTGTGCACAAGGTGTGAGTGTGTGGGAGAAATGCTTCCTTTGTTCTCTTCTTCCCTCTCTCCATTCCCTTCCCCCACACTACGTCCCTCTCCGTTGCCTGCCATAATCTGGACAAAAGGAGTCTGAATGGACTAGACTCCCTCCAAGAAAAGGTAGGAGCACACTGGCAGCACAGCATGGGGAAGCTCACGCTGGCACTGTCTCTACTAGGTCTGTTCTCTGCATAAATAGAGGACTTCACTCTCTAGTTCTTTCGGAAGCGCCCAGGTCACCTTAGAAAGGAAAGAACTCAATGGGTAGACCAGGTCATATAAGCCAATATTCCATGAATGAGCTTCAGCCAACAAAAAAAAAGTGGTTTCAAAGGATGTTAAGAATCCCAGTTCATTTACCTTGAAAGCATCCACAAAAGACAGACAACAGAGGGATTTTTTTACACCCTAGTTACCGACACTTTGCTGGGTAGGCTCCTGCCTTTTCAGTTACATTCAGTTCCAGGCTTATTATGTGTAGTTCTAACAGAACAAACTTTGAAAGGGATCTTTAGGCTTTGAAACTATAAGCGTCACTAAACTGCCCCACTGTTGGCTGCTATGCCACTTGCTGGGAAAGATTCTCTGCACAAGAAGAGATTGGATTTCCTGGGGGAGACCGTGGCTATGAAGTGCCTTAGCAAAGTGAGGAGGGGAGACTTTCCCAATGCCTGCTAAACTGTGCCTTTCTCAAGCCAGTTTTGTCATTGACAAAGAAAAAAAATCTTCAGATTAATTTAAAAAATGAGAGAGACAACCTAACCAATGTTCCCCTTCCTCTTCTTTTCTCTCTGTCGCTTATGATAAAAAAAGGTTTTAAAAGCTGCTCTTATGGGGCTTAATCCTCTCTCCTCTCTTAAAATTTTTGATGCAGTCTGGCCTCCATCTGTCATCTCACACACACAGTGAAAAAACAATCTTGTTGAAAATGTGATTCATGACTACAGTGATCTTTGTTAGAATGTTGCTGCGTTGGAGCGCTGTGGGCAGATTGAACGGCAGCATTTGGAAGGTTGAGTCAGGACCACTTTTCTTTTTTTTTTAACTGCAGACTTAATAGGTGATTTGCTAGACTGAAATGTGGAAGGTTAACAGCTGAACCATGCTAAGCTTGGTAGAGAGTAAGATGTGCCTGCAATGCCCATTGCAAAGATATTTTAAATTTGTATTACAGTAGCACCCTACAGGACTATCTGAGACCAGGGACACATTGTACAGGACACTGTACAAACACATAGTAAGAAACAGTCCCTGCCCCAAAAACCTTCCAATTCAAACATATCCACATTACGGACAGGGAGCTGAGACGCAGAGAGGTGAAGTGACTTGCCCAAGTTCATACAGGAAGTCTATGGTAGAATCAGGCATTGAACCCAGGTATCCTGAATTCCAGTCCAGTGCCTTAAATTCACTGCTGAAATGCAGGCCTCTCCCACTTGAGCTAAAGGATGAGCTCTGTCTATAGGTTGCTATAGTGTAAAACAGCCAGGATTTGTTAAATGTATTAAACATGATTTTCTTTGTATCTGTTTTCTTAGCTCACAAACTTGCACCCTGGGATGGCTTCAGAGTCTTACTGTCATGAGACCAGCAGTACCTTTGAAATGAACAAGAGGGATATCCTGTTATTTGCCAAAGCATCATGGTCTCACCTGGATGAAGATTCTCTGACTCCAACTGTAGTAGACAACCCTCTTCCTCTTTCACAGCTTGGTGAGACCTGGGAATGGCATTACTGGATTCTTAAAAGCCTATTATGACAGAGGATAATGGCATTTTTCTTGCATTGTAGTGACTGCACTAATGACATGAGTACTAAGGCACACACTGCACTAGAAGTAAGATCAGGCTTATAGTCACATGGCTACCTTGAAATAATCATGTCATTTTACAATAATTCCACGGTAGACAATATGCAAACTCCAGTGGAAACAATTACACAGTAATAAGCATTAATACTATTGCATTATCTCCTAATAACTCTGGTGATACAAGTTATAACCAAGAATGTCACACAGTTTTTCAGTACCAAAGAGCCTTAAGTGGGGAGTATATGACTGTACAATAAAAGCAGTCCTTTTATTTTTGTTGAGTTTGCCTGACTGCTATATTTGCCAGTTGCTCCCATAGATCGATCCCCAGTCTTGTCCCTTCTCTAGTCTATATTTCATTTCTAGTTATTTTAAGGTTTTATACTGTCAGCTATCACCATAGGATTTGAGCCCCTTCCATGTAAAACTGAGAGGAATAGCAAAGTCCATAGTGGGATTCATGTAGTCCCTGGCACTTCTCCTTTTACTTTTTAAGGCTGATTTGTTTCAGAGTATTTTTTGGTTGGTTGATGTTTATTGACTAAAAGAGGTATCAGTGTTTTATCTACTATTTTAAAACTATTTTGTTAACCCCAAACCTTACACTGCGGAAATGCAGGCCTCTCCCACTTGAGCTAAAGGATGAGCTCTGTCTATAGGTTGATATATTGTGAAACAACCAGGATTTGTGAGATGTATTAAACATGAGTTTCTTTGAATCTGTGGGGTTGGGTTTTGTTTGTTTGTTTGTTTTTTGTTTTTTGTTGTTGTTTCCATTTTAGGCCCTGATCTGTTAATGTGTGTGCACAGTGGGAAAAGATGCAAAACAAACCTTGGTCTTCTCTACATTCATGTTGCACTGAATAGGCTTTAAACTGATTTAGGCCTGGTCTACACCAGGAAATTAGGTCAATATAACTATGTTTCTCAGGGAGTGAAAAATCCACACCCCAATTTCTGGTTTTGTTAAAATTTTATTTTTGTTGTATTTTTCTGACCATCTCTTATTTATATTTTGGTGAATGCAGGGTCTAACATTTGACAGCACACAAACTTCCAGGGAATACTCTTCCAATGAACTTTAATCCTAATCCCTAATTAATTAAAGACTCAGTGGTGACAGCTAGGCTATTTTTTAAACTGATGATTTATCTGAACATCAAGAAGCAAAAAAAAAAAAAGCATTAATACATATCAGATTTTCATTGTAGCATTTTTAGCAATTAAATAATTGTCTCTCTGTGCCTCAGTTTCCCCATATGTAAAATAGGGATAATAATCCTTCCTTTCTCCTACCTTTTATTCATTTTCTCCATTTAGATTGTACCATTTTTGGGGCAGGGACTGTCTCTTACTATGTTTTTGTATAGTGCCTAGCACAATGGAACTTCATTTAGAAAGAACTCAAGTTATTGAAATGAAATTACTGCCAGTCTTTCCCTGGATAGCTTTTGCAAATTCTGGGATTAATGTCACTGGGAAATGAAGCAGTTCAGTCATGTGGTAAAGGGCTATAAACCAATCAGCAACTGTAGCCAATGATCCTATATCTTTTTTTTATTGTTATTTTTAGAAGATTGTAAAGAAGAAAATATTCGCCACTGGCTGGATTCTGGATTCTTGTAAGTTTTGGTCATGTTATTGAATAAGTATTTCCTGCATCCTCGAATTATGCCTGTGCACTTACTGATAGCAACAGTAGAGCTGGCCAGGAATTTTCCATTGGGATGATTTTCTGACAGACAATGCAATTTCTGAAAAATTGAAATTTTCTGCAGGCAAATTGAAATTTTGCTGAAAAATTTTAATTTTCCATTAGAAAAATCAAAACTAAATAGCTGATTTTAAGGTGTGTTCAAAATGTTTTGTTTTGAATCAATTCAACATTAAACTATGTTTCCCTATTATGGTGCATTGCCTCATGGGCGTTGTAGTGCACTTTCCCATTCTCTCATATGGTTTAGGGGGGCTACACCTTCAATAATGCAATATGGATAACCCTCTGACCAAACTGTGTGATGCATCATGGGAGTCATGTGATTTAGGTGGATCATGGGAGATGTTCTCTGCTGAGGGAGTTTGGTTTATAGAAAAGAATAGAGGCATCAGACTTCAGTTTCAGGAATGTTGAAATGTTTTTTTTCTACAGAAAATGGCAAAGTGAAATGTTTCAACATTTCCAAATCAACATTTTTCAGAATATTTTGTTCCATAAGATTTTGCTGTTTTATCCAATTTGTGATGAAAACAAATATTGGAATTTCCCAGGGAACATAAATTCTTAATTTTGCTCAGTTGTAGCCTATAGCACTGTGGATACGGTATTTCAGTAGCTAGAACTACATTCTGCCTCTTCTTAGGCAGAATTGCACCAGGGAGAAGGAATGGCACAGCCTTAGGAACAGTGTCTGGAGACCTGGTGATGAGTATAAAAGGATGTAAGAAGCATGCCAGCACCTTCTAGGCGTAGCGTGGGCAGGACCATTACCATGGCCTGTGCCACCCAGCCTGTCCCACCCAGCCATGCCCCACTTGGTCATTTAGTACAGTATTGCAAGCTAGTGACCACCCCACCACACATATTGGATCTAGTGGGAACTAGATTATGGCTGCCTCCGGTGTGGGTGCACTAAAAGGGTAAGGCTTTGTTCAACCTCTTCACTCACTAGTCCATGTGCACAGGGGAAGAAATAATTTTAGTCCTTGATAGATTTAGGGCCATAAACTGCAAGCTTTACTTAGGCAAAATTTTCAGGGACAGACAGCTAGAGGTTTTGTCTGTAGCAAGGACTGCAAGATTGGACCCTTAGTGCTTAATTAAGGTCTCTGAATGTTGGGGAGCGGGGGAGGGGGCATGTACTGGTGGAAATTAAGTTGGGCAAAGGGAGCATTTTCCTCACCACCATACATACATGGTAGCTCTAATATACATTGAATGCCTAGTTCTGTACTTTTCTATGAAACTGCATCCCCCTTCCATATCTATTTAATGAAGGAGCAGCTGAGTATCATGCTTTTTATGGTGATTAAATTCCTTCTTTTTAAAAAACACATCTTTTATTTACAGTTTATCTACAAGTGAAGATTTACAACAAGACAGAGAAAAAGCAGGTAAAACAATAAAAAATCTGGGACATCTGCCTCTCTGGGCAAAGGGTTAACTTTAGTCAGTAATGGTAGATATTCTACATCAGATAGCACATCCATGATTAATAAATAATCAGTAAACGTTTCACCATTTGTCTTGTTCCTCTGAAGAATTGTTCATTTGTACAATACTAAAAGGCACAGCTCTCCATTTGTCTTTGCATCTGCTGTGTAGAGCCTTTCATCCATAGGTAAACTCTCTGTTCCTTCTCCCTCTGGAGTCTCAATCAGAAGACTCCCAAACTAGTACTCAGCAGAGACTCTCTGTAATCTCCAGATCCTCGATGGATGTAAACTTGTATATCTCCACTCAAGTCAATGGAGATACCTATGCAGATTTCTACCAGTGGATGATCTGGCCCACCGAGTTTTTGTGGTTTTTGATTTGATCTGCTTTAATTCTTGCTTTGATTGTAACATCTCTCCTAATGTACTTGTTAACTGAGGGTAATAGATCTCTGGGTTATGTCAGTGACGGGGGAACATGAAGGGGAGCCAAAAAATCCAACCCCTTGTTCCCTTTCAGATATGTAAGTCCACCAAAGCTTTCAAATCTTGAGTACCTGATGTGGATCCAAATAACTGCTTAATAATGCTGCTCAGATTCTAACATGGTATTCTCAACTTCCTATTTGCTCAAAATTAAGGGTATGTCTACACTACGGGATTAATCCGAATTTATATAATTCGAATTTTGGAAACAGATTGTATAAAGTCGAATGTATGCGGCCACACTAAGCACATTAATTCGGCGGTGTGCGTCCATGTACCAGGGCTAGCATCGATTTCCGGAGCGTTGCACTGTGGGTAGCTATCCCATAGCTATCCCATAGTTCCCGCAGTCTCCCCTGCCCATTGGAATTCTGGGTTGAGATCCCAGTGCCTGATGGGGCAAAAAACATTGTCGCAGGTGGTTCTGGGTACAGCGTCACCCCTCCCTCCATGAAAGCAACAGCAGACAACCATTTTGCGCCTTTTTTCCTGGTTGAACACTGCAGATGCCATACCACGGCAAGCATGGAGCCCGCTCAGCTCAAGACAGCAGTCATGAACATTGTAAACACCTCGCGCATTCTCATGCAGTTTATGCTGAGCCAGGACCAGAAAAATGAGGCGAGGAGGCGGCGGTGACGGCAGCGCAGCGACAAGCGTGATGAGGACATGGACATGGACATGGACACAGAATTCTCTCAAACTGCGGGCCCCGGTGCTTTGGAGATCATGTTGTTAATGGGTCAGGTTCTATCCATGGAATGCCGATTCTGGGCCTGGGAAACAAGCACAGACTGGTGGGACCGCATAGTGTTGCAGGTGTGGGATGATTCCCAGTGGCTGCGAAACTTTCGCATGCATAAGGGCACTTTCATGGAACTTTGTGACTTGCTGTCCCCTGCCCTGAAATGCCAGAATACCAAGATGAGAGCAGCCCTCACAGTTGAGAAGCAAGTGGCGATAGCCCTGTGGAAGCTTGCAACGCAAGACAGCTACCGGTCAGTCGGGAATCAATTTGGAGTGGGCAAATCTGCTGTGGGGGCTGTTGTGATGCAAGTAGCCAAAGCTTGAGGTGCTGCTATGAAAGGTAATGACTCTGGGAAATGTGCAGGTCACAGTGGATGGCTTTGCTGCAATGGGATTCCCTAACTGTGGTGGGGCAATAGATGGAACCCATATCCCTATCTTGGCACTGGAGCACCAGGGTACCCAGTACAGAAACCGCAAGGGGTACTTTTCAATGGTGCTGCAAGCACTGGTGGATCACAAGGGACGTTTCACCAACATCAATGTGGGTTGGCCAGGAAGGGTTCGTGATGCTCGCGTCTTCAGGAACACTACTCTGTTTAAATGACTGCAGCAAGGGACTTACTTTCTGGACCAGAAAATAACCGTTGGGGATGTTGAAATGCCAATAGTTATTCTTGGGGACCAGCCTACCCCTTAATGCCATGGCTCATGAAGCCATACACAGGCAGCCTGGACTGGAGTCAGGAGCTGTTCAATTACAGGCTGAGCAAGTGCAGAATGGTGGTAGAATGTGCATTTGGCTGTTTAAAAGGTCGCTAGCAATCGTTACTGACTCGCTCAGACCTCAGCCAAAGCAATATCCCCATTGTTATTTCTGCTTGCTGTGTGCTCCACAATCTCTGTGAAAGTAAGGGGGAGACCTTTATGTTGGGGTGGGAGGCTGAGGCAAATTGCCTGGCTGCTGATTACATGCAGCAGACACTAGGGCGATTGAAGAGCACACCAGGAAGCGCTGTGCATCAGAGAAGCTTTGAAAACCAGTTTCATGACTGGCCAGGCTACAGTGTGAAATTTCTGTTTGTTTCTCCTTGATGAAAACCCGCCCCCTTTATTGACTCATTCTCTGTAAGGAACCCACCCTTCCCCTTCCCCCAGCTTGCTTTCAAAGGAAATAAAGTCACTATCATTTAAACATCATTTATTCTTTATTAATTGATTATAAAAAGAGGGAGAGAACCCGGGTGGGGTTTGGGAGGAGGATCAGAGGGAAGGAAAAGGCCACTAAAAAAAGGTTAAAAAAATGACAGCCTTTTGCTTGGGCTGTCCACTGGGGTGGAATGGGAGGGTGTACAGAGCCTCCCCCTCTGTGTTCTTACACGTCTGGGTGAGGAGGCTATGCAACATGGTGAGGGGGGAAGTGGTTATACAGGGGCTGTAGCGGCACTCTGTTATCCTGCTGCCGTTCCTGAAGCTCCACCAGACGCCGGAGCATGTCTGTTGGCTCACGCAGCAGCCCCAGCGTTGCATCCTGCCTCCTCTGATCTTCCTGCTACCACCTCTCATCTCAAGCATCGCTCCTCTCCTCACGTTGGTCCCTCATGTCCTCACGTTGGTCCCTCATGTCCTCACGTTGGTCCCTCCTGTCCTCATGTTCACTGGCTTCTTTCCTATACTTTGAAACTGTGTCCTTCCACTCATTCAGATGAGCTCTTTCACTGCGGGTGGATTCCATGATTTCTGCGAACATCTCGTCTCGCGTCCTCTTTTTCCGATGCCTTATCTGAGATAGCCTTCGGGACGGAGGAGGGAGGCTTGAAAAATTTGCAGCTGCTGGAGGGAGGGAAAAAAGGAGAGAATTTTTTAAAAAGATATTTTGCAGAACAATGCTTATACTCTTTCACGGTGACCAACACTATTCACATTACATAGCACATGTGGTTTCTGTGCAAGGTCGCATTTTGCCTCTTAATATTGAGTGCCTGTGGCTTTGCTGCTAGAGATCACAGACGCAGGTCCGGGCAACAGAATTCGACTTGCATGCGGCCATGGTAAGCCATTGTCTTTCGGCTTCTGCGCCCTCCTTTCCCACATACCAAGCAAAGCCCGTTGACTGCTGCGGTTTTCCTGTTAACCTTCAGCAGCAGAAAACAAACTAACCCCCCCCCCATCCAATTCTCTGGATGATCGCTTTACCGCTCCCCCCACCGCATGGCTGGTATCAGGGAAGATCCCTGCTAGCCAAATGCGAAAAGCTCTGGGCCAATTCCCCTCCCCCCCACCCTGTGCTTGGCTAACTGCAGGGAAGGATTTCTTTTCAGCCACAGGCAAACAGCCAGTAGGAACGGCCACCTCTGTCCCCTTAATTAAATTCCCGTATTTCAACCAGGTTACCATGAGTGATATCACTCTCCTGAGGATTACACAGCGAGATAAAGAACGGATGTTGCTTGAATGCCAGCAAACACCGGGACCATACGCTGCCAGGTTTTGTCATGCAATGATACCAGATTACTTGCTGCAAGCATGGCATGGTCAATTGTCCTACCATGGAGGACGGAATAAGGCTGCACTGCCCAGAAACCTTGTGGCAAGGCTTTTGGAGTACCTCCAGGATAGCTTCATGGAGATGTCCCTGGAGGATTTCCGCCCCATCCCCAGACACGTTAACAGACTTTTCCAGTAGCTATACTGGCCGCGAATGCATCCCAAGTCCTCAGGGCAAAGTAATCATTAAAAAACGCTTGCTTTTAAAACAAGTTTTATATTTTAAAAGGTAAACTCACCTGAGATCCCTTCCAAGGGATCATGGTCTTCGATACTGGCTTGGGAGGGTTGGGAGGGTACTTCAGTCAGGCTGAGAAAAAGATCCTGGCTGTTGGGGAGAATGGAGTGCTGGGTGCTCTCCGCAAGCTCGTCCTCCTCCTCCTCCTCCTCCTCTTCCCCATCCGCAGAATCCTCACATGTAGCTGATGAGATTATCCCCGCCTCGGAATCCGCGGTCAGAGGTGGGGTAGTGGTGGCGGCCCCCCCTAGAACTGCATGCAGCTCGGCGTAGAAGCGGCATGTCCGCGGCTCTGACCTGGAGTGACCGTTTGCCTCCTTTGTTTTTTGATAGGCTTGTCTGAGCTCCTTGACTTTCACGCAGCACTGATCTGAGTCCCTATTGTGGCCTCTCTCTATCATGCCTTTGGAGATTTTTTCAAAAGTTTTGGCATTCGTCTTTTCGAACAAAGTTCTGCTAGCAATGAATCCTCTCCCCATATAGCAATCAGATCCAGTACCTCCCATACTGTCCATGCTGGTGCTCTTTTTCGATTATCGGCCTACATGGTTACCTGTGTTGATGAGCTCTCTGTGGTCACCTGTGCTCTCCACGCTGGGCAAACAGGAAATAAAATTCAAATGTTCACTGGGCTTTTCCTGTCTACCTGGCCAGTGCATCCGAGTTCAGATTGCTGTCCAGAACGGTCACAATAGTGCACAGTGGGATAGCTCCCGGAGGCCAATACCATCGAATTGCGGCCACACTAACCCTAATTCGAAATGACAATATCGATTCTGGCGCTACTCCGCTCGTCGGGGTGGAGTACAGAAATCGATTTTAAGAGCCCTTTATTTCAAAATAAATGGCTTCGTTGTGTGGACGGGTGCAGGGTTAATTCGATTTAACGCTGCTAAATCCAAATTAAAGTCATACTGTAGACCAGGCCTAAGAGGTATAGAACTTCAAAATGAAATTTCCTCTTATCATCTCTTACTATCCAGCATCTTCTGTGCTGCTAAAGTGTCCTAGTCCCTTTCAAGTATTAGATACTACATTTGACCCTGCAAAATGTATTCTTTACTGCACCTATGTAAGTACATCTTTGCCTGTGAACACAACACCAATTAGCACTGTTGTTGGCTTAGAAAAACCTTTTTGTTTTGTGTTGTTGTCATAAGCTTTTTCTGACTGATTTCTAAAGGGCATTATTTTCCCAAAAGTATATTCCAGCTCAGTAATCAGATGAAATGTTTTCAGAGTCTAGAATAAATGCATTTTTAGAGATCAGAAAGCATACCTACTGTACCATCACACTATCTTATGGCCTCTTAGTTTGAGAATTTGTAGGTTTTCTTTCTATATATCCACTTACAATCCCACTCTGCTGGTTTGGGGATCTTCTGATTAAGGCTCAAGAAGGAAAGGGAAGTGGAGAGCTCACCTATGGATGAAAGTCTACTCAGCAGGTACCCTCAGATGCAAAGATAAATGGTTCTATGTTGTGTCTAAGCCTATTGCTGACAAACTAGTTATGTTCCATGGCTACTCAAAACACTGAAAGCTACAACCATTTCAAATTAACCCGCAGCAGCAGCTTCCACAGTGCTGTATTTTTACATTGGTGGTGCATGTGTTTGTTTCAATCCCAGTAACACACACTATTGAGGAGTTTACTATAATGTTAAATTTCTGTTGGCAGGGCATCAAGTTCTTTTGGAAGGAAAAATTGGCAAGCCCTATCAAGGAAGAATTCTAATAACTTCCAACATTTTTTTTCTTTTGCCTTTGACAGGCACCCAACATTTTTATAGTGCATCTCCAGCTTTTGATTGCATGAAACCGGAAAAGAGTATACGTTGTGTCATGAGACAAGTAGCAGATTCTTGTGCAAATGGACACAGAGTTTTCTATTAGAGGTTCTGGTTTATGTTGCCATAACAATTACAGAATGCCAATATCCTTTTTGTTCATAATTTTATTGGTTATCTTTGCAGCGAGTAAACCACAAGAATTTGTGTTAGGATTTATGAGCAGGAAAGTAATCCAGTAGAGAACATGAAGATGCTTTTTCCTTTCTTTGTAGACAAAGCTTTGTTAATAGAAAGCAAATATTTAAATCTCGAGAAAAGAGGTAAAAAGATATTGGCATGTGCCACAGAACGTCATCTATTGTTAACCACAGGAAAATATTCTGCCCCAGCTTCCAAGCAGCAAGGAAGATTTTGAATCCATGAGTGTTTTATTTCATTGTTGGGAGGAGCAATGAGTTATAACTGACACAGCACACTGTATTCTAATCTCACTTATTTACAGTAGTGAGCAAGGTTATTAGATGGTATAAACAAAGTGTACTTATAACTTCTAACTGTAGCACCCTGGAACTCCAGTAACCAGTGTTCAATACTTCCAGTTCATAGCCAGACTATTTCTCTAACAAAAACTATTTCAGCTGCTCTGTTACTGTTTTAGCTCCTCCCCAAACACATTACAAATTTGATCCAAAACCTAGTGGAGTCAATGGAAAGACTTCCATTGACTTCACTGGGCATTGGATCTGATGTTACGAGATTGTCTACACTGGAAAGTTATACCAGTATAAGATAAAGTGTGAATTTAAATAGATATCGTTATGCTAGTATAACCCCCTGTGTGGATACTCTTGTCCCTATGAAAATTTAGCCCTCCTGATTCAGGTGAAAATCAAAACTTCAACAAAGCTTGGGGATCAGAATCTTTACAACAAAAAAGGAAACTCATTTAAGAATTGTTCCACATAAATATAAGGAGTTTGGTATATACTGTTAATGGTGCACCACATCCAAAAACATCTCAACAGTCAACCTGTGGAATTCTTTGCCAGAGGATGTTGTGAAGGCTAAGACTATAACAGGGTTCAAAAAAGAACTAGATAAGTTCATGGAGAATAGGTCCATCAATGACTATTAGCCAGCATGGGCAGGGATGGTGTCCCTAGCCTCTGTTTGCCAGAAGTTGGGAATGGGCAACAGGGGATGGATCACTTGGTGATTACCTGTTCTGTTCATTCCCTCTGAAGCACCTGGCATTGGCCACTGCTGGAAGACAGTATCCTGGGCTAGATGGACATTTGGTCTGATCCAGTATGGCCGTTCTTATGTTATCTATTTTTCTTACCACTGAACCCAATTCAGTGCTTAGGTAGGTTGATCATCAGTGGCTAACATGCTCTGCGGGGTCCTATCTCACATCTGTGTGACAATGAAGTTAAAGTTTTCACATATTTGCTGCTTTTGCTAAAATAACATGGTCATACAATAAAATAAATCTTACGTTTGTTCTAGTTTGACAACATTTCTGTCCTGAGAGGCATTAGGAGTACAAATATAAATGTATTTTCTTATTTGCAGTTTCCTTGGCTAACCCAGGAATGGTGCAAATGACTGTGCAAAGCTATATGAGGTAGGTTTCAGACAATGCATGGCTATATTAGATATAAAGGAAGGAATTCTATATTTAATATTTTCAAAGAAACCACAAAGTTTTTTTCTGTAGATACACCTCTACCCTGATATAACGCGACTCAATATAACATGAATTCGCATATAACGTGGTAAAGCAGTGCTCCGGGAGGGGGAGGGGCTGCGCACTAAGGCGGATCAAAGCAAGTTCGATATAACGCGGTTTCACCTATAACTCAGTAAGATTTTTTGCTCCTGAGGACAGCGTTATAGCGGGGTAGAGGTGTAGTTGTTTTGGTTTTTTTAACATTAGTACGTTAGTACAAGACATAAGCAAAATTTAAATCTTGTTTAAGCTGTATCTTGTGGGGCAGCTTGGAAGGATAGAGAATGGACCAACTTTTCATCCATAACTATATTAATGACCCTAATCACCTTAGGTACATGTGAGTAAAACGAAGTCCATCTATTACAGAAGCATTAAATTTGTGCCTTAGAAAAAGACTACCAGATTACAGAATGTTCATTCTACAATGAATAGCTCCTTAAAAACAAGCATTATTATCCAGCTTATTCATTACAAATACAGTCAGAAACCTTAACTATGTAAAGAACTGATATGTAATTTGAAATGTAGTTTCTGCTGTTGCTACTTAGTAAGCCTATTCTATCTGAAACTTTGTTAACAGCAATTATATCCTTTAGAAGTAGGTGGCTAGAGAAACTGTGCTCCCTAAAGGTTCCCCAAAGATTCACCATCTGTCAAAAGCGAGACATTCTGCCACCTTTATAATTAGCATTTACTGGTACCTAACACCTACATTCTAACACCTACTGTAACATACTGTTCTTGAGAATAAGTGTATTGCCATAGTATCATACATGCTCTTCTTCTACGGCCTTGATATTATGTATCAATATAAACTAAGACAAAATGCAAATGTTTACTCTGGAAAAAAATCATAATGACATCCCAAAGGACCCCAAGAGTAAACACACTTCATTGTTATTTTTTCCAACTCCTGTAGATCTCTGCATCAGTTTTCAGAAACTCCTGTTATGTCAAGATGGAACAGTTTCAACTCGTCCCATTCTCTTCCTAGTGCACCGAAAAGGTTAGTAGTTTCCAGATATTTTCAATCCAAAGCGGTAGGGATTAGTCCCGTTTAGAGACTGACAAATATATGAGGATTAAAAACCCAATAAATGGAGTGTAAAGAATAAATATACATGACACCCAATCCTGTTCCCATTGAAGTGAATGGGAGTTCTCTCATTCACTTCAATGAGAACAAAATGGCCCTCCACTGATTAGTAGGCACCTGATACAAAGCTTTCCATTGACATCAGAGGTGAGTATTGAGGCATGTTTGTAAGGCAATGTGAGGAAGGCTGAATTGCTGTAGCATGTGTCTTATCTATTCTATTAAGGATAGAAAGAGGATTTCAATCTATAGGAATATCAACTTCTACATATGTTCCTCTTGTTGAGTACTCTAGATCCACCTTATCTTTCCAGTCTAATGCATTCCTGGGAGAAAAAATCATGTGCCTCTGAACTGTAAGAATATAACTACCACTAATGGAGTAGTGTGGGGAGAGTGAGGTGGAGGAAGGAAATAGAATTTCTGAGCAAAGGCAAACCATGTAATAGCTAAACAAAAAGAAGGGTAATGTCAGGACAGTGATATGAATTGTCTTTGTTTTATCCACAGCATCACTGAATGGTTGCAGCTCTGGGAAAAGGATCCAGTTGAGATTCTGCTGGATTTGGGGTTTGGAACAGAAGAACCTGACATTTGCACTAAAATCCCTTCTCGATTCATCAGTAATGCTTCAGTAGCAAAAGGAATCAACATTCGGGTCTTTCTGGAAGCTCAAAAGCAGCGTATGGACATTGAGAATCCCAATTTATATGGTAAGTGTTCGTCAGAGATGCAACAGCAGCAAATAAAGTGGGGGTTGTGGAGGCAGGGAGAGGACCTTGAGAGGGAAAATTAATGAGACCTGGGACCATATTCGGGGGACATAAACACAGTTCTGCAAACTTACAGCATAACTTCTTCCTGACATGGTTAATACAACTATGATTTTTTAAATGTATCTAACCAGGTCTTCTAACATAACTGTTTTTATAGGGTAAACAGGCCCTAAGATGTAATATCATCTACAATGATGTTAAAATTTGCTATCTGGGCTGTTATTTTTTAAATTCCATTTATTACTTATATAGAATCAACAATACACCGTGCACTTCACAGACAAGTTCTTTACACCAAAGGAGAACCATGATAAAGCCATGTTAGAGATTTTTTGTTTTTAAGCATAGGTCTGGGAGACACATTTGGACAATCAGTGTTTTAACATATTTGCACCTAGTGTTGTTCTATCTTCCAAGGATATTGAAAATGTGAAAGGATTCAGAAAAGAGCAATAAGAATAATTTGAGGACTGGAAAACCTGGTTTAGAGTGAGAAACTTAAGAAGATCAATCCATGTAACTAATCAAAGAGCAGGTTAAAAGGTGGTTTGATCACAGTCTAAAGGTACATATGTGGAAGAGAAGATTTCAACAATCTACCTACCAATGTGGTATTTTGAAGTCTTTAAATGAAGATTGAAGGGTCTTTCTAAAAAAATATGTTCTAGCTCAAATTGAAGTTATGGTCTTGATGCAGAAATTACTTGATGAAATTCACAGGCTTGTCTTTTGCAGGAATTCAGACTAGATGATCATAATGTTCCCTTCTGACCTTACAATCAATTACTCTTTAGTATAGACAGGATTTTAGAATTATGAGCACACCTTGTAATCTCTATGGTCCAATTTCTAATACAAATTCCCCCATATTTATGCTGAAGACTACCTAACTCAGATAATAGTCCCACTGAAGCCAATGGAGTTACATATGAAGAAGTGTTAAAGTATCTACCATGAGTAAAGCTACCAAAATCTGGACCCATGTTTCTTAGTATAATTCAAGTAACTGGTGTTTTGTGCCCCATAAATACCAGAGGTAGATAGATTACTTCACTACGTCACTTATCTTTACTCATTCTTGTCTTGCTGCCCTTTCTCATGCAATTAGGAATGCTCTGTGGTGTCAAGATACTGCAATCCATCTTCTTCCAACACCCTCCCAGCACTACACCCTGCCACTAGCAGAGCAGTGAGGATCTGTTCTTCAGGCTCAACATTAGGACTGGTTGACATTTTTCAAATTTTGAAATTACAGATTTTGATTTTTTCAAAGGAAAGGGGGATTTTTTTCACACTGCCCTCCTTTTTTCTACCAACTTTATTCAGTACATATACCACACACAACTGATCACACCATTCCCTTCCTCCTCCTGTTGCTCAGACACCCCTTCCATTTTTAAAAAAAATCTGGACTACACTTCCCAAGTCTGCAATTCTTATTCTTGTACAGCTTCCACTCCTGTCTGGTGCACAATGGTAGCCAGATGACCTCAAGAACTTCAGTTTGCTCATGAGATGCTCATTGAGGCAGGATCTCATACATGTTGGCTGCCTTCCTATTCAGAAACTTCATCAAGTAAGCTGTACATTATTGAATGAGAAATGCAATAGAAATGTCCACCCTTACAGAAAATGTTTCATAGACCCGTGTGCCCATCTCAATGTTTACAGCAAACCCACACATCAACAAGATTGTCATCCCAGATGGAGGAGAGGAGAGGGAAAGAAGAAAATCAATGAGAGTGAAAGGAGTGAGTGAGGAGGAAGGGCAGATTAAAGGAGGAGAAGAAAAGTGAAAGAGTGAAGGAGAAGAGGAAAAGAGATCAGAACGAAAGAGCAAAGGATTAAGATCTAGCTTGGAAGAGAGAAAAGGAGTGGATGACAGAGGAGGAAGAGATTTGTCTGTCTGACTAGGCAGAGTGGTCTCTCTAGGGTTTGTTGTTTTTTCTAAATCTCCCAGTTATTAATTTCCCAGTGAAGTCTTTTCTATTTGGGTTTCCCTGTTGGTGGGAGAATAAACTGCGGGTTTGGCTTCCACAGTAAAGTTAGATTTATTATTTTCCTGGGTTTCTAGATCAGTTTAATTGCTGATCTGACCTTTTCAAATGCAGTTGGTTATTATTTGTTGATGCTTCTGTTTGATCGGTGGTAATTGATTTTTCTGTATAGTCACTGAGCCAGATTTTCAAGAGCTCAGCAATCCTTTGGGCATCTAAATAAAAGCCAGAGGTGAAATCCTGGCTCCATCTAAATCAATGGCCAAACTCCCATTCGCTTCAGTGGAGCCAAAGTTTCAGCTCTGATTTTTCAGAATAGCTCAGCAGCCAGCAGCTCCCATTGTGACACAGATGGCCAGATTTTTATAAGAGCTAAGCACCAAAAATGCTGAGCTGTTTTGAAAATCTAGCTACTTATTGTGGTGTCTAAATAGGAGCTGAACTCTTTAGAAAATCTAGCTAGTTCAAGTCATCCTCAGATGGGAAAGGACTTTGCTGGGAATGAATAGCCAGAAAACACAAGTCTTTAGAAGAAGAAAAACATGTCAGTCAAATTTCTCTCCTTTCTCACTCACTCCATTTCCCGTCTGTTTTCCTCTTCCTCCTTTTTGATTCTCTGTGCATGTCTGATTTGAGAAACTTTATAGTTTGTACTCATGGATCATCAATCTGGAGGTTCCCAAAGTTATTCTGTATCATATTCTGCATTTCTGAAGCGCTTCTAAATATCCCTGAAAGATAGTTTAATATTTTGACTATAAAATCCAGAGTGCAATATATTTATTGTGTGACTCACTGGAACAGAGGAAAGGTTGCTTAAAGAGAAGGAGGGCATATGTGTTAAGATCCATCATCAGTTTCTGTTTTGTTTTAAATTCCTAGAGCTGTTCAAATATTAGAATTTCTGTCCCAGGGAAAATCACAATACACCAAAATTTGTTAATGTCAATATTTTTTGTGAGATGGAAAGTTCAAAAAATTAGGATTCAGAACGGTCAAAACATTTCAGTTCAACATATTTGATCGAGGGCTGTCAAGCAATTAAAAAAATTAATCGTGATTAATTGTGCGATTAATTGCACTGTTAATAATAGAATACCATTTATTTTAAAAATGTTGGATGTTTTCTACATTTTCAAATATATTGATTTCAATTACAACACAGAATACAAAGTGTACAGTGCTCACTTTATAGTTATTTTTATTACAAATATTTGCACTGTAAAAAAACAAAAGAAATAGTATTTTTCAATTCACCTAATACAAGTCTTGTAGTGCAATCTCTTTATCATGAAAGTTGAACTTACAAATGTAGAATTATGTACAAAAATACCTGCATTCAAAAATAAAACAATGTAAAATTTTAGAGCCTGCAAGTCCACTCAGTCCTACTTCTTGTTCAGCCAATCGTTCAGACAAAAAAGTTTGTTTACATTTGCAGGAGGTAATGCTGTCCGCTTCTTGTTTACGATGTCACCTGAAAGTGAGAACAGGCATTCTCACGGCACTGTTGTAGCCAGTGTTGCAAGATATTTATGTGCCAAATGCACTAAAGATTCATATGTCCCTTCATGCTTCAACCACCATTCCAGGGGACATGCGTCCATACTGATGATGCGGACCGACGCATGTTCACTTTAATTATCTGAGTCAGATGCCACCAGCAGAAGGTTGGTTTTCTTTTTTGGTGGTTCAGGTTCTGTAGTTTCTGCATTGGAGTGTTTGTTGTTTTTCTAAGACTTCTGAAAGCATGCTCCATACCTCATCCCTCTCAGATTTTGGAACGCAGTTCAGATTCTTAAACCTTTATCTCCTGTAAATGTAAACTAACTTGTTTGTTTTAGCAATTGGCTAAACAAGAAGTAGCATTGAGTAGACTTGTAGGCTCTGAAGTTTTACATTGTTTTGTTTTTGAGTGCAGTTACGTAACAAAAAAAGCTACATTTGTAAGTTGCACTTTCACGATAAAGAGATTGCACTACAATACTTGTATGAGGTGAATTGAAAAATACTATTTCTTTTGTTTATCATTTTTGCAGTGCAAATATTTGAAATAAAAATAACATACACTTCGAATTCAGTTACAACACAGAATACAATATATATGAAAATGTAGAAAAACATCCAAAATATTTAATAAATTTCAGTCGGTATTCTATAGTTTAACAGTGTGATTAAAACTGTGATTAATGACAATTAATTTTTGTAATCGCGATTACTTTTTTGAGTTAATTGTGTGAGTTAATTGCCATTAATCAACAGGCCTAATTTGATCCAAAGAAAACATTTCAACATTCACAAATCTAAAAAATTTCCTTTCATTTTAACATTCATCTGTGTCCTCCTGAGCTTCCATGGTGCCTCATGGGAGTTGTAGTTTGGGTGCCTCATGCACCCATTCTTTTTTATGGGCTGGAGTCCCCAGCCAGACTACATCTCTCAGATATATTGTTGTCTTATGACTCCCATGATCCATCATAGCAGTTCAATCAGAGGGGAGACTGCAGTGCATCATTGAAGAGCTGATCTGAAATGAAGCATTTCAGTTCAAAAAACCAAGATGACATGAACCAAAATTAAATATTTCATTTTGATTTTCAAAAGGGTAAATAAAAATTTAGATTTTGCTTAATTTTTTTAAATGGAAATATTTTTGCAGAAACCGCATGTTCCATTTAAAAAACATTTTGTTGGAAAATTTCCAGTCACCACTAAAAACGCCAAAGGCCCCGTATTCATTTCCGTGATGGCCACTTATGAGATTCGAAATCCTTATAGCACAGTCTTCTAGACAATTTACCTTGGGACTTAGGTAAAGATAAACTAAAATGTGTTTTTTTTAATCTCTCAGCTATTTAAGACCTGACCTTACAAATTCTTAGACACTGACCAAATTACACATGCAATATAACTGAGTCAGTGGGCTTGTTTGCAACATAATTATCCTGAGACAATTACAACACAACTGCAAATTCTGGTGTCTCATCTCTATTCCTTAAGGCAGGGGTAGTCCATTATTTTTTTGTCAAGGTCTAAATTTCTTGGTCAAGATATAGTCAAGGTCCAGGTTCCAGAGAAAATAATAAGAAAACAATAACAATAATGATAAGTAGTAAATAAAAAGATTTCGGGGTTAATTCAAAAAGCATCTGGTGGTCTGGATTTGGCCCGCAGTCCGCCTAATGACTACCCCTGACTTAGTCTCATCTATATTACAGATTTCAGCTGTGTTGTAAATAGCTGTGAGGATAACTGTACTGTTATCAGGATCTCACAGCTATAATGTGAATAGGCCCCGATTCACATGAGTAGTCTAATTGTCTTCAGTGGGATTGCATGCATGGGCAAGGATTACTTGAGTAAGGATTGGCAGAGTTGAGTCTTTAGTATTTAGGAAAAGAGCTAAAAGCTCTGTAAGTAATGTGGGCTAAATTCAGACCTGCTCATCTTACTCACATGTTTAAACATTACTCCTGGGAGCGATCCCACTGAAATCAATGGGGTGGCCTGCATGGGGAGGATTAAGCAATGAAGCAATGTTAGCCTGATGTAGTTCCTCCAGTGACTTGGTTGAAATCGGTGCAGTTACACAAGGGATGGATTAGATTGTGCATTGATTTCATTCACAATTAGTGAATTATTGTTTGCTTCTCTTTTTCCTCATCATTTGATTCATTCATTAGCTATCAGAAACTGAGGTCGTTTTTGACACGTTGTTTTGCTTTTGCAATCTATATCAAACTATAAAAGGTGGTTCTGATTTAAATTAGAAACGTTAGACCATTCTGTCACTAATAATTCAGAGGAGATTAGAAGTTGGCATTTTTACATCCTGACACGGTTAACAGCCTAACAATGTACAATACTGAGGATATATGTTTTATTCGGTGAATATGTGATGGCATCATTGATATGCAAAGCCATGAATGGCTCATACCATCATCCCAAACTCATGCCAATAAAACCTTTATATCACAAAATACCACTCTGTACTCTGTCTATTGATAGATCCAATTACTAGTTTTTAACCAGAGCTAGTGAGAGCTTTGTCATCGTCCTTAAAAAGACTTTGGGATGGCAAAATCCTCCTCTGAAGTTAAAAATCAGGCAGTGTTTGGAAAAACATGAATCTTAGAGAGAAATGGTAACAGTCAGGAATTATATGTCATGATACTGGTCCTCATGCACAGGCCCAGCTCAGATCCATGTTAAATATCCCCTTGTTGTCTAATCATCAGTGAAGCGGCTTCAACAGTCTGCATGCAGAATATATGCAATAAATTTGGCTGCTCACTAGGAGAACCGGAAGCCAAGAATGTTAGAACTTTGCCATCTATTCTCCTTGGTGAATTTCTCAAGGAATCAGGAGCCCTTTTGACATTTTCATTGCCTCAGGAAGGGTTTGGGGCACAATATATAGACAGAGGTGTTGTAGCTCCTTTTATCAATAACCTGACAACATTTTACAATAATGGAAAACTCCAAAATTCTTTGGTTTTTTTTTTTTTTTTTTTTTGTAAAACAGATGAAAAATTAACACATTTCCCTTTAGCTGTTATGCTGTGGAATAATATTCGCCAGCAAATTACAGAGACTTAATAAGCTTAACAAGCTGTGGGAACCTTATGAAACTTCTGTGTGTGTGCATTCTGCTGTGTCTGTGGAGGACAATGCACTTCTTGTTTTCTGTTGCTCTGAAAACAAGAACAGAGCCTTTAGGGGTTGTATTGATTAATACAGTGAACTATTTATTGAAATAAATTACAGTACTTAATCACTACCAGCTAAAGGGTTTATACATTTACTGAAGTCTTGGATGACAGTCAACTGTAAATATTTGAGAACTGATCTGATACCTTTATTCACAGTGAGTAGCACCGTACTCTGAGTGGACCAATTGAGCTCAGTGGGGTGACTCATAGTACAAATCGCTATTCAGTCTTAATACTGGAATCAGATCTGGCTTATGGTATTTGAGAACTTGAGGCTTGATTCTGCAGTGCTTACTTATGCTGAGTAGTATTAACACAAGTAGATCCAATGAACTCAGTGAAACTGTTTCTATAAGTACTACCTGATTTAAGAGTTGCACAATCAAGCCATTATAACCCTGATCCTAAACCCATTTGAAGTCAGTGGAAAGACTGGTTGACTTCAGTGAACTTTGGATCAGGCCCTTAATGTGTTCATTAACAGTGAAAAGTTTTAAAATTAATTATGCTCCAGAAGGTAGTCAATTGTTTCAAATATACAATTCATCTTAATTCACATACATGTAACATGCATGGCCCCAATTTAGCAAAGCACTTAAGCACATGTTTATCTTTAAGCATCTAAATCCATCCCTTTTCAACAAAACATTTAGGGAGTGATTCTCATTTACATTAAGGGCCTTTTAAGTCCGTGTTAACTGCCAGCATGGAGTATAGGGCCCATAATGTAGCTCAGAAACACGCTCTTTAAAGTTCAGTTTAAGCACGTTTCAATTCTTTGCTGAATCTTTGAGTCTCAAGTTAGGCTCCCAAAGCCATATTCATGCATCTCTCTCTGTACACCCTGCAAATTTTGGTTGCAGAACTTTGGAAACCACTCTTCAAAATTTGGCCTTTAAAATATGGATAAAAAAGAATCCATAATAAAAGGATCTGGAGAAGCCCTAGCATTCATTTCCCAAAGCAACCTGTTATTTGAAAAATTCCCAGCCTCTCTGAAGAAAAGCAGAGGGGAAAGGCTGAACCGCCGTGACAACTGTGTGTAACCTGATAGCGTTAGTTTAGGTCATGACCGCATTATCTTTTCTGTTTTAACAATGGGTCTTTTCATCCCTTTCCATCAAACTGAAGGACGTTTTCGACAACTGGAAGTCTTGGATCATGTGACTAGTGCCTTCTCCTCTTTGCTGAATGGTGTTAACACCCAGCAACAGAAATCAGAGGAGAGTAATGGGGAAGAAAAGAGCATGACGGACATTGAGAGGAACAAAGCTGAGGCCACACGAGCCAAGCAGAGAAGGCTAGGTCATCTTCTGAGAAAAGCTTCTAGACAGGCAACAATACTGCAAAGGAGCGCTCAGGCTTCTGGAAATTCAGAGTCATTCAAGGATAGAGAAGAACAGTCTCCCACCTATGCTGAGATGGACCGGCGCACAGCAATCAGGACAGGCTTTTCTGAAAATAATACCTTGGTGGGTCTGACAGAGGAACAGTCTTCCACTGAGGATGATGCACTGACATTATCACAGCTGCCACAGGCTCCAACAGGGAAATCTCAGGTTTATTCATATATACCTATAAAGCAGCCCCAGCTTCCTTCTGCATTGGAGATGGCTGTCAAAGACAGACCAAGGAAAGAGTTCAATTTGCTCTTGACCCACACACTCAGAAGGGTGTCTGGTCTAAAGGGCAAGCCTCCAGATTCATTTGAAATGGAAGAGGTAAGGCAGATTTCAATGTACTGTATAAGGACAATGTGCATGTACAGATGGTAAATACAAGTGTAGATCTGGCTTCTCTCGTCCAGGATGAGAGCTAAAGTATAATGTTTTCTAACATCATATGCCCGCACCAGGGAGAGAAGCCAGATCCCTTTCTCTGTGTGTTATAGACTGTTTAAGATTTTCAATTTAGGTTAAAACTACTGTCAAAAAATTTGGCACAGGTGTTTCATAAAAAAAATCAATGGTGTCAACAAGTACTGTTGTATAAAATGCCAACGTGCTTTCCAGCAGTTGTTCCTTAAGCTCTGTGTCCTAAAAACAAGCTCATTCAAAGCAATAGCTTGTCCTCTGATCCACATTCCATGGCATGGCATGGCTCTAGTCCCTGATGTTCTGCTGTCAATACATTTTAGGAGCAATGGGAAGCAGATCAGAGTCAGTGTGGTGCAGCATAACCTGGAATGTTTGTCAATCCTAGTCTTATATAAGAACAGTGTGCAGTTGCAACAGTGGGATCAGCTGGAGTGTGTCTGGTCCCATTGCTGCAGAAAGAGGTCCAGAAAGGCTACTGCCATATACTGGCAATTCTAATAGGATGCACAGAGGAGCAGGCTTATCTTTCCAGCCACCCAAAGACTAAAGATAGGGGAAGGAGGCCAACAATTAGGGTCTCCCTGAAGAACCAAGGAAATGGGGAGAGGAAACAGCCAGCAACCCACTACCAACATTTGGAATTTGAGAGAGAGAGAGAGAGAGATGGCATGCCTCCTCCGTAGAAGATGGCAGCAGATTAAGGAAGGTTTCCACTTTCAAGGGTCATCTTGGGGAGGTGGGATTCTGGATCCATGGAGAGGAGGCTCGTTCATCCGAGTCCTGTTTCAAGTTTTTCTTTTGCTACAAGAGTTTTGTCCCAGCCTACATTTATCTATATAATAATGGAGATATCCCATCTCCTAGAACTGGAAGGGACCTTGAAAGGTCATCGAGTCCAGCCCCCTGCCTTCACTAGCAGGACCAAGTACTGATTTTGCCCCAGATCCCCAAGTGGCCCCCTCAAGGATTGAACTCACAACCCTGGGTTTAGCAGGCCAATGCTCAAACCACTGAGCTATCCCTCCCTTCCCAGTGGCTAAGAAAAATGCTAAGCCCTGACTGCAAGGCTGGGGTCGTGGTGCTGTCCTCCCCCATCCAAGCTTGCAGAGAAACACATGAAACACTATTGTACCTCTCTGAGGCGGTGTGGTTCAGCACAGTGGACTAAAAGGTCCGAACTAGCCGCATACATTTTGAAGAGCATGTAGCACAATGGAGGCACCAATCCCTATACGGGAGGTTTGGGTGCTTCTCTAAATACATTCTCTGAGCAAAATCCTGCCCTTCCTTACACCTCATTGCAAGAATTGCGCCCCATAGTCTGATTTATGCTAATAAAGGCACATTTTCTGAGGGGCATTTGTTTGAGTCAGTTCAGTGGCAAGAGCTTGAATGTATAGTATAGGCGTAGGGGGCCTTTGTGCATTGATAGTTAAATATGGGAGTTGGAGGGTGACCAGGACTAGATCCTGGCTTAAAATACTAAACAGTAATACAAACAAGAGCCACCAAAAGAAGACTTAACAATATTTCAGTTGGAAATTCTTAATTCTAAAAGGGAAAATAGACTTGTAATAATAAATAAGCTGGTTTTGCTTTTGTTTGTTATTTTTGTCTCAGATCCAGAGCTTTGAGGATGAAACTCCAGGGGGAAATCTTCATGACAGCACTTCAGGTAGGTATTAAGAAAAAATGTAGCTTTAAAAAAAAAATTATTTTTGCTGTGTATTTTTTCTAATTTCTCATCTCTTGCAGAAAGCATTCTCTAGCTGCTCCTACCATCTATGCAGTTTGGCTGCACAACTATAAATGTGCCAACCAAATGAGCATTCCGCGTAATAAAATAATGTGACTTGCAAGTACGCACACCAAGTCAAAGGGGCTATATGTGTGTATGCCTAGAGGTCTGCTCATACACAACTCATTGCCAGGCTGGGGCCTGTGTTAAGTGCTTAAAGGGTTAAAACACAAACTGCTGGACCGACGTAAAGTGGAAGTGTGTCTTGACATCCTGTGGGAGGACCTGAGTTTGAGTCCTGAGTTCTTCCTGCTAGAGAGATGGATGGGAAGTACTGGAGAAGCAGGCTGTTCAGCCTCCAGAACAGGGAATGTCTAGCAGGGTTCCTCCCTCTAGTTGTATTCAAAGCAGCAATGACAAACTCTAGAGCAAGGGAGAGTCATTATGTGATTGAGCTTGAGAGTGGCAAGGAACAGACAGCAAGGAATAAAGGGAGAAATCCTGGTGGGCCTTACCATATCGTAATAGAATGATATTGATGATTTAAATGCAAATCCATATTTAGTCACATAAATAAGTAGCCTGATATCCATAGATGCAAATCATCCATACATCCCATTGATTTACCCAAGAGTTGACATCTCCAAAGGTGACATCTTGGTGGCAGTATAGTCAATAGCACAAGTCCCGTTGACTGCAGTGAGGCCAGGAGTTCACCTCAAGTGCATAAGCTTCACTTAGTAAATGCTAGAGCTGATCAAACTATTTGCAGTGAATAATTTATCAGACAGCCTTTCTTTCTTTCTGTTTCCAAATGATCTGTGAGCAGGTTTTTGTTTGAATGGTGTGTTAGTTATACATAATCGTTCAATAAACACTGTATGTGGGTGTATTTCAGCTTACGGATTGTTCGTTTTGGTCCTGTCTTTGGCTGTTCACGATGGGCCAGATCCCCAAAGCCCATTGCTATCAATGGAAAGACTCTCAAGGGTATGTCGACACTGCAATAAAACACCCGCAATGGCCCGTGTCAGCTGACCAGAGCTTGTGGGGCTAAAAAATTGCAGTGTAGACATTCAGGTTCAGGATGGAGCCTGGACTCTGGGACTCTCCAATGACCAGCTTGAGTCTAAATGTCTAACCGCTAATTAAACAACCCCACAGGCCAAGGCCTGTGAGCCCTAGTCAGCTGACACAGGCCAGCAACAGGTGTTTTTATTGCAGTGTAGACATACTCTCATTGACTTCACTGGGCTTTGGATAAGGTCCTCCTGTTTGCTATTCATGGTGTATTAATCACCTCAGTTACATGGTATTGTTTTGTTTCTGCTTCCTGAATGACAACTGACTCTTTATAAATCGAGACATGCTCCCACACCAATGCACAAATAATCTGCATACTGGTATTCACACAAAGAACAGTCATTCCCCAACATTTGTGCAAAGAAAACCTCATTTGCACAAGTATTCACAGAGAGTGACCACAGCCAAACCAATTCAGGATTTGCTAAAATGCTCATAAATAGAGTTTCCTACTATTTGTCAAGCTCCAGTGAATTACTGTACCATGCAATGACAAATAGTATTAATTTCTGCAGATCACATAATTATACTCTTCTCACTAGGTACCCTGCATTCTGGCCTAAAACACAGAAATAAGCATGGTCTTTGTCGAGATTTCATGGTACAGTATATAGAATGTGATTACTTTGCCTATACTGACAGCAGTGCTTTGTCATCCAGTTAAATGGCCAACCAATATCATACAAGTAAATAGTATAAATATTATACTAAGCAGGGGTCGGCAACCTTTCAGAAGTGGTGTGCCGAATCTTCATTTATTCACTCTAATTTAAGGTTTCGCGTGCCAGTAATACATTTTAACATTTTTAGAAGGTCTCTTTCTATAAGTCTATAATATATAACTAAACTATTGTTGTATGTAATGTAAATAAGGTTTTTAAAATGTTTAAGAAGCTTCATTTAAAATTAAATTAAAATGCAGAGCCCCCCAGACTGGTGGCCTGGACCCAGGCAGTGTGAGTGCCACTTGAAAATCAGCTCGTGTGCCGCCTTCAGCACGCATGCCATAGGTTGCCTACACCTGTACTAATGTCTGTGACACAAGGTGTAGTTCCAAAATGTTATTTCAGCATGTGATTTAAATTCTGGTTTTTCTCTGTTGTTATGGTATTATTGATACTTGTCTTAATTTCAAAGAAGACAATGTAGGGCCAGATCCTCTAATGTATTTAGGTACCTAACTCAGAATTGTGGATTCCACTGGGGGCAAAGTACCTAGAACATTGTACCACTGAATTTAAGTCCCCTTTGTGGATCTAACCTTAAGGCCCCAATTCAGCAAAGCACTTAAGTATATGCTTAATTTAAATTGAATAGTGATGAACTTAAACACGTATTTAAAATTAAGTATGTCCTTAAGTGCATTCCAGTACAGGGACAGACTTAAGCACATGGTTAAAGCCACATGCTGAAGTGCTTTTCCAAATAGGAACCTAATTATGGAAAACAGCCCCAAAAGTGAATTCTAATGTAGACTGTAATCTCTTTGGGGGCAGGAACTGTCTGTTACTGTGTTTGTACAGTAACTAGCACAATGGGACCTCTTTCTCAGTTGGCCAGCAGGATCTATTGTAAGAAACGTAAGTTACAAGCATCTGAAAATAGGGATGGAATGGAAGCTGTTCCACTCCATTACCTCTGGATGTAGTGCTAGGTGCTGAAGAAGTAGGGCTAACTAGCAACAGAGTATTTTGCATAAATGGAGCATATTAGAAATGGGTGACTTATTGAAGTACTTGCCCTAAATGGTCTTTTCCCTTGGTTCTGTAGCCTGGCCTCAATTTTAGTCCAATTGCTTAATTTTCTACACTCCCCATGAAAGCCAATTCCCTGTCTGCTGCGTGCCTTCTTTATATTTCTCCATAATGTAGCTTTTGGCTGTTTAAATGCAGCAGGCTTTATGATAAAGCTTTTTTTCTTCTTCTTTTCTCTTTTGGCAGAATGCTGAGACTTAATTTTAAAAGACACTCAAACCCCCAAACATCCCTGAATGACTTACAAGGAAAACAGTGTTTTCTAGCTCTGTTTTAAAAAAAAAAATACAATTTTTTATTAGGCAATTTTATCATTGTTATAAATAAGTAATTGTACTGGGGAGAAGGGATAATCCTTATTTAATTAAATTCATCTATACTCCCAGGTTGGCAGCAACCAGACATATGTGAGACTAATACCCACAGCCTGCCTGTATGCATGTGCAATTAAAAATTCGCTCTACAGTAGCACTGGCAGTTTAGTGTTGCTTTTGGCATTTACAAATTCTTTTATTTTGTGACTTTTTTTTTTACCATACACATATGCTGGAGCAGATGTTGCTTATTTGTTGTTTATTCAAATCTGTAGGCTCTGGCAGCTAACTCCATTGTTCTGTAATGAAGCTTTATTCACTGTCCTGTATTAGGACCCAGCAAATGCATGACAGGCAGAGTTAGCTCCCAGCAGGAAGCTATAGTTATTGCTCTTACTTATTGGCTGTTTATATTCTAAAGCTCACAGTTGAGAAAGCTGGCTGGGCAGTGCAAGGGACTGGTGCTGTTGTGTTCTGAGGGAAATAACTCCACTGTATCTTTGCCCTGATGAGGTGCAGGCTTGCATGTAAACTCATCTGTTGCAGGGATTTCATATTCGATACTTGACAATAGAGCTGTTCTCTCTCTCTACCCCCCATCGTTCTTTCCGTTTTCAATTAGCCTTTGTAAAGTATTGGGTTTAACTAAAGGATGTTTCGGTGTTGTTCATGCCCGTTAACTCAGCACGTTTCTGAAGATTCATTTGCAACAACGTCTATTATGGATGCAAGGGAACTGAGGTTTATTTTTGTACAATATTGTATTCGTTCACTCCCACTTCTTTCTTCTTTACTCCTCAATGCCTTTCCCCATTAGGGGAGCCACACTATTGCTATGCAAGGATTCCAATGTGGTATTGACCAAAGAAGGACCTGCTGATCCCTGAAGGTTGTATGCCAACATAAAGGCATTAGCCTGCTGGAAAACCTCTTTGTAGCCCAAGAGGCAATCAATCAGAGAAGTAACCACCTCCATCTGGCACACTGTGACATGGAAACTCACTATTAGAGCATTCATGATTCATCTTGTCCCAACTAATGGTGCCAGGGATCAAACTATACTCCGTCTTCGCAGCAGCTGGGAACATTCTAGCTTCCCAGCATGCTAAGCTAACACATTAGCTCCTGTGACTTATCAAGTAGCAATTCTTTTAATTATCACACCTTCACTCCTCCTACCCACCAACTCCACAGACAGTGTGGCACCATGGGAATATTTCCAGAATGCAATCAGTATTTTTCTTAATTGACTGTGTTCCAAGAGTGTGAATTCTGTTTATTCTTCATTGTAACGTGCATGGCATTGATTGCTCCGTGCCACCACGAGTACGGGAAAGGAATCCACATTTATTTCCATGTTTCTGCTAGCATCAGGATATTCCTGTTGCCTCTCATCATTTTTAATGTTTAGCAAAATAGTAACAACATAGAGCCAGCTACCATAAGAAAGATTCCTTCTCGCCAGCGGAAGGGGGTAACAAGGTAATTCACAGTCCTGGTTACCACTAGAACTGTCACACTGTAACCATTTACATTGTGGTCCTTAATTGTCCCTACTTTCTGAACAGTCCTGACAGGTCACCTTAGTGTAATAATGACCTCCAACAAATGGGGTGAGAGAGAGGGAAATTAGAGCATTGCTGGTGGAAATCCAGTGTGGATCTTGTTGCCTGTGACCTAAAGGGGGCTGATTTTCCACTCTGCTACATGGGGTTTACATTGGTGTAATTCCCTTAACTTCAGTGGAATTATAACTGCGTAAGTATGGCGTAACGGGGTGACTTGGTTCCAAATATTTTATATACTACTGTTACTTTGCTGTTGTGGGAGATAGGTGGGATTTCCTGTAGTCTGTGATGACCACTGTGGAAATGCTGAACAGTGAAACTCTTCTGGGTGGCTTCTTTCTGCTCTGAGGAACTTAAGTTCTTCACAGAGAAGTCCTGATAGATTCAGAACAACCTCTGTGGAGCTAAGGTCAAAGTGGATACTGGGTCAAGGAACAAGGATTTACTGTGCTGTCCCACCCTCCAAATGAGTCTTATGCAGTATTCTAGTTAGAGGTTTTTAAGCTATTGTAAGCTATTGTGATTTGGACCTAATCCCTCCCTCAGAGAGGGAAAGGTGCAGGGAAGTTGCAAACAAATTGTGGTCAAACATACTTAAAAAATGGACACCAATATTGTTACTTATCTGTGAAGTGGTAATGCCTATGAGCCCCATTCATGTCCTGAGCCTTTTCTTTCTGGCTGAGATCACTGAGAAGGCCATGATGGGTCTAATCCAAAATCTGATATCCTGAAGTCCTTAAATCCCCTTCTAGTCAGGCTTCTGGCTGGACTATAGCATGGAAACAGAGCTAATAGCATTGGCTGATGAACTTCACATCAAGACATCCATGCTGACCTTTCAGAGGTTTTTGATACCATTTAGCAGAGTGTGTTACTGGACCTGGCAGGGAAGGGGGGAATTTTCATTCTGTTTGGGGTGATTCTATAGGATGGTGTCGAGTGACTCCTCCTCCTTCATCAGGGCACTCGGCTGTTGAATCCCACAGGAGTTCAGTCCTGTCATTTCTTTTTATTCATGTCTCTATGCAGTTGCCACTTGGGGAGATTGTGAAATAATATCTGCAATGTCATCTGTATGCTGATGACACTTAGCTCTACATCTCATTTTCATCAGAACCAGACATAGCCATCACCGGGCTCTCCTGAAGTTTGGCAGGGATTGGAAGATGGATTAAAGCCAATTGGCTGAAGCTCAATCACTAATAAGATGGAGGTGATGCTGGCTGGCAAGGAAAAATACTGGGAGGACCTGGCAAAGTCTGAAGCTGTTCCATCAATTGAAGGAGGATAAAAGACCATTGCCAAAGTGGGCTGTAATCTCAGGGTTTAGCTAGATTAATCACTTCTCTTAGACTCCCAAATTGTATCAATGGCTAGAAATAATTCTGATCATGCATCACTAACTAAAATATTATGCCCTTTCCTCTAAAAGGCAGATCTCACATTGCTCATTCACACCTTCATTATTTCTAGACTTGCCAATGCAGTCTGTTTATGACTAAGCAAGAAAGCCACTCAGAAGCTCGGACTAGTGCAGAAAGCAGCTGCCTACCCTCTGAGTGAGATCGGTTGTCAGAGCATATCACACCTGTGCCCTGGATTATTCCCAGTGAAAATGTGTGAAATTCAAAGTGTTGGGCAGTATCACCACACATAAAATGACCCCAACCCCTGATACCTTAAAGACAATGCACTCTCGCTCTGACTCTGACCCAATTGCCTTTAGGGTGTGGCTGCTGGAGCCAAAGATGAGGCATTCTCAGTAAAGAACCCCCACCTCTGAAGTTTGCAGGACTCAATTCTGGCCTTTCTAGTAAGTTGCAACATTTTGTTCACTAGAGATTGTTGAGAAATATTTTTCCCCCATCAAAATTTTTAATTAAACAACATTTTTTCCATTTTCATCTAAATTTTTCTTCTCCAATTCTAGGGGGGGTTGGAAAACACACAAAGGAATACGTTCATTTGTTTTTTTATAGAAAACAGAATTTTCTTCATTTTAAAAGTTGTTCTAGAGAAATTTTTCACCCAGTTCTGCTCCTCACCAAGGCTTTCTACTAAATGTGAGCTATGAAAGCATGTGCTCTTAGATAGAGAGAGTTCTAGCCATTTCACTATTTTCTAAAGCATAGGGCTCATGAGGAACATGATGCCAAGCGCCTAATTTCTCAGGTGTTTTGGGTGGGAATAGGTTGAAGGCTGAGGGCTATGGTGATGTGCTAGTTATTCTGTGGTTGTTCCATGACTAGTTTAGAGGATGTTTTATAAATTTATTTTTATTCTGCGTGATTTAATCTTATGAAATGATTAGAGCCTGGGATAATCACTTTTAAATCAAAATAACTAAATACATTTTGTTCCTTTTCAAGTTATGTGAAGCGTGCCCCTATACCACAGTGATGGGTGCCTTATAAAAATGTGATAATAAATAATAGCATGTACAGTGGGAGGCAGAAAACAGGAGAGAAAATTGCACAATTATCTACAATATAGGCAGCATATAACTGAAAATGTACATCACATCTTAGATGTATCAGTGTTATCTGTGATTACAGAAAGAAAAACAGGCCAGACTGTCTGAGAAGGAGGGTAAGAGGGTTCTTCTTTGGTAAAAGTAGAATAATTATACAGCAATATCTCTGGGGACCCTGGGTGCCTTGAAGTTTTCTGTTCTTGTTATAAGCTCTCTGGGGGCAGGAACTGTCTCTTTGCTCTGTGTTTGTACAGGCCCTAGCTCAACGGGGTTCTTGCCTATGACTGGGGCTCCTACGCATTACCAAAATGCAAATAAATAATAATAATAATTGCGTTTGGTACAGGATTTTGTATGTTACCAGTAATTTGTGGTGGATCACAACTTCAACATGAGTTAACAGTGCAATGCTGTTGCAAAAAAAGCAAATGCAATTTTAAGTTGCATAACAGAGGCATAGCCTGCAAGTCACAGGAGGTGACAGTACTGCTCTGTCCAGAGCTGCTTAGGCCTCAGCTGGAGTACTGTGTCCAATTTTGGTCACCAATGCATAGAAAGGATGTAGAGATAATGGGAAGGATTCAGAGGCAAGTGACAAAGATGATAAAAGGGATGGATTGCAAACCATATGAGCAAAGGCTGTAGGAACTGGGTAGTTTGGAAAAGAGGAAATTGAGGGGGAACATGTTAGCAGTCTTCAAATATTTGAAAGGTTGCCCTAAAAAAGATGGAGAAAAGTTGTTCTTTCTTGCCACAAAAGGAAGGACAAGAGGCAGTGGGTTCAAACTACAGCATGGCAGATTTAGATTAAATCTTGGGGAAAACTTCCTAACTGTAAAAATAGTAGGACAATGGAACAGGCTGCCTAGGGAGTGGAAGCTCCTTCACTGGAGGTTTTCAGAAGGAGACTGGACAGCCATCTGACTTGGATGATTTTTAGACACAACAAATCCTGCATCTTGGCAGGGAGTTAGACTAGATGACCCTTCTAACCCTATGATTCTGTAATATGTGTATGCTAATTTAAACAAGAATCTCACTTAATCCAAATGGAACAGAAGACATGGAATTTATCTAGCTAACCTGCATTTTGAATAAGATGTAACTAATGCATAGTGGGGCACATAACCCAGTTTCCTATAATGTGGGTTTCAGATAAAACAATTTATCTAACTTCTACTATAGTTTTGTTTAAAACAAAGATCAGTGGAAAGGCATTAATGAAAACTGTAGTTTATTCCAGCACTGAAAACTGAAGTTATGGTTTGTCTGCTGCTGCCACCTGGTGATCATTCTCCTATGCTGCTGCATGTTGTTCTGTTTGTCAGGTCTAGTCATATGGCGATGTGCCTAGTTGGGCAGCCCTTACTCCAAAGAGAAATTCCATTGAAATGGGCATTCCTAGAAGGCGACAGACTATAAACATGAGAGAGGGTTGTAGAATTGGGCCTCATATTGTTTCTATTTAAAAAGTAAATATAAACAAAGATTTGCTAGCACCGTCTGAGCCGTACATTTTTACTTCTGCAGTGGGGAAAATAAAGTTTTTAAATGCTTCAGAAAATATATTTGAATCATAAACATACTGTTTTGTATTTCAGTGACACTAAGTGTGCATGGCATGGATGTTGATAATCAGAACAGCTGAAAAACAGCCCTTTAGAATAAAGGCAGAATGTGCAGTTGTGGTAGTTTTGCACTCCCCAATTTTGGCAGTGATGTGGAGCTGCCCTGCAGATGTGCAACACAGGTTAGCGCGAGACATTTTGGTCACATACCTGCAGGGCTGGCCTTACCATGAGGCGAACTGAGGCGGCCTCCTCAGGTGCCAGACTGTGTAGAAAATTGTGTCTGCTGCAGGTGCACATGTATTCTCTCTGCTCTAGATGCACAGAGATGGTGGAGTGCTGTGCTGGAGGAAGGAGGGCACAAGAGACATAACAGCAGGCAGGAGAAAAGGTGAGAGGGAATAACAGAAAGCAGCAGGAGCTGCAGGGAGAGAGAGGAGGAGGAGCCTCTTATGTACCTCTCTAGCACCCCCAGGAGCCTGGACTGATTAACACCAGCTTCTCAGGGAGCTCCCTGTTTCCTGTTGCTTCCCTGAACCCACTTGAGGAGAACAGGCAGTCAACCGAAGTAGTAGGAGCCAGTTAGGCCCTTAAGACGCTGATAGCTTCCCTCACTCAGGCCCTGCTACCAGCCTGCTTATTTGTCCCCTTCAATGGAGTGTTGAGAGCCACTATAGCTGGCACAGAACAGCAGTCATGAGTGAAAGAAGAAAACGCCCCTCTGGGGCAGCATTCAGAAAAAGAAAGAAAGCAAAGGAAGCTTTTCTATCTAAGCAGGAAGGCGCTCTCCTGAGATACATAGACACAAATGTTCACAGTGAGCCTTCTGGTCCCAGTGAGGATGTGAGTGGTGAGGAGATGCCTGATCTTCCAGTTAGTCAGAGTGCAGGTGACCTGGCAGTTACTGCAGCATCCATATCTCCATCTCAAATGGATGTAACCATGCACATTCCTGAAGAAAAGTGTAGATCAAAGAAGAGTGTGGTGGAGGCGCAAGAAACAGCTGCTGTTGAATTTAGTTCCTTAAGTCTAGATGATCCAGGACTGTGGACCCACTTGAGCAGTAGCCTGAGGGACTTCCTTGTACTGCATGGGCCACAGCAAGTGAAAAACTTCATGTTCTCCAAAGACAATGAAAATAGAAGTTTCCATCCAACACATTACTGGTATGAAATCCCCAATGGTAACAAAGTGTAGAGGCTATGGCTTATGTACTCAAAAACCCAGAATGCTGCATGCTGTTTTTGTTGCAAACTCTTCCCTCTAATGTTCCAGCCACATTGGGTTCTACAGGAACAAAGGACTAGAAAAATCTGGCATGCCATGAGAAGACAGCAAATCACCAGAGAGCATTCTATAGGTGGTGGAAAGAGCTTGAGATGAGACTAAGGTTAAAGGCCACCATAGATGATCAGCATCAAGAGAAGATTGCATCAGAGTCTCTTTACTGGTAAAATGTTCTGAAAAGGCTCATTGCCATTGTGAGAATGCCTGCTACCCAAAACCTAGCACTGCGTGGCACTTCAGATCAGCTGTATGTGCCAAACAATGGAAACTTCCTTAAAATTGTGGCGCTGATGGCCGAGTTTGATGCTGTACTCCAGGAGCAGCTAAGAAGAGTCACCAGCCAAGAAATGTACACACACCATTACCTTGGGAAAACAATTCAAAATGAGATCATACTGTTACTGGCAACAAAAGTCAAACAGAAGATTGTGGCAGACCTGAAGTCAGCAAGATATTACTCTGTTATTCTGGACTGCACACCTGACATCAACCATACGGAACAAATGACTTTAATGGTGCGTTTTGTAACAACAACAGAACCTAGTGAAAATGTCCCTACAATAGTGACTGTCAGAGAGCATTTTCTAGAATTTATCGACATTGATGATACTACAGGAGCTGGTATGACAAATGTGCCTCTTAAAAAGCTGGAAGATAAGGGAATAGCGATAGCTGACATGAGTGGTCAGTGCTACGATAATGGTGCCAACATGAGGGGAAAGAACAGAGGAGTGCAGACATGGATCTGAGAGTTAAACCCTTGAGTTTTTTTGTCCCATGCAGTTCTCATTCATTGAACTTGGTCGGCAGTGATGCAGCATCAGCTTCTAGTGAGGCTGCTGAATTTTTTAATGTAATTCAAAGCATATATGTATTTTTCTCTGCAGCAACTCATCGATGGCAAACTTTGAAGCAACATCTGGGAACATCCTCTCTGATACTGAAACCACTGAGTGCCACACAATAGGAAAGTCAAGTGGAGGTGATGAAGCCTATCCAACACCAAATTGGGAAGATAGATGCCATTATGGAGGATAATGCTATGACAGGAACTGTTTGTGGGAGAACAGTGGCAGAGGGAAATGGAATCACCAGAAACATACATAACTTCAAATTTCTGTGTGGCTTAGTGTTGTGGCATGACATATTGTTTGAAATAAATAGTGTAAGCAAGAGACTCCAAGGTGTTGACCTTGAAATATCTGGAGCAATGGAACAACTGGACAGAGCAAAGTCATACCTACAGTCTTACCAGTCAGATGAGGGATTTCAAAACATTCTGAAGAGTGCACAGAAGTTGGCAGAGGAACTTCACACTGAAGCTATTTTCCCACCCATTCAAGAATACAAGAGTCACCGAAGAAGACGACATTTTGATTACGAGGCATGGGATAATCCCATAAGAGATCCCCAAACAACAATTCAAAGTTGAATTCTTTAACCAGGTGCTAGATTGTGCAATACAGTCAGTTGAAGAACGTTTCATGCAGTTGCCAGTGGAGAACGCAGCTTCTCCAAGCTGAAGTTAATAAAAACAAATCTACACTCCACAATGACACAGGAGAGGCTGGTCGGCCTTGCAACCATCGCAGTAGAGCATGAGCTGGCCCAGACTGTGGCCCTTCAGGAAGCAGTTCAAATCTTTGCAACCAAGAAGGCATGGAAAGCATGACCTTGATTATTCAAACAGATAAAAATGCCAGTGTTTACTATGCAGACAAGAAACGTTACATTTGCTGTTCAGGCATTTGAAAGTTAAGTGTTACTTAACATTTTTGAACAAGGCATTTTAAGTTGTTAGTTCTCCTTTATTGGGGTAGGTAGCAGAGCAGTATCATGAGAGGAGTAGAACAGGAAGAAGGCAGAATTGAGACCTTTCAAAGTTTTGGCCCAAGCGAGAAGGCATGGGAGTGTCATTTGAGCTCCCTGCCTCAGGTGCCAAAATGTTGTGAGCTGGCCCTGCATACCTGAGGACCCATATGCTCATTTGTAAGCTGTTTATATTTTTGTTTTGTATCCAGATGCTTAGATGAAATATTTTCTTGTACTGTGCAAAAATCCAATGGACTGCAAAGAGTCCTCTGCTCAGATAATAGTTGGAAGCCCACTGTATATCTGACAACAGGTAACTATTCCAGGGGAATTTTACTAGATTTGGTTTAGCAGTTCGGGGAACAGAAGTATGTGAAGTATCAATCAGTCCAGATACAGGTGATTCTTTATCCTTTATTCTAGTTACTTTAACCTTCTCCAAATGATGTTCTGATAGCAGTTCGGTTAGTGGTTTCACTGAGCTCCCTGCCCACCATGCTGAGCAATATTGTCTCATGGTTTCCTTGTAGTCTCTCCGTCGGTCTGTCTGTATCTCTCTTCTCACAGTTAGACAGCAAACTTTTTGGGGCAGGGACAGTGTTTTTGTTCTTTGTACGGTGCCTAGCGCAGTGGGCTCCTGGTCTGTGACTGGGGCTCTTATGCACTATGGCAATACAAATAACTAATAAGAATAATCTGATCTACTCAGCCCTGATCTAGCAGGTTGGTTCGGAGATAGTGGGACTGTAGAGGGGCGGACTCACCCCTGCGGAGCCTCCTGCTGGTGACTCTGGGAATTAGCTCGATCCAGCCTCCAGAGCACCCTCTGCAAACTGGTGATCCGCCTGTCCTCTGGCCCTGTCTCCCTCCCAGGACCCCGGTGCCCCTTTCTCTGGGTGCTGCCCCCTGGCAGTACACTCCTCAGTACTTGGCTTCACAGGAGGCACTCTCACAGTTCCATATTGTCCTGGGTGGAGCCTCTTTGCTCCAGTCCAGTAGTGGCACTCCCTTCTCAAGTGTCCCCGTCGCCCGCAGGCGAAAGAGTCTTTAAGTCCAGGCCCTGGCCTCTTGCCCCTGGCTCCTGGTCTCTTATAGGGTCCGGGTGCCCACTCCCATAGCAGCCAAAGCAACGCCCTCTGCCGCTCAGCCAGATGGGCCGCCCAGGCCCTCCAGTAACTGCTCCTCTTCTCCACCATTTTAGACTTGATCCTTCTTCCAGGCTCTCAAGTCTCTGCTCCGGGCAATAGTCTACAGTCCTTGCCCTGGCTCCTTGTGTCAGGGGCGGACCGCTATGCTCACATTCTCCACCACGTGTAGAGGGGCGGACTCACCCCTGCGGCGCCTCCTGCTGGTGACTCTGGGAATTAGCTCGATCCAGCCTCCAGAGTGCCCTCTGCAGACAGGTGGATCACTGGCCTGCAGAAGGCACTCCGGAGCTGGAATGAGCTAATTCCCGGAGACGACCAGCAGGAGGCGCCGCAGGGGTGAGTCCAACACCTTACAGGGACATAACTGGCTAGGAATTTCCTGTTGATAGATGCTGTAGGTAAGGTTGTATTGTGGAGAAAGATGACATACAGACCTAGCCAACGGTATAACGGAACATAAATGGGGCAGAGACACCACAGGAATCTGCAACATCAGGTGTTGTCAGTAGGGTTGGGGGGTATAAATGAGGAGTAGTCAGTACCTATTCCAAAGTTAATCCAGCTAACTTTAGTAGACTCTTTTGTCCATCCTTCAAGACAAAAATCTGAATTTTAGGTACCACAATGTTGTGTCTTGACATCATGAGGTGCAGTCCTGTGGGTAAATATTAAGACTGACATTTTCAAACTTTGTACCTAAAGTCAGGCACCTAAAGTGATCTGCTTTAAATAGGTTATGGGGGGTGGGGGAGTGTACTAAAAGTGACCTGATCTCCAAAGGTGCCAAATTCCCAGTTTCACAGGTGCTGACTTTCCAAAGTGCTACGGGGTGCTCGACCCCAAGGCCCCACCCCGCCCCACCTCTTCCCACCCAGTTCCATCCCCCTCCCCCGAGTGCGCCATGTCCTCGCTCCTACCTCCTCCCCCACCCCCCAGAGCCTCCTGAACACCATGAAACAGCTGATCGTGGCAGGCGGGAGGCGCTGGGGGTCGTGGGGGGGGGGCTGATCAGGGGGCTGCTAGTGGGTGCTCAGCACCCACCATTTTTCCCCGTGGGTGCTCCAGCCCCAGAGCACCCATGGAGTCAGTGCCTATGCCCAATTTCTTCTGTTAGAGTTTTGATATTTGGAACCTTTGAAGATAGGCTTCTTAATAAAAGTGACCTATATATGGATTTAAGTGCCTACGTTAGGCACCTAAAGTCAGTTTAAAACCTGAGCTCTGATTTTTTACAAGTCACTCTAATTTGTTTTCATGCTTGTTTGTTTTTTTATATATACATTTTTAGAAACGAGAACATCCAATCTGTAATCAAATGTTTCCATTCAAGATCCACCACCACCATGTAATAGCTGCAGGAGACCTGAGTCTCATCACAGTGGTAGCTTACCATAGTTGCACTGGGACTACTCACTGCTTAGGCCTGGTCCCCACTAAGCCCCCACTTCGGACTAAGGTACGCAAATTCAGCTACGTTAATAACGTAGCTGAATTCGAAGTACCTTAGTCTGAACTTACCGCGGGTCCAGACGCGGCAGGGAGGCTCCCCCGTCGATGCCGCGTACCCCTCTCGCCGAGCTGGAGTACCGGCGTCGACGGCGAGCACTTCTGGGAGCGATCTGGGAGCGATTTATCGCGTCTTAACCAGACGCGATAAATCGATCCCAGAACATCGATTGTCTGCCGCCAGACCCTCCGGTAAGTGTAGACATACCCTTAGAGTTAGGCATATGCTTAAGTATCCTGCTGAATCGGGCCTAAAGGAGGAGAAAGTCATGATTTATAATTATGCAAAGACCTTGAGAGTTTTGTGTGAAAGACTGCAAAGTGCCTTCCAAATAAAGCTGAATGAATAATTCAGAATGACTCCTTCAGCCTTTCCCCCCCGCCTTACAAAATAGCCATGATCTCTGTTTCTCGGAATGTATTTATTATTCAAATAAATACGTGCTGGATATTTTTTAGAAAAATGTACTCTGTGTGGGTTGATCACACATATTTACAATTTGAGCCACATTGCTTACTTGTTGTTGGGCAGATAAGTCACCTCGTACTGTTTCTCTTTTGTGACTGGATGAGCAGGTGAGCACTTCGATGTGCATTTTTACATGTGTGAATTTAAAATTCAGTTTCTTCAAATACTCATTCATCCAGCTTTGAAAATTATGAATATCTGTGCCAATAAACCTTAAGTATTCAAATGCTCATGAAAGACAAACGAGTTGTGGTCATGGCCCAAGCGAATTTATTTTAAAATTCATGTGAATAGTACTGGATACTTCTTTGCTGCATTCACCCGGCATTATTTGCATTATTAAACACAACATCCGTTTGAGGTACGTTAAATATTCACTCGGTTTTTCAGATTAGAAACCAGGTCACAAAGAGGTTAAGTGTCTTGCACAAAGTCAACAGAGAACCAGTGACAGAACTTGCAGGTAAACTCAGAACTGGAGCCCGGTCATGTATTTTAACCACAAAACAGTACTCCTCCATTAGGAGTAAACATACAGACACAATAATTTCAAACAGTCTGTTTGCCCTAATCTTATGTGCTGGAGATTGCTGAATTTGCAAAGTACTGTATCCACTGCACCACCCAAAATGGGGAGATTAAGTCTCTTTATGAAACTATTGGACTGAATTAAACTGATAAAGTAGCTCTGAGTGGTTAATGAGCTTTGAGACCTGGAAAGCAGTCTTTCTTATGGGAGACTAAATAGGTGTGGAGCAGTCACAGGATTAATAAATTATCCTAATCTACTTTTATTTACAACTCTTGCAGAACAGAAATGGGATTTAAGAGCAAAACCATCCTAATCTGAGCTATCACAGTAAGGCTAAGAGCCAAGGCTTTCTAGCATCTTTGGGGGAGATTTTCAGAGTTCCCCTTTCTACTATGGCCAGATGTGTTCTCTGCACAATTCTCTGAGTTGTAATTGTTAATTCATAACTCAGAAAAGGTCTCCTCTCGAGCTCCTCTTCGAAACACACTTTAGCTCCCCTTTAAGCTCTGCATACATGCTGAAAATCTCTGCAGGTTTGGGAGTCTCTGTACACTAGGGGCTTGTCTATACTTATGCCTAAATCGCCACTGCTGCAATTGATGCAGCGGTGTCGATTTTAGTGGGTCTGGTGAAGACAAGCTAAGTCGATGGCAGAGCACTCTCTCATTGACATCTGTACTCTAGCTCCCTGAGGAGCGTAAGGTAAGTCAGCGGGAGAGCATGTGCCATCAACACAGTGCGGTGTTTACACCAGTGTAAATCGACCTAAGTTACATTGACTTCAGTTACGTAACTTATCTAACTGAAGTAGCATAACTTAGGTCAACTTACAGCTTTAGTGTAGCCCAGCCCTAGGAGAATGACCATTGCCGGCAACAACTTGTGCCCTTTGGGTGACCTTCAACCATTGTTGAGAAAGTTTAGCTGCTAATGTGGAGTGGGCCAAACTATCTTGAATACTGAATCTGTATGCTTGAGAGAAACCTGGTGTACTGAGTAATTCTGATTTAAGGGGCTATCAAAGTGTCAGTGTCCTAGTGTAGGCCAGCATTATTATATATGATAAAGGAGAATTTATTGAAACGCTAACAGCTTGCTTACAGTGGTAGCCACTAAATACTTTTACAGTTATCACTGGCAAGAAAGTTAGTTACCACAGTGTTCATAGGAAGTAAAATCCACTGCTGTGCAGAGAGCCAGCATAAGGCATATCCTCAACTGAGGGCTCACTTATCAGCCGTGTTTTGAAGGTTGAAGTGGAATTGAAGTGATGCATATGCCTAGAGTTGACCCACAGTACAGGGACCAAAGGGTGGATGCCCTCCAACTGCTCACTCAAGTGTAAAGGTGTTAAACTATGTCTACAGTAAGTGCTAAGTGATGTTTCACATAGAGTCAGCTACCTCATAATAGCTACTTAAAGCAAATGCAATTTTAGGTTACATTAACAGAAGCATAGCCTGCAAGTCACGGGAGGTGATAGTACCACTCTACTCAATACTGGTTAGGCCTGAGCAGGAGTATTGTGTCGAATTTTGGTCACCAAGGTATAGAAAGGATGTAGAGAAACAGGAAAGGATCCAGAGGTGAGTGACAAAGATGATTAAAGAGATGGAATGCAGCCATGTGAGCAAAGGCTGAAGGAACTGGGTATGTTTAGTTTGGAAAAGAGGAGATTGAGGGTGGACATGATAGCAGTCTTGAAATACTTGAAAGGCTGCCATAAGAAAGATGGAGAAAAGTTTGTTCTCTTGCCACAGAGGGCGGTACAAGAGGCAATGGGTTCAAACTACAGCACGACAAATTTAGATTAAGTCTAAGGAAAAACTGTAAGAACAGTAGAACAATGGAACAGACCACCTAGGGAAGCCATGGAAGTTCCTTCACTGGAAGTTTTCAAAAGGAGGCTGTATAGTTATCTGTCTTGGATGGTTTTTAGACACAACAAATCCTGCATCTTGGCAGAGGTGACCCTTGCGGTCCCTTCTAGCCCTATGGTTCTATGATTCTAACTTTTTTTTCACCTTTTATCAAGCCCACAGACTGCAAAGCAACCCCTCTTCCCCAAAACAATAATGCGTCCCAGTTCTCCCAAATGCATGATGTGTAAGTTAAAATGGTTTGGAAAAAAGTCCATCCTCGCCTTGAGCCCGTACCCTGAGTTTCGTATTCAGATTTTACGTAGTCTTGTCATAGGCAGACTGTCACTGAAGAAAAAGAGATATTGGCCTGAATAAAAGCAAAGAAAAACCTGAGTAGCTGACCAACAAGAGAGAAAGTCTCATCTTTTCAAAATTTTCTGTCTTTACTTATAGAACTTCTGCAATCAGTATGTCATTGTCACTTCAGTGATTTGATGTAACCTTACCTGAACATGCAGTTCTTTCCTCCCCGTGTCCCATTCTGTCCTAAACAAGCCATGGGTGCTTTCAAACCACAGTCCTAAATTTATTTAAATAAACTACAAAACAGTAGAAAACAGAATCTGAACACAAAATGGACATTAATACTTTGTCTATAGTACAGTTTGTAACCACTTAGTGACGTGGTTGGCTCTGTCGCCACATCCAACATAGTTAATACATTGTTGGAAATCATGGCAGCTAGGCATGTGTAACCCTTGCCTACAGTCTAGGGAGGCAAATCGTTGTCTTTCTGTAGGTAGGTTGTAATGCTGTACTTTGATCTGTAGACAGCTCAACCAGTCTTCCATCCTCCTCTTGTGCATTAAGATGCTTCACATCTGGCTGGTGCATCTCGTGTGCATGCCTTTCAGGGATTTGTAGATTTTTCATGGATACAAACAAGGGTAGGTGGCAAAGTAAGTGGTGATGTGCAAACATGATTGAGTATTTGATGGCTGTGTTGTGGAAAAGTGCTGTGTGGATGCAACTCAATGCAATCTGTTGGAAATTGGGTCATACACGAGTGTGATGACATGGTTACAACAAACTTAGTAGATGGGGGGGGCTAAAAAGTCTAGTCTTCTATTAATTTTCAGAAGATTCCACCATGTAACTCCCAATAGCAATGAGTTGCCTATAAAACCCACATGCAACAGGAGAAGAATAAACATCTTAATCACCACCACTCCCAAACAAATACAGGTAACTAATACGTTCTTCTAACAGCAGTGTGAATTTCCAAACTTACAGTAGACTGACCCTATCTGAGATGTGGAATCTTTCTCATATAGGACATCAGTTTGAGTCTAATGCAGATTGGGAATAGACCAACTGAAAAATTACTACATTTAAAAATTAGGCTCTGCTTTTGTTTCTTTATTGATAAATGTGAATGGATGTAGGACAGCAGGATACATTGTCAGCAGCAGCTGGCTAAGGTGCAAAGGGTAATTGAAACATCTTGTAAAAAAAAGTTTAGAGATGTGGTGGAATATTTTTCTCATGGGAGAAGTTGAACTGTGATTTTGAGACCACGCATAAAACAGAAATTTTGGAGCAATCTTGATGCAAATTATTGATTGTGCAGGATACAAGCCGGCAATTCCCATCAAAAATGAGGCAACAATTGCTGAATTGACAGTTTATGTGCTGGTGACAAAAAGACAGATACTACAGTTTATGAATTTGTAATATTTAACCAATGGTCTGGTCTTGATTTTACAGTTGCCTTCATTTACAAATGTTTTCCACCCTTTATTAGTTCAAGCGTCAAAATGGAATATATGTAACACATTTCATTGTAGGCTATTGGGTGAAAGCATCCTTTTGTATTCTGCTTTTTATGTTTCTTAATGCACACAAATGACTATTGATTGTTCTTGTCCTGTCTTTTGAATTAACCCTTAGGTAACTAGCTTCACGTGCAATGGGATGAAAATGGTTGATTTCCACAGGTTGTGGGAAGTGTTGTGTTAGACAGAAGGGAGGATTACGTAGCTGTTGGGAGGCTGGGCTGGAGCCAAATTGTTGCCTGGAGTAAGTCCAGAATGACTCCACTCCTGGGAACCCCATTCTGCCTTGGCATGCAATCCTACTTTGACTTAAGAATAAGAACATAAGAATGACCCTACTGGGTCAGACCAAGGGTCCATCTAGCCCAGTATCCTGTCTTCTGACAGTGGCCAGTGCCCAGAGGGAATTAACAGAACAGGTAATCATCAAGTGATCCATCCCCTTTCGCTCATTCCCAGCTTCTGGCAAACAGAGGCTAGGGACACCATTCCTGCCCATCCTGGCTAATAGCCTTTGATGGACCTATCCTCCATGAATTTATCTAGTTCTTTTTTGAACCCTGTTATGGTTTTGGCCTTCACAACATCCTCTGGCAAGGAGTTCCACAGATTGACTGTGCGTTGTGTAAAAAAATACTTCCTTTTATTTGTTTTAAACCTTCTGCCAATTAATTTCATTTGCTGACCCCCAGTTTTTGTGTTATGAGAAGTAGTAATCAACACTTCCTTATCTATTTTCTCTATAGCAGTCATGATTTTATAGACCTCAATCATCTCCCCTCAGCCATCTCTTTTCCAAGCTGAAAAGAGTCTTATTAATCCAGTCTTATTAATCTCTCCTCATATGGAAGCCGTTCCATACCCTAATCATTTTTGTTGCTCTTTTCTGAACCTTTTCCAATTCCAATATATCTTTTTTGAGATGGGGTGATCATATCTGCACACAGTATTCAAGATGTGGGTGTACCACAGATTTATATAGAGGCAACATATTTTCTGTCCTATTATCTATCCCTTTCTTAATTATTCCCAGCATTCTGTTCGCTTTTTTGACTGCTGCTGCATATTGAGTGGATGTTTTCAGAGAACTATCCACAATGACTCCAAGATCTCTTTCTTGAGTGGTAACAGCTAATTAAAACCCCATCATTTTATATGTATAGTTGGGATTATCTTTCCCATTACTTTACATCGATCAACATTAAATTTCATCTGCCATTTTGTTGTCCAGTCACCCAGTTTTGAGAGATCCTTTTGTAGCTCTTTGCAGTCTGCCTGGGTCTTAACTATCTTTAGTAATTTTGTATCATCTGCAAATTTTGTTATCTCACTGTTTACCCGTTTTTCCAGATCATTTATGAATATGGACTAGTCCCAGAACAAACCCCTGGGGGACACCAGTATTTATTTCTCTCCACTCTGAAAACTGACCATTTATACCTACCCTTTGTTTCCTATCTTAACCAGTTACCAATCCATGAGAGCACCTTCCCTCTTATCCTGTGGCAGTTTACTTTGCATAAGAGCCTTTGGTGAGGGACCTTGTCAAAGGCTTTCTGAAAATCTAAGTACACTATATCCACTGGATCCCCTTGGTCCACCTGCTTGTTGACCCCCTCAAAGAATTCTAGTAGATTGGTGAGGCATGATTTCCCTTTACTAAAATCATGTTGACTCTTCCTCAACAAATTATGTTCATCTATATGTCTGACAATATTGTTCTTTATTATAGTTTCAACCAGTTTGCCCGGTACTGAAGTCAGGCTTACAGGCCTGTAATTGCCGGGATCACCTCTGGAGCCCTGTTTAAAAATTGGCGTCACATTAGCTATCCTCCAGTCATCTGGTACAGAAGCTGATTTAAATGATAGGTTACAGACTACAGTTAGTTGTTCTGCAATTTCACATTGAGACAGTCAAAAGTCAACAATTTTAGCAAGTGAAATAACAAAGCAATAGGACAAGTGGTTTATTGACTATTTACATTGGTTTATGTCGAGTGTTCAGATGATGACATTTGTTTTACACATATGTAAAATGGAACTTACAGGTGGTGATTATACCTGTGGTTAAATTGATGCCTGCCCTGGTATTTACAGCTATGCTGGGCTCACTTGTAGTTCATTCTAGTTGTAGATATATAATCGGATTCAGAGCAATACTCCTAGGACCAGGAATATACTTAGCACAGGAACGAACATTTAAAGTCCATCCACTGCAGGATCTAGTGGGAAGCATTTACTGATTTTTATCCTGGCTTGCTGTTGAATGTCTTTCTTCTCTCCCCTACTTTTCTCCCTGCAGAAGTGCTGGTGACAAGAACAAACAGCTGCCAGTCTGACAGCAGTGGATTTCTGGAGGAACCACCGGAGCCCTTACCTTTACAAGTAAAGAGCTGCTGATATTCTTCAATAAGATTAATGAAAAGTTTGAGCAAAACTAATACCCAAAAGTTATCAGGTTCATGAAAAACAAAAGTAATACAGGGGGATGGAATTTCCCTGAGATTCCCTGTGGGGAAAACAGGGAGTTTTCATAGGCAAAAAAAACTTTCTACCCCAGTGGAATAGTATGCAAGATCCAAAATTATATCTTGTAGAACTATTCCACTTTGGCTACTTATATCCTATCTTACTGTATTGTATTGTTGCCCCTTTGGCTCAAGTGGTCAGCCAACATTTAGGGCTTTGCTAGGTTGTATCTGTTAGGAAGAGATGATGTAAGTCAAGTATATTCTTTGGTGTAAACTAGTTTATTTACAAAAGAGCTACAGAAAGTCTTCCCTGAACACAGGAGAAACAGCAGGCCATCTCCTCGCTCAGAAATAGCTCAATGTGAATCTCCATCAAGCTCATAGCCTATGAAGCTCTGTCTCTCTGCATCCCCTTAGGGCCACATTTGCAACAGCTTCTCTTGCTTTCTGCCTCCAGCCTACACTCAGCTGCAATCAATACTCTAGCTCCTCTGTTTGTATCCAAGGAAGACCCACTGACCGTACAACTTAGTTCTGACCTGCCATGTGGCCTAGTGCACTGAACAGTAGCCTCCATTGCTTGCAGATAAAGGAGCCACTGAGCCTGAAAATGAGTGCTTGGCACACCTGTCTTTGACAAGTTTGTTTTTGGATCAAAAAGCTCCTTAATGGCAGCCATTAGCATCTCTCAACATAACGTTATCTAGGCAGTAGCACAATTTGAGGTTTCCAAATCCCCTATATTCAAAGACTTGCAGTAAGCTGTAACTAGAACATCTAATGAGAATTCAAAATATCGGGTGGAAAGTGACATTACTCCCTGCGCCAAAGCTGAGTGAAGTCCCGGGGGAGGAATAGCTTAGTGGTTTGAGCATTGGCCTGCTAAACTTAGGGTTGTGAGTTCAATCCTTGAGGGGGCCGTTAAGGGATTTGGGGCAAAAATCTGTCTGGGGATTGGTCCTGCTTTGAGCAGGGGGTTGGACTAGATGACCTCCTGAGGTCCCTTCCAACCCTGGGGAAAACAAAAAACAGTTAAACTATATGCTTCTGATTCTGCCATACTGATAAAATGCTTTGTGGGGGGAGGGATAGCTCAGTGGTTTGAGCATTGGCCTGCTAAACTTGAGGGGGGGAGCATTGGCCTGCAATCCTTGAGGGGGCCACTTAGGGATCTGGGGCAAAATCAGTACTTGGTCCTGCTAGTGAAGGCAGGGGGCTGGACTTGATGACTTTTCAAGGTCCCTTCCAATTCTAGGAGATGGGATAATTAATTAATTTATTTTATTTATTTTTTATTAAGTCAACAAAAGTCTTTTTATTTACTTCAATAAGCTGTGAATCAGGCCCATATAGTGCAGACTTCAGTAGGTGTGAGGTGCAAGGGTTGAAAATTTGATTGGCCCTGTTGGTCTTGTCTTCACAATTAAGGGTCTATTCTTTTGCTCAGCCTGCTAACTCATATGCTAACTACAGACCACCTTGTTTTCACAAGAATGTTAACTTGAATTATGAACACACCTTTTTTTCCCCAGTGAAAACAAGGCTTTTGTGTGGAATTGGTACAACATTTAGGAGGAGAAATCTCATTCTGCTCTCTTGACCACCCAGGGACCAACTGACCACAATCGGCCCTTAACCACGTACCAAACAAAAGAGTTCCTTTTGTATTTAAAAATTCTTCAAGATAAAGTCCCATTATCCATCTCATCAAACTAGTCCATGGCATTGTAATATTATATTCTTAACATCCTCTCATTTTCCTTGCAGAATCCACCTTTTCCAGGACACCTGAACCTCAGCTGTGATACCCATGACCAAAAAGTAGCTCTGCCACATAGAACAGCTCTCGCTGTGTCACACCAGGATTTTCATCAAAAGCCAAAGGGCCCTGTTGCTAACACTTCCACTGCAGATTGCAAGAACATTCCAAGGGTGTCTAGTCCAGATAGAGAACACAAGGACCAGAGGGAAGAGACCGCCCTCTCACTAACTGTGGAAGATGGTCTACATCAAGTCTTCAGTGATCAATCAGAGGGTTTTGTCAAAGAAATGGTGTACAATGCGAATAAGCAGGAGATTAAAATTGGAAGAGGGCAATTGGAGAAAGAGGAGAGCTGCATACCACAGCAAACTCCATGTTTTCAGGCTGGTAATCAGGATGTGAGAGATATTGTCACCCCAGAACCTGACTGTCATTTATACTTTGGTTCAGTACCCAAAACTCCAGCTCCATCTCACGCTGAAGAGAATGGCACAACTCCCATTGACTTCACTGGCAGTGGAGGCTGTGCCAAACAAGAGGCAAGAGAGGGACCTTTGACTGAGGAGGATGCTGGGAAAGTACTTAAGGAAAATATCCAGGAAGGTATTACAGGACATGTAAAAGGAAAGCAATGTGATAAGGAGATTTTCAGTAAAGTTGATACCCTGGCTCCAGTCTCCAAGGCCACAAGTGGTCAGCAGTTTTGCAAACCGGACATTGATATACACAGTATAAGCCGCCCTTGTGAAACAGGGACACCAGAGACACAATGGCAGGTCTCACAAGTACAAAATGAAAGCAAGGTTATTTCAAGCAGTTCTTTACAAGTGGCTAATTTTTCTGCTTACTGCAGATCTGAATTTAGTTCCCAGGAAAGCACAGAGACTTGCTGTTTGGGTAAAATATCAGAAGCCAACAAAACGGAGAAGAATGATTCTGTCCAAAACGCTGAAATACATACTAATCCCTCTAAGTCTGTTACTGTTCAGATGTCTTCAAGGCTGGTGTCCACTGTGCAAAAAGTTTCCCTGAGTGAAGGCCTTGGCAAAGGCCAGTCTTTAGAAATTAAATCCATAGGGTCCCAATGCTCTGAGGGTGAGCCAGTAATTACTTCAGAACTGGGTATTTTGAAGGAAAGTCTAAAGGAGACAAGAGAAGCTTCGATTCAAACTGACCCAATTGGAATAAAAACAAGAAATCGGTGGCCTGACCCAAATCTTCTCCCTCCATTTTGTAGACGTGGTCATCTCACAAAATCAGTCTCCCTAGACACTGGGCTTCATGGGAAATACAGATCATTCTACCATGAAACATTGGGTGCCCAGTCTGCCCAGTGCGGTCACAGCTGTCATTGTGTCTGCTGCCATCATTGCTGCTTTCAGTGGGCCTTTCCCTTCACTGCTTCCTCCGAACACCTTGGGGCCTGTTGTTCAAATCACAGCACCGTAGAGTTACAGCTTTTGAAAACATTAGAGCTCCTGCAGGATACAGCAGTGAGGAGTATTTCTCCAGTAAGTATGTTTCTTGCTGAAATAATACCTAGAATCTGGCGCATTGAGAATAAACTCCTGGGGTGTTCGTTTTTTCAAGGTCCACTCAAGCACTGTTCAGTGTTGCAGAGAAAGTGTCAGGAATGTAGTTTAGGAAACAGATAGGAAGAAGGGACAGTTCGTCCTGGACAAATTGGAGGAATGTCCGAAATATACTTTGACTCAAATTAGGTTGTGTTAGACTACGTCTCTTAATGCTGAGAGTGTTTAAATGGTACCTGCTAAGTTAACAACTGACCAAGATGAGCTGAAGGACTAAGGTTTATACAGGTCAAATTCAGAGGTGAGAATGAACTGCTGTTACTTGCTGCTTCTTCCATTCTCTTCAGTGTATAAATTCTACCAATCTGGGTTCCCTTAGGGCTTCTCTACATAAAAAGTTGTATTGCTTTAAACTACACCAGTACAACCTCCCCCTCCCCAATATGGCTGCAGTTATACAGTGCTTATACTGATACAGCTTTATTCCCAGCCAGGCAAGGGAATAAACTGCACTGGTACAAGGCAGTTTTATATCAATATAACTGCATCCACACGAGGAGCTGTACCAGCATAACTGTTTCAATTAAAAAAAAAAAAAGTCACACCCCTAAATGAAATAGTTATACCAGTACAAAAATGGTCTTACACGCTCTCAAACCCACTCAGCCTTGCTTAAACTCACACCTACCTATCAATATGTAAATTGTACCCTCTTATGCACCACTCTGCATTTGGCCAAGTGAGTTTGAGTCCCAAAAAAGAGCCTAAATAGTTGTGATTTCCACACTGAAGGGGCCAGCAGATGCCATAAGTTACACTAGTTCAGACTCACCTCACTTTGGCCCTGTATCTTTATTTTATCAGGGCCCTTATTCATGGCAAAAAAAAAAAAATAGAAATGGCTAAAGGGAGGGAAAGGTTTGTAGAAAAACAAGTCAAATTTATGTAGGTTTCAGAGTAGTAGCCGTGCTAGTCTGTATCCGCAAAAAGAACAGGAGTACTTGTGGCACCTTAGAGACTAACAAATTTATTAAGCAAGGCCTCTCAGAGTTGGTAAGACAACTCCCACCTGTTCATGCTCTCTGTATGTGTGTATATATATCTCCTCAATATATGTTCCATTCTATATGCATCCGAAGAAGTGGGCTGTAGCCCATGAAAGCTTATGGTCTAATAAATTTGTTAGTCTCTAAAGTGCCACAAGTACTCCTGTTCTTTTTGCAAATTTATGTAGTAATACAAGGTCAGCCAGTGTTTTGAAACCAAAGGGAAATTTTATGGTTTTCTGTGAACTTATACAGCTTAACCACTTTATGTCTGAAGCCGCAGAATGCCCTCCTTTTGGTCTATATACCTGCTGCTATATACTTAGTAAATAAGGATGAAATCACATATGACCCAATAATCCCATGAATAGACTCAACGATTTCAATAAAATTGATATGATACTGTATACCCCTGATTTTCAGAAGGGCTGAGCAGCCAAAACTCCGACTGAAGTCAGTGGATGGGGAGTACCCAGTATCTCAGAAAATCTGACCCAGGTAGAATAGGGAACATTTTAGAATATATCTAAAGTACAATTAAACACCCGTGGCTGACCCAAGCTGACTCACAGGGTCCCAGAGCCCGAGTCTAAATGTCTATACTATAATTAAACAGCCGGGTAGCCTGAGCCCCACGAGCCCAAGTCAGCTGCAGGTGTTTAATTGTGTAGACATACCCTTAGCCAACCTAAAGCTGTGTTTGCTGTCGGAACCATGTGAAATGTTTGCAACAAGAACTGAAACTACAAAAAGTCACCAGGTTTTGACTTTGTTATGAACTCAAAACTGAGGATTCAGGGTCACCCGGGGATTGGAGGGCCTCACTTGTTTGAGAGGCACCCCAAATCCATGGAACAAATGATGCAGAGCAGCTGGGGTAAACTGTAGTGGGTGGCATTGCAACCTGGCACTCAGGGTTGCAGCACCGCTCAGGTTTGGCCCAGCCTCCCCTTGGTCATGACAGAGGGTGGGGGACAGCTGGGACAAAATTGAGTGAGTGTTGCTGAGATCTGGTACACAGGCTTGCAGTGCTACTATAGATGAACCGGTCCCTGCATGCAGTGTGCCACATGCCAGGTGTTCATCTGCTGGCTACCAAAACCATGGTGGCTCTCTCAGCAGTGGGGACTGGCTGGGAAGCAGGATGGACCCAACACCAGAAGGCAAGTCTCACCAGCAGGGAGGGGTAAGGTAAGGAGTGGGCTGGGGAGGCAGGGGCTCCTGGAGGGGATGGCAGGGGAGCTCCCTGGAGGGCTGAGGCTCCTGGGGGAGGGCTGGGTATAGGGGCTCATGTGCCAGGGGGTGGTTGTCAGCCTTTTTAGAAGGGTTGGGGGGGCTCCATTTCAGATTTTGCCCTAGGCCCCCATAAACCGGCCCTGCTAGGATTGTCGGAAAGCTCACAATGCTTCTGAGAAAAGCTGGGCCAATGGATATTTCTGCACCATGAGGAATGTGAGTGTTTCTCCTGGTTTTGTGTTGAAACTATGGAAACTTGATGGTTTCAAATGAGTTTCTTCCTTCCTTTCTTTCTTTGAACCTGAAACTCAAAGTGAAACTTGGGACTGTTGTAAACACAAGTGGGTAAAAGTGCAGAAAACGGTTAGATTAACTCCTATGAAGTGAAACTGATGAATTTCATGTTATTGACTATATCAATGCTATGGGGGCTTTTCTTTAAACTATTTGCTGAAGTGCTATGAATTTTGTGAGATGTCTCTCAATTGCCACAAGATGTCAGTGTTTCAGTACATTACAGCTGAATTTATATTGTCCAACTTATTTATCACTCCTCTGATCATTAACAGTGATGCTTTTTCAGTAATCTGAGACTGAGGATACTGCAGGCATTGACTGCACACTACACTATTGTTCAAACTCTGTTGTTTAAGCAGGGCCGGTGCAAGGAAGTTTCGTGCCGTAGGCGAAACTTCCACCTTGCGCCCCGCCCCCCCCCAGCCCTGCGGCAGCTCCCTGCCCCCCGCCCTGAGATGCCTCTCCCTGCAGTAGCTCCCCCCCCGGGGAGCCGTGCGGCAGCTCCCCACCCCAGCTCACCTCTGCTCCGCCTCCTCCCCGAGCATGCCGCCCCCGCTCTAATTCTCCTCCCCTCCCAGGCTCGCGGCGCCAAACAGCTGATTGGCGCCACAAGCCTGGGAGGCGGGAGAAGTGGAGTGGCCGCTGCGCTGGGAGAGGGAGTCTGAGCTGCACGTGTCAGCGTGCCGCCAGCAGCCCAACCCAGGAACGCTGTAAAAAAAAATTGGGGGCACCGCTTTTTGGCGCCCCCAAATCTTGGCGCCCTAGGCAACCGCCTAGTTTGCCTAAATGGTAGCACTGGCCCTGTGTTTAAGCAAAGATGTGTTAAATCTGGCACTTGTCTGGGGTTAATCATGTGAAATCCAGCCCCTGCATCACAGAAGGACCCAAACGACTGGGAAAGCTGTGATTATGTGTGTTGGGTGTAAGGGACATGTAGGAAAGCCCATATAGGGGGGTCAGAAAACATTCCTAGTTTTATGTACAGTGGAACTCCATCCCCATCTAAATTGGAAAGCATTTGGTATGCTGGTGTGTAGTCAGTGGGTCTGAGGCTTTACTGGGCTAAAATCTTGGAGAGTTGCAGGGAGAGCAGCAGCAGGTTGCATCTGCTGCTACATCCGGTGTTTTAAAATTGTGGGTATTGCTCCACTGCACTATGTTGAAGATTCTGCTCCTCACTTCTTCATATGGAGAAAATCCTGTGTATGTAGGCTTTATTCCACATGACAGGATTTGGTCCATAATCTTTAGTCCAGCCTGTCAAGGGATTTAAGCATCAAACATTTGCTAAAACAAGAGAAAATCCTGAAAGTAATCAAAATCTATATTAACTGCAACATTGTTCTTGACAGAAGTCAGTGTTAAAACACTGAAAGAGCAAATAGCCATCAGATTATATTGAATTTGAATGTTTATATTTTATTCGTCTGGGTATGACATTTTCTTGTACAAGGAAATTATTTCCCAACAGAAACACTTTATTTCCATACCTTTTGGAGGCTCAGTTGCTGATTAACACAACTTTAAAAAAAATTGTTTTGGTTAGGTTTTCCAAAGTGGCCATAACATCATTCAAGTCTATTCATGTTCTTATACCATATCTATCACTAAGGTACTTGAGTGATCTCCAGCAGTGAATTAGGGGACATGACCAACATTTTTCATGTCTGGTTCTTTCTTTATTTCTTTCTCTCATCCTCTCCCTAGAGGGGGAAATTACATTTTTAACATATGACATGCTATGTCTTTATATTAGCAAAATCCAGGTAGTAGAAATATACCTTGATCTTGGCATGGAACGTTGTGAGGTTTGAGGTAGTTCGGAGATCCCATGGGAGTTGGTTCCACAACCTTGAACCAGCCCTTGAGAAAGCTCTGTCTCATGCACAGACAAGCTTTATACCCTTGTGGACAGACCATTCCATAACATCTTGATGTGCAGGAACCTCCAAAGCAGAGCAGGCCAGTGATCCATTGATTATTTATTCCAATGTATAACTGATCTAAACAATTCGTCTAGAATCCCGTTTCTAACTGAGGCCCATGCTAGAGTCTTAATGGGAAAATGTAAAGTCCCCGGAGAAATACTATGCTACGGGGAAATTACTTCCCAATACCAATCAATGACCACAGTAGAGATGAAACACTGCAGACATTATTTCCAAATATTTATTTCAATGTTTAAGGATATAAACATATGAATTGCCATATTAGAGAAAGACAGTTCATTCAAACCAATACCTTGTGCAAGAGAGAACCTGGAGTGGACGATTAGGGAATAACCTGCCCATAGAAATTTTTTTTCTAACTCCTGTCAGTTAGTGATTGACTTTTTTGCCATGAAGTAGGAGAGTTTATATCCTTTATAAATAAATGTGCTTTGGCCGTGTTTGTATATTCTATCAAGCAATGTTACTGGCAGGAATGGTCCCCAAAACATTGACTTGTGAACAAATATTGCAAACTCTCTGCAAAAAGCAAACTTTGAATTTGTCCTGGAAACCTGATTCCAAGACTTATACTCATCCAGTCTGGGGACAGAAATCTTGTGTCCTGTGAAAACAGCTCAAATTTTAAATAGTTAATAATGGATATTCGAAGCAATATTTGCCAAGGACAGTTGATGAGCAATCTATAGGCTGAAATATATTTGTGCCAAAAGTCTGCAAACATCACAATTCCCACAGATCTATTCATTTGCTCAAAACTCTTCAAATAATGTGTTATACAAAGAGAACTGAACTATATATGTCATAGTGCCAGCTCGAATCCCAAAAGAATTGTATAGCCTTTGCAATTTTATCCTAGCTAGTGCAATTGCAGTTGCTATTTTTATTCTTATTAATCCTTTTACCTCCACTAATAATGTAAAAGTCAGCTAAACGTTAACGTCTACAAATGGTGGGTCAAGAAAATGTGATGATGGTTCTAGAGGTACAGTGCTCAACCTGTCTTTCAAATCAGACACATGGAGCAAACTTCTTCATTCAGTGATGCTGGTGTAAATCCAGGGCAACTCTATTCAATGCTAATGATTTACATAAGTGTAACTAAGCTAAGAATTTGACCCATTGTGTCAAAACTATGGGCAAAATCCTGTCTCCCTTTAAGACAAGGGCAAAATTTCCATTGACTTCAGGGGAGGCCTATGTGACTTAAAAAGAAGAGCTGATAACTAAATGCGACATTTATATTCTTCAGAAGTCATCTCACTTGTTATCTGGAAGCTTGTACCTACTAATGTCTGACAAGCCTGCTTATGATGTACCTGTTCTGTTGATGAGAATAGGACTGCTGCCTCCTGAGCTGTCAGTATGACAAATATTAAAAGGAAAGTAATGAAATAGTCACTCTTCTTGTTCTTCTTCGTAGTGCACAATCCATGAAATAGAAGCTATGAAGAGATCTTGCCAGAGATTCCGGGAGAAGCTAGATGAGATCGAGCAGCACCTGGTAGAGCAACATGATCTTTTTTCCAGTGCTATGTCAGATGAAGGAAGGTAATTATATCACTACAGAAATATACATATTATAGTCATTAAAAAAGCAACATTTTGGACCATGAGTGCATGTGCAGAGCATCTTGCTGTATGTGCCAACACTCAGACTTAACATTTTTACTGTATAACACAGAAGTCAGCATTCAGTTGTTCATCACTTTATTACTATCCATTTATCCAACCAATATTTTCTAAACTTGATCATGGCAGTGTATGTTATAAACAATTTATGCTGCATTAAGGTTAGGTGTACATAAGAGATTTATAATATATACCAACGAACGTACACTCTCTTTGATACTTCTCAGACTCAATGGCTGGGATTCCTCATGAGTATGACATCCCCAATCATGAAGGTGCCATCATGGGTATTGTGCATGTCGTGTGCCCACCCTGCAAGTGAAAAGGACTTTTTATGTAATTGTGTCCATAGAAAAGTATGACTTGTCTCCATTAATTTCAATGTTCAGAAACATTAGAATTAAAAATATGGTCTATTTTAGTTTTAAATGACTTAAAATACTATGGAAATACAGGCATAATTTGCAATAGATCTCATTTATTTTGACCTCAGCATTCCAGATGAACATAGGTGGGGGTTTGTGGGAGGAAGGTAGGGTTTGATGATGAGGGCATTATACAGATTGGGCCATAACCAAAGGAAGCACTGTATTAGAATCATAGCAGTAACACCATCATCAAGATTGTAAAACAGTCTCCATTATACACTTAATTTTAAAAAATAAGTCTTTCCTTCTAATAAAACTTGTTTCTGGCTGAAATTTTTCATGTGCAGTCCCTTGGCAGAGGAGGGTAGTTTGAGAAAAGGTAGCAGTTAATCGAACAAGACATTTTTGAATGAAGAGCACTTTGAAGTGTGGAGGGGGGGAAGGTATGTCTTTTTTTGTTCAGTTGTTTTGTTTTTGTTTTTTTGTAATGTCATAACTCAAAATGGCTGGCTCCAAAATCTGTTTAGTTGGGTTGTCTGCAGTGAGAACTAGTGCCCAGGACTATTTTTGTACGACTGAATGGTTATTCCCTATGAATTAATATGGGGAAAGGTTAAAAGAGAAAGGGAGGACACACACATGGATTCAGTTTATTCAGAGTTCTGTGGCCTGCATAGTGCAATGCAGTAAAGGAACTATCTGATGTTGGTACTGTTAGGTTATTATTTAGACTGTTTTGTGGTGCTATGTCTGAAACAACACTGCATTAATGGCATGAATGAGAAATGGATGCTTTGCAGAGCATCACTATTCACCTGATTGTTTTTCTTCTGTTGTCTACTACAGGGAGGAAAAAAGACAACTGCAGATCTTACGTCAAGCTATTCGTCGTGAGGTTTCTGAACTGGAATTCCAGCTGAATGATCGATCTCGCCAGGCTAGGGAGGGAATTTTGATGGTACGTTGTATAAGCAGCTATTCTTGTGAAACATAGGAAAAAGGAATCTAGTTTAAAGACGCTTTATCCTATTGCCTTTACTGGTGCAATGTCACAGTTAGTGGTTGCCGTATGTGGATTCCACATGCATTTGCTGTCAGTTGAACATGTGACCAAACCAACAAGGTTAAATTGTGTCACCTGGTACAACCGTGGGCCGACATTTTCAAAAAGGGACTAGTGATTCCAGGCGCTTCAGTTTTTAGGTGCCCAGTTTATGACTCCTTAAAGGGCTTTGATTTTCAAAACATTCTGAGGTCCAACCTTCTGAAAACCAGACCCTGGATACACTCAAAATCACTAGTGGTGTTGGCCACACTGTTGCTCTTTCAAAATCTAAAAAATGTTAAATCCAGTAAGTATTTTATTAATAAACTGCTGTCAGATGCAAAGCAAAAGTTTTCTCTTTGGAAAGAGAGAACTTTATATTTTGCCAGATCTCGAACTGATCACTTGTTTCTTGCCATTTGTGATTTTATAACCAAAAATGTCATCAACTTTCCTCCAAATCAACCACTGTAGTTATAGAATTGCTGCATGACTTAGAGTCATGTAAGCGTACGCACAAAACAACCATTTTGATACTAACTTCACAGTGCAGAAATTTTCAATTACTGAAGGCTGATAAGAGCCTGTAAAAATTAACATGGCTGGTAGGTGCGGTAAGGATTCACCTGGCATGGATACCCATCGTCTGCAGTTAATATGAAAGAAGTAAAACAACTGCTAGGAGCAGTCAGTAGTGAAACAGTTGATGTACACAGAATACGTATCGTAGCTATGGAGTGACTGAAAGCTGTTGTTTGAGCAGTAACTAAAGCCAGCATGAGAGTAAAACCCCAAAAAGATTTAAGTGCTCCTAAATTATTTGAAGGGTATCCACATTAAGCATAATTGTCATCCCCATTAAGCAACAGTTGTTGCTATAAAGCATTGTACCAACCTACCCACCCGCTTCTCTGTGCTGGACACAGGATCTGGTAAATGTCTGAAGGTAGCATGTCTGCACCTGTTTCTCTTCAGGTCAGGCACAGACCTGGATCTGGAAACCCCTGCCACAAAAACACCCAAGTGCACACAGAGTTCTGAGACCATTTAATTAGGCCGGGAGAAGTAGCTGCTCAGTCTGGGCCTCTGTCCTGGTGGGATTTGCTGCTCCATGGCTACTCAGTCTTCCCTTGCCCTCAGGATACGTGCAACCCTAAGTCCCCAGTGCTCATCACCAGTCCCAATCTAGCTGTCCCTGACAGTCCTGTTCTTGGGCTCATTCACACTGCGCCCAGGGCAACACATTCCTTCTTCCTCCCACAGAACTCTCTCCCCCACCCCCAAAACACATGCTCCTGTCAGGATGGCAAGTCCCTCCAGCTCCTCCCCACAGTCATGGAATCCTCCAGTTTCTTGCCCCTCTAGGCCGTTGACTCCCATAACGTAGCTGTTCACATTTAGGTGCCATCTGCTGGCTTATTACATTACCCTCCATGCCCACCTTCTAAGATGATGTGCCTCCGCATCCTGCTGAAGCTACTTCAAACAGTCCTTAAGCCAGTCTGTGCACCTGCTGCAGTCTGCCCTGGGATTCTGAGACTGGTGGCAGGGGTGAGTCTTTGGAATGACCCTCTGCTGAGCCCTATCCTGATACCACCTCAAGTGTTTGTTCACGATCCCCATCTTCATCAGGCCAGGGTACCCATTCTAGGCTTTCTGACACAGGAACATTCCTTGTATGTAAGAACTGCAGATGAGCTGCAATACAGAACTCCTGAGAGTATTTTGCCTGAGGTTGGGTGGTCACCGAGGGCTCCTGTGTGGGCTCAATGTCCCTGCCCTCAATTCACAGAGGGCTTCAACTGGTTGTAATCTGCCACAAAAGTTTATCCACGAAGCACCCCAGACAATTTCCTGATGCCTGTAAAAGGAACCATTAAGCTTTCTGCATAATTTTGGACCCTGCCCCTTCCTGGTCTCATACCCACACCGACTTGCTTAGCTCATACACCTCTCTGGTGACCCAGACATCATAATATTCTTTCTGTCTTTGTGTGGCCGTAGCCTGATTCCTCTTAGCAGCTCACAGAACTCAAGTATCCTGCTACCTGTGTGACATAGTTGGATGGATTGCTAAACTTGTTTTCTCCTAAAACTTCAGCTCAATGTGCAACAGCAGTCAAAAAGGCTAACCATGTTAGGAACTATTAGGAAAGAGAGAGAAAATAAGACAGAGAGTATCATAATCCCCATTATAAATCCATGGTGCTCCCACACCCTGAATACTGTGCTCAGCTCTGGTCTCCCCATCTCAAAAAAGGATATAGTGGAACTAGAAAAGATTTAGAGAAGGGAAATAAAGATGTTCAAGGATATGGAACAGCTTCCATACAAGGAGAGACTAAAAAGATCAGGGCTGTTCAGTTTAGAAAAGAGATGACTAAGGGCATGGGGGGGATATGATAAAAGTCTATACAATCATGAATGGTGTGGAAAAAGTGAATAGAGAAGTGTTATTCACCCTTTCCCACAATACAAAAACCAAGGGTCACCTGATCAAATTAATAGGCAGCAGATATAATACAAACAAGAGGAAATGCACAATTAGACTGTGGAACTCATTGCCATAGGATGTTATGATGGCCAAAAGTATAACTGGGTTTAAAAAAGAACTAGATAGGTAATGGAGGATAAGTCCATCAATGGCTATTAGCCAAAGATGGTTGGGGCTGCAACCCCATACTTGAGGTGACCCCAAACCTCTGACTGTCAAAAACCCGGAGGGGAAGCCTGCTGGATGTCTCCAAAATTGTCCTGTTGTGTATACTTCCCCTGAACCTCTGGTAGTGGCCTCTGTTGGAGACAGGATATAGGGCTAGGTGGACCATTGGTTTGACCCAGTATGCTAATGTTCTAACTCTTCCAAAACATCTACCCCAGCTATTCATTCAACAGGCAGGCAGATCTTCCACCAAATAACACCATAAAGGGTGTATATCCTGTAGATGACTGGACAGTGCTCCACTAGGCCATCCTAATGTAGGGGACAAGCTCATATCACTCTCTTTGATTGTTTTGAATCAGGGAGGGCAGCATACCAACACACACGTGGTTGAATCATTGAACTAACCTATCAGATTAGGGATGATAAGGTGTAGTGCAGGTTTTCTGGACCTCCCAAAGGTCACACACCTCTTCGAACAAAGGGAATTCAACATTTCTTCCCTGATCAGCATGCAGGAACTGAGGCATGTGTCTATGGTAGCACACAACCTATTGACAAATGCTACTGTCGGAACTTCCTGATCAGGAAGGGGATATGCTTCTGCACTCTTTGAAAAACAGTCAGCCACTAGAAGCACATATTTATTCCCTTGGGGTATAATGGACAAAGGCCCCAAGATAGCCAATGCCATTCTTTCATTCAATGCCTGGCCTGGGTAGAGACCATTGGAGCTCTGGGTTTACTTCCCATTTCTTTTCAAGCCCCACACACCCTCACAATCCCAAGGACCTCCTTCTTTGGCACCACGCCTTGAATAAGTTCAGACCTTTTCCAAGATCCTGGCAGTTTCCGCACCAGCATTCCCTGTCTAACACTTGGCTCAGGCCACATAGTCCAATAGCTTTTCAGGCCTGGACGATGCTGAGCTTCATCTGGGAATTCCCCACTACCAGTTCCCTTCCTACACCAATCTATTGGCCCTATGGGAAACTGAGGCACAGAGAGATTAGGGGTAGAATTCACAAAGGTATTCGGCATCTAATGCCCATTGATTTCAATGGGAGTTAGGCACTTAAATACCTTTGTGAATCTCATCTTAAGTGATTTGCCCAAGGTAACACAAGAAGTCTCTGACAGACCTGGGGACTGAACTTTGTTTTCCCAAGTCTCTAGTTAATGCCCTAACCTCTGAACTATCCTTCCTTCCTAGCCTATGTTGCCTCCCTAAGGACTTATCTATGCAGGGAAATTGACTGGCATTGCTAGAGCTCAGTAATGATAAAAGTGACTTTATTTTGGAATATTTACTCTGATAAAGTCACTTTTATGCTGGAATAGTGTTCCCATGGGGAGTTACTCCAGCATATCTGTAGAGACTTACTTATTGTGTTATAGTTGTGCTTGTCATTTTCCCCTGTGTGGATAAGCCCTAAAACACAACTCAAATTGGGGACAGGGAAGAAGGAAGCCCTATCTTCATTTGGTGCAAAGTAGGGAGATGGCCACCAGAGTTGTATCTCCCCAGGGTTGCTCTGCCTGGTTTTAGTGTCGCTTACAGTAGCTGAGGAAGAATAGTTGAATTGACAATGCAGCACTCTGTGCCTGCCCCAACATCTCCACCAGCTTTCTCCTCCACCACAGGAATTCTCCATTAGCCATTTCCAGATTGAAGCCATTCATTTTGCAGTGCCTGCATGACACACAGTGCATGGCGCACTGGTGAATCTGGGCCACAAATTGTTATGATACACCCTTTTCAATCTAGGGCTGCCGCACACATCCACAGAGGTCTGCTTGGGGGGGTTGTACTTAGGGTACGTCTTCACTACCCACCAGATTGGCAGGTAGTGATCAATCTATTGGGGATCGCTCTGCTGTCGACTCCGGAACTCCACCGCGGTGAAAGGCGGAAGCGGAGTCGACGGGGAAGCAGTGGCAGTGAATCCCGCGCCGTGAAGATGGGAGGTAAGTCGAACTAAGATACGTCGACTTCAGCTATGCTATTCTCGTAGCTGAAGTTGTGCATCTTAGGTCGATTCCCTCCTCTCCCCCCCAGTGTAGACCAGGCCTAAGGCAACTGTGTCAGTCAATCACAATAAAAATTTGAAATTTATGTTACTGAAACCTGAAAATGGGATTGAAATTTATTACTGAATTCTTTTCACGGCAGCATATCAGCTGCCAAATTATACTTTGTTTTTTTGACCAGCAATAAGAAGTGGGCATGCTTCATAACCTCTCCTGTGTATCACCGTCTGATACCTTTTAATAAATTTTTATTACTACAATATGCATGTCTTCCCTATTTTCTCTGCTGCAGCTGGACCAATTACTAGGAGAACAATCCCATCTGTTTTCAGAGCTTGGACTCCCTGATTGGAAGGAAGAAAGAAATGCCCAGAATAAACAAGTTGCTCCAGATGCCGCTGACACTACGCATCCTAGAGCTGGGTGCTCAGAAACGGTAGTTCCAAGGTGCCTGAGCAGAAGTGAAACATTCCCATCAGCTCCATCAGCCTCAATGCCAGGAATGCCAGAGATACAGTTTCCTGCTATGGCAACAGCGGAGCTAGACCCACAGGAACTCCCCAGCAGTAAAAAGGAAATAAAAGGTCCTCCCCAGCCAAAAATTGACTTTAAGGCTTTTCTACAGAGTGTAAGAATTCATTTTATTCTGGTTGCTTGCATATTCCAATGTCAGAACATGCTGACACAAGATTACTATTGTTTTTATTACAGTAGTGGCTAGAGGCCCAATCAAGGGCCCCTTTGTGCTAGGTGTTATACATACCCCTACCAAGCTATAGTTTCTGCTCTAAATACCTTACAATCTAAATAGATAGGGCAGACAAAGATTTTTTTCTTTATTGTTCAAGATACAAAAACTTAGTAAAAGAGATTAACTAGAAAGTGGTCTACCTAAAAAGTCAGATGGGTAATGGTCTTGGTCTTTCACTTTTCCACTTAAGAATATGGACCCAAATCTTTAGGGCTGGACCTTCTCTTAAGCAAATAGATAGAGCCAAATTCTGCACTACCTTCATATAAGCCTCAGTAAAATCAGTGGATTTTATTCTTCTCACTTTTAGGGTTGCCAGGTGTCTGGTTTTCGGACACTGACCGGGCCATTAAAAGTCCAGTTGGCAGGCTCCCGCCTGGCTCCACATGGCTCCCGGAAGCGGCGACATGTCCCTCTGGCTCCAAAGCGCAGGGGCAGCCAGGGAGGCTCCATGCACTGCCCCTACACTATGTGCCAGCTCCTCAGCTCCCATTGGCTGGGAACTGCACCCCTCCTGCACCCCAAGCCCCTCATCCTCACCCCACACCCCCAGCTGGAGACCTCCCCCCCACAAACTCCAATGCTCTCTCCCAGCCCAGAGCCTTCTCACACCCCAAACCCCTCATTCCTGGCCCCATCCCAGTGCCTGCACCCCCCAGCCAGAGACCTCTCCCCCCACACCCCATTCCCCTGCCCCAGCCCAGAGCCCTCTCCCATACCTAAACCCCTCATTTCTGGCCCCACCCAGAGCCTGCTCCACCAGCCAGAGCTTTCACCCCCTCCTGTACCCCAACCCCATACCCCAGCTCGGTAAAAATGAGCGAGTGAGTGAGTGTGGGGCAGAGCGAGTGACAGAGGGAGGAGATATGGAGTGAGCAGGGGGTGGGAACTCAGAGAAGGGGGCGTTCAGAGGGACATGTCACCGCTTCCGGGAGCCATGAGGAGCCAGGTCGGGACAAGGGTGTTCGGTTTTATGCAATTAGAAAGTAGGCAACCCTATTCTCATACCAGTTTTATACACAGGAGTTATCCCTGATTTATAGTGGTAAAGCAGAATCACGAAATCATTTCCAAGAATGAAGTCCCTGGCTTAGAGAACCAAACAAGCAATTAAAGATTTCATTTAATGTATTGTGTTCCTTTATACCAGATATTTAAAGACTAAGACTGTTTAGCTATTTAGAGACTAGTTGTTAGTTGATTACTAGTTTTTAGTTACTTAAAGACTAAGACTTATTTTTCTTTTGCCAGCTGAAGAAATCATTCCGAAATTTTCAGTAATGACATAGCAGAATGAAGAGATTGAAGGAAGACTGACAACTGTGGACTTTTTAAAAAAAAAAATAGTTGTGACTTCTTCCTACAACAAACACTTTAAAGCATCTAAGGCTTTACAAAAACAGAATGAAATAGCTGTCATTTGCAGCAGGGCATTCTATATATTTTCGCAATGCATGGACTGCCCTGAAAGGAAACCATTTATCTCGATGAAGGTGCCATGTATTGTGCTGTTCTGTGGTCATAGGCAAAAGGCCTGCAGTAAATTCTATCCTTTGGCACAGTATTAGACGCCAGATTGTAAGCTGTCATTTCAAAAAACAGTTGAGCCCTCATAGTTGTGAAGAAAATCTTGGAAACGTGAACCTAGTAAACTGATGTTGCACTGTCTTCCTGTACATTCACCCAGCCTGAGAAAATAACTTGGAAAGGTATTAACTGTATAACTGCTGGTCATTTGAGTGAAGCAGCTAGCTAACATTAATCCTCAACCCCAAACTGCCTCGCACACTTTCCCTATCAACCACTAAAACCTCCATCTTCCCCAACAACTTCTATGATGGATGTATCTATCATCGCTATAGAAATCTGCAGCACAATGCCAATGTGTGGACAGCATACAATGTAGATTGAATTGAGTACCAAAATATATAACACAGTGAGTATCGTACTGATTGTATTAGTCATTTTCATATTTAATTCATAGAAACCTAATTTTAAAATAATATAACTGAAACCACTGCAAAAAAACCTGCAGAACCCAAGAAGGCTGCAGGATCCAGGGCCACTGCCTCAGCATTCTGGTCCAGTTTGCCGTGGAATACACAGGGCTTTGATTTAGACACAAAATCTATTAGCTTGGAAAGCATGTATAAGTTCTGAGGCACCTCTGGGTCTACCAGCTGTGTATGGGATGGCAATACATAAAGTGTTCAGTATTAGAGACACGGTATTTTGTCTGACTGCTTTTTAGCTTAGTGCTTTACATCTACAAGGATTGCCAGACATCTAACCATTTGTTTAATGCTGTGAAGGCGTTTTTGTGTCATTTAGGCCTTCATCTTCCAAGTCTTTACCCAATGGAAGTGCAAGTGAAGGCATCACTTGCTCACCAGTAAGATTAAGTGCTGAATGGTAGTAAAGATCCATTTCTCTCCACTTACAGTGCACAGGGTAACAAGCAGGGCAAGGCTGTCATTGGCTTAAGTAAAAGCCTCAAGTTAATGGGGTGTTTATTAAAGCACTCCTGGTGTAGAATAAAATTCATCCCTCTGCAGATGGCCAGCCTGGGACCTGTGCACCACTTACACCCTATTTGAAGGCATAATAGGGACTTAAAAAAGGTGCTTGGGACTTGTAGCCCTCTGCACAGGGGTGAATTTCACCTGCCAGTTAGTAGGCAGGAGTAACCAGTCACAGCAACACCCTTTAAAATGTGTGTGTGTGCTCCCCTCGCTCATCATTTTCTACTTTGCACTGACACGTTCCACCCTCTGAGGGTGAGGATATGTCCCGTTTCGGACAGGACAGGACAGTCCCTTTTTAAAGCCTTGTCCCGGTCGTCCTGACTTTTTTGGCAAAGGGAACATTTGTCCCATTTGCTCGGGCCGACTTCATCAGCTGGCAAAAGCAAATAGGTCAAATGCCCATTTTTGTCAAAAAACAGGCTGCGGCGCAGAGGAATGTGGAGGGGTGGTGGTGATGCCAGCACCATGCAGCAGGGGGAGGCAGGATTTGCACGGGGAGGGTGGGGGGTAAGTCAGGGCTGTGAGGATAAGCGAACTCAGTCTTGTGCAGGGGGAGGGGGACGGAGCAGGCAGGGCTCAGGTGAGCTGCAACCCTCAGCCTCACGTGGGGGAGGGGGACAGGTATAGCGCCTGCGAGCTGTGACCCCCCCCCCCCGAGCTGTGCATGGGAGAGGCAGATAGGTATGTTTCAGGAGAGCAGCATCCCAAGTCTCATGTGGGGGCGGGCCGTAGGCAGAGCTTGGGCAAGCAGTGACCCCAGCCTGAGGTGGATGGGGGAAAGGGGCAGGCAGGAGTTGGGGAAGCAGCCACCCCAGCCTCGCACACAGGATGGCAGGCAGGGCTCTAGTGAGGGGCGATCCCAGCCCCGCTCGGGGGAGGGAAGGGTAGGAAGGGTTCAAGTGAGCCGTGACCCCAGCCTTGAGTGGGGGAGAGGACAGCCACAGGCAGGGTTTGGGTGAGCAGGCACCCCCACCTCACACGCTGAGTGAGGGGCAGCGGCAGACAGGGCTGGGGGGGGAGAAGTGACCCCTGGGGCAGGTATGCCTTGGGCGAACAGTGACCACAGCCTCACACAGGGGGGGTCGGTCAGGGCTCAGACAAGCAGTGGCCCCAGCCTCGTGCGTGGGAGGGAGCAGGTAGGGTTGCCAACTTCTTAATCACACGAAACTGAACAGCCCTGCCCCGGCCCTCTCCACAAGACCCCACCCCTTCTCTGAGGCTCCATCCCCCTCCCTCTATTCCTTCTCCCCCACCCTCACGCATTTTCACCAGCCTGGGGCAGGCGGTTGTGGTGTGTGGTGGGGCTGCAGTCTCTGGCTGGTGGTGCGGCCAGAAATCAGGGTTCAGGATGGGGGAGAAGGCTCTGTGTTGGGGCAGGGGATTGGGGTGTAGGGGGTGAGGTCTCTGCCTGTGGGGTGCAGGCACTGGAGTGGGGCTGGGGATGAGAGGTTTGGGATGCAGGAAGGGGCTCCAGGCTGGGGCTGAGGTGTTCGGAGTGGGGGCGGGCTCTGGCTAGGTGTGTAGGCTCTGGGGTGGGGCTGGGGATGAGGGTTTTGGGGTGTAGGAGGAAGCTCAGGGCTTGGGAGGTGGGCTCCAGGAGGAATTTGGGTGCAGGAGGGGACAGCAGGCTGGGGCAGGGTGTTGGAGTGTGGGAGGGAGTTCAGGGTTACCGTGGCTCTCAGGAGGCGGCCGCCAGCTCCCTGCAGCCCCTAGGTGCATGGCCATCCAGGGAGGCTCCACCCACTGCGCTCGCGCCCGCAGGTCCTGCCCTTGCAGCTCCCATTGGTTGCGGTTTCCAGCCAATGGGGCAGCACATGGCACCTTCCTTGCCACCCATGCGCCTAGGTGCCGCAAGGACCTGGTGGCCGCATCCAGGAGCTGCACAGACCTAGGGTAAGCAGGGAACCTGCCTTAGCCTGCCCCGCCCCGAACAAACTTTTAACAGCCTGGTCGGTGGTGCCGCCAGGAGCCGCCAGGGTCCCTTTTCGACCAGGCTTTGCAGTCAAAAACTGGATGCCTGGCAACCCTAGGGCAGGGCAGGCATGGCCTGGGCGAACAGCGATCCCCCAGCCTTGCATGAGGGCAGGGGTTCAGGAAGGGCTCGGGCAAACCATGATCCCAGCCTTGTGTGGGTGGTGGGGAGCAGGGGCATGCATGGCTCTGGTAAGCATTGACCCCAGCCTCACGTAGGGGTAGGAAGGGCTTGAAGGATCTGTGATGTTAGCCTCGAGCAGGGGTGAGGAGCAGTGGCAGGCATGACTGAGGCGAGCAGCGATCCCAGTGTCACATGGGGGCGAAGAGGCCAGGGCCAGGCAAGGCTCGGGAGAACAGCCACTCCAGGTTCACCGGGGGGTGGGGACAAGCAGGGTTTGGGTGATCTCCAACCTCACTTTGGCGTGGGGGGGGAGGGGGTTGCAGGCAGGGCACAGGCAAGCAGTGACCCCAGCCTCGCACAGGGGAGAGGGGGATTGGACTGGCTTAGGCAAGCTGCGCCCCCAGCCTCACAGGGGGCACGGCAAGAAGGGCACAGACAAGCAGTGATCCCAACCTCCCACTGGAAGCTGCAGGCAGGGCCTGGGCCAGCTGTGACCCCAACCTCACTTGGGGGGGAGGGGGTGGTAGGAAGGGCTTGAGTGAGCAGCTATCCCAGCCTTGCACAGGGGGCTGCAGACAGTGCTCGGGCGAGCAGCGACCCCAACGTCACACAGGGAGCTGCAGGCAGGGCTCAGGCGAGCAGTAATCCCAGCTTTGCATGGGGGAGGGAGTTGCAGGCAGAGCTTAGAGGGGAAACAACCCCAGCCTCGCATGGAAGGGAGGCAGGCAGTTCTTGGGTGAGCAGCAACCCCAATCACACAGGGGCTGGGGGTGGGAAAGGAGGCAGGAAGGGCTCAGGCATGCAGCAACCCCAGCTTTGTGCTGCAGGAGGGGCAGGCAGGACTCAGGCCAACCCCACAGTGGTTTGGGAAGTTTGGTCACCGTACACCCTCTGAACATGTATAGATAGGATCAAACTCTTGTCAGTAGAACTTCTAGCCAGACACCACCTCTGGCCCAATCATACTTGCCTTAGTGACACAAACTCCTAATGACTTCAGTGGGAGTTTTATGTGACAAAGGCAACAAGATCTGTCCCACCGTGGCCCGTATTTCCTCTTTGAAAAATCTCTTAAAATATTGATGCAAAAGCTGTTTTTAAATAACAGAATCCACAGCACCTGAGCCAGAGCACTTTGTTTACGAAAAATGTTGCTTCAGTGTAAATGTTTTCTGAAAAACTAACAGGCAGGTGCAGACATATGTCGCTGTAACAGGATAGATAAAATCGATTTTATTGAGGAAACTAGCAATGGAAAATTGAAACTCCTATCCCTTTTAGCCATTCATGGTTAATACATGAACTTATTGACCTTTTTAATTACAACTCAAAAGAGCACTTACACTGAATTAATCTTACTTTAAAAACCATCCTCTTCAAAACTCAAGGTGGGCTCCTTTAAAGTGTGTGAGCCTGTGACAGGAACCCAGGGATGCAACCTGGGACTGCTGTGCCCCCTTAACTCACTAATCTGGGTTGTCTCTCACAATGCCTTACTGGTGACAAGCAGCAACCCCTCCAGGTGCTGTTACCACTCAGTACAATTGCATGTGAAGCCCCACACCCAGCTAGATTGCATGAATGCTCCCAGAGCCACTCACGAATCACACAGAGAAAGGCACCAGCCAAATCCTCCCTGCTCCCAGTCTTGTACTTCAGGAATATACCCTCTTGCACTGCTCAAGACCTTTTCTTGAGCAATGCAAGTTTATTAATTGGTTCACCACTTCATCAATGGAAAGTGGACATACACTAGTCTTTGTAACCTGAGCATATTTACCAAGCACTTCAATCAAATGCACTGGTAATGATAAACATTAGAATAAGTTTATTGATTACAAAAGATGGATTTTAAGTGATTGGCAAAAGTCCCTGCAGCTCGCGGCTTCCCGCAGCTCCCATTGGCGGGGAACAGTGAAGTATAGCCACTGGAAGCTGCGGACGGTCAATGTAAACAAAATGTCTCATGGCCCGCCAGCAGATTACCCTGATGGGCCGCGTTCCGAAGGCTGCCGACCCCTGGACTAGGCAATAGCTGGATTAAGCAGTTTTTCTCATGCCATTGGATACTGCAGTTTGGTTACAGTCTTTCATATGCAGGTTCTCCCTGTTAGCCTGGGGACCAGTCTCCTCAGCTCCAGTGTTCTCATTGCCTTCAGTGTAGGTGGGAGAAAAGACAGGCCAAACCATACAGCCTCTGTTCCCTATATTATATCCTTATTCCATGTGCTTGAAGAACACAAGTCCAGGCACGTCTGGTGGCCATTGATGAATCACGAGGCAAGGTGGAGCAATTCCCCTGGTGTGGCCTTGTGTAAGGGAGTCATCGAATTGCAACTCCCTTGCTGGACAATGGCTGCTCATAGTTGTTCGACACCCACCCAGGCGCTGGTTAGCTCCCTTGTTGTTGTTTCTGGGGAGCTAATATTTTGGCGATTCCCCAACTCACAACATATTTTAGTGACAACAATACAACACAATCTCAGAACTTCACATGCACTAATGATATACATATTTAGATAGAACAATGGCTTTCAGCAGATCATAGCCATTCCCATGATACCTTACATAGCGTGCTTTATCTGAAATATCCCAGTTCTAAACAAATGCTGAATATGGGGGTTACAGGGCACTCCTCCAAGGTATGGAGTGTCACAGAGCCTAATCCATGAAACAATACTTGGAGTGTACACTGGGCCAAATTAACATCTGGTATAACTCCTCTGACACCCGGGGTGAATTTGGCTCAGCCTTTTCCCACGCTCTCTATTGCAAGAGTGAGTGACAGCATAGCTGTAATAAGCTGCATCAGTACTGCATCGCGGTGTATAGAAGCTGCATAGGCAAAATGGATAAGCAACATATGAACAATGCCGATTTGGGCCACAGAAAGAGAAGTCAGCTTTGCAAAGTTTCTTTATCGAGCCCGTACAAGGGATGTGGCTCCTCCCACAGAACGGTAACTAGCGCCTTTCCAGCAGAATCCAAACATAGTTCCACAGACAAGTCAAGCTACATGAGAACATATATACTGTGTTACTAAGCTACACCCAAATCTCAAGATCGGAGTAAAGACCTCCAGCTTTGGCACAAGAGGTAAAATGTATCCCTGAGTCAAGAGGGCACATGTGGGCTATGCACCATTTAAATCCTAATCTAAGGGGTGAATTTCATTGCTAGTGAATACACCTTTCCATTTTAGCAATCTTTGAATGGTATGGCCAATTCATGGTGCTCAATACCATTCATCATTTAAATTTAACAGAGGCATATCATACAAAATAGTTTGTTTTCTCACATGGTGCCTAGAATTCCAAACATATAACACATATCTATTTATATACTGAAACTGTACAGAACTTTTGTGCATTTAGGGCTAGACCAGTAACCAGGGCCGGCTCTGGCTTTTTTGCCGCCCCAGGCAAAAAAGCCTCCGGCCGCCCCCACCCCCCAGCGCAGCAGGGGAGGGCGCGGGGGGGAGGGCAGCGAGCCCCAGCCGGGGCTCCGCTCTCCCCGGCGGCAGGGCGCCGGGGAGGAGGGCAGCCGGAGCCCTGGGAGGAGGGCGGAGTGCCCGGCTGGGGCTTCGCTCTCCCTGGCAGCCAGAGCGCCAGGGGGAGAGCAGCGAGCCCGGCCGTGGCCCCGCTCTCCCCGGCGGCTGGAGCCGGAGCACCGCACCGCGCAGCCCCCCTCCAGGTGCCGCCCCAAGCACAAGCTTGGTGGGCTGGTGTCTGGAGCCGACCCTGCCAGTAACTGGATTCTTTTAGCAATAAAAGTATTCTGAGCAACAAGAAATAGAAAAAGTCATCAACTCTTTCTAATGTACAATAATAATAATAATCAAACTTTGTTTTCTAAAATGCAACTCAGAGCATTTTACAAATATCACTAGTAGCTAAAAACCCATGCTGTCACATGGGCATGGCAGCTGAGTCAAGTAATCCACCATCTATGCAGTTCCTGTTAGACAACCAATGGAAATATTGCATGCAGATTAGCTGCAGAGTAAGAGTGATGATTGATTGATATCACAGTGGTCTGGGACTCTTGGTATGGCATATATACACGCCTTACTGTGCTGTCGTACGGGGTAGCACATTAAGTCAATAATGGCTGAGACCTTAAAAATTGGATGATGATAGATTGTGAAGCCCAGTTCTGATTGAACCAGGGCCGGCTCTAGGCAGCAGTGCTCCAAGCATTGGCTTGGGGCGGCACTTTCCAAGGGGTGGCACTCTGGCTCCTTTTTTTTTTTTTGCACTTGGGGCACAAAAAGCCGTGAGCCGGCCCTGAGCGGAGGTGAGCTGCGGCAGTGGGGGGGTGCGGGGAGGGCCACAGGAAGTAACCCTGGGGGGGGGAGGAACCTCCCCCACAGCTCACCTCCGCTCCACTGCCACCTGCTCCCCCAAGCGCACCGCTGCTCCACTTCTCCCCCTCCCTCCCAGGCTTGCCGCGTGAATCGGCTGTTTTGTGGTAAGCCTGGGAGGGACGGGGGAGAAGCAGAGCGGCGGCGGCGGCACGCTCGGGGTAGCAGGCGGAGCAGAGGTGAGCTGCGGCGGTGGGGGGGGGGGGCCTGGGAAGGGCCGCAGGAAGTAACCTTGGGGAAGCGGGCAGAGGAACCTCTCCCCTCCCGAGCTCACCTCCACCTCCTCCCCCGAGCATGCCGCCACCCCACTTCTCCCCCCCTGCGAGGGAAGGGTAGGAGGGGAAATGTGGCACACCCGGGGGAAGAGGTAGGGCCGGGGATTTGGGGAAGGGGTTGGAATGGGGCGGGAAAGGGACGGAGTTGGGGCTGGGCAGGGGGGTGCGCGGGAGAATTTTTTTGCTTGGGACGGCAAAATACTTGGAGCCGGCCCTGGATTGAACCTAGTGATAATCTAAAGAAAAAAAAAGGGCTCTCAACCATATTGGTGGTTGTTTTTTCACTTCAGGTTCATGGCTGCATGAATCCATTGGTCCAAATTTCCCAATTTAGTAGATTGCAGTAGTAGCCCTGCTGAATTGCTATGTAGATGCTATGGTACCATGCTAGGGTCTCCCATTGGTGGCTCTTCCAAGTATCTATGCAGTACACCCTGGAGAGTAATGGATGGTTAAACATCAGCGCATCTCTGACACATTAATATATGTACTGTGTGACTGAGTGCCTCCTACAGAATCCAAGAAGGAGGAATCTTGGGGTTGATCTTACTCCCTCTGAAGTCAATGGTAGTTTTGTCACTGACTTGAGGAGAAGGAGGCTTGGACTCATAGTGGTGGGGTTGGAATTAACACTTGTCTGAGGGCCACTTTACACCAGATTCATCACTGGTATAAAGTGGCCATAAAAGCAGCTTGAAGATTTTCAGGGAACAACTGTGCATGGGAGTTTCCCTAGGAAGCACAGAGTTGGCAAAGCATGCTCCATCCCCATCCTCCCTCCTCCACGTGAGTGCCCCATGTAGGGGGGCAGGTAGGGCATGGTCAGGTTATTCCTACACTCCTCCTATAACCTGGCAGCAAAATAAGCCATGTGTGTCATTGCAACAAAGTGCAAATTTGCTTAAGCGGGAGCAATGTTATAAGAACCACAGTGACCAAAGTTTAGAAATATTATTGAATTATTATTAAAATTATAACTACTACTTGCAAAAGATACTTACATGCTGCTATATATACTGCTGTTCATAGCATGCACACCAACCTGCAGCAAGCACAACAGAAGGTGAACCTATTGTTAAAATAGTCTTTGATGGCGGATGAGCAACCATCCCAGAATCAGTGTTTTTGCAGGCTATTATCTTTTATAAAACAAAAAGAAGAACAGGAGTACTTGTGGCACCTTAGAGACTAACAAATTTATTAGAGCATAAGCTTTCGTGGACTACAGCCCACTTCTTCGGATGCATATAGAATGGAACATATATTGAGGAGATATATATACACACATACAGAGAGCATAAACAGGTGGGAGTTGTCTTACCAACTCTGAGAGGGCAATTCATTAAGAGAAAAAAAAAAAAAAAAACTTTTGAAGTGATAATCAAGCTAGCCCAGTACAGACAGTTAAGAAGTGTGAGAATACTTACAAGGGGAGATAGATTCAATGTTTGTAATGGCTCAGCCATTCCCAGTCCTTATTCAAACCGGAGTTGATTGTGTCTAGTTTGCATATCAATTCTAGCTCAGCAGTCTCTCGTTGGAGTCTGTTTTTGAAGTTTTTCTGTTGTAATATAGCCACCTGCAGGTCTGTCACTGAATGATCAGACAGGTTAAAGTGTTCTCCCACTGGTTTTTGAGTATTTTGATTCCTGATGTCAGATTTGTGTCCATTAATTCTTTTGCGTAGAGACTGTCCGGTTTGGCCAATGTACATGGCAGAGGGGCATTGCTGGCACATGATGGCATATATCACATTGGTAGATGTGCAGGTGAACGAGCCCCTGATGGTATGGCTGATGTGATTAGGTCCTATGATGATGTCACTTGAATAGATATGTGGACAGAGTTGGCATCGGGGTTTGTTACAAGGATAGGTTCACAGATCTCACAGATCTTGGGAGACAGACCTGTCCTCGCTTACAGACAACCCCCCAACCTAAAGCAAATACTCACCAGCAACTACACATCACTGAACAAAACCACTAACCCAGGAACCTATCCTTGTAACAAATCTATATGTAATCTATATGCATCCGAAGAAGTGGGCTGTAGTCCACGAAAGCTTATGCTCTAATAAATTTGTTAGTCTCTAAGGTGCCACAAGTACTCCTGTTCTTCTTTTTGCGGATACAGACTAACACTGCTGCTACTCTGAAACCTTTTATAAAACAGTAGCACATAAATTAAGGCTGGAACCTGATAGGCTATTTTAACTGTATCTTCAAATCCAGACTCTGCAACTCCTGCCAAAAAAAAAAAAGGGTCCGTTGATTTATTTATGATGCAACAGTTCCGTTTTTAATCAAATTCTTGTCATAAGCCAATGCGAATTCTCCTTTTCAGGTGGATCATATACGAAATGTCATGCACTGGAAAGTAGAAGGGTGTTAGTGTCTGATGACCTTTACAGCACCTTCCACCTGATGATCTCCAGGCACTTTGCAAACATTAGTGAATTGAGTCTCATAACACTCCTCAGAAAGACAAGATGGGTGAGGTCATATCTGTCGGAGAAAAACATATCTTTTATTGGAACCAGACAATCACTACGCTTGCGAATAATCTCAGACAGAAAAAAATGATGAAAGAAAAAAACACCGTATCACGTGTGGGCAAACACTTTTCACAAAACAATCGCTCCACATCAGACCTCCGTGTCCTCATATTCAAAGGAAACCTGCATAACACTTACAAAAGATGAGCCTGGGAGCTTAAACTAAGGGCCGCCCCTACCCATACGCAAAGTACGCAGCTGTATAGGGCACCAGGAAATTTGGGGCACCACATTTCCTGGTGCCCAAAGCAGCTGCATGCTGCTCCAGCCCCTGCCCCACCTCTTCCCCAAAGCCCCTGCCCTGCTCTGCCCCAGCCCCGCCCCTTCCCACCCCTGCTCCGCTTCGACTCCCCTGAGGACTGCAGCAGTGCCGGACCTGCACTCACCGGCAGCTGGAAGTTCAGCGACCCACCCCAGCTGTGCTGCTGGTGAGTGCTGGGGGGTGGTTCACCCCTGCCCCCCAAGCAAGCCCTGCCCCCGCCCCCTATGGAGACCTGGGGTCAGCCCCACACACAACCTCCGTGGAGGCCTGGGGCCCCTCACCCCCCCCCCCCCCATGGGGGTGCTGTGTAGGGCCCAGAATGGCTAGGGATGGCCTTCCTTAAACTCATAACTTGGCTAAATGCTAAAAATCATGGACTCAATAACTGGGGTTATGACTCATTACAACAATCTGTAACCCATTAACCCTTTTTTGTCCTACAACTGCAAACGTGTTAACTACCCACTTCACCTTGAATGTGCTCTTGTAACATGTGTTAACTCCTTATGCTAAACAATCTGTTCCACTTTGTGTTTAGCTGTGACACTCTGAGTACATTTCCCAGACCTGAAGAAGAGCTCGGTGTAAGCGCTAAAGCTTGTCTCTCACCAACAGACATCGGTTGGTCTCTCTAATATCATGGGCCTAACATGGCTACAACAACCCTGCAAACATTTCTGTGGGGTAATACTTCTTATATATGGGGAACAGAGGGACAAAGCGGTGAAGCAGCTTACACAAGTTTACACAGAAGGTCTGTGGCACAGCAAGGATGTGAACCTCCTGAGTCCTGACACTCAGTTTATGGTCTCACTTGTAGAGAAGTTCACAACAACAGATAAATCGCACATTCATTTGCAGTGGGAGACTTGCCCTACAAATCCAAGCTATTTTTCAGTGGGTGTCACTATAAAAGCCCAGTGCCAAGTTCTTTGCTGGTGTAAATGGCTGCAATAGCTAAACGGCTAAAAGTCAGTTTGACAGGTGCAGCAAAACCTCAAGGGAACTCATAGCAGCAAGTAAAATTCTGGCCTCAGATGCATGCGGCTGCATTGGGCCCCACAATAGGCAATTTATACTGCCAGACCAGCACCAAGTGACCTGAAAGGGAATAGCTGAATATTCTCCCAGCACTAGCCCTACATCCCACTCCTCAAATGCAGGGGGAGGCATGTCAGGAGTGAAAGTGGGTATGATGGAGGCCAGATGGAGTGGAGCTGCAACGAGAAGCTCTCCACTGATCCCCAGCCTTACTGTTGCAAGTTAGCGCAGGCCTGTTTCAATGTGAATAGAGCGCAACTGGGGATTGAGCCCTGCATGAATTAGATTTGAGTTGCACATATCCTCTTGCTTTGCTGAAGCGAATAGTCCTGCATTGGCAAGAGATGGATATTGTATTTTCCATTTCTAATTCTATTATTATTTGTTAATAAATGGATGGGATCAGAGCTTAAATGGCCAGCATTGTCATGATCTGTTTTTAACCCTCCTCTTTTCATATCCCTAACCAATTATTGTAACAATGTTCTTCCATCATCAGTGGAAACCCTGAGCTGAGTTAAGGAGTTTACGTAGTGTAACATTATGTTGGATGTGGTTGTGCCATCATCAGAAATAATCTTAGAAATGGGCCCAAACTGGGAAAAGACCATGTGTACATCTGAAGGTGAGATGGACGGAGAGAAACCACAAACACAGGAATCATAACATCTGTCCCTGAAATGTCGACACCTTTGTGGTAGAACAGAGCAGCTATTTAGCAGTACACAACAATACAGTCCTCCTAGAGTTTAGGGCACCATGTTAGGATAAGAATACAGTATAAAAGGGTTTGAGTGTCTATCTGTGGTAGAAGTTGTGACCAGGTGCCTGGGATGGACCACTCTGAAAATACCACACCCAGGGCAGACTGCAAAAAACAGGGCAAGCTATTCCCCCGTTAAGGCTGATTCCCCACTCTGGCATTTGGAGTGCAAAAGGTGGGGGCCCTCAAGGATTCTAAAAATTAATACTGGCCACTCTAGGCTTGTATTAAACTCCCAATGTTACAGGCTCTTTTCTGACATTGGATGGGTAGATGCTGCCACCATCCAAGTGCAAAAATCCCTTTGACAACCCAGGAAGATGCACTTGGGAATTCCTTCATGTGGGGTACCCTCAAGCCCTTTCACTCCCCCCACTCCAGGGAAGAGCTGAGAAAGAAAACAAAGGAAATCAGCTGTTGCCACCAACTAATTAAACAACATATGCACAAACCTCTTAGGACACAAAAATCCAATCCTGTTCTTTAAAAAAAAAATAGGTACATTTTATTAAAAACAAAAGAAAGAAAATACATTTGGAACTTAGGCTTTTTGCTAGATTTAAAAAAAAACAATTACAAAGATTAAGCATGAAGATAGCTCTCGAGGCCCAGCTTAAAGGTTACAAGCAAAACAAAAAGCACCTGGGGTTAGCACAGGGGAGTCCACAAGCCATAAAGAAATAAAAGAGATAAACCTAATCACGTCCGCCTAGACATTTCCTGATCTACTTACATATCTGAGGTTTCAGATAAATAGTTTCTAGGTATTATCTGATGATTTTTCATACCTGGCCCAAACCTTTTTACAGCATAGTTCCAGCACTGTCTCTGCTCTCCAGGAGAGCAACACAGACAGACAAAGGGGAAGTTTTTTCCCAATTTTAAAAAGTTCTAGCCTTCCTATTGGCTCTTTTGGTCAGATGCCAATCCCTTCCTTTTACCTATGTAGGGAGCCTTTTTAACCCTTTACAGGTAAAGCAAGCAGAGAACAACTACCAAGAGGGATTTATAGCTAATGGGCTGGCGGGGAGCTACCTCCCTTTCATTCATCACACTCCCAAACTGGCGGTTTATTCTATAATAAGATTAATTGAGCCAGTAACAAAAGTGCTTCTGCAGTACCACAGTAGTTAACCAGAAGCCAAACAGTCCCACAAAGTCATGCCTGCCCTTGGCTCCCATCCAGACAGATAGGTCTAATATAGTGAGAGGTTACTGAAACCCAGGTCATCATATGTGAGGTTATACCAATCCCAAAGGATGAGACACTTACCCCCAAGTCAATATGTATTTCAGATCTGACCCAAATATCACACTGCCTGACAATCTTTAGTAAACTAATTAAAGATTTATTAATAAAAAATAGAGTTAAAATGGTTAATAGATCATATACATAGAAATGATTGCAAAGTCCTTATATCAGGTTTGTAGCAGTGATGAAATAGACTACTGGCTTGCAAAAGTCTCTCTGGTATTTTCCAAAAGCTTGGTAGGTCCTCAGTCCATAGTTCAAAATACTCCTATTAGTTGTAAATCGACAGTCCAGAGAGTTGGATCAGGAAAAAGGCAAAATGGAGGTGTCTCGGGGGTCTTTTATATCCTCTACCATGTGCATGGAAATTTACTGTGCCAAACAAAGCCCACAGCCCTGTGTATGGAATGTTACTAGCCCAAGATGAAGTCCGGGGTCACACATCCACATCACATGCCCTTACATGTTTTGCTGAATCACAGGGGGTGGCCACTGGCTCCTTGCTGTCTGAGGCATCCACAGGCAGACCTACTGGGCAGGATGAGTTTCTTCAAAGGCCCATTGTGAGAGTGGAGTGTCTTTAATGGGTCACCAACACATAGATATCTAACCCTGGTGTAAATCTATCTTGGGGATGTCACCCAGGAATACAACACATGCTTAAGATACAAGTACATAGCCAATATCCATAACTTCAGATACAAAGCTAATAGATGCATATAGGGTGACCAGATGTCCCAATTTTATAGGGACAGTCATGATTTTGGGGTCTTTTTCTTATATAGGATCCTGTTACACACACACACACCCCCGTCCTGATTTTTCACACTTGCTGTCTGGTCATATAAGCAAGATAAACATACTTAACAATTCATAACTTTTCTATCGATATCTCACGTGACATACTTTGTACAGGATTCATGGTAACTTTGTAACTGTGGTAACAACAGTGATATAAATGGTCACCCTTCTTATACACAGCATCACAGAATTAACTAGGGGCAGGGAAAGGTTTTGGAGGGAAAAAAGCCCTAAGAGAAAAGCTATCTCAAGAGGAAGCTTAGAATGAAGGCTACATTTCTAATTATTTACATTAGTAATAAAGACCAAGTAGTAAGGAGGTAAGCATGGACCCTAAACACTGTGTACGAGCAAGAGAGGAACTTCACCTGCCTACACACCACTATTTTTTTCAGGGCTTAATGAAAGGGAAGAGTGCCAGCTGCTGGGTTACAAACAGCATACCCTGCAGCCCCTGGAGTCTGAACAGCTCAATATTATCTCAGCTGGAGGTAAGGACGTAAATATGACTCTTCAGTCTCCATCAGACAATATGTCTAAATGCATCTTCCATTCTCTCATTACCATATTATCACAGTTTAGCCAATTTCCTTTTCCTAGCTATTTCTCTTACCATGCAGAATTGTAGGCTGTCAAAAGTTGTTTTTGTCTTTCACGACAAGCAGGTTGTGAATTAAAAACAACCCGACGCAACACATTCAGCCAGTAAATCAGACTGAAAATCAACCGCAATAAGACAGATATCATGACCCTTAATATTGCTTCCCCATCACCAGTATGATAGAGGATCATGTTCTCACCAATGTAGAAACATTCACATATTTGAGCAGCACCATCAGCCAGGACGGTAGAACAAGCCAGGATATCTGGAACAGAATCAATAAAGCCAGGAACACCTTCAGGAGCTTAAATACAGTCTGGAAATCATCAAAATACAACACCAAAACCAAATTCAGGATTTATCAGAGCTGTGTACTTTCAACACTTCTTTATAGTGCAGAATGCTGGGGAATGTCAAAGTATGACATGTCCAAACTGTCTTAGTTCCATACAACCTGCCTCAGAAAAATTCTCCGTATCTTTTGGCCCAGAACAATCTCAAACCAAAATCTATTCACACAGTGGAGCCAAGAAGATATGAGCACTATTATGACCGGGGTCCCAGTGGTCACTCAATTAGGGTGAACCGGCTGTGGTCACTCAATTAGGGTGAACTGCAAAGAATGGGCAGACAAACCCCCAAAAGCTGGTGAATATTCCAATACTTAGATTTACCAAGCCAGCATAAAACAGCTTCTTTATTACCTTACTAGTTACTCAGAAGTCCAAACAAGACAGTTCCCTTAAAGTGATCCAGCCTCAGGCCTCCATCCAGGTACCTAAGTCAAATATGATGATTTCTGAAAATCTTATTTCATCATATAAAAGAAAACGGTCTACTAATTCCAAAGGATCAGACACATTACCTCCCAGGTTAATGAATATTTCAGATTTTATTCAAATACACGCTACAGCCAATTCTTATTAACTAAACTAAATTTTATTAAAAAACAAAAGAAAGAGAGAGTATGGTTAAAAGATCAATATGCATACAGACATGAGTTCAATCCATTGAGATTCAGATTCATAGCAGAGATGGTGAGCTTTGTAGTTGCAAAGAGTTACTTTAGAATTCAGTTCATAGGTTATAGTCCAATGTCCAAATATCATATTCAGGGCATACCAGCATAACTGGGACCTCAGTCTTGTGACTCAAACTTCCCCTGATGAAGCTTAAGCAGATCTGAGATTAACAGGATCAGGACCCACGGGTCTTTTTATACAGTGTCCTAGAATCCACTTGACCACATAGTTCTGGTTAAACAATAGGCTTTTGTTGTAACCTTTTGCTTTCTAAAACACCACCCGTCATCTCTGGAATTGGCACTCTCACTGAAGGACTATCCCGATATGTAGACTCTCTGCTCAGACCCTATGCCACCAGCACTCCCAGCTATCTCCGTGACATCACTGATTTCCTGAGAAAACTACAATGCATTGGTGATCTCCCAGAAAACACCATCCTAGCCACCATGGATGTGAAGGCTCTCTACACAAACATCCCACACACAGATGGAATACAAGCTGTCAGGAACAGTATCCCTGATGATGACACAGCACAACTTGTTGCTGAGCTCTGTGACTTTATCCTCACGCACAACTATTTCAAATTTGATGACAATATATACCTCCAGACCAGTGGCACCGTATGGCCCCACAATATGCCAACATTTTTATGGCTGACTTGGAACAATGCTTCCTCAGCTCTTGTCCACTCACGCCCCTCCTCTAACTACACTACATTGATGACATCTTCATCATCTGGACCCATAGGAAGGAGACTCTGGAAGAATTCCACCACAATTTCAACAGCTTCCACCCCACCATCAACCTCAGCCTGGACCAATCTATATGGGAGGTCCACTTCCTAGACACCACAGTACAATTAAGTGATGGCCACGTTAACACCACCCTATACCGAAAACCCACCAACCGCTATGCCTACCTTCATGCCTGCAGCTTCCACCCCAGACACACCAAACGATCCATTGTCTACAGCCAAGCACTGAGGTACAACCGCATCTGCTCCAACCTCTCAGACAGAGACCAACACCTACAAGATCTTCACCAAGCATTCTCAAAACTACGATACCCGCACAAGGAAATAAGGAAACAAATCAACAGAGCCAGACATGTACCCAGAAGCCTCCTGCTACAAGACAAGCCCAAGAAAGAAACCAACAGAACTCCACTGGCCATCACCTACAGTCCTCAGCTTAAACCTCTCCAATGCATCATCAGTGATCTACAACCCATCCTGGACAATGATCCCTCGCTTTCACAGACCTTGGGAGGCAGGCCAGTCCTCGCCCACAGACAACCTGCCAACCTTAAGCATATTCTCACCAGCAACCACACACCGCACCATAACAACTCTAACTCAGGAACCAATCAATGCAACAAACCTTGATGCCAACTCTGCCCACATATCTACACCAACACCACCATCACAGGACCTAACTAGATCAGCTACAACATCACCGGTTCATTCACCTGCACGTCCACCAATGTTACATATGCCATCATGTGCCAGCAATGCCCCTCTGCTATGTACATTGGCCAAACTGGACAGTCACTACGTAAAAGGATAAATGGACACAAGTCAGATATCAGGAATGGCAATATACAAAAACCTGTAGGAGAACACTTCAACCTCCCTGGCCACACAATAGCAGATGTAAAGGTAGCCATCTTACAGCAAAAAAACTTCAGGACCAGACTCCAAAGAGAAACTGCTGAGCTTCAGTTCATTTGCAAATTTGACACCATCCAATCAGGATTAAACAAAGACTGTGAATGGCTAGCCAACTACAGAAGCAGTTTTTCCTCCCTTGGTGTTCACACTTCAACTGCTAGCAGAGGACCTCACCGTCCCTGATTGAACTAACCTCGTTATCTCCAGACTGATTCTTGCCAGCATATTTATACCTGCCCCTGGAAATTTCCATTACATGCATCCGACGAAGTGGGTATTCACCCACAAAAGCTTATGCTCCAATACATCTGTTAGTCTTAAAGGTGCCACAGGACTCTGTTGCTTTTTCCAGATCCAGACTAACAAGGCTACCCCTCGGATACTTGACACCAGTAATTAGTTACACAAATTAACATAGGGCAATTTATCCATTAGGCAGTCTATTACAAACTTCAAAGAGACATATAGACAATGACATTATTTTACCCAAGATTCATCCAAATGTTAATATTCCCTTTTGATCTCTGAATCAATAATTATAGTGACAGACAGGGGTAGCATCTAAGATACACACAATTAGTATTACTTCTAACAATATAGGTTTGCATTTCAAAGTTCCAGCTTATTTAGCATGAATGGTCCTAATTATCATTCGCATATCTTTCTAACATGACTTTAAAGGTGGGCTTTGGGTCATTCAGCCTGCAAACTGTTTAACCCTTTCTAGCCATGCGTCACAACCATCATTATCAAGAGGCGTTGAAGATGGATTGGTCATGTGCTTTGGATGGAAACTGATTCCTTCACCAGAATAGCAATAAGATGGACACCTGAGGGCAAGCAAAAACATAGTTGCCCGAAAGCAACCTGGTGAAGATCTTTAGAAGCTGAGCTGAAAAACCTGGGGAACCATTGAAAGACTTGCCAGAAACAGACAGGAGTGGAGGAGCTTCGTCGCTGCCTTAAACAGCAGAGGCGTAATGGGCACTAACTAGCTAATTAACTAACTAATAAGAAGGTTGAGGTTAAGCCCTACATTTTAAGATATTCTTATAAATGATTAAATATTGCTAAGAAGGCTAATGACATCTTGCGCTGTATAAGTAGGAGCATTGCCAGCAGATCGAGGGACGTGATCATTCTCCTCCATTTGGTATTGGTGAGGCCTCATCTGGAGTACTGTGTCCAGTTTTGGGCCCCACGCTATAAGAAGGATGTGGAAAAATTGGAAAGAGTCCAGTGGAGGGCAACAAAAATGATTAGGGAGCTGGAGCACATGACTTATGAGGTGAGGCTGAGGGAACTGGGATTATTTAGTCCACAGAAGAGAAGAATGAGGAGGGATTTGATAGCTGCTTTCAACTACCTGAAAGGGGATTCCAAAGAGGATGGATCTAGACTGTTCTCAGTGGTACCAGATGACAGAAGAAGGAGTAATGGTCTCAAGTTGCAGTGGGGAGGTTTAGGTTGGATGTTAGGAAAAACTTTTTCACTAGGAGGGTGGTGAAGCACTGGAATGGATTATCTATGGAGGTGGTGGAATCTCCTCCCTTAAAGGTTTTTAAGGTCAGGCTTGATAAAGCCTGACTGGGATGATTTAGTTGGGGATTGGTCCTGCTTTGAGCAGGGGGTTGGACTAGATGACCTCCTGAGGTCCCTTCCAACCCTGATATTCTAGGATTCTTTGACTACGGAGAAGGTGACACCCTTTATGTGCATGTGCATGTGTGGGTGTATGGGGGTCAGGTCAGGAGGGAGAAGGGAATAGAAATAGTAGTGCTTGTGGGGACTAAAGATAGAGGAATTCAGAGGTTCCAGGTAGGCATGGAAGTCAGCAATGTAGCTATAAACTGTAAGCCATATGACAGAGAGTGGGGAACTCAGTCAGCACCAGGGCTTTTCACCACCAGTAATGGGATCCACTTCTTAAAAAAAAATTAAAAAAGCAAAATAAAACCCAAGTTCTTGACATCAAGGATCAAAAATACCAGATTGGGGGCAACTGTTAGTAAGTCACAGAAAGGAGTCTATTTGTTACTCTTTCACCTCTAGAACTCACAGTTCTTCTTCACTGCCCTGAGGATTTGGGATACTCCCAACAGTTATCCAAGCCTTTCCTGCAACAGCTAGCTGTTCCTTTGAGGGTTTTCACCCAAGTACTGTCCAGCTGGACCCTGCTTAATTGGTGTGATATCAAAGCATGACAAGCTAATGGGCATCTTCCAACTCTGACATTTAGAATTTTATGATAGCATGTCTTCTGCACCTTCTGCCACCCATCATTAAGCAGCATGTCCTGTTTTAACAAATCTGCCACACAACAGATGGTTCCTGCTGCATGGCCCTTCCATTCCCCAAACGCAGGGATGATGGTGGTGGTGGGGAATGCCAGAGGAAGAACTCACACACTCAGGTGGCAAATTTATGCAGCAGCAGCTGTGGATTTCTGGCCCGGCCACATCCAAGAGACCTCTACAAATAGGTACATGGGAAATATTCCCCTACTGTGTGTTCTCCTCTGAGCCAGGTATCTCTTCAGTTTCTACAAAGCAGGGGCTCAGCATCAGGACTCCTGGGCGCTATTCCTGAGTGTCTGTCATTCATTGTGGGACCTCGGGGAGGTCAGTTTACCCTCCCTTTGCCTCAGTTTCCCTATCTGTAAAATGGGTTTAATAGTCCTGCCCGTCCCCACAATAGGGAGGAAGGCAGGATTCAGTCACTGATGATTGGTACAGGCTCAGGGATTCAAAAGTACTTTGGGGATTATTACAAAACAAGGTACTTGTAAAATAGATCAGCTGGTGAAAGGCCATATTTTTGATGATCCAACACCTCTTATAAAGTTATCTGGAATTTCCTGAGTCCTTTGAACAGGGAGGAGACACTTCAGCCAAAACAAGTTGCTTTAAAAATATTTTAATTGCTTGAAAATTGGGATTCCAAGTAAAGGTAACACTACCATGAGGTTCATGGGATCCAGTGACATTTCACTGCCTTGCTGGTCTAGAAGCAGCAGCAAGAACTGGGAAATATCAGCATATGGTGAGATGGCAGCTGTGCTAGTTACTACCACACCACATCATTTCACACCAGATCAAATTGTTTTCTGGGGCTTGGGTAGGCAGTGGTGTAAGGGGGGGGTGTCCATATTATTAACCCCATTTTACAAATGGAGACACTGAGACTGACTCACCCAAGACCATGCAGAGCCAGGAAAATCCAGGAATCCTGATCCCCAAATCCATGCTCTATTCTCTAGACAACACTGCCCCCTCTGAGTCTTTTGTTTCTTGTTCTGAAATCAATAATCTGTGAAGAGGCCTGGGACACCACACAGAGTTGCATGGGGAAATCAGAAACAGCTGGGACCAACCTAGCCCTGAGTGAGCTCATCACAGGAGATGATGCAACAATGCTGTGATGTCAGCAGCTCATGTCTAGTTGCTGTCTTAGCAGTTGCATAACATTCTGTCCTCCGAGCGCCTGGGAAAGCTGTCCTGAGTGTACTCAGCAACCGGATTGGGATCTGCAGGGGCAAAGATGAGTGATTAGAAACAGCAGAGAAAGGAAGTCAGAGACCTAGGAATGGGTGAGGAAGGGTATGGAAAATACAGAAAGATAAAGGAAAACAGGAGTAATAAGAGGTGGAAGAGGAGCAATGAGGGAAAGGAGGCACAATGAAGGCCAAGATAAGGGTAGTGACAATGAGAGAGGAGCTATAAGACTAGAGGTAGAATAGACAAGGGAGATGTGAACACATATCACATCCTTCTACCAGGTGGTTAATAGCAGCAAGAAGGGCTGAGTTCACTATATCTAAGGTCCCTTGTGACAAATAATTAAACCAACTTGAGCCTCCCCTCACCCAGAAACCTGAACTCATTCTGTGGATGCCCTTATTAGGCAGAACTTCCCCACTCACAAGGGTAAAGTCAAGAACATTTGTATTAACATAGGAACAGCCATTCTGGGTCAGAACTGTTTGCCGTTCACCCTAATTGAGTTACCTCAGTTGGCTCCCACGGGCAACACCGTCACATGGGGATAGTGATTGAGTTTCTTGAATGGGATGTGCCAGGGAAGGGTAGGAATATGGTTTCTGTATGGCTGTAAAAGGGCCATCTCCTGGGGTTTGTTTCCCACTCTTAGGAGTTACCTTGGCTTCTCTGCTGTTTCACTTGTGAAACAGAGCTAAATACTCCCATTTCCAGTTTGGAGCCAGGAGCGATGTGCTACATCTCAGAGGTGGGGAAAAATTCCAAAAGTCCTAATATTACAGGAAACATATCTCAGCATTGCTACCCCCAAGTGTTCAAAAATCATGAGCCAGGCCCCAAAAATCAGTGGCTTGGCTTAAAAACAATGACATTTTAAAAAATACAATGGTTGGATTATTTCTATTTGCCTGCTGGATTCTGAGCCTTTACAGTGCATCTGGGGCACGGTTCCAAGCTCTTCCCTGCAACCCTGGGGCTAGAAACTTACTTTTTAACATGCAATCTGGGATTTTCATGCAAACTCTGGAGGGGGATATAAGGTGGGGATCTCATGATAAAATCAGGAGAGTTGGCAGAAATGGTATCTATAATTGTGTACATGGTCCAAGGCAAAATGGCCCAGATCATCAGAGGCATTTAGGCAGCTAATTCCCATTTAAATCAATAGGTGTTAGATGCCTAATTACCTTTGAGGAGCTGGGCCAATGAAAGCAACATTAACGTAGGTGCCTCTCTTTGGCAGGGCATTCTCAATTCTCTTTGGCATGTTGGTGAAATATTTGAGGAGGTAACTTCCTGGCCTCTCCCATCTCAGCATTCAGTAATAGAGTGAGACCTCTAAGAGGTCTGTTATCATTCTTCCTAGAAACCATCTGATCATCCACCTTTTCTCTTCTGTGCGGCTGAGTTCAGATCTGCATGCACTATTCCAAGTAGGGCCACATGCACATCTCTGAGCATTTCAAAGGGTAAGCTTAATATTTTCAGTTTTCATTTTAATAGTGTCCCGTTTTGATTAGGCAATTTCAAAAGACATGGTACACATGAGAAGGGCTAACTTTTAATATAGCTTCATATTTGTTATGCTGGGATGATGTTTGTTTTCAGAAAATGGAGACAGGAGTGTAACAGTTGATTACATTAAACATTGTAGGGGATGAAATGCACATGCTGATCAATGCCTATTTTCAGGGAGAGATATTGAAAGCACCAATTAAGAGCCTGGAAATCAATAATCATAAAATGCTATTCCCTATCACCAAAGATATGAAGTATAAATCCCAAGTTTGCCCTCACATTGCATCCTGACACTATTATTTATCCCCTATTGAGATGCAATTTACAATTTTCATTACTAAAACTTCCCATAATTTTACATGTTTTATACAGGAGCCAACAACTGGAGTTTATCAGGTTGGTGTGAACACAGTCAAACTCTGTTATCCGATTCAAGAAGATGAAATGTGTTCTACAGGACCTCCCAGATTACAAATAATGGTTTATGCTGGTTCCGGACCCTTTCACATTAAGGCTAGTGGATTCCCAAAACTGACCAAAATGGAAAATTGTCAGGATGATGAACTAAAAACTCATCATCTTCCATCCATCTCTTCTCTGAAATAAAGGCCTGAAAGTGAAATAATTGGTGGCCAGCATCTTTCTCAACTCGGAGCCACCGGATAGAGAACTAAGTGCAAACAACTTAGGGTCTGTCTACATTGCAATTAAAAACCTGTGGCTGGTCTGTGGAGGCTGACCCATGCTCGCGGGGCTCAGGATAAGGAGCTGTTTAATTGTGGTGTAGACCTTCGGGCTTAGACTGCAGCCTGGGCTCTCGGACCCTGCCCCTCAGGGGGTCCTAGAGCTTGGGCTCCAGCCCAAGCCTGAAGTCTACACCACAATTAAACAGCCTCTTAGTCTGAGCCCCACAAGCCCAAGTCAGCTGGCATGGGCCAGGCACGGGTTTTTAATTACAGTGTTGATATACCCTAAAGAACAGCATAGGTGAATTTACAAACCTCTCAAGAGGATTTAATGTGCAGTGCGGCTCTTAAATATCACCGTAAAAATTGCACCATCTGAGTCAATAAACCTGCTCCTTGTGTGAGTGTAGAGGCAGATCGACTGACTTTAATATCTCAAAATAAATTGTCATGCTTTTTACTCCTATTAGCACAGTAAAAACCAATACAGCTAAAAGAGGCTGAGCCAGTTTCCAGTCCTTCTTGTCCATCAGCAACAGCATTGTTGACAAAACTCCAGTTAGTTATACATGTGCAAAGTCACTGAAGGCAACAGGACTCCACAGGTGACACTGAGGCCCATGTCCTTAAAGGATTTGGAAACACCTCATTGACTTTAGAGGGCTTTGAATAAGACCCCAAAGTCATAATTTGGCCTGCAGAATCTTTTACTGCTCATGATGCATAGGAAGAAAAATCCCACCTTTTCTTTCAGAACCCAGGTTGAATTTGCAAGCTGGCAGTTATGAATATTAACTTTTTATTTTGAACGGCATACTTTAAATCTGGGACCCTGCAATGCCATTTTTACAGAGTCAGCCTAAATCTGTACTTTGACAGCTTTGATTAGAATCATCACGAAAGCACATACAGAAGCGGGGGCCACATGCCGCATACCATGGGCAAATTTTTTACATGAGTAAGGCAAACAGGATTTGGCCTTGTGATTAAATTTGCAGCATGTAAATTCTCTTCAGATTTGTTAAGGGTTTCCTTCCATCATGGTTCTTGAAATGGGAGGACGAGACTAAATAAAACTTGCTTGGCTTTGCTAGATCATATTTATGTAATGAGAACAGAGTCCTATTCAACTCCTTTCTCGATAGCCACTTGCCAGACGACTGAATTGCATTTTCTAATCTTTGATGTTAATTTCATGGCACTGAGGGATAAAAAGGGAACTCTATAGTCTCTTTTGGTGTTTAGTATTACAAAAAAAGGTTGCTTTCACGTGTATCTGCAAAATGTCCTGGTATTAACATTCATTGTTCTGCAGTTTCATTATTGATGAACAGAAAATATAGCAATGAATGGGCATTTAATTAAACTGCAGGCAAAGGAGCTACTTCATGCAGCCACATGTGTTAGGAGACTGCTTGAAATGGAATAGCCATTGTCATGGAAATTCACCAGGAATTTATCATTGAATTTCAGGTCCACAAGCACTTTTCCCCTCCATACATTTTATTCTAGCATTGTCTGTTTCACATGCCCTAAGCTGTTACCTTTCACGGTATGGCTATTACTTTAAAACGTGACCTTTCCCTACAATGGTCACAGTTATTTAACAAAAAACAGTTGTGTAACCCTCTCAGAGAATCATTGTTATAAAAGTAAAAAAAAAAAAAAAAAAAAAAAAAAATCAAAGTGGGCTTTATCCTGCAGCTGTTTTATTTGACCCTACATACATACTTGAAATGTGAAGAGAGAGGGTTAGTTATATTGAGCATGAGCAGTTTGTGTACTCTGGCAAAGCTCTCATTCTAGTGAGTGTCACTTCCTCAGAGATGCTGTTCTAGCAGGGCTGCTTAAAATGGTGGGATACCCACAGCAAAGCCAATACATGCTCAATTGGAATTTTGTCAGCGGCTTCAGTGGGGGAAGGATTTCACCTACAGTGACATGCCGGTTTACAATCCAGGCCAGTGGGAGGGCTGTGTCATCCCTTGCTGCTGTAGCCTTCAACCGGGACTGCTCACAAATAGCCACCAGCACACAGGTCATTCCCAGATGCGTTTGTGTAACTGCAGCTGCCAGTCGCACCCTGGCTCTCACCAGCCCTGGTTATACTGCAGGGTGACCCCAACACAGTGTTCATCCCAGACTTTCCCCCAGAAATGTATCTCCTGCACTGTCCGGTCCTCTCTGTCAGTCCAGAAATATTAAGTTCACTATTCCTTTAGGGCAGTGGGTCCCAAAGTGGGGTTTGTGAACCCCTGGGGGTTCGCAAAATGTTACAGGGGGTTCTTGGGAAAAAATTCCCTAATGGCCGACAGAGCTGTCCCTAGGGACCCTGGGCAGCACGGGACCAGCAGCCCGGAGCCCCTGGACTTCCAAGAGCTAAGCAGATCAAAGCAAGCATCTCTATCACACTGAGGGGATTGAAACTTCAAGACTCCTTATAAGTAATGGAAAGGGAGGTGGATATTTTTTGCTGTTTTTAAAATTAAATAGGCAGCTCGTATTGTTCTTAAAATTATTATGAAGAACAAGTTTAGGCTTTGTTGTAACATACGTTGTTTGCCTGGATTTCTCAAGACCTGAATGCTTGTGTAGGAGGAACTCTGAGTTGGCTTCTTAAATACTTCATGCTGTTTCACATCTGATAATCCTTGATGAAACATAGGAGCCTTGTCTTATAACAGGCTTATTCAAAGTGATACAAGTACAAAAGTGAGATCTTGGAAGAATGTTGCCGTTTTCATAATGTAATAAAAATACTGTAATGATAAATAATTAATAAATAGTATGTAATAAGCATGTCATAAAAACAAATTTTATATTTCCAAGAACACTGCTTTTATAATTTATACTCGGATAAAGGAGAAAATCCCTGGAAATATTCCTTTTTACGAGGGGGTTTGCAAGACTTGACATTTTAGTGAAAGGGGTTCACAGGTTGCTAAAGTTTGGGAACCACTGCTTTAGGGGAATAACATGCACCAGCGTATCATGATAAATGAAGTTACCAGACACTTTAACTTAAACACAGTGGATTAGATAAAACAATAAATCAAGTTTATAAACTACAAAGAGAGAGGTTTTAAGTGAGTACAAGTAATGAGGCATAAAAGTCAGAAATGGTTACAAGAAAAATAAAGAAAAAACACAGGTGCCTAACTTAACAAATTATGTTAGATTCAAGCAAAATTTCTCACTGTATGCTTCCAGCAAGATTACTGACCAAATGCTTCGGGTCAGGCCCCCCGCCCCTCCCTCCAAGTCCAAGGGTTGTTTCCTTTTGTCTTCTCAGGTGCAGAGAATGTGATGGGCAGGGGGAGGGAGAGAGAGAGATGCTTTGGGGTATCTGCCCCTCCTTTTCATCATTTCAATCCCCCCCTTGAAAAACTTTTCCAGCTGAGAACCAAGAGACAGAGTCTGTGTGGAAGGATGTTCCCTGCTGGAGTTTTTTTCCACCTGTTTGAGTCTCTTTTGTTTTCCCTTCCTGCTTGATGACTCTGTTTACTGCTTATTAAGCAAATTAAACACATTCCTTTGTTTAGGCCAGACCTGTTTGCCGACTTTAGCTTGGCAGGGCTGTGGGGTTTGAAGCATGTTTTAATAACATCATACAAGGGAATCATATAACTTCACAAACAATGTTGCCACTCATAGTTTATCAGAACAATACTGACCAGCAGATTATGAGTTTTCAAATGATACCTTACAATGTATACCTAGTACAAAGATTATTACAATAGAGTATCGGGTGTGAATACAGGGGTATATTATGTCACACCCACTACATGGCAATTGTACTGGAAACCACAGATTCTATATAGTATTTTTATTTGCCACTACCGATAGTGATGTCAGCAGCTCAGTGGGTGTAAGCCCATGTGCAAATCTTTTCTTTGGTTCTTCATCCACATTTCTTTTGTGAAGCAAAGCATTGAATATTATATAGCTCTAGGGAGGGATGATAATAAACTGTAATGCGCTTACATTGGGACAGGTGTCTAGTGGGTTGCCTTCAAACTGGGCTGAGCTGTATCGAAATTATACTGAAGCTGATAAGCCTGGAAAAGATAAAGAAAGAAGTGGTTCTGTGGTAGAATTTTCAGAAGCATTCAGTGTTTGCCTAACCGCCCACTGAAATGAATGTTTTACTGGTAACTTCAGTGGGACCAGAGCTAGGCCAGTGTCTGTTGCTTTTGAAAAATCCCATGCTGTAGGTTTTTATCTTTTAAACCTCTTATGTCATGTCATTTGTTTAACGCCTCTGTACAGCCAGCAGTGATGGAGAGATGATCTCCAAAGGAGTTCAGGCTTCTGAGCCTATTACCAGGAAACAGTTTGCTTAGAGCAGGGATTATGCAAGAGCTCTTACAACAGTTCCTTCCCCAATCAAATGTCCCTTCAGGTCACACTTACAGCAGGCTTGTGAAGATCATCAGATCTGAAATTGAAGAGAACTAGTGAGACTGTGGGGTAAAAGCAGTGCAAAAAATAGTATACACCTATTGGCTATTGCTTGCCTTTTGGCAGCATGAGATGCATTGTACATGCCTTAAATTTCTGTATTTCACCTAAAATAATATTTGGTCCAACATTGAGACCTGCCACAAAGAATGCATCAGTCGGCGTTTAGCATCATCTGGCATACAGCATCTGTTCCCCTAAGAGAATTCTCAGACAGAGATTGTTTCCTTTATGTTTGTGGTATAACTTGACAGGACTATTGAGGAGCAGGTGTGGCATTTCTCTCCCCCTCTCCCCCCCCACCTTCATACACTGTGGTTTGTCTCACAACATTTTTAGAAATTTGGGGAGTCCATTTTAAGGCTGAGGGTCGGTTTCTCTGCTGTGCCTCACAGGAGGTAAGATGTGGGCCAGGGAGCAGGAGGGCACAGATGGCCTTATACCAACTTTGCAGCCCCAAATTCTAGGCCAGGCCAAGGTGCTGCCCAGACTTTACTGCAGTTTAAATATCTCCAGGGGTGCAGTGCTCTGGTGACATGCAGCTACATCGAGCCTACTCTGGGACTGCCCCTCCCACTCCTGGACACACTCCTCATATGCTGCTATGCCAGATGTTGGCAAAGTGTGGCTCTGCCAACCCTATTATAGCCAGGCAATCCCTTTACTCAGGCTTTTTCCCAAGAGTTGCTCTAAGTAACGGTGACCTTGCAAGGTTGCCAATGGGCCGCTCTGCATCCCACAAGAGCTGAAGCACTGTGTTCCAGCAACATCCCTTCCCTCCCACTGTGTAGGAGAGTAGCATAGGGCTCTTTGCCAGCCTTACAACAGCAAGGGGATCCCTTACTCAACTGGTATTCCCAGAGGGCCATTCTGCACCCTTTATGGCACCTTTTTCCAGCCAGGGCAATATAAGAAGGCCACAGGAGGGGACAGAATCATGCCTTTAACTTCCCAAGGAGCGTTCAGCAGTATGAGCAGAGAATCAAGCAAAAATGCATATCCCATCCATTTAAATGTGCCGTAAGAAGCGGGATCAGAAGATGTCTGACTTGAGTACAGATGCATTAGTCAGCACATTTTAGGTCTGTTTTTCATCCTTATTATATCTACTTAATTGAGCGATTGAAATGCCTCTGTTAAAGGTCCCCAATGCTAAAAAATTAATATTCATCCACAGCTTTAAATTGGCAATGACTGTGTGGCTTACACTTCTACTCTATAGCCCAGCCTAATGTCCAGTTTAAAGAGAGCAACTTCTGTTGGTGCTAGTAGAGGGGCTAAAACCAGCATAACTAAACAGAAAATAACACCAGGGCAGTAGCTTTTTTTTTTTTAAAAAAAAGCCTTCCCTAAGAACCTAAACAGATCAGAATAGAAACTACGGCCCTGATCCCCCTCTCATTGAAGTCAATGGCAAAACTCCCAATTGGGTAACTACTAGGAAATGGAAACCATGAAGTAAAATGGCAATGAAATGACAGCAATGAAACCAAAATGGAAACCAGAAGTAAAAATGGCAATGAAATGACAGCAAGAGTAAATAGCCTATGTATCACAATTATTCAAACTAGCATACACTGCTATTCTAACAGGGCCAAGAAAGCTGTGTTTTTAATTTGCAAAAAAATTATAATCCAGGTTTGCTAAACCAGAACCAGAGGTGAGTTGGTTCCACATTCTTTTAGGTGTGTTTCCCCCTCCACCCCCCACCCCCATAACCACCAAAGTTAGTGAAGGTGGAATTTTTTAAAAAAGTGGTTTTGCCCCATCTTTAATTACCATGTTTATTTTTTTTTTCTACAGCACCACAGGATTTACACTTTGCATCAGTATTGAATGATCAGGGGCCAAATTCATCCTTGGTGTAACTACATTAGCTTCAGTGGAGTAAGTTGACTTTGGTCTGAGGTCATTACCCTCATGAGTTTACAATCTAGGGCCTTGATCCTGAAAGTCGCTCCCCCGACACATGAACACTCCCCTGTGCACAGATCCCCAGTTAAGTCATTGGCGCTCTGCCCACACGCAGGGTTCTGCCCTGCAGACCAGCTCACAGAACAAGGGCTGAAGTTTGTGAATAATGACAACAAAAAAAGTAGTATAAATATGGCAGGTGCGACTGCACTCTCTCTAGATCAGTGCTTCTCAAACTCTTCCAGGATCCATTAATCTGTTACAGTTTCTTACTATAACCTACCTAACTTTGTGGGATTGCAGGGACTGCAAGAAATCCTGGCTAGTTTGGGGTGCTGGAACCCTTCCGAATCAGAGCTTATATTGCTTTGCAAAATCAAAGGCAGATATATTTTGCATAACCCAAGAAGTGGAGGAGAAATAAAAATAAGACTGTTATCTCTTCCTCCAGAAAGGAAGGATGATCTTGGAAGGCAACTGAACAGGGATTCAGGACACTGGGGTTCAATACCCAGCTCTGCCTGCCACAGACTGTGTAACCTTAGGCAAGTCAATCTCTCTGTGGGTACGGATTGCAACCAATATGGATGAGCAACCATTACTCACGTTACTGACTCAGGCTCTCAGAGCTTGGGCTCCCAGCTGAGAAATTGCAATGTAGATGTTTGCACTCAGACTGGAGCCCAAGCTTTGGGAGCTTCCCACCTCGCAAGGTCCCAGAGCTCAGCCTCCAGCCTAAGCCCAAATATCTACACTGCAATTTTTCAGCCCACAGTCTGAGCACTGCAAGCCTGAGTGAGCTGACCTGGACCAGCCATGGGTTTTTTATCACTGTGTAGATGTACCCTGTGCCTCAGTTCCCCATCTGTAAAATGGGAATAACAATTTTGTCTTGTCTATTTAGATTGAACCTTCTTCAGCACAGAGATGATCTCTTACTAGGTGTTTCTGCAGTGACTAGCACAATGGGGCACTGATTTCAGCTGGGGCCTTTGGGTACTACCATAATACACATACCTAGTGAGGACTGGGGATTTTCAAAGAAGCCAATGCACAAAACTGAAAAAAAATTCCCATTGAATTTCAGTGGGAGTTAGTTCCTAATTCTCTGTCTTAAGCTCCTTTGAAAATCCCATCCTGTTCCTTCTATTGGTTTCATGCCTTACACTTAAAGTATTGTGGTCCAGTGTCAATCCATTCTGGTTTCACTGATACTTTCAGCATAACATTTTCTATATAACACATGTTCAAGTACTCTTTGCTGTGATTCTTCACAGATGCATAGGCTACAACCACTCCCTCTCTTTTTATTTTCTTGGTTTTAGGCAAAGGCTGGAGTTTGCTACTGAAGCTTTGCTTCTAGTTTGAGAGAGAAGCATATTTGGTATTCAGTGTGGTTTCTTACTTTCATGCATATCATTTTCATCCAGGTAGCTCAGTGAGCAGTATTCTTCCTACGCTTGCACTCTGGTAAAACAAAGCAGACAGTACACATCATATTAGAGGACAAATATCAGAGGAGTTTTATAAACTTATTTTTAACTAAAAATGAATAAAGTCGATAATTTTATTTAAAAAATATAGAATTCAATGTGCATAACCAGAAAACCCTGCAATAAATCTCTTTTGGAATGCTTTCAAGAAGAACCCAGTGTGCTGAAATAAAGGTAAAAAACCAATTCAATGCCTAACCCCACCGCAGTAATTTATTAGGGAGAGGGGGCAGGAATGAAAGAGGAGGTGAAGACAGAAAATGGATGTCAGGGAAGTTGCTCCAGGAAGTTAGAGAAAGGCATGGAAACAGGGAAGGCAGCAAAGGGGCCTAGACAAGATTAGAACTCCCCTTTGACTCCATGTCATATAGGACCTCTACATTTGAGGTAGACTGTGAGCTGCAGGGGTCAGAGGTCTTCTGCTCCTGCTTTGCAAAGAGTCATTATCCTGATCTCTCTGGAGAATAGATTTCCATTACCATCTGCTGTTTAGTGGATTTTTACATCTGTCTTTCCCTAAATGTAGGCAGAATAAAAACTGACCCAAGGAAATATAAATGGGGCTGGATGGAAATAATAGAGTTCCAGGCTTTAGGAATCCCAAACTCATTTGAGAACCTTTTCCTGTAATTTGGAGCTATGTATTTTTCAAGTGTGATTGCTCTGTGAGTTTCAGGGAGACCTGTGCTTTGTGTCAAGGATAGGAGAAATCCCTCAAAATGTGAGGCTGGCACAAATGCATGTCTTGCACACTACATATGTAGTGGGCAAAATTCTTCTCAATGACACCTTTTCATCCCCATTAACTTCAACTGGGGTGCCTAGGTGTAAAACAGTAGACTTAGGCCCACTCTATCTATATTTTCCTTGGGATTTTTCTTTCCCCCGTCCATTTCTTTTCTCATAGGGCATCACCCCAGAAGGCAGCATGCCCCAAAAACACGCCTCTGAGACACAGTTCCCTCCCTGCTTCCTCTTTGCTCTGGGAGGCAGGAGGGAATGATAGTTTTGCTGCTGGCCTGTGCCAAAAGCAAGTACAGCATCCCCTGCAATGGCTTAGCCCTGGTCCACACTACAGAGTTAGATCGACATAAGGCAGCTTACGTCGATCTAATGCTGTGAGCATCTAAACTAAAACGTAGCTCCCACTGATGTAACTTGCCCGTTAAAACCGACTTAACTCCACCTCCGTGAGAGGCGTAGCAATTAAGTTGACATAGTTAGGTTGACACAGTATCAACATAGGCACTGCGTTGCTTACATCAACTCTTGCTGCTTTCAGAAGTGGATCAGCGGGTGGGAGCCATGGGGGTGGGGGGGAGGCGGGGAACTTGGCTCTCAGTGGATGCTGAGTACCCACGATTTTTTTTCCCATGGGTACTCCAGCCCTGGAGCACCCACGGAGTCGGCACCTATGGTCTGTGCAGTGATATATGGGATAAATACCAGCATTTGGGCTCTCTACAGAAGTAAGTGCATGAAATTCTATGCCCTGTATTCTATAGGTCAGACTACACTATCTGGCCTTAGAACCTATGAATGAGTCAGATAACCATGAATTCGCTTTTAAAATAAGAAAAGAATCCACCAGGAGTTAATGCCTTCCCCTCAGTTATTGACTAACTCTGTCATACAGTTGACTGCAATGGTTTGCAGTTATTTAAGGCCCTCCACCTATAATGTAGATTTGACTTTCAGGCTATAGTGCCTCCACAGGGCTTACCAGAACCTGGCAGCTTGCTGTGATTCTTTTCTGCCTCAACACCATACAGTAAGGCGGTGACGAAGAGCTGACTTAGAAACTCCATTTGTTCCTCCAGATTGAGTTGTGCTTTGCCAGTCTTTCAAGTCTCGCCTATAGTCCTGCTAACATTTGTCGGGGCAGTGGGGAGCTCAGAGGTATGTCTACAGGGCAATTAGACCCCAATTGCTGGCCTGTGCCAGCTGACTCAGGCTTGTGGGGCTCAGGCTAAGGAGTGTTTAACTGTGGGGTAGACGTTTGGGCTTGGGCTGCAACCCAAGCTCTGGGATCCTCCCACCTCGCAGGGTCCTACAGCCCGGGCTCCAGTCAGAGCCCAAATGTCTACATGGCAATTAAACAGTCCCTTACCCCGAGCCCCAGGAGCCTGAGTCAGCTGGCATGGGCCAGCTGTGGGTTTTTAATTGCAGTGTAGACATACCCAGAGACTGCTCAGGCCTCAGTGGTTTCACTCAGCTTTATAACCGACACAGATGGTCTGTCTGCTGGGCAAATACACTTTATTTCAGAACATGGCAAAGATTTTCCTAAAGTCAAGCTCCTATTTTTGAAGATCTGGACCTATATGCCTTGCTGCAGTGATAAAGTCAATTCGTATTCTTATAAAAATGCAAAGGAAAATAGAGAAATATCATAATTTCTGTGAAGGTTAGGCATATCGGGCACGGAATCTAGTCTATCACATCCTAAATGTATATGAATAGCAAAGAAGCTATGAAGTTTAACACCAGGTAAAAACTAAATACATCACTTCTATTTGATGAAAGGCCTCATTATAGTCATTGATCTACTAGGTGCTGATTGCCTTTTACTACTGCATCAAACCATCCTGACAGCAGTCACCTAAACTATAGGATGAATCATAGTTTATTACCTAGAGAAAATTTTCAAAAGTGCTTAAGTGACTTAGGAGCCTACACTTCACTAAAGTTAATAGATTTAATCTTCTCAATGCCTAAGTCACTCCTAAGTCACATAGGCACTTTTGAAAATTTTGCCCCACGCCATAAATTGATAAGATTTCTGTCTGCAATCAAACTTGTACTACTATAGCCTCTGATCATATTTCAGCAGAATGTCACCATTTGGATGGAAGACCATGATGGGAAACGTTATTTCTGATGTTAGTGTTTTGGATTGGTTTTACACTACTCACATGTCCACATTCGGAATAAAATGGAACAGACAACTCTCCTATCACCACTCACCACCTGAGCTCATCTATTTGCTATTTAATGTGTTAACACTGTCTGGAGTGGCTGTGAGTGCCTACCTCAGGGCAGACTGTCCAAAAACAGGGCAGACACCGCAAACTGGTAGTGTGTTCTATAATTAGATTTCACCAAGCCAAACGACTGTGAATGCCTGGATCACTGTAACAGTCTTACCATGGAGTTACAGACAGGCCCCTTAGGCTCTCCGTCTATGTTGTCAGCCAGACAAACTGGACTTAGTGTAAATCGTCACTTACACCAAGCATCACCTAATATTTAGGTTGCTTCCACTCCCAAGAGACCAGTCACTTATTCCAGATCAATTGGTACCCTAGATCTTACACCAAAGACAACCCCTTTAGCCAATCCTGTAAGAAACTATCTAAAGATTTATTAACTAAGAAAAATAAATGAGTTATTTACAAGTTAAAGCAAGCAAACATATGCACATAAATTAGTTATCATCTAAATCCTAACAGTGACAGAGTTGTGTGATCTGTCAGTTCAAAGTGTCCTTCAGGGCAGACCCATTGGAATCTCTGGTCAGAGTTCAAACAGCAGAGAAAGATGGCAAATTTTCCTGTGGCTTTGTTTTATTTCCTTCATTCAGCTTCCAAGTCCACAGGATGAGTTTCCTTGCACGTAGCATTTCCCAGGTGGGATAGGGTCATTAACCAATCTTTTGTATTGCTATATTCCTTGATGGCTCATCTGATTTTGATGGGTCGGGGAGCAGAGGTGCTGGAACAATTTTTATATTGGGGGTGCTGAAAACCATTGATCAAACTGTAAACCCTGTATATGATGGATACCACTTCAAGACAGGGGGTGTGGCAGCACCTCCCGCACCCCTAGTTCCAGCACCTATGCCAGGGAGGGGGAAAGAGATTCTAGTGCCTGGTTTCACAAGTTCAGAGCTAACATTTTCAAAGTTATCAAGCAAAATGGACAGATTTTCTTATAGCAGAGAATACTGATGTTACAAGTGAGATTCATGCATGCAGCAATTTACAAGCATTCCATAGAGTCTAAACACTAAATACATACTTATCTGATTAATACCTATTCCAGGGGTCGGCAACCTTTCAGAAGTGATGTGCTGAGTCTTCATTTATTCACTCTAATTTAAGATTTCGCATGCCAGTCATACATTTCAACGTTTTTTAGAAGGTCACTCTCTGTCTATATTCTATAACTAAACTATTGTCTTATGTAAAGTAAACAAGGTTTTCAAAATGTTTAAGAAGCTTCATTTAAAATTAAATTAAAATGCTGATCTTACGCCGTCGGCCCGCTCAGTCCGCTGCCGGTCTGGGGTTCCGTTCATCTAAGCCGGCAGCAGGCTGAGTGGGACTGGCGGCCGGGACTCCAGACCGGCAGTGGGCGGAGCGGCTCAGCCCGCTGCCGCTCAGCCCACTGCCGGTCTGGGGTCCCGGCCCTGCCCACAGAGTGGGTACCTACCTTCTCCCTGGTTCGAGCCCATTCTCTTCCTCTCTCTCTGCACTGAGCTGAGGGTGGGAGTGCACTGAGCACAGGGTTGGGAGTGAAGGAGCAGGCTGGGGGTTGGGGTGTAGGGTCTGGCCAGGAGCTAGAATGAGGGAGGGGGGCTCAGGGTTGGGGCAGAAGGTTTAGGTGTGGAGTGCTTACCTGGGCAGCTCCCATTTCGTGGTGGGGGTGGGGATGTGGGGGGTGCAAGAGTCAGGGCATAGAGTGTGTGGGGGCTGGGTATGTGTGGGGGTGCTGGAGTCAGGGCTGGGGTTATGGGGGCTGCAGGGGTCAGGGCAGGGGGCTGGGTGTGCGTGAGGGGGTGCAGGGGTCAGGGCAGGGGCTTGGGGGGGGCAAGACGGGGAGTGGGGTGGGAGTTGGGACTCCTGGGCTCCAGGAAGGGGCTGGTGTCTGACGCTCGGGGGAGGAGTGCTGGGAGCCAGGACTCTGGATTCCTAGGTTTCCAGCTGGGCTCTACTTGTTCGAGGGGGTGGGGGGGCAGATGGAGACTAGGGCTCCAGACTCCTGGATTCTGCCCTTAATGCCAGAGGGGAGCAGGGTCCAGTGACCTGGAGTGGGGAAAAGAGCAGGGCCGCCCAGAGGGGGGGTAAGTGGGACAATTTGCCCCAGGCCCCGCAGGGGCCTCCACGAGAATGTCGGAGGCTCCCCCTGCCTCTTTCTTTCCCCATCCTCTGGCGCCTCAGCGCGCTGTGTCCAGGAGCGGCCCTGGACAGTGCTACAGCGGCATGGCTCGGGCGGAGCCTGAGGTCCTCCCGCTCGGAGCCGCGTGGTAAGGGGGCGGGGCTGTGAGCTCCGGTGAGCCGAGCGGCAGGAACTCCTGGACGTGGCTCGCTGAGGCTCTGGGAGAGGGGGTAAGTGGCATGGTAAGCCCCTCTGAGCCGGGCACCCCCTGACCCCATCCCCCCCAGCCCTAACCCCCCAGCTTCGAGCCCAGCCCCTCTGAGCCGGGCTCCCCACTCCCCCCTGCAGCCCTGACCCCTAGCTCCGAGCCCAGCCCCTCTGAGCTGGGCACCCCCTGACCCAGAGCCCAGCTCCGCACCCAGCCCTGGGCAACAGTAGCACCACCCCCAGGCAGCGACAGCCCATTGGCACCAACCATCACCATCACCCAGCAACCGCCCATTATGTAATTGCAAATGTATACATACCATTAAAACATTTAATGTTTTAAATAATGTATTTAATGTATTTTCAAATTATTAAAAATTAATTTTTGAATGTATTTCACTGGTTATTTTTTACATTTCCAAATACATGTTACTATAGAATTGCCACTTTTTTTATGGAAGGGGCCCCCAAAATTGCTTTGCCCCAGGCCCCCTGAATCCTCTGGGCGGCCCTGGAAAAGAGGCATGACCCAGCTGTTCCCAGGGTCCAGCAGGCGGTGAGCTGTAGCCCCCGGGCTCGGGTTCAGCCTGTGGGATGTGGCGTGCCCCAGTACAGAGCCGAGCTCATTCCGGCAGCGGGGCTCCAACCCCAGGGCAGCCTGCCTGAGTCCAGGGAGCGGGGCCGGCCGTGCTCGGGGCGGGCGCACGGCGCAGCTGGGACACAGGACCCTTCCCCACTTACAGCCGCGCGGGCGCTGCAACTCCTGTGGGGCTGGGTCCCTCTTCCTGCCCCTGCCAGCGGGGCCGCTTCCGGGGCCACTCAGACTCCGCGGACACCAGGTAGCTGTATGGACACGCTAACCCGGAAACACAACCTCCCACCGGAAGTGACAGAGATCAGGAAAGCATGTGCAAATGCCAGCGGGAGGGGCGGAGAAGAGCGGGCCAGGCTGGGCCGGGCAAGATTTTTAATGGCACGCTGCTGCCTGTCGGGGTCCTGGCCGCCGGCCCCGCTCAGCCCACTGCTGGTGGCCGGGACCCCAGTAGGCAGCAGCATGCCATTAAAAATCAGCTCGTGTGCCGTCTTTGGCACGCATGCCATAGGTTGCCGACCAATGACCTATTCTGATCAAAACTAACAAAGGTGAACGGGTCTGGTCTCAAGCTACGAGTTTGTTAGTTCTTAGCTAATGCCTGCAGCCTAGGCAAGAGCTGGCATTTGGCCTGCCAGCATCACAAGTACCACCCCCTCTCCTGATAATATCTGAGCACATATTTGAATCTAATTATAGGAAACTAATTATAGGCCCAGACATATTGAAACATTTTTCTTCCTTCTTTCTGCAATGTAACTTAAACTGTTTGTTTGTGTTTTTAAATACCCTTCATAATCTTCTGCAGTAGATTTGAGGAATTATGGAGTAACTGTTATACCATTATTTAAAAAATAGGTCTTATTTTGTGCATCACGGCAATGATGTTCTCCGTTATCCTCATCTCGTTGGAGAGGGCGTTCCACAGTTATGATTTCTATGGATAGATACACCATGGTATGAAACTTCTCTTTAACTCTCCATAATGTCTTGTCCCCTCATCCCCATGCATACCGTCTGCTTCTTCTCCACAACAGACTGCTCCTCATGTTTCCCATGCATACTGTCCTCTCACCTATGCTCATGTTCACTGTCCATTCCTCATGAGCAAGCCCCATAGCCATGTCTGCGTTCATGACATTCTTTCCAGACCACAATGTCTATAAAAGAGACGTCATATTTTAAAATGAACTAGCACGGCAATCTGGCCTCAGTAAAACTATTTCAGTAATTAATTTGTGACTTATGGTGTGGGGAGAAGGGTGGAGAATAAGAAAACACAGACCACCACATTTTACAAGGTCTCCTGGAATCTGAGGTTTTGCTGCCCTCACAAGCTATTTCTTGCATTTGCAGGGCTCACATCTCTAGGCTGAGTTGATGAATCTCATTTACTTGTTAATCTGAAGCATTTTTCCCCGTCCAAGGTAATTCAATTTAATGTAAGGGTGATTCTAGCCAAAAATAAGCATACTTTTCCCCCATGCATTCCTTCCTACATATATTCTACCATATATAAGATACACTGGCTCCAGTGGATGCCATATATATCACATGTATAGGGTGACCAGATGTCCTGATTTTATAGGGACAATCATGATTTTTGGGTCTTTTTCTTATATAAACTCCTATTACCCTCCCCCCACCCCCTGTCCCGATTTTTCACATTTGCTGTCTGGTCACCCTAGACATGTATCCACTGGCCCAAATTCTGCTATCATTCACACCAGCACAAGCCTGTTTAAATCAAGTATGATAGCATATTTTGGATCACTTCTCTATTTTTTTCATGGTAAGTATTCTTTCTTCTCCACAGTCTCCTGGTTTCTTTATTCCCAGTCTCTCTTTAGCAAACATGAGCCTACAAATCTTTAAGAAGTGGCTTCTTGTTCCACCAGTATATCTCTCCAGTGGCTTCAGAGGAGTTATGCTGGATTAACACAGGTGTAAATGAGATCAGAATCTGGCCCTGAGCTGGAGCTTGGGGCGGCCACTCCGGACAGGGGCGGCAGGTCCAGCTATTCGGCGGCAATTCGGCGGACGGTCCCTCACTCCTGCTAGGAGTGAAGGACCTTCCGCCGAATTGCCGCCGCAGATCACGATCGCGGCTTTTTTTTTTTTTTTTTTTTTTTTTTTTTTGTGGCTGCTTGGGGCGGCCAAAACCCTGGGGCCGGCCCTGGCTGGAGCAGATTCAAAATTAGCAAAATGAGTTCACTGCAAACAAAGTTATAGTCAGGAAAGTTTTTACAAATTGCTGTCAATGGCAATATATTAACAGGCCATTCCTTACATATGACAGCACTTTCAAGGGATAGGTGAATTTACATTACAAAACCAGAATATCTATCTACTATGAAGACGACAAGCACTTCCATTGGCACCAGGATGCCTTCAATAAATCAGCCAATGTATTGTTGTTTGGCTTTGGGGGCTGTTGCAGGTAGTCAATATTTTTTTGTAAAGGAGATTTTAAAAGGGCAAAGAGCAGGTAGGTGCTCAATCCCCTTTGAAAGTAAATGGGAGTGAGAATCCTAACGACACTGTACGCCTTAGAAAATCTCCCCCTTAATTACAAGTCAAGTCAAAATCAAATAGCAAATATATTATAAATGTTTATTACATACTCCCTTTTCCCTCATAGGTGCTTGTCTTTTTAGGCCTCACAATTGCAAATAGTTAAGCACCTGCTTAACTTTAAGCCCATGAGTAGTTCCACAGACATCAATGGGAGTGTCCACATGCTAATTAAGGGGAGGGTCAGATTTACCATTTATTCAGCAAATTTATCAGGCCATCTTTCCCTGTAGAATAATCAATCAGACAGTTCTCCAGAACTGGAAGGAGTCTCAATCTCTTTATGGCTCTCCACAGCAGGTAACAAGAAACATGGAGGCACTGAGGAGAATAGCATCTGGGGGGTGCCAAATCCTGCTCCCACTGTGCCACTGATCTGGTCAAGATCTCCATGCGGGCAGCCCACCAGACTGCTGAAGTGGTATCCTCAGCCGCTGGATCCCTGAATATCTGAAGCCTCCAGAGTCTGTACAGGCATTGTCCCAGTCTTGGGGTCCCTAGGCACATCCTTGATCCATTGTCTAACACTCCCTCCTGAGAGCTGAAATCTCATGTTCCCCTGCCCAAGCCCTGGAACCAAGACTCCCTGTTAGCTTGAATGCACCCTCTCTGAGAATCCCGTCAAAGATATGAGCTTTCTGGTTTTCCTCTTCAAGGGGTAACATGGTAGGTGTAGCATATACCACACACAGACACTCTGCATAGAATTCTACCATGCTGTTGCTCTTTACTTAATCACATGATCTATTAAAAAAAACAATCAATTCTACACACATTTCCCCATCTTCATTTCCTCACTACTGCAGGGCATTCTTTGGGCAGGGGTAGGTGTCCTCTGGGGCCGTCCAGGTCCTTCTGCTGCAGAGTTTGCCTTGAGTTCCAAAACCTACAGTCTCCTACCCCAGCTCACCTGCCCTGTTCTTTTTGGTTGATCTATGCCCTTCCTTCTTCCTTCCCGCACTTTCTCTGAATATCTCTCTTCTTCCACCCTATGAATCCTTATTTAAACCCATAATTTGTCACCTGGCATCTTTTGTTCTGTTCCTGGTAAATTTCTGCTCTCTGCTTTCCCCCTCTCCTCAGAGAGGTCAAGTAAAACCAGTTTCCCCTAAGATGCAGTTACTCGTTTGTTCTCCCCAGGTAAGCCTTACTCATGTGCTGATAGTCCTTCACAATTGACTTGATCTGGCAGAGACGTGTCACAAGCCATGTCTGTTCAGGGTGGCTACACATGCAGAGGGGCATTCATGGTACAACAATTTCATAATACTTTCATCATAACCGCATGATATCAACCATCACACCCTGCTCATGTAAAAGTTCTATGGTAGACAATAGGCCAGATTCTCAGCAGGTGTAATGTCATCTCTGCCAATTTACACCAGTTGAGGCTCTAACCAAATGTGAGTAAACTGATAGGCTTTTCCCACTCTTGCACCCACAACTCTTGGTTAAGGGCTTTGGATAACATTTTCAAAAGCATGTAAATGAATTAGGCACAGACCTGGGCAGGAAGAATTGCTGTGATTTTCCAAATATTTTCCTGTCCTGAATTGAGACAAAAAGTTGAAATCTTGAAAAAAATCTAAAATCCATAAAAATGTCAGTTCAGGTCAATTAAAATGTTTCATTTTAATTATGCCCTTTAAAACACACACAACTATAAATTTACTTAAATGATGTCATTCTGACATGAAAAATAGAAATTGTTTTCATTCAGAAAAGGTCCAAATAGGATGTTTCAAAAATTTTGAAACTTTTTTTTTTATTTGAAATGGGAAATTCATCAAAACGGACCCCTTTCTGCACAGTTTTGGACTGGACCAATTGACATTTTTTGACAAAAAATGTTTAGTTGAGAAATCCCCAACAAGCTCTACTTCAGAATTTAAGTCCCATTTTCAGAAGTGACTTGGGCATTTAAGTCCCATTAACTTTCAGTGAGACTTAAGATCCCGAGTGCCTAACCCACCTCTGAAAAATGGGACTTGGGATCCTAAATCACTTAGGCACTTTTGAAATTTTTCACCCTGCGTCATCCTGGGATAAATGCCCATCTCAGCCAGTGAAGTCACTAGGAAATCTCATTCCTTGCGGGACTGGACTTGAATTTCACAGACGACGAGGGCGCTCAGCAAATCCCAGGACTGGGAGCTAGCACCGAACATGTTTGGTCCCTTGGCACACTCCCCTTCTATTGTATGAAAGAAAACAAGACTCATTTAAACCATATGTTGCAATGCCATAGTGACAGCATGGGAATGGCAGTCCGAGTGTGACAAACCAACTGTCAGCAGTCACAGTTTTATAGAATGTTTTAATGAAAGGCGCTGGGAGAAGACTTTTTCATATGGGGATGAATGCTAAAAAGGGCGCGATTCATAATACCGTCAACTGAGCAGAGTGCTTTGTCTTGATTTTGCAAAGATCAGACATGTTTATATATTTTTCCTCCTTCCAAACAACAGTCCCGTCTAAAGCAATGGGCTAAAACAGCAGAGACTGGGCACTGCTGGCACGTATACAGCCGCCACAGAAGATTCCCTGCCTGACCCCCTAAATGACATCAGTGTGTCAAACTTGTGTTATGAGTCAAGGCCATATACACACACAAACACCGCAGTCCTCAGCTAAACCTTAATGTTTATGGGCCTGCCTCCTCGCACCTTTTTCATCCACTGCACAGCTCTGTATACAGCAAAAAACAGTCTAGCGCTCTCTTGTCTGCGTCCTAATTGACTCTTGCCATAGCTGATTTTTATCTCCAGTTGGTACACTTTAAGATTTACCATCCCCTGTTTAATTCCTTTCATTCCACCATCAAAATGTGTGGATCATTTCCTTTGATCTCTGGTATAAAAGGTTGTTTAATCTTAAAAGTTTTTTTTTTTTTTAATTTCTGTAGAATTTATTTTTTTCCTTCATTCCAATTAAAAAAAAAAAAAAAAAAGCTGCAACCATCACATCATCAAAAATCTGTTAAGTGCACAGGCTAAAGGTTATTCTTTTTTTTCCTCCCCAGAGTACTCTTGAAACAAAGTATTACCATAGCAACAGCCACTGCTGCTCCCTAGATAAGGAGTGCAGGAGCACCGGCCGCAGCAAAGAACGTTCCTGCTTCAGTGAGTGCTGACCCTGTATCACACCCATCCCAGAGCCTTTCACCGGTCGGTAAGTACATCTGCACACATGCACTTTACCTTTGCTTGAGTAACAATTTTTTTGCAGTCACCAGGACCAAGTTAGTTACAGTCATTTGATATTCTCTAGTTGCACTTCTGTAGACTATTATCTATACCAATGCTGAGCTTACAGTAAAGTTCGGAACTCCAAGTACTCCACAGGATAGATTTGGAAGAAGTAAACATATGATACCATATGGTGAAAGTTGGAGGTGGACTGAGCTGTGAATGGGAACGCTGGGATGGTGGATGAAGTGCTATAAAGACAAATGTGTCACTTTATTTTAATTGCAGCGTTATTTCATGGACAAATTGTGCAAATTGACAGAATATGAAAGATTATTAGGATTTTATCCAACTAAAAAGAAATGACATGTGTAGGGTATGTTTTGCTCCTAGAGGAATTAATTAGGCAAGGTTTTGCATATTTAATCATCTCCAAGTATAGCACCTTTTTTTGTCAGAAACTCAGACATTTTATTCTGCTTTTGATCCATTGATTCAAGTTTAGCTGCTGCTACTACAGGGCCTGATCCAAATCCCCGTGTGAGTCTCTCTCCATGGACTTGGCAGACTGTTCAAAATCAATTTTGTGGGCTAGGTGCAACACACAGAGTTATTTGTCAGAGGTTTGGGTGGACAAAGAATGCACAGTCCGGATTTTAAACACATGCAGTATTATGTATCGTAGAGATGGTACATTTTAAGGCTGCTTTATAAAAAGCAATTCAGACCACGTTGGTGGGAATTTTTGGAAACAACAACCTAGTGTCAAATGAAACTTTTAACCCTGGAGTAGAAACTTTGTATAATGTTATCAGGGCTCAAGTCGAGGCAAGTTACTCTGATGAGGTGGTATAAAACCACAGTGATCAAACTGCCAGTGAAGAATTTCATTTTGAGACCTCTTGAAAAAAATAGTCAGTCTCCTTGTGTATGACATACATTTTCTAATCTTAATGTGCTTAATTCAAAAACCTACCAGAGGACTTACTTGTGCGGGTGGCAGAATATAATCAGGGTATAGAAGAAAGAGCACACTCTCTAACGAAATCAAATCTTGACTTCTGATCAGAGGAGAATGGACCATTCTCTGCTGCCTTGCTCCTGGAATAGTCATTTTCAGCTGTGTGAAGTGAGTGCGTAGTAGGCGTAAAACACTCTTGTACTGGAATGGTCGCATTTTACACCCACTTTGCACAGATATAAATGGCTGCACTAGGTGCAAAACAGGAATGAACTGAGCCTCTGGCTCTTTTTTAGGGTTCAATCATAAGGTCTCTTGCTTTCCCATAGAGGGGACTACGGTGATTCCCCACTCTCCCGTATGCGCTATCCACATTGTAAGAGCTTCCAAAGGATGGGGGGCAGGGGAGAGAAGCTGCCAACAGGCAGGCAGGGGTTGGAAGCCTGCCTACACCACCCCTTCATGCAGATGCCAGCACCTCGGAGTGAAGCACTAGCAAAAAGGCTGGCACCGCTTATTTCCCCCTTGGTGTGAAAAAGCACCAGCGTGTGATTCTCGAAGTCACAGGCCAGGTCTACGCTACAGAAAAATCCACACACCATGAGCGACAGTGGGAAGGCTTCTCCAGTTGACATAGCTACCACCTCTCAGGGTGGTGGAATAGGGCTTGCACAGACTAGCCACCTTCCTGAGTGACGTAAGTTACACCGAAGTAAGCGCTAGTGAGGACAGCGCTAGGTCGGTGGGAGAAGCTCTCTCACTGACATAGCTACCGCCGCTTGGGGAGGCGGGGTAATTTTGCCAATGGGAGAGTTCTCTCCATCAGGATAGAGCGTCTGCACTAGCAGCACTACAGCTACATTGGTACAGCTGTGCCGCTGCAGTGATTCTAGTGTAGACTAGCCCTAAGTATGCCAACAGGAGAAGCTCTCCCATCAGCGTAGGAGCATCTTCACTTAAGCAGCACAGCGCAGCTGCACCGATGCAGCCTGTTAAGTGCAGACCTTGCCCACAGTCTGATTCATGTCCTGCCACTGGGACAGTGCAGCCCTTCGCTTATATGTCCATTGGGCAACACCCTATCAAATATTCATAGTTACCACTTGCAGCTCTATAGTGCATCAATAGCAGCTAGAAAAGCATTGCTCACTTACATGCATACAAACACATTCGCAATCCCACCTCCAAATATAAGGCCCTAGCTGGCAGCCCTTACTCACACAAACAGTCCTATCAAAATAAGAGGATCTGATTCTGCTCCCATTAAAGTCAGTGAAGATTTTTCCATTGGCTTCAGTGGAAGCAGGATTGGGCTCGAAGGCACTGTTCCCCTGAGGAGGGGGCCAGGCCTTTAATCTCTCATACCCTGTTTTTCTTTTCATCGAAATTTGATTGCTAAGAAGGGAAAAAACAAACAAGAAAATAATCGGCACACAGCCCTTTCAACAAGCAGTCCCTGTCCTTGTCTCAGAACATTATAATTAAAACTGCAAGAAAAATATTTTGGGTTATTAGTCAATAGCATTTTCCTTTTCAAACACTATACAAAAGTTCACGTTAATTATTGGCAAGTGTATATTTTTAATTAAGTGCACTGGGTCCAGGGGAAGTGTAAGTACCTTGCATTATAACTGTTTCTATAGTAATATTTTTATTAACTAGCAGAATAAATATTCATATTAAACCTGCATTACTTACCACAAAAGAGTCTTCTCAACAGCTGTTATTTATGCACCATCCATGCCAATATTTCAAAGGTCTCTTCAACGATGACTCATAGATTACATGCTGGGGGGTTGCTCTTATTTTTCCTTGGTGACCACATTGCTTATGGGCTCAGATGACCCTCTGGGTGAATAGAACATCCAGGAGCTAGCATGAGAGATGTGTGCACTACTGAGCCATTAGAAGGCGCACCTTGGGTAAAGCTTGCAAGGGTTCAACATACATTTTATAAATCTACACTATACATGGAAAACTTGCAATAGAAATTTGTAATAAATCACCCCCCTTAATGTGAAACATGGTCTATTGTCATCTACAATTTCAGCAGGAGTTCACTTTGGTTGCAATTGCTGTTAATGTTAACAGAAGCTAAGAATAGCCCTGCTGGTGTATCATCTGACATCTAAACGGTCATTTATTACTTATGCAACTTTTTAATCTTCATGCAGTTATAGTAAAAGAAAGTCTCAGCCAGTTTTAAGCAGATGTCATTTGGGTGGAACTGTAGGGCATGATTTTCAACAATGGGCTGTGCACTGAAACATAAAAATAGCAGAATTCAGCATGCACGTTTTCCACTTAGATGGACACCTCTGTGCACAAACAGTACTTTGTTTGTACAGTCAGGCAGATGGGCAAGGCAACTGGGCACATGCAATCATGCATGGCTGTCTTTAAAAGCCAGGCCCCAAATGACCTAGTTATACTTATTTTGCAAGGTAACTGCTGTTGCAGCGCATTTGTCTATTATTGATTGAGAGGTACAGGTACACTTTTAGGTCTCTTTGTGCGGTGACACTTATACCATTAATAAAAGCAGCGATAGGCTAGTAATAAAACCTCAAATCCCCAAACCTTCAAATTCCATTTAAAGAGCCATTCATATTTGACACACCCCCTCATCCCCTCCATGAATCCAAAGCTAGCCCTACAGTTTTAGTCCCACGTCAGAATCAAAATGTGACCAAGGCCTAATTTGTTTTTTTTTGTTTCAAATGTGATGAAAATCTCACACAGACAGGTTTTTCTCATGAGATTTCAGTCCAGGAGTGTTAACATTTCACAGGAACGGTTGATTTCACAAGATTTCCATCTATTTGGGCAATAATCTGTGAGAACAGCAGTCTTGAATCTAACCCTAAACCCTAGCCTTTCTATGACCTAAAGTTAAAAGCTGAGCTAAACCAAATCTAGATTTAAAAAACTGCTTGCTTTGCCCCGTCTATGTAAAATACTCTTATCTAATTGAAAACTGGATTAAACTTCAGTGGAAGGTAATTTTCAATACAGGAACTCCTCACTTAATATTGTAGTTATGTTCCTGAAAAATGCTACTTTAAGCAAAACGATGTTAAGTGAATCTAATTTCTCCATAAGAATAATGTAAGTGTGTGTGGGGGGGAGATGGGGTTAGGCTCCAGGGAAATTTTTTTCACCAGACAAAAGACGTGTGTATATATATATATATATATATATATATATAATACACACACATATACACAGTATAAGTCTTAAACAAACAATTTAATACTGTACACAGCAATGATGATTGTGAAGCTTGGTTGATGTGGTGAAGTCAGAGGGTGGGATATTTCCCAGGGAATGCCTTACTGCTAAATCACAAACTGGCACTCGGCTGAGCCCTCAAGGGTTAACACATTGTTGTTAATGTAGCCTCACATGCTACAAGGCAGCACGAATTGAGGGTGGGGAGACAGCATGGCAGAGAGAGACAGAGACACATACCATGTGTGTGAGAGATGCACATTGCCCCTTTAAGTACGCTGACCGCACTCTAAGTACATTGCCTTTTTAAGTAGATCAGCAAGTTGAGACAGCAGCTGCTTCCAGCAAGCTCCCTCCATCCTGAGCCCTGTCGTATTCACCCCTCCCCCAGCTCTATGGAGATGGGGTAAAGGAGCGGGATGGGGAAGCAGAAGTGGGGAGCGGGAGGGGAACACCCTGACATTAGCACAGCAATGCACAGCAAGCAGGAGGCTCCCGGGAGCAGCTCCAAGGCAGAGGGCAGGAGCAGCACACGGCAGTGGAGGGAGGGACAGTTGAACTGCCCAACAATTGATAGCCTGCTGGGCGGCTGCCAGAGAGGGAACTTAGAGGAGCTGATAGGGAGGCTGCCGGCCCACCCTGGTTCCAAGTCCTCACCAGCTAGTTCCAATGGGCTGCTCTTCCTGCAAGCAGTGGAGAAAGCAGGTGGTTGCCAAACAACGTTATAATGGAGCATTGCGCAACTTTAAACAAGCATGTTCTCTAATTGTTCAGCAACGAAACAACGTTAACCGGGATGACTTTAAATGAGGAGTTACTGTCTAGCATTAAAACCTTTCAATTTTGGCAATTAAAGTAATCACTTACTGCCAGGACGGCAGGCTTTTTTGTAGAAAGTGTAGATGTTTTCTTTGTGGTAAAAGAATGCACCTGGAACATCTGTATATGTACTTTAAGGTGTTTTAATAAAGTCGTCCAGTGAGTCAAATTCCTGGTCAAAAGGATTGCCTCATTTTTGCTGTGTTCGCCTTGGACCATTTAGCAATTTACTGACATCGAAGGAGGTGTTAGCGGATGAGACGTTCCAGGTATTCTTCATCTGCCTTTCCATCCCCTGAACATATGACGGCCCAAAGGATTCTAATTATCATATGGCCATGACTCAGCAAGTGAGCTAATCCCAAGAGGAACTGGATGGCTTTTAGTAATCTACCCAGACTCACTGTTTTTTTCAGTCTATCCGGCCATTCCCCAATCCTCCCCATCCATAAGGACGGTCATTAAAATTTTATGCCATGTGCTTTCACAATTAGCAACACATAGCCAACCTGCTCCAAAACTTGAACTCATTAATAGCTAAAAGAGAGCACTTGTTAACACTCCCTACCCCCCGCCCCACCTGGTCTCAGCCTTTGCTAACCTAAGGAATGAGAATCTAGGTAACCCTTCCAGCCCAAAACTCAGTCTAAATTCTTGCACAGTCCTAATTCTGATGCAAAACTCTGCATTCATACAGAAAATGTCTCGTGCTGGCCCAAATTAATCCCTCCTATAACTCTGCTGAAATCACTGGAGTTGCATAAAGGATTAATTATTCTCTCTACATATGTACCTATCTTAATCCATCATGTACAATAATTTCCTTAAAAGGTGACTGATGTCGAGCAGAGAATGCAGAATGTCGTAGCATGTAGTCCAGCTGAAAAAGAGATGCATTCAAGAATCTAAAATATGAGCTCAAGAAAATATGTGCTTCCATTTCAAAGAGGAAATTAGTGATTTGTATTAATTATCTTCACATTTTTCTCTTCTAGAATTTTTGAACATTTATTCAATAATTCACTTCTTGGGTGTCAGGATTTTATTTTTATTGCTTTGTGAAAGCACATTTAGAATTCTTCAGTTATGTGCAGATAAACTGTGCGTGACTTTCTGTTCTAAGTCCCATTGCACCTAGATGCTTTGAAAAAATTTACATTTCAAAGCAGCCTGCGAAGGTTTTGCAGCTTTCTAAAACTGAGACTAGCGGTGGGCAAACCTCAAAAGCTTGAAGGGTCAACCTCACCACTAGTAGCCACACAGCCCTTTACCTCCGACGAAGTGGGTATTCACCCACGAAAGCTCATGCTCCAATACGTCTGTTAGTCTATAAGATGCCACAGTACTCTGAGATAAATCAATTAACAGCAGGATACCAAGAGAGGAAAAATAACTTTTGAAGTGGTAAGAGAGTGGCCCATTACAGACAGTTGACAAAAAGGTGTGAGTAACCGTAGGTAGAATTAGTATTGGGGAAATTAAGTTTAGGTTTTGTAATGACCCAACCACTCCCAGTCTTTATTCAGGCCTAATCTGATGGTATCCAGTTTGCAAATTAAGCCAGTTTATCTTGTTAGACTGACCTCACACTTGGTAAAGAAACCCCCATCCTTTCATGTATTTATACCTGCTCCTGTATTTTTCACTTCATGCATCTGATGAAGTGGGTTCTAGCCCACGAACGCTTATGCCCAAATAAATTTGTTAATCTCTAAGGTGCCACAAGGACTCCTCATAGATTTTACTCATCATTACGTATGGTTTCCAGTTTTCCAGTTCTGTCCTACCAAAAGTTAATGGCCCACCATTAATTTGAAACTGTCACACTTCTTTCTACATTTTTATTGTTGTTACAAACACCACCTAAAATGACTATAGCTGAAAGGGATTAGAGAAGCAACCAAAAAGTTTTTCCTTTATTTTTCCAGTGTGCTTAATTTGTACATTTGACAGCACTTCCTGCTCTATGGTCAGTTTCACTGTTTCCCCCTGTACAATCCATTTGTTAGTCAGTTTTCCCTGTCAGTGTGGATCTGTTGCAGCAACATGAATGAAAAAATCATTTGTAAAAACAGGAAACTGTTGTTGTAAAACCACTCCCCCCCCCCAAATAATTAGTATGTATTTACAGTGTCTACCACAGTGGTGCTCTGGTCCTTGAGCGAGGACTCTAAATTAGTAGCTCTCAACCTTTCCAGACTACTGTACCCCTTTCAGGAGTCTGATTTGTCTTCCATACCCCCAAGTTTCACCTCACTTAAAAACTACTTGCTTACAAAATCAGACATAAAAATACAAAGTGTCACAGCACACTATTACTGAAAAATTCCTTACGTTCTCATTTTTACCATAGAATTATAAAATAAATCAATTGGAATATAAATATTGTGCTTACATTTCAGTGTATAGTATATAGAACAGTATAAACAAGTCATTGTCTGTATGAAATTTTAGTTTTTACTGACTTCACTAGTGCTTTTTATGTAGCCTGTTATAAAACAAGGCAAATATCTAGATGAGTTGATGTACCCCCTGGAAGACCCCTGCGTACCCCCAGTAGTACACATCTAGGTTCCCTCTAAGGTGAACGCCTGCACAGCTGCGCAGGAGGCCACCAAGGGCCGTGCAGGCGTGCACACTGCACTCGGGCGTGGGGTGAGGTTGGGGGTGGTGATGTGGGAGCTTGGGGCATGCAGGGCTGCGACAATTCCCCCAGCCCTGGGGCTGCAGCACAGCGAGGAGAGAGGCCTCTTCCCCCCAGCCTGGGGCTGCAGCGGGGCAAGATGCCTTTCCCCCGGCCCCAGCCCCAGAGCTGATGTGGCCAGGGAGAGGCCCCTCTCCCCTGGTCCCCGCCCCAAGGCTGCTGCGGCAGAGAGAGATGCCTCTCCCCCAGCCCAGGTGCTGTTGCGGGGAGAGAGGACTGGGGGGAATCCTCTCTTCCCACCGCAGCCCCTGGCAGCCTGCACCCCAAAGCCCTCTCCCCGGCCCCACCCCAGAGCCCTCACCCCCCTGCATCCCAACCCCTTTCCCCAGCCCTGAGCCCCCTCCTGCAGCCTGAACCCCTCATCGCCAGCCCCACCACACACAACCTCTATATTGGTGCACATAACAAAATTAATTCCACACATGGATGAGAAAAATTAGATGGAACACTGGTACACGTACCGCCGGTTGAGAACCACTGCTCTAAATAAATAAATGAATAAATAGCTTTAACACTAATACCAACAACAAATATCAGGGGGACTCAGAGACTGGTATAGAACCTGGAACTACTTTTAAGTTACAATTAGATTTCAAGTTGACTGTGTCCCTTTAAATAGATTCCTTCAAAACTAATTGTTAAAACCCCTCCCATCTGGCCTGCTCTTTTTTAGGCTGGCAGATGTTGCTTTACAATCTGCAGTTTTGCATTCATCAGTGGGAGTGGGGGGGTGGGGTCAGAAGGCAGTAAGCCCATACAGCTCACAAGCGCTCCAAGATCAGCCATGCCAGCAGTGGCTGTATGGCAAAAAATCACTTTGAAAACAGGAACTTCCCAGGGCTGGATGGAAGGAGCTGATTGGCACAGAATATAACCTCGGGAGTCAAAAAATCTTACCGCCTTATAGGTGAAACCGCGTTATATCAAACTTGCTTTGATCCACCGGAGTGCGGAGCCCCGCCTCCCCCCCCCCCCCCCCCCCCCCCCGGAGCACTGCTTTACCACGTTATATCCAAATTCATGTTATATCGGGCCGCATTATATCAGGGTAGAGATGTATATCTGTTTTATGGTATGCTTCTTTTTGTTGTTGTAGCTTCAAGAGAAAACCTTTTCAATGATGTCAACAGAGTGTGTGCAACCACTTGATATCCCAGAAGACAGATTGGACAAGCGAGACTCACACTGCAACCGTTTAGGTAAGTGTTATTATGGTGATGTCAGTGACTTGTAATTAGAGAGATGTCTTCTTTACATCATTAAGTACTGTCCACTGGCTTTTTCTTTCCAAGAGGTATAACTGAGCCCTCGTGAAACCCGATAGACTATGCCTTCTGGTAACACATCTGCTGCCAGATGGACAGGCAAAGGGTGTCTTTCCTGCATATAAATATTAGCTGAAGCTCTAGAAGGAAATTAATTAAAGAGAGGAAAGGAGAAAGAGTCATTGTTCTTTTTCATGACAGAGAAAGAGAAGCGCTTTTATCGATTATACAATAATAAACTGGAAGCTAAGATATATCTGAGCCTTCACTACACCCACTTTCTATGTGCAATTTCAGTAAAAGATTTCAAATATTCCTTTAGCCTATATTTGGACAGAATTTAATTTTTTTCCCCTTTATTGTCAATCTGTGTCCTTTCTGGAGCTGACTTTTTACATAACTTTTGCACTTGGAGTACCAGAGGCATCTCTGCTCATAAACATTTCTAAATATGAGGCTTTCAAGACTTTGATAGATGTGACTTTTGCATATTTTTGCATTTTGCATATTCGCCTTTGCTTCACATGTCATTACTTTATTCCAGCCTTCCAAAATTGTCATGAAGATTTGCTAACCCAGGCACAAAAATCTACTTGACTACCCGTACACTGATGGTAATAATGAAATACAAATGCTATTTTATTTGTCCCAAGCAAGTAGAATTTTGCAAGCCTGCTTTACTCACACACAATCAAGATGTCTGAGTGTGATTTCACCCTGGAAGCACAACCCAGGTCAGGGCTCTTTTATGGTAGGGGCTATGTAGAAACAAAATAAAAAATGTCTCTCCTCTGAAGAACTTATCATCTAAATAGACAAAACAGACAAAAGATGTGAGAAAGGAAGAACTATTATCCCAATTTTACAGGTGTGGAACCGAGGCACACAGGAATAAATGATTTTACACACGATCACATGGGAAGTCTGTGGCACAGCTGAGCATTGAAATCCAAAACTGCTGAGTACCTGTGCAGTGCCTTAATTGTGAAGTCATTCATCCTTACTTTCACTAGTCCATGGAAGTATGATGGTGTGAAATCTAGGACGTGAAATCAGAATCAGGCCCCTTTTGTTAAGCAAAGTTTCTAACTGAAAAGCAAAGCTGAAAAATCCAACCAAAGCCAAATTTAAAAACCAAACCTCTGGTTTGTGTGCTAGTGATGGGTCAACCTCAAAAGACTCAATTTGTTCAGCTTGACTAAGCATCCAGAAATTTGGGTAATTGTCTAGAATGTACCCAGACTATCTGATGAGTCAAGTTCTGCTTCAATATACACTGGTGCAAATCCAGAGTAACTCCACCAAAGTAAATAGGAGCTGTGGGTAGAGAGGACCTCTTAAAATTAGTCCTATTATTTAGGTGTCTAAATATGGCATCTAAGATTGAAAATATTAGCCTTAACATCTGTGTCACCCTATTTATAATATGGGTATAATTCTTCCCTTCTTCACTGTGAGGTTTAATTCTCTAAGGACAGCATAAGGTACTTAATTCTCACTTATTCCCCATTTTTAGTGGTATTAAGGCCCTTGTGATCAGGGCCGGCTCCAGGCACCAGCGCAGCAAGCAAGTGCTTGGGGTGGCCAAGGGGAAGGGGCGGCATGTCCGGCTCTTCAGCGGCAATTCGGCAGCGGGTCCCTCGGTCCCTCTCGGAGAGAAGGACTTGCCGCCGAAGAAGAAAGCGGATCGCGATCGCGGCTTTTTTTTCTTTTTCCCTGCTGCTTGGGGCGGCAAAAACCCTGGAGCCGGCCCTGCTTGTGATGGCCTTCTGTGCAGAGGTGAATTTACTTTGTGTTTTAACCAGCTACAGTGTAAGTATTGTTATTAAAGTGAGCCCTTTTTTAAATTCTGTGATTCATTATTTTCTATTAGCTAGGTATTCTTTATTTTTTCCATGCAGATGACCTTTCAGAACAGTTCATTAAGAATTGTGACCTAAAAAAGAAACCAAGAAAGGGTAAAAATATCCAGGCTTCCCAGAACAGTGAGCTGGAACAGAAAAAGCCAAGGAGAAAGGATACACCTGCCTTACACACCCCACCACCTATACCAGGTAACACAACTTAGTAATATTGAAATCTGACAAACCTCTGATGTTTCCTGGTTTACTTGTATTCACTAGGAATTGAATAAAAATATTACTGTCCTCAATTCTCCTACATCTGTGTGTGCCTACTTATGGCAGGGAGGGAGAATAGGATTCTCAAAAGCACTCGGTGTTGAAATGTATGAAAAATTCACACCCCTGAGACACATAGTTAAGCCGACTAAAGCCCCATGATAAGCCGACTAAAGCCCCATGGTGTGTACACACAGTTAGGTTGACAGAAGAATTCTTCCATCAACCTAGCTACTGCCCCTTGAGGAGATGGATTAACAACATTGATGGAAAATACCCTTCCCTCAGTGTAGCAAGTGTCTACACTACGGCACTACAGTGGCCCAGCTCCAGCACCATAGTTGAGCCACTGTAGTGTAAGCATACCCTAAGTATATTAAGTTAGATGGGTGCAATTTTTATCAATGTAGATGAGATTTAAGTAATATTTATTGTGTGTCCTTCCCTGCAGGCATCCTCTCAGACTTTTCAGAACATTTAATTAAAAGGTGTGACATCACCGAAAAACCACAGAAGGGTAAAGTGAGTTCAGTCTCTCAGCTCACTGATCAGGAACAGAAAAAACCCAGGAGAAAAGATACACCTGCAATACACATCCCACCCCTTATACCAGGTAAGAGCATTAGCACAGCTTTCAAACGTAAAAAGTAAAGGGCAGTTAGTTTAGGAACACCCTCTGGAAATGTACGGGACACCATTTATCTGCCCACTCTGCTTAAGTTATCTAATCATGCCTACTTTGATCTACTTATTTTTCTTATTCCCAATTGGAATTATTGTTATTATTTGTGTTGCAGTAGTGACCAAAATGTGCTAGGTTCTGTACAAAGATAGGATTCAGTCCCTGTTCTGAGGAGCTTACAATCTGAAAGAAATTGGGAAAGGGAGATCTCTTTTGACTTACCCTTGCTGAAAACTAAGAATGAGTTCAGTGTTCAAATTAAAAAAAGACCGGACCCAAATCTTTGCCCACAATTTGACTTGAATTTGACCACTTAGATTGTAAGCTCTTTGGGGGCAGGAGCAGTTTCTTGGTTGTGGGTTTGTTTAGCTCTAAACATGATGGGGTCCTGGTACCTGTCTGGAGCCCCCTAATGCTGGCGTAATACAAATAATACATACTAATGGCAAAGGTGAGTATTTGAACTCATCCAAGTCCCTGGAGGGTCACCTATCAATAAACGAATCCTCCAGTTTTTGTTGGGACCAGAATTTTGTTATCAGTTTAAATGTATCCAATCAGTCTTCTCCTCACCTCTCACCCATGTAGCAAATGGTGAAAGCTGAAGGTAGGAGGCAGCATGGTTTAATGTATAAAGCACAGGACTAAGAGGCAAGAACACCTGGCTTGTTATCCTGGCTCTGCCATTGACTTACTGTGTGGCCTTGGGAAAGTCACTTAGATCAAAATTTGGGTGCCTAAAATTAGGCAGTTGAATCCATCTCTAGGCATCTAATTAAAGCATGGCATGATTATTGGTTGTGCTGAGCACCTATAGTCCTGAGTGAATTTTAGGTCCTGATCCCTCACTGTGGCCAAGCACATTTCAGAAAGGGCTCTTGTGGCCCCTCTGCTGCCGTGCTGCAGGACTGAGGGAGGAGAAGAGGGGTTCAAATTATAGCCAGCCCCCAATGGTTCCAAGCATCCGTAACAGCAGTGAGGGACTGTCAGAAGGCCCCCGCGATGCCCCCTAATCCAGCTGCAGGGGCATAACGAGCATATGCAACTATCTCACTGGAAGATCGTGATATACATTGAGGTGATCCGGCAGTGGTGGCCATCCAGACAACAATGGCTTCAAGGCCTTTTTGTGGCGGTGGTACAACCGGAGAGGCTATGGAGCAGCTAACTAGCTTGGGTATCCATATGGACTCAGCCACCCAAATTTGAACATTGTGCCCTTAATTACTTTGTTTTTTAGTTTTCCTATCTGCAAAAAAGACACTGCTTCTTACTTTCCCTACACCACAAATGTGTTGTTAGCCTTAATTAGCTAATGTTTGCACAGTGCTTTGAAGATGTAAAGTGCCATATCAGCATCAAATATTACTACTGTTCAGGGAGGAGTGAGCTATTGCCAGTCAGAAGAAGCAATGTCTCAGCTGTTTCCAAATCACGGGGGAGGGAGGGACAGCTCCAAATCTAGTGTTAAATGGTTCATAAAGAAAGATACCACTGGAGAGGGACACTTACTAGATAGTAAGGAGCACTAGAAAAGAAAAGGCCTAAGGACCTGATTCAGCAAAGCATTTAAGTGCATGCTTACATTTAGAAACAGTTGGCACAGAGAGAGAGAGAGAGAGAGAAAGAAACCAAAGGAAAGAAAATTATAGAGGGGGACAATGATAAGAGGCACCTTAGAAATATTTCCACCAGACTGATGGGGAAAAAAATCCAAACAACTAAAAATAGACCTGAGGAAATGTAAGCCCTTTGAGGCCAGATTTCCAATGGTATCTCAATGCCTAAAGTTACAGATAGGCATCACCTGGAATTTACAGAATTGTCTAAACAGGTTAGGCACCTAAATGTGTGATGCTTCCCAGGGGCACCCAAGCTTGGGAGGTACCTTACCACCAGCAGCCCTTTGCCTGAGGAAGTCTTGTCTGTACCTGCTGTGGGTCAGCTCCCTGAAACCACCAGCCTCTGGCAGCACAATCGCTTCTTTCCAGGCCTCCGCAGGTCTCACTTTCTGTATAAGCAGTGAAGGCACACACCAATCCCCGAGTGCTGCAAGCATGCCCTATTCCTTTGAACACACACAGAACGAGATCTGCTGTTCCCAAAGGAATAGCACACACCATCTTGTAAGCATCTGCTCAGAGTCCCTGCTTTACTTAACACATAGCATTTAGATAGATAGATAATAAATTTATTCTTGTTCCCACTAATCTTATCAAAGAACAGAGATTCAAGTGATAGAGAGTGAGAACAGGGCCGGCTCCAGGCACCAGCTTCTCAAGCAGGTGCTTGGGGTGGCCGCTCCGGAGAGAGGCGGCAGGTCCAGGTATTCGGCGGCAATTCGGCGGACGGTCCCTCACTCAGCCTGGGAGTGAAGGACCTCCCGCCGAATTGCAGCCGCAGAGTGCGATCGCAGCTTTTTTTAGATCGCAATCACGGCTTTTGTTTGTTTGTTTTGTTTTGGCTGCTTGGGGCGGCCAAAACCCTGGAGCCGGCCCTGAGTGAGAATATGGGAAACAAATGGTTACAGATAAAACAAAATAATAACATGCATTCTAGAGACTAAACTTAACTAACAAAGTATTCCTCCATATCCTAAAGATAGCTTACCCAAGTTCTTTCCCCAGGGTTTTCTCCAGTTTGGCTAAGACTTCTTCTTATCAGATCAAGCCCACTTGCATATTGTCCTCCAGATTGAAGGAATGAGGGTGCATCTCCTTATACCCCTGAAAGTTAATTGTCCTTTCTTTAAACAGGGCTCTCCCCTACTGGTTCACTTCTTTCTGTAAATTTCTTCTCTTTGAAGATTTCTCAATCCTCCATTAGCATTCGGCTCAGACTATAGGTGGAGGCCCATTGTGAACCATAAAATACGTAATTTACATGTAAACAAGACAGATAACCATTTCTTGCCTGAAAGAAAATGTGGTTTTCCCTTTCTGCTGACCAGTCCCTAGTTACAGTCCGTAACGACATAATTTTCAGTATATATACACACAACTCCTTACTCAACATCCATACATATCTATGGTCATGGTGAGCAGTGTGACACAGGCTTTCATTAGAAAACTTACATGGCATTCTTTTGGTGAACCCAAGGGACCCCTATACCCCTATATAACCCTGTACACTCTGCCAGTTGCCATCTCGAGGTTCTTGGGTCACAAACTCCTATTCAAATCAATGGGGCTTAGGTTGCTTTTGAAAATCCCAGTAGGCAACTATCTGCCTCTTTAGGTGCTTAAATATCTTTGTAAATCTGGCCCTTCCGAAGGGTCCCTGGTAATTCAGGGCATCTGCTCATGTGAGTAAGGTTGAGACTGTTTGGAGAATTAGGTCATAGAGTTTGGCAAGTACTGGAAAAAATGAATCCACCAATATCCTACAAATTGCTCTGCACAATCAGACCTTAGCACCTGTGCCACCCCATTACAATCTAGTGTTGACTGACTTGCAGGATCAAGGCTTAAATTTGAATTTTCAAACAAATTTGCTTGTACTGCGTTTGCAAGCACTTTTGTCTTCCTTTCATTCAAATACTTTAGTTAACATGCCTGGGAGGTTGGGGGAAATCAATTTTAAGTAAATATTGGAATCATTAGAGGCACCTAAATACCTTTGAGGATCTGGGCCTAGGTGATATATTTCCAATTGCATCTGCTTCATTTTCAAATGTTAAATATCAAGTAGGACTGTCAAGCGATTAAAAAAAGTAATCACGATTAATCATGTGATTAAAAAATTAATCACACTGTTAAACAATAGAATACCATTTATTTAAATATTTTTGGATATTTGATTTCAGTTACAACACAGAATACAAAATGTACTTTAAATGTATTTTTGATTACAAATATTTGCACTGTAAAAAAACAAGAAATAGTATTTTTCAATTCTCTTATTACAAGTACTGTAGTTCAATCTCTTTATCATGAAAGTTGAACGTATAAATGTAGAATTATGTACAAAAAAACTGCATTCAAAAATAAAAATGTAAAACTTTAGAGCCTACATGTCCACTCAGTCCTACTTCATGTTCAGACAATTGCTCAGACAAACAAGTTTGTTTACATTTTCAGGAGATACTGCTGCCTGCTTCTTTTTTACAATGTCACCTGAAAGTGAGAACAGGCATTTGCATGGCACTGGCATCGCAAAATATTTATGTGCCAGATGTGCTAAAGATTCATGTATCCCTTGATGCTTCAACCACCATTCCAGAATACAAGCGTCCATGCTGATGATGGGTTCTGCTTGATAAGAATCCAAAGCAGAATGGACCGACGCATGTTCATTTTCATCATCTGAGTCAGATGCCACCAGCAGAAGATTGATTTTCTTTTTTGGTGGTTCAGGTTCTGTAGTTTCCGCATCCAAGTGTTGCTCTTTTAAGACTTCTGAAAGCATGCTCCATACCTTGTCCCTTTCAGATTTTGGAAGCCATTTCAGATTCTTAAATCTTGGGCTGAGTGCTGTATCTATCTTTAGAAATTTCACATCGGTACCTTCTTTGTGTTTTGTCAAATCTGCAGTGAAAGTGTTCTTGAAACAAACATGTGCTGGGTCATGTGACAAAGTTCCTCTTCTGCCTTGGTGGGTCCAGCGCTTTTTGGCGGATTAGCTCTCCTCAGAGGTTCATGGCAGCCCTCAGTTTGGCTGCTTCTGCTCGAGGCTCAAACCTGCCATTCACTCAGCTAACCTCATCACTGGCCAGCATGGGGGAAAAGGGAGAACAATCTCCGCTGTCTCTGTGTACCACCTAGTAGATCGGGAACAGGCCAGATCCCTCAGCACTTTCTTTATCCTCACACCACAGGACTTTCCTCCTGAAGCCTGATCACGCTTGTACTACTTAGTCCTCCAGTACCACGCCTTCTCACTCCCTGCTCCTTGCACGCCCTCCACTAACTGATGGGAGGTCCTTTTTAAACCAGGTGTCCTGATTAGTCTGCCTCCCATAATTGATTCTAGTATGCGCAAAAAGAACAGGAGTACTTGTGGCACCTTAGAGACTAACAAATTTATTAGAGCATAAGCTTTCGTGGACTACAGCCCACTTCTTCGGATGCATCCGAAGAAGTGGGCTGTAGTCCACGAAAGCTTATGCTTTAATAAATTTGTTAGTCTCTAAGGTGCCACAAGTACTCCTGTTCTTTTTGCGGATACAGACTAACACGGCTGCTACTCTGAAACCTGATTCTAGTATGTTCTTAATTGGCTCTAGGTGTCTTAATTAGCTTGCCTGTCTTAATTGGTTCTAGCGGGTTCCTGATTGCTCTAGCGCAGCCCCTGCTCTGGTCACTTAGGGAACAGAAAACTGCTTATCCAGAGGCCAGTATATCTGCCTTCTACTGCTCTGCTGTACCCAACTGGCCTGGGTGTATCACAGTCATCATCCAAGACTGCCATAACACAAAATATATGGCAGAATGTGGATAAAACAGAGCAGAAGGCATACAATTCTCCCCCCAAGGAATTCAGTCACAAATTTAATTAACGCATTATTTCTTTTAATGAGCATCATCAGCATGGAAGCATGTCCTCTGGAATGGTGGCCGAAGTATGAAGGGGCATACGAATATTGAGCATATCTGGCATATAAATACTTTGACATGCCGGCTATAAAAGTCCCATGTGAACGTCTGTTCTCACTCTCAGGTGATGTAAATAAGAAGTGGGCAGCATTATCTATCTCCCCCCATAAATTGCTATTTAAGTGGCAGGTATTTGGTGTTGTTATTTTATCCACAGAGCATGGCAAAGATGAAGGAGTTAAAGTGAAACTGAAAATATTTTGTTCTTGTTTTTAGTAAACAGCAATGTACTTCTTTTTATGAGCTGTCAAGGCTGGATCCCCACTTTGAACTTTAGGGTACAAATGTAGGGGCCTGCATGAAAAACTTCTAAGCTTAACTACCAGCTTAGCTCTGGTTCGGCTGCCACCATTTCAATGGATTCCATTCCTGGGAAACCTTGAAAAAACCTTCACCAAATCCCTGGTGAAAACAGATCCAAACCCCTTGGATCTTAAAACAAGGGGAAATTAACCATTCCCCTCCTTCCTCCCACCAACTCCTGGTGAATCAAGATCCAAACCCCTTGGATCTTAAAACAAGGAGAAATTAACCATTCCCCTCCTTCCTCCCACCAACTCCTGGTGAATCAAGATCCAAACCCCTTGGACCTTGAACAAGGAAAAATCAATCAGGTTCTTAAAAAGAAGGCTTTTAATTAAAGAAAAAGGTAAAAATCATCTCTGTAAAATCAGTATGGAAATTAACCTTACAGGGTAATCAAACTTAAAGAGCTCAGAGGACTCCCCTCTAGTCTCAGGTTCAAAGTACAGCAAACAAAGATAAACACTCTGGTAAAAGGTACATTTACAAGTTGAGAAAAACCAAGGAAAACTAACACGCCTTGCCTGGCTATTTACTTACAAGTTTGAAATAGGAGAGACTTGTTTAGAAAGATGTGGAGAACCTGGATTGATGTCTGGTCCCTCTCAGTCCTGAGAACGAACACACTCCCAAACAAAGAACACAAACAAAAGCCTCCCCCCCCCCCAAGATTTGAAAGTATCTTGTCCCCTTATTGGTCCTTTAGGTCAGATGCCAGCCAGGTTACCTGAGCTTCTTAACCCTTTACAGGGAAAAGGATTTTGGAGTCTCTGGCCAGGAGGGATTTTATAATACTGTACACAGGACAGCTATTACCCTTCCCTTTATAGTTATGACACGCCCCCCAAATCACAGATAGTGTTGGATGTTCAGTTCCACACTGGCTGTGATTTCTTCCTGGAGTTCTAGGAGAAAACAGAGTTAATAAGACACATGTACCTTTAGACATACTACTGATTATATAAAAACTAACAATATGTTTCATTCCAAGAACAATTGTTAACCAGTTAACTCTGGGAAACTTTCCCGGGAGAGTGCATCAGCCACTTTGTTAGAAGCTCCCGAAATGTGTTGTATTTCAAAATCAAAATCTTGGAGAGCTAAACTCCACCAAAGAAGTTTTTTGTTATTTCCCTTGGCGGTATGAAGCCACTGTAGCGCAGCATGGTCTGTTTGTAGTTGGAAACGCCGTCCCCAAACATATGGGCGTAGCTTTTCCAGCGCGTACACAGTGGCATAGCATTCCTTTTCACTGATTGACCAATGGCTTTCCCTCTCAGACAGTTTCTTACTGAGAAATACGACAGGATGGAATTCTTGATCCGGTCCTTCCTGCATTAAAACTGCTCCCACGCCTCGCTCGGACGCATCTGTGGTTACTTGGAACGGTTTGTCAAAATCTGGGGCCCTTAGCACAGGGTCAGACATGAGTGTTGCCTTAAGCTGGTTAAAGGCCTTTTGACACTCATCAGTCCACTGAACTGCATTTGGCTGTTTCTTTCTGGTTAGGTCTGTCAGCGGGGCGGCGATTTGGCTGTAGTGGGGTACAAATCGCCTATAATATCCAGCCAAACCTAAGAAGGATTGGACCTGTTTCTTAGACTTTGGAACCGGCCACTTTTGGATAGCATCCACTTTGGCCTGTAGGGGATTTATAGTTCCTTGACCCACCTGGTGCCCCAGGTACGTCACTCTGTTTTGGCCTATTTGACACTTTTTAGCCTTAACAGTTAGTCCTGCCTGCTGGATGTGCTCGAAAACTTTTTCCAGGTGCTCCATGTGCTCTGCCCATGAATCAGAAAAAATGGCCACATCATCGAGGTAGGCGACTGCAGATTCTCCCAATCCTGCTAGGAGACCATCTACAAGTCTTTGGAAGGTGGCGGGTGCATTTCGCAACCCGAAAGGGAGTACATTGAATTCATACACCCCTGCCTGGGTGACGAAGGCTGACCTTTCCTTAGCGGGTTCATCTACTGGTACTTGCCAGTACCTCTTGGTTAAGTCTAAAGTAGAGATGAATTGGGCATGTCCCAATTTCTCCAATAGCTCATCTGTGCGTGGCATTGGATAGTTGTCAGGACGAGTTACAGCATTTAGCTTACGGTAGTCCACGCAAAAGCGTATTTCCCCATCTGGTTTGGGAACTAGAACCACTGGAGATGCCCATGCACTCTTAGAGGGGCGGATTATACCCATCTGTAGCATGTCCTGGATCTCCCTTTGTATAGCAGTTTTGGCATGAGGTGACTCCCGGTAGGGTGGGGTTCTAATAGGGTGAGCATTACCTGTGTCAATGGAGTGGTATGCCCGTTCGGTCCATCCTGGAGTGGCTGAGAAAATTGGTGCAAAGCTTGTGCACAGCTCCTTGATCTGCTGTCGCTGCAGATGTCCAAGGGTCGTGGAGAGGTTCACCTCTTCCACGCCACCATCCTTTTTTCCTTCGTAGTAGACACCTTCAGGCCACTCCGCGTCATCTGTTTCCTGGGCTGTAAACTGGCAAACGTTTAATTCTCTGGAATAAAAGGGCTTAAGAGAATTAACATGGTATACCTTAGGCTTTATGTTGGAGGTGGGGGAGGCTATGAGATAGTTAACAGCTCCTAGGCGCTCCTGGACCGTGAATGGTCCTTCCCACGACGCTTCCATTTTATGGGCCTGGAGCGCCTTTAAGACCATGACTTGGTCTCCTACTTTGAAGGACCGTTCTCTGGAATGTTTATCATACCAGGCCTTTTGCTCTTCCTGAGCATCCTTTAGGTTTTCTTTAGCAAGGGCTAAAGAATGTCGGAGGGTGTTTTGTAGGTTGCTTACAAAGTCTAGAATGTTAGTTCCTGGAGAAGGCGTAAACCCCTCCCATTGCTGCTTCACCAACTGTAATGGCCCCTTAACCTCGCGGCCATACACAAGTTCAAATGGTGAAAACTCTAAACTGGGATGTGGTACAGCCCTGTAGGCAAAAAGCAACTGCTGCAACACTAGGTCCCAATCATTGGAGTGTTCATTTACAAATTTACGTATCATGGCCCCCAAAGTTCCATTAAACCTCTCCACCAGGCCATTGGTTTCATGGTGGTAAGGGGTGGCAACCAAGTGATTCACCCCATGAGCTTCCCACAGGTTTTCCATGGTCCCTGCCAGGAAATTAGTTCCCGAATCTGTAAGGATGTCGGAGGGCCAACCTACCCTGGCAAAAATGTCTGTTAATGCCTGGCACACACTTTTAGCCCTGGTGTTGCTTAAGGGTACTGCTTCCGGCCATCGGGTAGCAAAATCCATGAAAGTCAGTACTTACTGCTTTCCTCTGGGTGTCTTCTTTGGGAAAGGACCCAGAATATCCACAGCTACGCGCTGAAATGGGACCTCAATTATGGGTAGTGGCTGGAAAGGGGCTTTAACCTGGTCTTGGGGCTTTCCCACTCGTTGGCACACCTCACAAGACCGGACATATTTAGCAACGTCCTTGCCCATTCCCTCCCAGTGGAAGGACTTCCCCAACCGGTCTTTGGTTCTGTTCACCCCAGAATGGCCACTGGGATGATCATGGGCTAAGCTCAAGAGCTTTACCCTATACTTAGTGGGAACTACCAACTGTCTTTGAGGATGCCAGTCTTCCTGGTGCCCACCAGAAAGAGCCTCCTTGTATAAAAGTCCTTGTTCTACAACAAACCGGGATCAGTTAGAAGAGCTGAGAGGCGGTGGGATGCTCCGCGCCACCGCCCAAGCTTTCTGAAGGCTGTCATCTGCTTCCTGCTCGGCCTGGAACTGTTCCCTTGATGCTGGAGACATCAGTTCCTCCTTGGACTGTGGACTGGGGCTTGGTCCCTCTGGAAGCGATGCAGGTGCTGGGGCTGTTTCCATTGACTGTGAACCGCTGTCCGCTGGTGCACTATGTGGTATCTCAGGCTCTGGCTGAGCCTCTTGGGTATGGTTATCTGCTGCTTCTGCCAGTTCAGGCTCGCTGGTGCCCTCTGGTGTTGGAGTTGTAGACGGGTTTGCAAGCGCTGGACTCAGTGCTGTCAATGGTTCTGGCGCTGGTTGTATTGCCAGTTCCGGTTCTGGGTCTGGCTTTGGCTGGGTCTCTGGGATTGGATCCACTATGGCTGTTGCAGTCGTTGGCAGGGGATCCAGTTCCACCACCTTTGTCTGGGTCTCTGGTAACCCAGACGGGGCCCTGGTGGACGGCTCAGGAACAGGGATGGGGGTGAAAGCTTGCTTAGCCTTTGCTAGTTCCAGTTCATGCTTCTTTTCTTTTTCTCTCTCCTCCATCTCTTTTTCTTTCAGCTCCATAGTTCTCTTGTGAGCCTCCTCTTTGGTTTTTTCCCACTACATCTCTCTTTTATGGGCCTCCTTTTTGGCTTTTTCTTCTCTTGCTCTCTGGTCTGTCTTGAGTTTTGTTAATTGAAGCAGTCTTTGATGTTTTCTTTTATTTTCTTCTGCTTCTAGTTTGGCCAGTTCTATATTTTTAGCTACTTCTTTGGTAGTCATTTTCCTGTTTTTCTTGTGCTGGGTCACCCCCTCTGCAGTTGACTGAAACTGGGAAGCTCTCAGCTCTGGCTGCTGCTGAGTTAACAGAGACTTTCTAACTAGCTACTCCCGAGGATGTAAAAAGAAAAAAAAAACCACAATTCAGCTTGTAAATACCTTTTACCAGTCATTTGCTAATTTGAACACTTCTCTTAACAAAGGACCTGTTAAAAAAACGTAACACCTCTGCCTTCAGGCAAGGAGAGATAAGATATGCATCTATCTACCTCCAGCTGGCTTTCCAAGCAGCTAGAAGGAAAAAAAAATCTCACTGGTTTTTGGGTTTAAAATGATCCCACCGCTATCCACCATGTCAAGGCTGGATCCCCACTTTGAACTTTAGGGTACAAATGTAGGGGCCTGCATGAAAAACTTCTAAGCTTAACTACCAGCTTAGCTCTGGTTCGGCTGCCACCATTTCAATGGATTCCATTCCTGGGAAACCTTGAAAAAACCTTCACCAAATCCCTGGTGAAAACAGATCCAAACCCCTTGGATCTTAAAACAAGGGGAAATTAACCATTCCCCTCCTTCCTCCCACCAACTCCTGGTGAATCAAGATCCAAATCCCTTGGATCTTAAAACAAGGAGAAATTAACCATTCCCCTCCTTCCTCCCACCAACTCCTGGTGAATCAAGATCCAAACCCCTTGGATCTTAAAACAAGGGGAAATTAACCATTCCCCTCCTTCCTCCCACCAACTCCTGGTGAATCAAGATCCAAACCCCTTGGACCTTGAACAAGGAAAAATCAATCAGGTTCTTAAAAAGAAGGCTTTTAATTAAAGAAAAAGGTAAAAATCATCTCTGTAAAATCAGTATGGAAATTAACCTTACAGGGTAATCAAACTTAAAGAGCTCAGAGGACTCCCCTCTAGTCTCAGGTTCAAAGTACAGCAAACAAAGATAAACACTCTGGTAAAAGGTACATTTACAAGTTGAGAAAAACCAAGGAAAACTAACACGCCTTGCCTGGCTATTTACTTACAAGTTTGAAATAGGAGAGACTTGTTTAGAAAGATGTGGAGAACCTGGATTGATGTCTGGTCCCTCTCAGTCCCGAGAACGAACACACTCCCAAACAAAGAACACAAACAAAAGCCTTCCCCCCCGCAAGATTTGAAAGTATCTTGTCCCCTTATTGGTCCTTTAGGTCAGATGCCAGCCAGGTTACCTGAGCTTCTTAACCCTTTACAGGGAAAAGGATTTTGGAGTCTCTGGCCAGGAGGGATTTTATAATACTGTACACAGGACAGCTATTATCCTTCCCTTTATAGTTATGACATGAGGATTACAGTAAATATACACCTCTACCCCGATAATAACGCTATCCTCAGGAGTCAAAAAATCTTACCGCGTTTTGGGTGAAACCAAATTATATCGAACTTGCGTTGATCCGCTGGACTGCGCAGCCCCCCTCCTCCCTCCCTGCCTCCCCGGAGCACGTTATATCCAAATTCGTGTTATATCGGGGTAGAGGTGTAATATCTGCTATAGCAGGATGCAGCTAGGACTAACAACATTTGTCATCCAAATTCATTTAGTTTAATATTTACCTCTTTAGCATTAGCAATCTCTAGTGAGCATTTAAGTGAGAAAAATTGCCTCTAGTGGCTGTTTAAAGACCTTTACCATTTCTGCCCCTAGAAGACTACTTTTTTCGTTCCAATAGAATTTGCAAATGATAGAGGAAGTTAATGAAAGTTATATAGTAGTAGAGGCACTTTGTTATAATCCCCAGAGGATTTGCCAGCCAAGAAATACCAAAAGGGAATAAAGTAAAACAAGAAAAATGCAGTGGCTTTCAGGTCTGTAACAGAAATCGGTGCATGTGTCCAATTTCTGAGGAATGTGGCTGCTGATAGAAAATGAAACACCCCAGGCTTGATGTATCACTGCATTACTGAAGTTTTATGCCAGCATGACTCAACTGATTTTCATTTCATGAAACTGAACTAAGAAAGTGGTGAATGATCAGGCCCCCTTAGTCCCCTATGAATTCAATCCCAGTACCCTGCTCATTGCTGCCTCTCCCTAGATACAGCATTCCCACTGCCTTTCTATGGGTACAGTTCTCCTGCAGAGTTCATCTGTCATCTAATAATCCCTGTGGCATATTCTGTGTGTGTGACATGGCTCGAGTGGCTTGTGTGCCTAGGTTTGAATGTCTCCCCTTTCAAAGAAGCATATTTTCTTTTCAGGTTGGATCCTGGAGTACAAAAAGCTGATATTTAGATGTCGGCTGCAGTGGTGCATGGCTTGCAGTGAGAGAATGACTTGCTGTGGCTGCGGACTAGTCCACTATTTACAACTTATTTACTTTTAGGGTTACCCAGTAAGGCAGCAGGGAGAGAATAAATAAAATGAGGTCTTGTGGAACAGCTGTGCAAAACAAAATCTCAATTATAGGCTCAAATCCCAGATGCCCCAGCAGGGTTATTCGCACCAAACAAATATAAAAGGGCCTTTCTGTCCCTAGTCCTCTAGTATTGCTGTTGCTGGATGTGTGACCTAAGTAGCACACTCCATGCTCAGTGCTCTCTCAATAACTTGCACTGTAGGTTGTTCCAGTTTTAGGTTTTATTTTTCTCCCTAGTTGCTACTAAATGCCAACGCGTCAAGCATTACCAAAACTACAAACCAACACTGCCTATTTTAGCTTACTTAACCAATATTTTAAAAGCTGTCTTCACAAACATTTTCCCCATAGATAGAGCTGAAAATCATTCCCCTTGGCTCCTCCCTCCATTTTTGATGAGCTGTCCTTGATCACTTGAGATCAGTCCTATCCACTTTGGGGTGGCTAGAGACTCTCTAGGGGCTGTTTCTGTCGCACTTCTCAATAGGACTGCTCCTGGAATGAGGGGGGCAGAATCAAGACCATACTACTTTACATCTTCCAAACACTTAACAAACATGGACTAATCTTCAGAACACCCCCATGAAATACATAAGTATTTACAGATTAGAAACTGAGGCACACAGGGGTTAAATGTCTTGCCCAAGGCTTCAGTGAGTCCCCAAAGAGGGATAGGACTCAGTCTAGAGCACAACGATCAATACCAGCAAGCTATGCAAAAACACAATAATGTCCAGAATTATTACTTCTAATACATCTAAACATCCCAATGAAGATCAGGGACCCATTGTCCTGGGTACTGTGCCTACACCTAAGAGAGAGTCCCTGCCTCAAGGAGTTTACAAGCTACGTGAACAAGACACGTAAACGTGAAGGGGAAAAGGGGAAAGGAAATATTATTACCTCTACATTACAGATGAAGAACTGAGTCAGAGAGAGATTAATTGACTTGCCCGAGGTCACATAGGAAGTCACTGGCAGAGCTGGGAATTCAACGCAGGTTTCCTGAGTCCCAGTCTCATGCCTAAAGCATAAGACCATCCTTCCTCTGCAGAACAGGAGATACATTCAAAGGAATTCTGAGTTCTGGTAAATTTGCCATTCCTTCCTCATTTTATCTTAACCTTATAGTTAGAGATACATGTGCATCCAATCTACTCATGGGTAGGGGATCATGTGTGTTGTAATAAGTCCAAAGCATTTGATAAATTACTGTGGCATTCAAGATGCAAATCTTACTGGAGCAATGCTTTCATTTAAAATCTGTCTTTTCCCCAGTATGCTATGGATAAATGTAAGTTCATCATTAGTAAGTGACATTAAAAAATAATTAACAGGTACAAAACTTGCCCCACTAATTGTTGTCACATGCTTGCATTTCAAAAACATTTATAGACATGCATCACTTTAGAAAAGCAAAAGCTATTTAAATAGCAAATAAATCAAATCAGCCCACATCTTGGACTTCTGATGGAATAAAGAAGGGAAAATGGCCCTGATCTCCATTGTTGTGAGTTTGGCACCTCAGTACCTTCAAGGATCTGGGCCAATGTAACCACAATTCTAATGTAGCTCCCCCCCATGACCATAAATGATCTGCATCAGATTTGAAACACCTTTTATTGCTAGCCTCACTTAGCAGCATATTCAATTAACTTAAGGGTTTCTGAAGAGCCCTCTGCAAATGCAGGTTTTGACAAGAATGTAAATATTCATGTGAATATGGAAAAGCTGTTCCTGACAAATGGATATTTGAGATAATTATAAAACCACACTCTCAAGCCCTCATCCTCTCCTTTGTCAGTGTTTCTCAAACTGGGGCCACCGCTTGTGTAGGGAAAGCCTCTGGCGGACCAGGTCAGTTTGTTTACCTACCCCGTCCGCAGGTCCGGCTGATCACGGCTTCCAGTGGCCGTGGTTCGCTGCTCCAGGCCAATGGGAGCTGCTGGAAGCGGGGCCAGTATGTCCCTCAGCCCACGCCGCTTCCAACAGCTGCCATTGGCCTGGAGCAGCAAACTGCAGCCAGTGGGAGCCACAGTCAGCCGGACCTGCGGACGGGGCAGGTAAACAAACCGGCCCAGCCCGCCAGGGGCTTTCCCTACACAAGCGGCAGCCCCAGTTTGAGAAACACCGCGGTACACAGAGGAAGTCTCTGCATGTTGTAGCACCAGCAAAGCAGCTCTACACCATCCCCTCACCAGCCTCAGTTTGACAGGAATTGCCCTATGATTGATAGACAGTCAGATATAAACACCCCGAGGAAGCTCTAAGGTGCACCAGGGACCAGACTGGCAACAGATCCTCTACCTCCCTTTGCTAAACTGTACTCAGCACAGCTCTGGCAAGGACCTTAGAGTCTGAAGCCGCCGATAGCTAGTGTTGGGTTACAGATTTCTCATCAGCACTAGGTTCTATTGTAAACTACTACCACTACTTTGTATTTATTTATGCGCTGCTTTATACTTCAGAGATGCTGGCTAATCTATTAATCCTTAAAACATCTGTATGAAGCAATGCTGAATGTTGTGATGCCCATTTTTCAGATGGGAAAGCTGAGGCAGAGAGGCTCAGTGATCTGCCCAGACTCTAAATCAGTAAGCAGAGCCAGGATTAGCACACAGGTGTTACTAATCCCACCACTCTGCACATTCAATCTAGACCACACTATCTTGTGCTTTTGATCTACATAACACACTGTACCAGCTTCAGGAATCCCGCCAGGATTATATTTTGGGAGCACTCTCAGTCACCACTGCACTCTATTTTGGTGAGCATGTGATTACTGAATGACAACAACTCCTTATAGCTGGGCTGCTGAGTCCTGTTGCTACCCTCCAGCTGTGCCTAGCTCCCTGGGCCTTGAAGACAATTTCTGCTAAAATTAGCTGTGGTAGGTGGAATTGCTTCACGCACAGAGTAATTTTGATGCTCCTATAGTCTGGCTAGGAGCCCATTTGCTTTTTCCTTATTGTTTTGTAACTCAGATAAGAACCAAGAAGCACTGGAGATAGGATTATATATCATAGCTCTAAACTTTAGTTTTGTTTGCTATACATTATAAGCTTCCATTGCAGGCAGGGAGCATTTTGGAAAAGATGCAGAAATAACAGGATAAAAATAAATGTCTGTATTTTTGGAAAATTTTTTGCTAGGGGCTGAGTTGAAACCTGGGTGTGGAACATTTCTCTCTCTCTCCATCACTTTAAAATGGCTTCCCTGTTACCAGTTTCCAGTATTAGTCACTCAATGGCTGTTTGAAGGACACACCATTGTATTTCACACTTACCTTTTGAAGTTTCATCCCTCCCCCAATAAAATCAGCTAATTGGTAAAAAACCCCATCCAAACAAAACCAGACCTGAATTCAAAATAGTAATTTAGGGCAATCATCTGTGTCCCTAATTCCTCACCTCTTGAAGAGTGTCCAGAATTGAAGAAAGCCTTCCTGTGTGGCATAGCTTCCTTTGCGCTATTTTCAGACTTCATGAACTGCTTCATTATGAGAGGGCTTTCAACACAGAAAGAAAGAAAATGGGTTAGTTTGACAGAACAACTTGGCAGGTTGGAGCGCACTGACAGCAAACAGTAGGCGACTGACTTAAAGCGATTTGCTTGGCTTCAAGTCCGGGTTTCCCCTCACCCTGTTTATGGAATATTTTAGCCACCATACTAAAGACAGTGGAAATAAAACATACTGTGGAGGCTATTCATTGTTTTTTTTTAAATAGGAATGGGCAAAACAAACCAGTTCAGATAAAATAAGGATTGAGTAGAGCCTTTGCCTGTGGGATTCCACTGGTTGATTTTAACATTTCATTTTAGGGGCATCATTTTTTAATTATATTTTATTATTTATTTGTATCACTGTAGTGCATAGAGGCCCCAGGCAGTAGTGGGGCCTCATTGTTCTAGGCTCTAGGTTTGTACATTCTAAATACACTAGACAGACAAAAGATGGGAGCTCACAAGCAGAGACACAGACACATTAAATGATAGGTCACATAGGCGTTCTGTGGCTGATTGAACCCAAATCTCTTGAATCCCAGTCCTGTACTTTAACCACAAGATCATCCTTCCTCTCTATATTAAGCTGTACAGTTCTCCAGTGCCTTGGCAATGGGTGTGTGGTTTTCTTAATTATCCTTAGTATTCATTTACAGACAGATCTTCTTTGATGCATGTTCAAATTCACAAAGCTCAGTATTGCTTGTACTGGTACAATGTCTTTGGTAATGCATGGGAGCCTGTTCATATTTTTATTTACATTTGCAACATGTTGCCATTAGATTCATTTCAGTGGGAATAATACTGGATGTATGGGAGCTGGCTGTTAAGTCTTTCAACATTTGCCCATTCTGGAATCTGCATTTGCAAAATCTAAGTAATAAACAGTCAAGAAGATTTCTGAGAATAAACCACAATGTGCTACTTATTTGAACAGGTATCAGCAGTGTGTGAGAATGTCCAATAATTTTAATTACAAAGTACAAATACAGACACGAGTTTCAGGTTTACTAAATATTAGGGGCCTGATTATCCAAATTTAATCAGAAGCAACTCCACTGAGTGTCAAACAAGTGGAAAGGATAGGAAAATTAGGCCCTTGTAAACAATGAATATGTTAACCCGACTAGTTTTTAGTTTGTTTTAATTTTTTTTTTCCTGTTTAAGGTACTAACCTGCTTAAAGAAGAAAAGCAGACAGTGATTGTGGAAGATGATGAAAAGGATGGCGAAAAAACCCTTATTTAAGATTATTGTGATATCTCCAAAACTATTGTAAATAATTCCAGATCATTCAAAATGGTAGCATATAACAAAGCCCATTTGTTTTTATAAATAATTTTTGAAAGCATGCACTGCATTTAAGCTAGTACCAAATGCTTATCTGTAAATGGCTAGCATTGGAAAAGATGAAAGTAAATAGACTTGTGGTTAGGGTTGGAAGAAATATCTTGTATTATCTAGCCCTATCATGCAGAAGTTTTCTACACTGATCCCATCTGAAGACAAAAAAATTTTTGGACATCTCTAACAGTGGCCACAAGGGATGCCAGCTAGCACCACATAACAGGGTGGGAGCTGTGAGTGTGGGACACCCACTAACTAACAACAGGCTTCTCTTGAGAAGAGAGCTGCTATAGGTCTATCCCACAAAAGGACAGCACCAGGCAGAAGTAGGCCAGCTTCTACACCACCACCCCCTTTTCCCATGGTTGTGAAAATTTGGCTAAAGATTTTAATGTGTGTTTGTGTCCTGATTCTGTGTTTCATTACACCAGCTTTACTCTGGTGGAATATCAGTGACTAAGGTGAAGTTACACTAGCATAAAAGTGAACAATCAAGTCAACAGGTCCTAAAATTGAATCCAAATGTCTCTTGCATGTACAGTATAAGTTCAGTACCCATATTTGTAATTTTTTCCTTTGTTATGACCTGTGAGTTTGCTCTAATACCAAAAATTAGTACCTCATAAGAGCCATCAACTTTGAAACCTTAAATATTACAAAGCACACTGCTATCAGAAAAGAAGCTTCCTAGAAGTGCAACGTTTGTAATTTATACTAGTATGTATTATTGAATTTTTAGCGTCAAAGTTCTTTTTCCAAAGTTGGTGGAATATGAACTAGTTGGGTAGCTGATCTTTTAATCTGCATGTTTTCTTTTGGTAAGTGCTTTTAATTGAAACCTAGCCTGTTAGGGGGTGCTGTTAAGATTAAAAATCCTTGTTGGAGAATTCAGAGATAATCATACACAATGTTTTCACAATATTTTGTGGTAACAGTAATTTACAAGTTAATTCATACAAAATGTCTTACAGTGAGTCACAGACAATTACGATCAATATAGATCAAACAAATAGAACTAGGTATCTAAAGAATGTGACACAAAACAGATGGTCTGTGTGTAAAAACTGGGTGTTCTCATGGTTGTTCCTACTAGGTATTCACCTGTACAAAGCTCAAACCCTATTAACATCAATCTGTCCTTTATTGAGTCCTTGACAATCTCAGCAGAGGGGGCAAAGACTGTGTAGCCTAGCAGACTGAATTCAATTATCCTTTTACTGTCCAACATGCTTACCTTTTTAAGAGGTAGGGTGACCAGACAGCAAATGTGAAAAATTGGGACGGGGGTGGAGTGTAATAGGAGCCTATATAAGAAAAAGACCCCAAAATCAGGCCTGTCCCTATAAAATCTGGACATCTGGTCACCCTATTAAGAAGGCTGAGGAACACTGGTTGTAAGGAATCTTACAATATAGCTACTTCTGCTATACCTGAGACTTCAGTTTCCAGAGCTATTGATCCAGCAACATTCACGAGCATTCAATTCATTAATAAATATTTAGAGGCAATGTATACCTTGTATGGTAAATCAATGACAATACCATAAAAATTACATAGCTAAACTTGTACAGTGGACTAGAAATTATGAATTGGCTATTTGACAGGTATTTTTTGCTGAATATTAATGCATAGAGTAGATTAAAATATTAACAGAAACCCACATATCAAATAACAATATTAATGTATGGTGAGCAGTGAGTGTATGTTACAGGTAATGCTTTGCAGTAGGCTTTTGCTATGTTCACTGGCAGGGCCAATATGTATGTAACCCCTTTGCCAGGTGGTATCAGCAGCAACAAGGGCCGGGTTAAATATCTAGGGGTTCCTTTTAACAATACAAAACAGAACTGTCTCGAGCCCTCACCCGATAATTTGGGGAAATTAAACACAACGCCTGGGTTCCTCAAAGGGACTATACTTCTCTCTCGCAAACACTGAGGCTACATCTACACTCCGGGGCGGGGTCGATTTAAGATACACAAATTCAGCTACGCGAATAGCGTAGCTGAATTCGATGTATCGCAGCCGACTTACCCCGCTGTGAGGATGGCGGCAAAATCGACCTCTGCGGCTTCCCGTTGACAGCACTTACTCCCACCTCCGCTGGTGGAGTAAGAGCGTCGATTCGGGGATTGATTGTCACGGCCCAACGGGACGCGATAAATCGATCCCCGAGAGGTCGATTTCTACCCGCCGATTCAGGCGGGTAGTGTAGACCCAGCCTGAGTCTGTGTATACCAAAAGAAAACTTTCATTAAAAGGGAAAGGGAGCCCAGCATTAAATTGGGGATTCAGAATTCAGAGCTGCATTCGTGTAGGTTCACCTCCCACCCCTGAAAAGGTGGGGGAGAGGGACAAGCAGTTCCTCAGTTGCTGCGGTTTTCTTTGCCACTGCCTCTGTTGGCCATGGGTGTGCTGTTTTCTCTGCCATCACTGGCCACTCACTGCCACTTCTGTGATGCTGCATTCTCAGGTTCTGTGAATTAGCCAGCGTCTTAGTGATTTCAGATCTTAGCAATTACATTGGGTAGTGGGGGAACCTCACTGCTAGTGCTGTCTCTGTGTTCCCTGCAACACTGTCCCTGCACCAGGCGCAAGTCTTAGCCCCTAAACCTGCTCATCAGTAATTTTAGCCCTGGTAACCACTGAACAGAAACAAGGCCTTTCAATTAAGTCTAAACACTTGAGAAGGGAGGGTCAAATGGCATCAAAGACTCTAAAAGCAGAGTTCCCACACTCAGGTAGGAATACCTGTCCCCATCCCCCCTCTCTTTCACTGGGAGTTGGCATCCCTGCCCCCCCACTTAGCAAGTGAGGTTCAGATCAGGGTGTGCTAAGTACAGTCCTGCTGCTGTTTACTCGTACAATAAGGATAACATTTCATTACCCCTTTGTTCAATACTAAAGTGAATTGTAATCCAAAACCAGCCAAAATTGATCACTTTGGCAAAGCAGGTCTGTCTGCTGAACATCTAGGAAGACTGGGTGTCTATGTGAATGCTTTCTGCTCCTGAAATCTTCCCTCCAGTTCATCATTAGATGTCAGGGGAAAGCTCATTCAGACCCTGCTTATGTGTATAATTTCTCACTGCTTTCAACTGCTACATTACATGAAGAGAAGTCACTTCAATATTACTTTCTATGGGAACTGGTCATAAATCTTTAAAACCTTTTAGGACTCGCAGATGCATGTCACAGTGCTACAAACTGTGTGTGTATGTACGAAGCACTGTCCCCTTCTGAACGACTCTGAATCTGAACCTCTCCATTGCCACAGAGGGCCAGAGGCTGCTAGAGCAGCAGGGGGTGCTCTCTAACTCAAGTGGCAGCCGGTTGTCCTTTTTGAGCAGACATGCTTTACCCCCTTCTCCTCCTCCCCCCACCCCATTCTCCCCGGGAAGTTCCAAGTCACCATGGCACAGAGGGCAGCAACCACACAAGGTTCTGAGACAGCTGCAAAGGCCCAAACCCTACAAGGTATTTCAGAGCCCACCTCTCCATTCAATCAGAGGTAGGCACCTAAATACCTCTGTGGAACTGGACAAATAATGTTTCTGTTGTGGAGCTCCCATTCTACACATCAGCAATGTGAAAGGGACACTACCCCAAAGTCCTAATAGTCCCAGGAGCAGGAGGGAAATCCAGCCCCTATGTCCTGCTTCCAGCCCTTCTCTAATAGAAGGGGGATGCCATTTGAGAAGGAACTGTGTGAGCTGCACATGTTGCTGCAAGAATGCAGCAGGCTGGGCGTTTGAGCCAGGGAACAGCCTGTCTGTATAGACACTATGGGCCTGCGTTCACTGCACACAAGAATCAGTCAGAACCCAAAGGGAAAGAGGTACACTGATCGGCGACTGAGAGACTGATAGTGGAGAGGCTGAGGGACAATTTGTTTGCTGATAAAGATAAGTGTTGCTTATAGGGGGGTTGTTTGTTCACTGCAAAAGGAGCTGGAGTGATTTCTGGGTGAATTCCTACCTCCCCAAAAGCTTTAAGAAGGTTTTGGGGAGGTAGGAAGGGGAAAGGAAAGGGGAGGGAGATTGTACCTAACTACCTGAGAGGTAGCTATCCCTACAACATTGTACTTTAGCAAGCAACTTTTAACCCAGGATCACAAAAGCCTATTACACCTACAAGTAAATTATTATTAGCCCTATCTTACTGATGGAGAAATTGAGGCCAAAGTGTTAAGTATTTTCCTAAGCTAACCAGTGGTGCAAGTAGGGTGGTATGGTCCAGTATGCCGTACCAGTAAGATATTTATAGCTGGTACAGCCAGAGGTGAAGGTAGAAATAGGGACTTACCAGTACGGGGCTGGGTTGGGGCTAGCTCTGGCCCCCAGAAGGGGTGGGGCCTTGGGCAGAAGGGGCAGAGATGGGGGGGTGTCAGAGCCAGCCCCGGCCCTCCCTGTACCGGTAACTGCCCTCCCCCGCTGGGGTAGTAGTGTCAGCCGGGGGCTCCGGCAGTAGTTTAAAGGGCCCAGAGCTCGGACGCCACTACCGCCCCAGGCCCTTTAAACCACTGCCGGAGCCCCCAGGCTGCCACTGCTACCCTAGGGCTCTGGCAGCAGGGCTCCGGGCGCTATTTAAAGGGCCTGGGGCTCCAGCCACTGCTGGGAGCCCCAGGCCCTTTAAATTGCCACCTGGGAAGCCCGGGCCGCCTGGATACGGCGCACCAACTCTTGCCGGAACGCCGTACCGGGGCATACCAGCTTACTTTCACCTCTGGTACAGCGTACTGGAAAGACACAGGAGGAGCCAGTTCCCAGCCCCACCCCCACACATTCACATTTCCTGAGTCCTCCTGCCTGGGGTCTGTAAAGCAGAAGTCTCTGGCAGGAGGAGTTCAGAGCCCCTCCCAGGTAAGGTGGGATGGATGTGGATCATGGGGAGGGGTCAGGGAGAGCATGGGGGCACTGGGCTGGGGGCAGAGAGGGGAGGAGTGGTCACATGGGGAGGTCACGTCCTCCCGTGTGCCTCATGAGTACAGCATACCAGGAAGAAATGATTTCTACTTGCACCACTGAAGCTAACACAACTAATCAGTAGTAGAGATAGAAACTGAACCAGAAGCTATGATTCCTTCTGTTCTACTCACCCAGCTAACACACTATCATAGATTAAAGCAGACTTTGCAGGTGTCAAGTTTAGGAACTCAGGCACCACTGCAGGCTGAAACTTTGTCCAATCGTTTAAGTAAATTAATTAACAGTTATGTTAGTTAATAGTTAATTGATGCTTGGATTGTGCTTTAACCATCTAAAGCAGCACGTAAATGCCAGTAGTTGGTCATCTTCCCTCACCCAAATGCCCTGTTATTCTTTCCCTATGTCTGTCTGGTAACATGCAAAAAGTACACATGCAAGTGGTCACATGCTTATAAAGGTCATATTTTGAAAATGTGGCCTTCTATCAGCTATACCTGTAAATGAGAGTGCACAAAAATTGCACATAAAAGTGAACATCAGAAAGAGATGTCATGCTGAGGCCCTTTAGAAAAACGTGGTTTATTTAACTGCAGCCAAAGTGTAATTAACCAGATTCATGACTCCTTTCATTCTGATCTTTACAACCCCAAACCTCATGGATTGTTTTAAATGAGGTCAAACCCACCAGCACAAATTGAAATGAGATTTTGGAAATTTAATACTTCTGGTCAAATGAATGCAAGAAGTGAAAGTTAAAATCAGTTTTCATTCCATGTAAATGTTCCCTTGATCTTAATTTTCCAGCAGGGAAATCAGTGTCCTGCATTCACTCTGTCAGTCTGCTCAGCTAAGACAGTGCAGCAAGCCATGAAAGGGATCTTTCACCCAACTTTTTGATTGAAACAAAGGCCTTGAGAAGGCAAAAATGAGACAGAAGCTGGGGAAAGAGAAGATAAACCTGGGAAACATTCTCTGGGAATGTAAATGTCCCAGCAATGGGCTGCGTTGTCCATGTTTTTCTTTTAGGTGTGATAAGCAAGAGAATGGTACAAGCTGACTAACTGCTGTACACAGGAGGTCAGACTAGATAATCTGGTGTTCCCTTCTGGTCCTAGACTCTATGGCCACCATGGCACATGACTTATGAGGAGAGGCTGAGGGAACTGGGCTTATTTAGTCTGCAGAAGAGTGAGGGGGGATTTGATAGCAGCCTGCAACTACCTGAAGGGGGGTTCCAAAGAGGATGGAGCTCGGCTGTTCTCAGTGATGGCAGATGACAGAACAAGGAGCAATGGTCTCAAGTTGCAGTGAGGGAGGTCTAGGTTGGATACTGGGAAAAATCTATTTCACTATGAGGGTGGTGAAGTGCTGGAATGGGTTACCTAGGGAGATGGTAGAATCTCCATCTTTAGAGGTTTTTAAAGCCCGGCTTGACAAAGCCCTGGCTGGGATGATTTAGTTGGGGTTGGTCCTGCTTTGAGCAGGGGTTTGGACTAGATGACCTCCTGAGGTCTCTTCCAGCCCTAATCTTCTATGAAAGATTTCCAATGACTGCAATGGGCTTTGGATCAGGCCCCTAACATATTAAAAGGGAAGACAGCCCATTTGTTTAATATTGCATTCTTCTCAAAATTGTCTGTTTTTACTCCCCTCTTCCTGTGTTTCCTGTTGGAGTTTTCTATTTATTTGGGAACAAATACCATCTCTGCAATACTGTACATTGCCAGCCGCTCTAAAGCCTCTTTTACCTTTTTCCTATCTGGAAATCTTATTTTACAAAGACAGACTAACTAGACTAACTAGGATGAGTTAAATGGAAGGGAGGGATCAGAACTTTTCTTCAAGGTGTTGCCTGCTTCTCCAAATATCGGAGAGAGCTGGGGCTGGATCCTCAACTGGTGTAAATCTGCATAATATCATTGAGTGCAATGTACTAACACTGATTTACATCTTCTCCATCTGGCAACTCTCCTAGATTTACAGGAGAGCAGCTGTGGTCCTATGGACAGTAGATTTGTTATCCCCCTGGTGAAGTTTACCAGGTCTGTGAGAGGCTGGGAGAAGAAGGGCAATGGATGGAGAGGCTGGCTGAGATTCAATGGGACCAGCCTGAAGGCAGAATGGCAAGTTGTCTGCACAGCTGAGCAGCAGATCTTGGGAAGGGGGAAGGAATGGAGCTGGGGAGACAGGTTGTGTAGGGATTTGGGAACAAGGCTCTCCACTGCCTAGCTTGCCTTACCAAACCCATTGCTCACCTGACTCCCGTGCCCTGTTGTATACTCACATCCAATTGATTCTCAGCTCTCTCCATCTCCCCAAGTCCCCTGCTGTCCCCTAGTTCAACTAGCTCCTCTCCCTGCTGCTGCTGAATCAGCTTCCTAGAGGATACAGAAGCCCCCCTCCCCCCCCACACACACACACAATTATTTAGATATAGATACACGCACACACAATATATGGAATAAACCCTAAAGAATCCCTCCCTCTGCTGTATAATTAAGTTATAATGAATGTAAGATTTTAAAATTCAGATTTTAAATAGATGCTTAAAAAATCCATTGCCTTGCCGGAGGAAATGTCTCTAGTGGTTAGAACAATGGATGAGTTCACAAATGAACCACAAACGGAAAAAAGGCTCTATTTACAATTAAAAGTTGTGACAAATAATTCAATCAGCTCTAAATGGCATAAAGTTTCC